>NC_064923.1:607699351-608324351 GCF_023897955.1 Schistocerca gregaria
TTTACTAACCCAAATCGTTAACCATCAGAAGCGTCCTATCCTCCTCAGCGTAACTTCCCAGAAGAATATGATTTTTGATGTGATCTGCAGATGAGTTAACTGGTTAGTTAGTTACATGGTCCATGGATCTCTTTGCATAACAGATCATAATGATGTAGAATGAATCATTTTACATTCATATCTCAAAATTAACTCTTACATATAGTTATAGTCTATGCACTTCTAAGTGTATTTTTTAATGTAAGAAAAGAAAAGAAATATATAGATGTGAGTTATAATTTCTGCCCACCACCTTTTACAAATTACAGTAATATAAATTCTTCTCAGAAGTAAAAGGAGTAGTCAAGGAGAAACTTTTTCAGTTGTTTCAAAATTTTATTTTGCTGTCTGTCAGACATTTTATATCTCTGGGTAAGTGATCAAAAAAATTTTGTACATCATTGTGTACCCTTTTTTGTGCTGAAGACAGCCTAAATGTGTAGTAATGAATGTCATTTTTCCTTCTGGTATAATAATTACTTACATCATAGCGCCTTTTGAATCGTATTGGATTGTTTACAACAAACTTCGCAAGGGAATAGATACATTGTGAAGCAGTGGTCAGAATACCCAACCCTTAAACAGATGTCTTCAAGAGGATCATGGTGAGCACGTTTTTGCACAATGAAGACTTTCTTTCTAAAGTATGAATTATTTTAGAACATTATTCCATTAGACATTATTGAATGAAAGTATGTAAAATACGTCAATTTACTGATTTGTCTCTCCCCAAGATTTTCAAAGATTCTAAGTACAGATATGGCTGAAGTAAGTTAAAGGGATTCCAAAACGTGCTTTTCTCCAGTTTAAATTATCATCAGTATCGACAAATAAGAATTAAAACGTTTGTACTGGAGTCATTAAATATTCTGATTTCCACTGAGGAGTGTCCATTTTGTAAGGGACTATGTTATTTATCCCAAATAACTGTAAGTCATGAACAGCGAGAGTATTTGTTCCTGGCTTAACAGTTACTTTTTGTTTTGAGTTTTACCAAAGAAAACATTATCATTTGCGGGCCTACTGTCTTTATCCATCTGTATTGGGAAGTTAATTATTGAGATCAAACTGCATAACTCAAATAAAGTTCCCATATCATTTTTCCTACCAGAATCCTTTGAAGAATCTACATTGAAGTCACCACAGGCTATTAACTTCTTGCTATTGTCTGACAGACAGCAAATTAAGGAATCCAGTGGTCTCATAACCAGTGAAAAATTACCAATTGGGGATCCATTTACAGTTACAATTGCAAGTGATCTATTTTCAGTATGAATTCACAAGCCCACACTTCTGTGTACTGATCACAACAACATCTACGTGTCTCAGTGGTTTTGAACCTGTGTTCTATCTTAATGTATGTAACAATCCCGCCATTCCCAATATTACTTTCGCATGAGGAAGTTGCGATACCGTAATTCTGCTTGTAACTTATCTATCTAGCCATATGGTTATGTGGAGCTCAGACAGGCTCAGGATGTCTGTCTTCTCAGTGCTCTCTGCTATTATGTGGGTATATTTACCTTACTTTAATACTGACAAATAGTTGTTGCCATAGATGAAAGTATTTATGGCATCAATGGGAAAGTGATCACTAAAAAAGAGTAATTAAATTTTGTCACGATTAAGCAAATATCCAAACAGACAGAGCTACCGTGAGTTACGTAACACAGTACAGTTTCTATTAAATTCAGCTAATGGTTTAATATTATTGGTTTTTATAATTATAATTAACATCACTGCTTTCCAAATTAACATTTTCCGTGCTAGTGTTATACGGGTTTTCTACGTCTAAGCTATCGTGATTGCATTTTGTTCAATTGCTGCAGTGTCATTCTTGCCTAGTATTTGAGTGAGTTCAATGTCATTACAGTCATTTATCAAATTTAAATTTTGTTCGTTTTGGAGCTGGCTACGGTATTTTTATCCTGCTGTCTAAATTCATTCAAACTGTTTTAGTACACAAAATTACTGCTAATTACAGTGAATTTTCTGCTTATTACCATCTTTTACATTTCTTTCGTTGTTGTACACAGTAAACAACCCAGCGATTACGATCAGGTTCAAATGGCTCTTAGCACTGTGGGACTTAACTTCTAAGGTTATCAGTCCCCTAGAACTTAGAACTACTTAAACCTAACTAACCTAAGAACGTCACACACATCCATGCCCGAGGCAGGATTCGAACATGCGACCGTAGCGGTCGCGCGGTTCCAGGCTGTATCATCATCTTACATCTATCTATGTTCTGTCGGTGAGCATTGATCCTCGGATTCGGTACCTAGTTTCCATTAATTATGGAACATAAGTTACAAGCATCACAAATACTTTCTGTACACCGGAGAGTAGGTTCGCTACAAGTTGAAGAACTCTTTCCTGACAAACCACCGCAATGTAAAGCAGTTAGTCTTTCAGCAAATACAGTGGAGCGTCGCGCTGAAGATATAGTTTGTAATTTACTATATCAGTTACAACAAAAGGCATCTAAGTTAGCTTGGTACACAACAGCCCTCGACAAATCTACAGATATTTCTGATACTGCTCAAGTCCTGTTGGTTTTGAGAGATATTCACACAGACATCAAACTTACTGAACAACTAACAGATAGCCGGCCGTTGTGGCCGAGCGGTTCTAGGCGCTTCAGTCCGGAACCATGCTGCTGCTACAGTCGTAGGTTCGAATCCTGCCTCGGGCATGGATGTGTGTGATATCCTTAGGTTACTTAGGTTTAAGTAGTTCTAAGTGTAGGGGACTGATGTCCTCAGATGTTAAGTCCCATAGTGCTCAATGCCATTTGAACCATTTGAACTAACAGATCTGACTACCTTGTGTGGTAAAAGAACAAGTGAGGACATTTTTTACTGGTTACAGTTAACAGTAACTGAAAACTGCAGCCTTTCTATTTCTCGACTGAAATGTGCTACAACAGATGGGGGAAGAAATATGTGAAGGCAGTGGTGTTACGAAACCACTGATTGTACTCTGCGTTCTTCATCAGAAACCATTTGTGCAAAGTCATTGGTAATTGGATTTCTTACGTGTAATGAAGCCCATAATTTCTGTTTTCAATTTCATTCGATGCAATGGACTCAGACAACGTCAGTTCAAGTCTTTCCTACATGAGGTAGAACCTTTGTCAGGTGATATCCCATAGCAGACGGTAGTAAGATATTTAACCTGCAGCAAAGTTATGTGAAATTTCTTTTATTTGTGAACAGGGACTTAAATATTTCAGAATGAGAAAAATCATCCATTGGACGTTCTGTCGGATAAAGAATGGCTATATAACGTACCTTTGCTGATGGATGTTGCTCTCCATTAGAATAAAATGAACAGTAAACTTCAGGCGAGGGCGATAGCGTTTGTAATCCCTACATACAAGTTAAAGCTTTGGGGCAGAAACTCACTCTTTTCGAACACAAAGTCAGGAAAAGAATTTTCTAAAATTTCGCCATTTTATAGTCGTGAATGGTGAATATGGTTTAAGTTTTCCACTCTTGTTTACACTGGACTATCATTGCTGACATGCTTCTATTTACACTATTAACGCAGCGGTAACAACTGATAACTCGCAAATACTGTTCACAACCTGTATTCTGCTACGACGTTGTTACACATTAATACTCCACAAAAATCATTTATTTTCTTGGCTGTCACTGATTGTAATCCACGCCTTGCACAAACTCACTAAAATGTGGGCGTTTACAGTAAAATGGTACTGGTCGCGACTATGGTGCCTTCAGCAGTTTACATAATAGTACTGTCAAGACAACACAGATACAAAGTGCCTGCGCGTTGGAGACTTACTCGAGGCGTGTGCCAGGTTACTGAACAGTGCAGAGTGTTTGATACCACTGGATAGTGCTATACTCGATTTCTTCAACGACGCTGGAGATCCCCTCGGTGTATTACAAATACACCGTGACAAAAGATTACAACAGTCGTGCAACTTCTCTGGGGCTCTTGGTAGTCTAAGTCCGACAAAATGCTTGACTATCAAATAAGTCTTTCTTTTCTTAAGCATTCCGAGCAGAGACTTATTTCGAGCGCTCGTCGCAGTGCCTTCTCTCCGAAACAACAAAATGCACCGCTGTTTGTCGCCTTTGTTGAGTGTTCATCAGCCACAATTGTGAATAAATATTCGTCTACAAAATTCATCCAGAAATTAATAGGGTGACAATTACTGACCTGGATGAAGAAAACTTAAATTAGTTACAAACTGCGGCGCGCGCACACTTTATTCGACAGGAAAACATAACTACAGATATTCGTAATTAGGTTATGAAATCTTCGATACGCCTGGTATCATTGGCGAAGATGTGGCGCAGACGAAAAGAGAAATTCTGCATGACCCACTGAAGTATAGGAACTTTGATGCTATCGATGATCTCCTGAATGACTGTTTTCAGCTTCGCAATGGTTTTTGGGGTTATCTCTCTACATCTTGTCTTTAATATAGCCCCACAAAAAGGAGTCGCATGTATTCAGATCCGTAGAATAAAAGGGCCAATCGAGGCATATCTAGGTAGCCTCTGGGTACCCAAGAGCCAGAATGCAATCACCACAGTGCTCCTCCAAGACGTCAAACACTCTTCTCCTTCGATGAGGGTTGAGCTCCGACTTGCACGAACCACATCTTGTCGAAATCAGTGTCACTTTGGATAATGGGGATGAAATTATCTTCCAAAAGCTTCATGTACCGTTATGTAGTCGAGCGATTATTCCGTGACTGAGTGTTGCACACCACACAGTCACCCGTTAAGGGTGAAGAGACATCTCGATCGCGAAATGCAGAATCTCAGTTCTCCAAATGCGTCAGTTTTGCTTATTGACGCACCCATCCAAACGAAAGTGGATCTCCACGCTAAACCAAATCATATTCGCATACTAATGCCCATCATATTCCACGGCCAATCGTACAGTCTGAACATCCTAACGCAAACTGTTCAGAAGTTATGACGATTTTATTTCAAATTTTCAATAGTTGTCACCCTTTGTAATACAGCCATCAGCAAAACTGAAAACTTTACGCACTATTTCTTGCTTTCCCCGTGTTGTAGTACGGTATATGGACGGTTCCGTTATCGTAGCGAAAAGGTATGCTCGTGAAGAAACTACGCGGTAAGGTAAGAACTTACCGGGAGTATCAATGCGTCAAAATTCTACAATGTTCGACACTAATAACCCAAACTATCTCCAGTGCTGCTCTCTTGCGTCAGGGAGAGACATTGCCCTGTATGCTTCTCCAGAGAAAATTGCCGTAAAGTCGGGCACATTGGCTCGCAGTGCTTTGGTTCTTGCGTACCTTCCGCTCGTAATTAGAGCTCTTAGCAGCTCGTAAAAGCAGCCAGGTTCACAGAATTACCCGATAAATATTTACCGCTACATCACTCTAAATTTTCTTAAGCTGTATAGGTTATCAGATTATTACTCAACAAGTAATTCCAGATTTACGTTCTAGTTCGCCTTTAGGTTCCGTCGCAAAGCAGGGGCGATAAAGGGGTGAGTAGGAATAAGTGGGCGGGTGCAGTGGGACTGGATGCAATCGCTTGTATTCGCGTGCACTACGTTGAATCAGAGAAATCAGTGTTTAGAGATATTTCTTCGGTTACCTATCTTCAGAGCTGCATTTCTGCCCAATTCTCTTCATCCATGGCCACAGTTCCTTCTCAGGCTCTAGCAGAATGAAGGTAATAGGACGAAACAACTTGCTGTCGCTAAGCATTTTCTTTTCGTCACATTGACTCTGTTTTTATGGGTACAAAAAAAAAATCAGAGGTTTTCAAACTTCGCTGTTCCAGAGATACATGGGCCATACATTTCCGATTCAGTTAAATATTTTTATTGTTGATTACACAATTTGACTGTATCTTCGTAAAAATATAAAATAGAAACATAAAGTATAAGTTCGACTCTTCGCCCCTGATTAAAACTGCTTGAATCGGTACAAAATTATTTTGCTGATTATGTCAGTTTACGTGAAACAATTCTCCACTAACATTCAGTAATACATTTCGCCCTTTCTTCCGATAAATTTTCGAATTTTCCAACACATCTTTCACTCAGCGTATATAATAAAAACACTGTGAGTTAGTTTTATTAGGCTCTCTCTCTCACACACACTCACTCACTCACTCTCTCTCTCTCTCTCTCTCTCTCTCTCTCTCTCTCTCACACACACACACACACACACACACACACACACACACACAAACACACACACACACACACACACACGACATTAAAATTGTAACACCACGAAGATGATGTGTTACAGACACGAAATTTAACCGACAGGAAGAATATGCTGTGATATGAAAATGATTAGCTTCTCAGAGCATTCACACAAGGTTGACGCCGGTGGCGACACCTACAACGTGCTGACACGAGGAAAGTTTCCAAGCGATTTCTCATACACAAACAGCAGTTGACCGGCGTTGCCTGGTGAAACGTTGTTGTGATGCCTCGTGTAAGGTGGAGAAATGCGTACCATCACGTTTCCGACTTTGATAACGGTGGAATTGAAGCCTATCGCGATTGCGGTTTATCGTATCGTGACATTGCTACTCGCGTTGGTCGAGATCCAATGACTGTTAGCAGAATATGGAATCGATGGATTCAGGAGACTAACACGGAACGGCGTGCTGTATCCCAACGGCCTCGCATGACTAACAGTCGAGATGACAGGCATCTTATCCGCATGGCTGTAACGGATCGTGCAGCCACGTCTCGATCCCTGAGTCAAAAGATGGGGACGTTTGCAAGACAACAACCATCTGCACGAACAGTTCGACGACGTTTGCAGTAGCATGGACTATCAGCTCGGAGACCATGGCTGCAGTTACCCGTAGCATGGCCTATCAGCTCGAAGACCATGGCTGCGGGTACCCTTGACGCTGCATCACAGACAGGAGCACCTGCGACGGTGTACTCAACGACGAACCGGGGTGCACTAATGGCAAAACGAAATTTTTTCGGATGAATCCAGGTTCTGTTTACAGCATCATCCGTGTTTGGCGACATCACGGTGAACGCACATTCGAAGCGTATATTTGTCACCGCCATACTGGCGTATCACCCAGCGTGATTGTATGGGGTGTTACTGATTAAACGTCTCGGTCACCTCTTGTTCGGATTGACGGCACTTTGAACAGTGGACGTTACATTTCAGATGTGTTACGACCCGTGGCTCTACCCTTCATTCGTTCCTTGAGATCCCTACATTTCAGCAGGACAATGCACGACTGCATGTTGCAGGTACTGTACGGGCCTTTCTGGATACAGAAAATGTTCAACTGCTGCCCTGGCCAACACATTCTCCAGATCTCTCACCAATTGAAAACGTCTGGTCAATGTTGGTCGAGTAACTGGCTTGTCACAATATGCCAGTCACTACTCTTGATGAACTGTGGTATCGTGTTGAAGCTGCATGGGCACCTGACCTGTACACGCCATCCAAGCACTGTTTGACACAATGCCCAGGCGTAACAAGGCCGTTATTACGACCAGAGGTGATTGTTCTGGGCACTGATTTCTTAGGATCTATGCACCCAAATTGCGTGAATATGTAAACACGTGTCAGTTCTTGTATAATATATTTGTCCAACGGATATCCGTTTATCATCTGCATTTCTTCTTGGTGTAGCAATTTTAATGGTTAGTATATATATATATATATACTCCTGGAAATGGAAAAAAGAACACATTGACACTGGTGTGTCAGACCAACCATACTTGCTCCGGACACTGCGAGAGGGCTGTACAAGCAATGATCACACGCACGGCACAGCGGACACACCAGGAACCGCGGTGTTGGCCGTCGAATGGCGCAAGCTGCGCAGCATTTGTGCACCGCCGCCGTCAGTGTCAGCCAGTTTGCCGTGGCATACGGAGCTCCATCGCAGTCTTTAACACTGGTAGCATGCCGCGACAGCGTGGACGTGAACCGTATGTGCAGTTGACGGACTTTGTGCGAGGGCGTATAGTGGGCATGCGGGAGGCCGGGTGGACGTACCGCCGAATTGCTCAACACGTGGGGCGTGAGGTCTCCACAGTACATCGATGTTGTCGCCAGTGGTCGGCGGAAGGTGCACGTGCCCGTCGACCTGGGACCGGACCGCAGCGACGCACGGATGCACGCCAAGACCGTAGGATCCTACGCAGTGCCTAGGAGACCGCACCGCCACTTCCCAGCAAATTAGGGACACTGTTGCTCCTGGGGGTATCGGCGAGGACCAGTCGCAACCGTCTCCATGAAGCTGGGCTACGGACCTGAACACCGTTAGGCCGTCTTCCGCTCACGCCCCAACATCGTGCAGCCGGCTCCATTGGTGTCGCGACTGGCGTGAATGGAGGGAAGAATGGAGACGTGTCGTCTTCAGCGATGAGAGTCGCTTCTGCCTTGGTGCCAATGATGGTCGTATGCGTGTTTGGCGCCGTGCAGGTGAGCGCCACAATCAGGACTGCATACGACCGAGGCACACAGGGCCAACACCCGGCATCATGGTGTGGGGAGCGATCTCCTACACTGGCCGTACACCTCTGGTGATCGTCGAGGGGACACTGAATAGTGCACGGTACATCCAAACCGTCGTCGAACCCATCGTTCTACCATTCCTAGACCGGCAAGGGAACTTGCTGTTCCAACAGGACAATGCACGTCCGCATGTATCCCGTGCCACCCAACGTGCTCTAGAACGTGTAAGTCAACTACCCTGGCCAGCAAGATCTCCGGATCTGTCCCCCATTGAGCATGTTTGGGACTGGATGAAGCGTCGTCTCACGCGGTCTGCACGTCCAGCACAAACGCTGGTCCAACTGAGGCGCCAGGTGGAAATGGCATGGCAAGTCGTTGCACAGGACTACATCCAGCATCTCTACGATCGTCTCCATGGGAGAATAGTAGCCTGCATTGCTGCGAAAGGTGGATATACACTGTACTAGTGCCGACATTGTGCATACTCTGTTGCCTGTGTCTATGTGCCTGTGGTTCTGTCAGTGTGATCATGTGATGTAACTGACCCCAGGAATGTGTCAATAAAGTTTCCCCTTCCTGGGACAATCCGATGAGACCGATGACCTCGCTGTTTGGTCCCATTCCCCAAATCAACCACCCAAACGACTGTAATATTTTAAGAAGTATGTATTTTTATTTGACGTTAATGAATTCGACCATCAACTATGTCCAGTTTGGCGCTTACGTCAGGGGCAGAGTAGCATGTAGCGCGGCCACTACGGGATTAGTAGGAGTGAAAGAGTGGAGGTTTTGCTGTTTGTCCTCCCATGCTCACAACTGACGAACGTGCGCAGCGGGAACAAATTAGCTGCTATGGTGTAAATGTGAGAGGAAAGTAGCGTTAATTATAAAGACTGTCACCTTGAATGTTGTACATGTCTGTAGCAAGTAATATGAAATCAAATTAAGGCTGTTGTAACACAATGCAATGAGTAAAAGAAAAATTACATTCCATACATATGATAACCATTTGTAATCTTGTGTATTTGGCAATTACTGTTTTTAAATAATATAAGATACTAATTCATGTAGTTTACCAATTAATGGCAAGATGGTTAGGGGAAGGTGTGGTAAAGTTGTCAGGACGGGAAAAGTGGCCATTGCGTATTTTTTGCCCCGCTCAGTGCTGTTGCTGCCGCCGAGAAGTGGCCACACTAGTTCTAATACACATCGCCTCTATTATCAGTAAGACTGAAAGACGAAACTTATTGTTTTTTTTTGGCAAAACCTTTTTTGTTTTTGAGTCGTCTGATGTAAGATAAGTTATTTATATTACTCTTCTTACCTCACTTGCATGGAGAGTAATAATTTCTTACGATATCAATTACTAAGCAAAATCTTTTGACCTATAAATATAGTTCCTTGGTGTTTGACAGTTTCTTCTTTGGATCACTAATGTCGACACGGTTTCCGATCGAGGAAAAAAGGACACGCCACTCTTCGGGAAAACAGGCGATGTTGTTCACCCCGACAAGAGAGCTAATTGCTTACGAAAACAGGTATAATACAACAGATAAAACTGACTTGTGAACCCTTTTAGTATACGACTATGACGAGCAATTTCATCTTTTCTGAAAATTTTGCATTAATTGTGTCATTTAAAACATCTCTGTTCTGTAATTGAGTGAAACAATACAAAAGTCCGATTGAAAAAAATCTGCTGCAGCTGAGAGGCATGAAGTCGCCTGGAAAATGTGCCCAGAATTCAGGAAAACAATTGCTGGATCCTGTTGCGACGGCACTGCCCATAGAACCCGTTTAAGTACGGCAAATTGGTCACTACGTAAGCCTTCAAAAAAATACATGTAATTACAATATATTATTTTCTTTTCCACTTAAAAATACTTGATGTGATACTTCATAATGGTTCAAATGGTTCGGAGCACTATTGGACTCAACTGCTGTGGTCATCAGTCCCCTAGAACTTAGAACTACTTAAACCTAACTAACCTAAGGACATCACGCACATCCATGCCCGAGGCAGGATTCGAACCTGCGACCGTAGCAGTCGCACGGTTCCGGACTGCGCGCCTAGAACCGCGAGACCACCGCGGCCGGCCGATACTTCATAATGTGTGGATTCAAAATGCATAGCTGGTAAGCCTTTATCAATAACCATGGTTTGGTGAAAATTTAATTTCTCTTTGAGTGCCCACTTTACCCCCTCACCCCTTCCCCCCTTTTACAATGCAGCCCGTTGTCACGCCTTCAGCGTCAATATCGGCTCTTAAGTAAAAAAGTTCGAGAACATTGCCCTAAAGCTACTACTAAAAATAAAACCAGCCATCTAACGTCACATATCTGCACACGAGCGTAGAGCACCGAAAAGTTCGGCACGTGACGTAACAGACACTCATCAGCCATGACCACCGACCCACTGTCGATACAAACCTGTCCAAAGATAACAGCATCATCTGACGAGGAATGACTGTTAGGCAGACACACGCACGGTGCATTTAGTATCAGTGACCGTGCTGAGTGTGGAATGGTCATGGCGTGATCTGTCCGAGTTTGAGTGAAACAAATCCAGACGTCGTGGGGTTGGGAGGCCACCCATCATTAGATGTGTCGGACGTCGTAGTCTGGGCAGACTGGTAAAACAGGACAGGTGGCGAACTGTGGAGGAACTAACATCAAACTTTAATGCTAGGCAGAGCAGAAGTGTATCCGAACATGCCGTGCATCCGATAATGATGGCCGCCCGCAGCCGACGACCCATGCATGGGCCAATGTTAACACCACATCGCAACAACGACTGAAAGGAGTGTATGACCATCGGAGCTGGACGTTGTCACTGTGACAGAAGGTAGCGTAGTCTGATGAATCCTGACACGTTCTTTATCATGCCGATGGAAGGACGCGAATCCGTTGCCTCCAGGAAACAGCTTCTTGAAACCTGTACTGCGGGACGGAGACAAGCTAGCGGCTGCTCCATTATGCTCTAAAGGACAATTTTTGTTCGCACCCATGAGTTCAGTCCAGCTCGTGCAAGACACCATGACGGCCAGCGATTGTGGTACACTGTTTGCAGACCACGGACACCCCTTCGCGATGGCAGTGGTATTTTTCAGAAAAATGATGCGCTATATTAAAAGGCCAGGTGTGTGACGGAATGGTTCGAGGAAAACAGTGGCGAGTTACAATTGATGTGCTGCTTCCCCAACTTACTAGATGTGAACCCGATCGAACACACTAGGATGAGATTAAACGTGGCGTTCGAGCTCATCACCCCCCTCCCCGTAATTTAAAAGAAACAGGTAACTTACACATGTGGTGCCAACTGCTTCCAGCAACCTATTAAAGCCTCATTGCTTCCATGCCACGACGCGTCGCCGCTGTTATCAGGGCCAAACGTTCTGGCTGATCAATGTAAGAGTTTAACGAGGCGGACGGAGTTTTAATTGCGGCCCGCTCCCACGCTACAGACAAGAATGGACGCAGCAAGGAAAACACACACACTCGTTGTGCAAGAAGTACACTACTGGCCATTAAAATTGCTACACCAAAAATAAATGCAGATGATAAATGGATATTCATTGGACAAAGATATTATACTAGAACTGGCATGTGATTAAATTTTCACGCAATTGTGGTGCATAGATCCTGAGAAATCAGTACCCAGAACAACCACCTCTGGCCGTAATAATGGTCTTGATACGCCTGGGAATTGAGTCAAACAGAGCTTGATTGGGGTGTACAGATACAACTGCCCAAGCAGCTTCAATACGATACCACAGTTCATCAAGAGTAGTGACTGGCGTGACTGAGCCAGTTGCTCCGACACCACTGACCAGACGTCTTCAGTTGGTGAGAGACCTGGAGGATGTGCTGGCCAGGGCAGCAGTCGAAAACTTTCTGCATCCTGTAACGCCCATACAGGACCTGCAACATGCGGTCGCGCATTATTCTGCTGAAATGTAGGGTTTCGCAGGGATCGAATAAAGGCTAGAGCCACTGGTCGTAACAATGGTTCAAATGGCTCAAATGGCTCTAAGCACTATGGGACTTAACATCTATGGTCATCAGTCCCCTAGAACTTAGAACTACTTAAACCTAACTAACCTAAGAACAACACACAACACCCAGCCATCACGAGGCACAGAAAATCCCTGACCCCGCCGGGAATCGAACACGGGAACCCGGTCGCGGGAAGCGAGAACGCTATCGCAAGACCACGAGATGCGGGCCTGGTCGTAACACATCTGAAATGTAACGTCCACTGTTCAAAGTGCCGTCAATGCGAACAAGAGATGACCGAGACGTGTAACCAATGGCACCCCATACCATCACGCCGAGTGATACGTCAGTATGGCGATAACGAATACACGCTTCCAATGTGCGTTCACAGATATGTCGCTAAACACGGATGCGACCATCATGAAGCTGTAAACAGAACCTGGATTCATCCGAAAAAATGACGTTTTGCCATTCGTGCACCCAGTTTCGTCGTTGAGCACACCTTCGCAGGCGCTCCTGTCTGTGATGCAGCGTCAATGGTAACTGCAGCCATGGTCTCCGAGCTGATAGTCCATGCTGATGCAAACGTCGTCGAACTGTTCGTGCAGACGGTTGTTGTCTTGCAAACGTCCCCGTCTGTTGACTCAGGGGTCGAGACATGGCTGCACGATCCGTTACAGTCATGCGGATAAGATGCCTGTCATCTCGACTGCTAGTGATACGAGGCCGTTGGGATCCAGCACTGCGTTTCGTATAATCCTCCTAAACCCGCCGATTCCATATTCTGCTAAGTCATTGGATCTCGACCAACGGGAACAGCAATGTCCCGATACGATGAACCGCAATCGTGACAGGCTACAATCCGACCTTTATCAAAGTCGGAAACGTGATGGTACGCATTTCTCCTCCTTACACGAGGCATTACAAAAGCGTTTCACCAGGCAACGCCGGTCAACTGCTGATTGTGTATGAGAAATCGAATGGAAACTTTCCCCATGTCAGCACACTGTAGGTGTCGCCACCGGCGCCAACCTTGTGTGAATGCTCTGAAAAGCTAATCATTTGCGTATCACAGCACCTTCTTCCTGTCGTTTAAATTTCACGTCTGTAGCACGTTATCTTCGTGGTGTAGCAATTTTAATGGCCATTAGTGTAATACTGGACTAAAATGACGGCTAACACGTGTTGATTTCGTTTGATCCTTTTCGACCCATTCGTGGAAAAAGAAGAACAAGTAAACTCCAAATGTCAGGAAAACAATCTTTGTCCGAAATCAATACGGCATCCACAACTCTCTGAGTAAACTTTGATATCTCAAACCGAAAACAAGCACGACCTTAAGTCCAGCTGTTTATAACCTCACCAAGATTGGCCGGCCACATCAATCTCAGAAGTGACTGTACGGAAATCGATGCGACACTCCGGTGGTGTTATTACCAAAGCCATCCCTGGCGACTTTTCTCCGGCGACACGACTCTCCCTCTCAGCCGGCGTATAATTGAGAAGCCTCGCAAGGAGCTGGGGCCGTCTCGATTCCGGGAGCCAGTGGTGATGGAAGGGGGCGGCAGTGGCGTAAGAAGATTACTCGGAATATCAGAGCGGAGATGAAAGCGGCGCCTTTCTGCCGACTCCCGACTGCAGCCAACCCTCTGCTGTTTTCCCTTTGACATGATACAAATATCGAAGCCCAGCGTCTGTCTTTCAGACAAGCTGCAACAGACTGTCGCTGAGCAGACTCTTTGCCTTACCTTATCCCGAAACAAACGCTTCTGTAATACAATAGATCTTACAATAATTCTGAGGAGTACGGTTTCTCCAGTACGTTGACTTCCTGATGTACGTGTTTGTAAGTGGTGCAGTAGCAGCTCACTCAGCTATTTGGTGCGCTAAAACAACGTTTTACTTTGCTTTGAGGTACATATGGTGTATGATCGTTATGCGGACATTATTACATTTACAATCGACACTAGACTCACGTGATTGATGTACTGAATAAATATCATGAAATATTTTGCTACACTATGTTTCATATCAAACTCAGTGTAAGGAATTAAGAATTACCAGGCTTGAGACAAAACAATTCTAAAACTTTTTGGACAATATGGACATCTTTCGCCGTCATAGATTTTCTGGCTTCCATGAGCTTTAATAAACAGGTATTGGTGAAAACCACTATCTCAAAAATAAGAGAAGGCTCGACCCATAAAGTCTTTCGATAGGCTGCTTAATACAATAGCCCGCGAATTTACTATATAATTGTGTTATTTGTATTTAATTTCGTTTTGTTCTTGATGGACCCCTGGCATTATGCATTGGTTTAACTTCAATTAGCGTCTTAGCATTGTAACTATTTCTTATATTGGACTTAAGATTTTGTTTTTCCTATTAACAGATGGCTTTATACTACGTCACCAGATAAATGGTGCTCTGTCGGTTATGGGAAACTAATTTGTGTACATGATTGGTACATTGCCATACTACGACATTCTTCTTCCCACAGTTCTTTTCAAGAAAAGTTGTTAAAAGTTTGCTGTGGCCCCTGTGTTATTGCCAGAAAGACGAGAATGTGCAATGTATATTTATCCAAATCTTTAGTCTGATAACATGAAGCTCCTCGGATAATCACCTCACTTAAATGTAAGCCCAGAGAGGGCGCCCCTTGGCCCTTACTGCACATTTTTACGCTGGTTTACTTCACTGTATCTTTCTCGGGTTTTACTCACGAAGTTTTTTACACCTTTTGACATACTTTAACTCAAATATATCTTTTGACGCTTTTGTAAATGGGTTTTAGCCCATTAGTTTTTTCTGTTAAGTTCACTATGGTTTTGTCGCAATATAATTCTACAGGGATGCTACATTTCCTTTCCAACATTTTTTACGTGTAAATTCCGCTACTCGGTTTTATGAATCTACATATTCTCTATGTAATTTGTGTATCCCTGGTATGCCGTATTATAAGATTCATTTACCACTTACGATTTTACCAAAAACTTAAAACATAGTTTCTTTGATGCAGACTCCAATAGAGGACACTACAGGTCCTCGGAGATGTATATCCATGCCGTGTGCGCTGGATGTAAGCGGAGGCCTCAGTTTCGTACCTGTCATGTAAAGGCTAGTGTCGCTATGTCGCATGTTTATGGTCTGCCTCAATAGGACCTTCATCACTCTTTGGTGATGGTATGGTATGTTACTGCCATGTTCCCACGTACATAGTTTCCTGTAACTCTGTTATATACATATTTTGTACCTGTTCTTCATTCCATCGTTTTTTACAGTTTGGCACGGACAATGACTTTGTTATAATCTCGATAAACACACAGACTTATGACAATAATGCGTGCTACCATTCTTTTTATCCGTTCAGTATTCTGTGATGGTCCTTGGATTCCTTGCACGAGCGTTATCTAGTCAAACGCAGTTTGCCAGTGTCCTACCAATGAACCGAAGTCTGGGACCTGTTTAACCTCCGTTTGCATCTACAAGATGATTCTGTTTGAATCAACACCGAATTGTTCCACCTAAGTGGTTTTTTTCATTAGAACAGTGATTAATACTACAGTCTTAGGATAGGATACTATGTTTTTGACGGCTATGAAGTAGACAGTTTTACAGTACTAAACGTTAAAAGCAAGTTACCAATCTTTGTTCCTCTTTCAAGCCTCTTCAAGAGTGGAACGTATATCGGTGTAACTCGTTTTCGAATACTGTAGTTCGTTATGGATATATGTATCATTTTCGAAAGGCCTAAGATTATTATTTACAATCCCCACCAGTTCATTAATGAACAATACAAACAACAACTATCCCACATTTCCTTCGGGCACATCTAAAGTAACTTCAGCATCTGTCGACGACTCTCCATCTAAAATAACATGCAGCGTCCTCCATACCAGGAAATCCACAATCCAACTAACAATTCCTGTTGGTTTTCAATATGAACTTAGTTTCGACAGTAAGCTCACATACACCGCAGGAGTCAATAATTATCATCCCTCGTCAACTACAATCCCATGTAAAATTACTGTCCCTATCACGGCGACAAATTCAGAGCTCCTCGATTCTCTAGTTAATGTCTTCTCTGTTTACTTTTACAGTATCGGGATATCGAAATGGAACTACGGAAGTTTTACAAAGAGAACCTGACTTCTTTGCGAAATAACCTGACCATGTGCCTAATACGAATTCGTGTCTCATATCTTTCGAATCTTGAAATTATTCAATTAAAGACTGAAAAATCTCACATTGATATAACAACAGTACAAGTCAAATTACTTTCGTTTATTGTTACTTTCCTACTAACACAGTTTCCTAATAATTCCATTGCTCATTCAGTCTCGTTTAACAGTTACGTTTGTTTCACACTCACGCTAAGGTAACCGTCGTTACATTGCCTTCCCACATTAATAAAACAGGTATTTACTGACTACCGAAACCTTTTCATTTACGTTCTACTATCAATATGTTGTTCCACTACATTTATTGCTTCCCAAACACGACATTGTATCAACCAAAAATCTCTTAATTAATCCCAAGTACATTTCTGCAAAATAACCAAGTTATTGAAACACTTTTCTTCTACAAACCAACATAAATATTTCAACTGTTAATTCCACTTTCTACCAAATTCTTCATACGAGTTATCCTTCAAGCGGAACCTCAACACTGACTCTTCTGAGCGCGCTAAGATGGTGCGTGATCACACTAGCGCCAGGGCATTGTTGTCAGTTCTCACTCAGAGAAAAGCCACATTCGGCTCCGAAAGTTCCAGAAGCCAACGTTAAGTAAGGAGTAAAACATCGAAATGTCACGACATCAGTGGTGGCAGTACTCTTTACAACCATTATTACAACTTTAGGTGGGACTGGAGATGAAACAGCCTGTTGATATCTTATTATTACTATTATTGTTATTATTATTATTACTATTATTATGACGAAGGAGTTCAATAAACTGAGGCTCCAACACAGTTCAACTAAGATGGAAGTTTCGAGCTTTCACTTGAACAATAAACTTGCAAACACGAAACTTAGAATTCCTTTGAACAATGTAACCTTAACTCACAAAAAATTACTAAGCATGTTGGAGTTAATTTAGACAGATCCTTAAGGTATATGGAGCACCTGACAATGACAGCTGCAAACTCCATACAGAAAATTACATCACGTGGAAGCTATGTGGCCCCACATGGGGCTCTTTGGAATCCAAGATATAAACAATAGCATTAACTCTGATTTATTCAGTAGCAGAATACTGCTGCCTCATTTAACTCAACAGCCGCCCACAGCAAGAAAATAAATATCGAAATATATCACACAATGCGAATGATTTCGGGAAAGGTTTAAAGGACTCACACCTTTTGGCTACCAGTCCTAAGCCACGTACATCCTCTACAACTACGAATACAACAAGCACTTCTTATACAATTCAGAAGAACCCGAAACAATCAACAACTTCCTGTTAATTCGTTCTCTGGTTACACAAATGTTAAAAGACTCCGCTGAAGAAAACCATCATTTGCAGCACCTATATGCTAAGAAAATAACAACTTTGAAATTCTGCGACACTGGCAGCAAGCCAGGGAAGATACTAAACCGGCGGAACTTAAGAAATCCCTGGGTATTTTTGAGAAAGCGGCTGGCTTTGGCCTCTCACAAAAAATTCCGGGTGATTCTTAAATGAACTGGAACCGAAAGGCAGACAATCAAACATATAACGCTAAAATATTCAATAAGATCCTACATGGGGAAATCTGAAGCCTTGCTATACTACTGATAGTGCATTTAAATATATTAGTAGCCTAAATGTTTCTTTATGAATGTTATTCTTAATTTATGTTCATTAATGTGATTTGTAATAAATAAAGAAATAGGTCAATGGCCTCAAAGGCGGAAGAGGAATCATAACTCCCACCAGCAGAGAGAGCGGAAGAACCTAGTGGAGAAAACCATGAAAAATAATCATTTCGCACTAACAATCCGATCTTGCCTTGGAACTTATTTCCTACCATGTACAATGTACTATTTCAATTGCAGAATAGAAAGTCCGCTAGAAGAAAGCACTACCACAGGTGTTAACTCGAAAGGGGTATCCATCATTTCTTTATGCAATGCATGGGGACCTAGGGTTCTGGGGAGTCCCAACATCTGCATTAAGGATAAGTCAGAGCATCCTTCTAAACTCAAGTTCAAAAGGAAATTCTTTGTAGGCACCTTGAGCGTAAACTCATTACTAAAAATTTGTAAGCAAAAAGAACTTGAAATTCTCTTAGATAAGCATGAAATACAAATTTTAGCAGTTCAAGAAACAAGATTTTTGGATGTAAATGTTACAGAAACCAAAAAGCATAGAATTTTTAAGGGTAAACCAGCAATAAAAATCATGAAAGGCATTCCAATACTTGGTTCCGTTTTCTATATTCATAAAAATTTAGTAGATAACATGACACAATTCAAATCCAGTTCAGAAAGACTATCTCTTCTCACAGTTAAATGCAAAAATAAACAGTATACCTTTGTTAATTGTGATGCTCCAATCAATGATGACAATAAGAAAAATCAAAGTAAAGTAGAAGCATTCTGGGAACTTCTAGAAGAAGAAATATCAAAAATTCCAAAATCGAATGTTGTTGTACTAATAGGGGATTTTAATGCACAGATAGAGAATGAAAAATCATTTCAGGCAATAGTAGGACATTATCCAGCTCATAAATTAACGAAAAAAAAACAGTACAAGACTAATCAGTCTTTGTAGAACATTTCAATTGAAGTCAATGTCAACCTTCCTCAAAAAATTACCAGAAAAGGCAAAAACATGTATCTCTCCGAATCAAATGCTAGGGGAGTTCCAGTTAGATCACGTGGCTATTTCTAAACGCAGTTTTGAGGCTATCATGAATGTAAAAGTACCAAGAAACAGGGAATTTGATTCTGATCATTATCTGACTAAGATTGAACTGAAACCTCTCCCCAATAAAAACCAAAAGAGACAGAAAAAATTAATTAAATATAATACAGACAGGCTCACATCACCAAAGAGGTAATAAAAAAATTTCGGGAAGAAATTAAATTAACCAAATCAGGGAAATGGGAAGAAATCAGCAGGGCAGCAAAAACTGTATTTGTAACAACAGAAGTGAAGAAGAATATGTGGTGGAATGAAATCTGTGAAGAAGCAGTTACAGAGAGAACAAAGCAGTCAAAGAAATGGAAATGTTTTGGGAAGCCTGAACACCTTGATGCATTTAGAATGCAAAGGACAGAAACAGCAAGAATAATATAGAATGCTGAAAGATCTTTTGAAAAAGCACAACTTCTTGACATACAAAACACATTTGTAAAAAATAACTCCTGGAATTTCTATCAGATGTTTAAAAGTCATCTAAAGGGCTACAAGTCTCCAAGTATTTGCTTCACAGATGAAAATGGTAAAGTAGTCCTAAGTAACAGCCAGAATTGTTAAATACAAATAAAGTACTTTGAAAAATTATTGAACTGCGAAGAATCAAACTGTAAGCTAGAATTTCCAGATCTCTATGAAAATGCAGAAGCAGATGAACCACCTACAGCTGAAGAAATTGAAAAAGCAATAAGTACACTGAAAAACAACAAAACCAGTGGAGAACACTCAATTACAGCTCAACTTACTAAATGGTCACAACCAGAAACTCACCTTCAGCCCATGTTTGAAGAAATATGGGAAATTGAAACGCTACAAGAAGACTGGAAAGTGGCTTTTTTGTGTGAAATCTGATGGGATTTAACTGCTAAGGTCATCAGTCCCTAAGCTTACGCACTACTTAATCTAAATTATCCTAAGGACAAACACACACACCCATGCCTGAGGGAGGATTTGAACTTCTGCTGGGACCAGTAGAAAGTGACTGTCATCAATCCCTTGCAAAATATAAATAATTACAGAGGTATATCTTTGTTGCCAGTGGGTTATTAAGTATTTTCAACAATACTACTAAACAAGGTAGAAGCAACACTTGATAGCTAATTGGGAGAGTATCAGAGTAGATTTAGGAAGGACAGATCTTGCTCAGAACAGATTTTTCAACCTAAAGGCCATAATTCGTCACAGACTTACAAACTCCAAAGATATAGTTGTAAAATTTATAGATTTTTAAAAAGGAATTTGACTCAGTAGATAGGGAAACACCAGATATAGTGATCAGCGAATTTGGTATCAAATTTAAATTAGCGAACCTTATTCATGCAACGCTCACAGACACCAAATCAAAAGTAAACTTTCAGTGTGAAATATCGAAGGCACTCAACATAAAAACAGGTGTAAGGCAAGGTGTCTCCACTCCTCTTTAACCGCATACTGGAGAAAATAGTAAGAGAATGGAAACAAAAACTAAAGAAAGAGAAGCTATCACCAATCAGACTGGAAACTAAAAACAAAGTTATCGAAATTCACTGTTTAGCATTTGTCCATGATTTTGCCATTCTTTCTGAAAACCCAAAAATTTGCTGGAATACAAATCAATCTCTTAGAAGAAATAGCCAACCAAGCAGAATTAAGAATATTTGTAGAAAACACAAAATTTATGACAAATATAAAAAATGGTCCGGAATCTCTAGCAACAGATATTAGTCAGATAAAGAGGGTAAATAAATTTAAATATTTGGGAGAAGTTACCCAAGAAAATGGTTCAGAAAAATTCACTATAGAAGAAAGAGTAAATGAAATGGAGAGAGCTTGTGGAATAACTAGGAATGTCTACAACAAAAGGCGCCTGTCTAAAAATTTGAAGATAAAGCAGTACAACACAATAGTAAAACCAGAATGTCTTTATGCAAGTGAATGTTAGGTGCTGAACTACAAATTGCACAAACTTGAAGTCCTAGAAAGAAAAATCGTTCCAAAAATACTCGAACCACCAAAAGATACAGAAGCATGGAAATTAAGAAGCAATGAAGAAGTTTATTGCAAAATAGAAGACATAAATGAAACTCTACGAAAGAGGTGACTGCTATTTTCTGGACACTTATACAGAATAACCAGAAACAGGTCAACCAAACAGGTTTTTAAATATCTATGAGACAATAAGTCAACAAGTCTGGATTCTAGACGTTAGGAAAAATTCGGAAAGAAACAAAATTAGTGAAAAAGATGTAACAGAAAAGGAGAGTTTCAAGAGGAAAGTGTTAAAAATAGAAGGATTCCAAGGCAAGAGGGAGAAGAAGACAGGGTCAAAATGGGCCGAGGAAAGGAAAAGGATACGTAATGAAAAGATGAAACAATACTGGAGGAAAAAGAGAGAACAACAAAGAAGGAAGCAATGAAATTGGTGCATGGTCCTTAGATGACCCAGACGAAGAAAGCAGAAAGAAATAGGTACTAGCTAAGTAATTTCTTTTCTATCGATTTACAATTTTTTCCAGATTTCTCTTTATTATAATGTTTTTTCCCAGTAACTAATTAACAAAAATATTAGACCCTTTTCCACATCATCTACAGTCTCATTCTTGGACGTCCTGGTAGTCGTCATTCCGCTAAGGACTCTTCTGCATAATTTTGATGAATCTGTTCACTTGTGAGCGAATTACATCACAAATATAATTAATCCTCTTAGCTTTTATTTTTACAGCAACATCAGGTTCTTTAAACAGACGATTTTGTTCTAATTTCATATCAAAATTCGTCACTCACCACTGACAGGGTCTTTCACTCCTTATTACTTTGAACATTTTCAGAGTGTTCTTACGTTTTCCCACACTGTAGTGATATGCGGTTTTAATTGTAGCCATTCACTAGGCTGTGTAGAATAAAGGTTGTGCAGCAGGGCTCTGAAGGTAGGTATCTCAGTACTGTCCTGAAAAGTGTGTCTCCTTTTGCACTGAGTTCCTTGGTTTTGTTAGGTGCATTACTTTGAGGAATTCAATGAAACTGCGTACATTTAATACACATGAGAACAGCAACAAAGCATGATGCCAGTGAAGACACAGTTAACAAAATGAATATACAGGGAATATGTGGCAAATTTGCTTATCAAGGGCAACACTAAAATAAGAATAATATATTCCAGTGTAAACACAAACTGTACTTATAACTGTTCACAAATACAGAGTGCGTCAAAAAAATGTATACACACTTTGAAGCGTCATAGAAAATTTATTTCCCGTTCTACAATGTTAATTTTTTGGAAATGGAAAGCTTAAAGTCCGATTGGAAAAATAAATGTACTTTGGAAATGCGATTAATGTTCAAACTGGTGGCCTTCAGCATCAATACATTTCTGAGTATTAGTCACCACTGATTCCGTACATCGTACCAAAGTGTCCAATGAGATTTCTGCGCACAGCGCCTGAATCTCATTCCAAAATGTGTCCAGGTTACGTGGTTTACGTTTGTACACCTCACCTTTTACCGTGCCCCATAAGAAGAAATCCAGCGGTGTGAGGTCTAGAGAGCGTGTAGGAAACTTGATTGGTCCCCTGCGTCGTATTCAATGACCTGGCACATTGTGATCGAGGTATGCTCGTACGCCCCTATGATAGTATGGCGGGGCGCCATCTTTTTGGAAATAAAACTCATCATTACAGTATAATGCACAAATGGTAGGGAATGTGGAGTCAGTAAGTATTGTTAGGCACGTTTCTCCAGCATCAGTACCTTCAAAGTGGAAAGGCCCAATGAGCCCCTTGCAGGCAAATTCACAGCCTTTTCAACTGTAATGTGAGGATTGTCTTCAGCCCAGTACATACAATTGTGCCTATTGACAGTTCCATTGAGTTTGAATTGGCCTTCATCCGACCAAATTATGCTACCCATAAATCTCGGTTCACGTCTCCCCATCTCCTGCACCCATTCACAAAATTCTAACCTTCGATCTGTATCGTCGTCACTTAGCTGTTGCACCAGTCTTGGAATTTACACACGAAACATACCTTTCTTCAGAATGCGTAGCACTCTACTAGCACTTACACTGCTCTCACGTGCCGCTTGCCTTGAAGATTTTTGAGGCGAAGGCTGAAACAGTTCCAAGACCGCAGTTGTGGAATCATCACCTGTAGCTGTACGAGGTCGCCCTGATCGACCTTTATGCACATCACACACTGTTCCATGAATTTCGAATTTGTCTCGTAGACGTGTAATTGTTAACCTTGAAGGTGGTTCTGTACCATACTCACTTCTCCACTGTCTCCATCGCAGCTACATTCTCAAACTTCCACTACCACTTAATTATGTGCTTCCGCGCTTCAAAGCTCTAACGCACGTCAGCCATGTTGCAGTTACTGCCTTCCCACTGCTTCTACCTGTTGAAGAAACATAAAATTACTTTCTCGTAGATATTTAACCTTGTAGAACAGGAAATAAATTGTCTATGACAGTTTAGAGTGTGTCTGCATTTTTTGACGCACCCTGTATAGTCAATTAAGTTTTCTTTCGATGTCACTTGAGCAGGGTGAGATATCTTTGACAACCTCACACACTAGTAACCGTAGCACTGAAAGCGTCACCGGACTACACAGTAGCCCTTCATTGCACTATGCATGAAACTAACGCCTCAAGCTGAGTGGATAATTGTGGTTGAAGTAGTTGGGTAGGTATAGGCTATCCTTGTAGTAGTGTCTCTGGGTGTGGGACAGTTATGGGCAGTACCGGACATCCTTTCCTCCTATAAAAGGCAGCAATGAACGGAAATACAGACTCTTATTGACGTGCTGGCTCTAGAGAGAGTGATAGAGTGGTAGTTAAGATAACTGTTACTGGCTCCACTGAGGTGTTCCGTAACGCAACCCATCCATAATGTATCTCTTGCAGTTGACCTTCTTGGTTATGAGTGGCTCACAGGCTTGACTGTGCGTAAAAAGTGGCTCTATGAGAGCAAGAAAGGTGCAGAGAAAAAAAAGTAGCACAACTGGTGTGTGGTTGCTATCCAAATTGCAATTACCGAAAGTCAGTCTTCCATCACCTATAGGATTTGACTGTTCTCACTAGCAAAAGAAAAAAAAATACAGATGCATGTTTGCATGAACATAACTTCATAGTGCAGAGGTGCTTTTGGTTACAGTTATGCTGAAGGAAATGAGCCATAGGAACTCAATCGTCAAGAAGGAATCTGTGTGGGTTGTAGGATCTGACTACAGAAAGTCATCATTGTGGTGGGTCACGATAAATGGCGTACTAAGGAGGTGTTAACTCTTTCTGGAACACTCCAAGTGTAGTCATACCCAAGGGAAGTGCTTGTGATTGCGCCGCACAGGTTCCATGCTATCTGCTTCCTCTACAGTTAGTCCATACTAGGCCCATCTCCTGGGACGCCCACTGTCGTGTCTGGTTCCCCTTGGTGTGTCCACACAAGGACGCGAGGCCACATGTCCCAGGCGTCCCGTTGTGTCAGGCTCTACAGGCGGCCGTATGGAAAGCCGGTCAGCTGTCCGCCATGAACTGGGTCTCCTCCAGCCCACGTTGCCCTGTTGCCAAGATGCCTCCCCGGTCTCACCAGGGTGACACAGTGCGCCACTTGCATGTGCTTAAGTGCGCCAGGTCCAACTCCACGTATACCCCACCCATGCCATCGACTAGTGACAATTTGTGTACAGCAACAACTTACAGTACAAACAGTGTTAACAAAAATGTGATCCTTAATATCTAATAATAAAAATGGATATCATAGGTGCTTATCTACCATTGTGTAGTGCGTGTGACTGTTCGTGGTCCAGTATAATTTGGAAAACTACCAAGTCCTTCTATTTACCTCTTGGTAGTATCTATATATGTTGTTAATGTGTTACCTATAACCATTCCCTAAGCTTTCACCTAACCAGTCCTCCCACCGTTGCACTATATCCCCCTTATTTTATCCCCCTTAATAACAGATTACAAGATAGTGAAGATACCCTACTGGCTTATTCAATACATTGATTGGAACGTTCACTGCGATGGTGTACACGGTTGGGCAGCAGCAGCAGCACAGTCCATGGACATATACACAAACAACGAACAATAATAGGAAAATATTATAATTTAATTTTAAGCTAATGTAAACATATTATGTGCGTTATTTATCACACTAAAGTAATGTGTGGACTAAAATCTTACGATAATATGTATGTTCTCATATCTTCTAACAATAGATACCTGTTCAGTAAAATTTTTCTGGGTGTTCATGAGAACAGAGAAGATGGGTACCGACTTCCGACGTCTTGGCTGCCAGCAATAATACCTCTACGGTATGATAGCTCACGAGAAGCACCACATACAGGCGCGCCGGAGACCGCAGCGGCCGCGGGTACCTGGAGTACCGGTGCGTCTCGGCCGATGTTAGAAAGCAGGAAAACAACGCCAAGTCACAGCTGCCGTCTGGTTTTCTATTCGCCGACTTCCACCAATCACAAGCAGTCATGCAAAAAATGGCTCTGAGCACTATGGGACTTAACAGCTGAGGTCATCAGTCTCCTAGAAAGTACAGCTACTTAAACGTAACTAACCTAAGGACATCACACACATTCATGCCCGAGGCAGGATTCGAACCTGCGACCGTAACAGTCGCGCGGTTCCATACTGAAGCGCCTGGAGCCGCTCGGCCACTTCGGCCGGCTCAGTAATGCAAAGACCAATCAAAATATCAGGTTTACACCAATGAAAAGAAGTAATAAAACACCAATAAAGACTTCTAACATCCCTCACCTTTTATCCTAAGTAGCGTATCAGAATTAGATATCAGCCATGACTGCAGGTATATAAAAACCAAGATTTCTCATTCAGAAGTAAGGAAGAGCACCCTTAAGAAGATCGCTTAAAATAGGGAACTAAATGTCGGTAGTTTTATATATATTGACAATGCGGTCACAAACCCAGAAATTTTTTTTTTATTAAGTGTGACAGAAGTCTTCGTTTGTAACAGATACCTGTGTCTTCCGTAGGACTAGATTACTCTGGTGATGACAGGCTCTGATTTGTACCGCAAATGTCCTTGCTAAACGCCGTGGTAGTACACAATAAACAAGGTCCATTTAAGTATAATTCTTTCCGTATTTACTGCTCCGTGAAACTCTTAGTTGTGTGTTAGCGACACGATACAAACTCTCTCGCAAGCACAAATAGAATGAAGTGTTCTGAGGTTTTCTTTGACTGTCGGTACGAAACAATTTAAACTCCTGTCGCTCATGGCGTCATTTGTAAGATCCTTACTTATGGTCTACCCGGACATTTTAGGCTGCTTGGGGCGTCACATCTCCGAATTGCTCGCACTGTCTGTGTTATCATTCTCCTCAAAAAGAAACCAACCACCTCACAAATGTACTGCGAGGAAAGGGGGGGGGGGGGGCGGTTCGCAGGAAATACTCAACAAGGGGTCGCTACGCCACAATAGTGTGGACCAAGTTAAATAGCTGAGATTGACTCAGACACCAATCCAAGGTGTGAGTACAATACGAATTCCAGCGGAAATGTAGGAAAATATGCAGCTCTGGCGTGGGTCACCTAAAACAAGGCAAACGAACATCAGGTGACGGCACCACCAAGACCACCAAGACCACCAAGAGTGTGAAAGACAACAACACAAATACTCCGAGGGTGGAGTAGGACGATAAACATTCTGATTCTGTCAGACAAAGGAGAGCGACAGAAGATAGAGAAGCACCCTTGAATAAACTGGTCACTAATGAATTGTCATAACATTGCTTCTTTTGAGTCTGTAGCACATTTTCTCGCGATCTTTTTGAACGCAGTGGTCGCAAAACAAGCAGGTATGAAGATATGCTGAACATTCCTATTCTTTCGACCATAATGGCACCATAATAATCATTTCAACACTGGGATGACACAAACTACTCGTGAAAGTACTAATACTGTTTGTTATAAAACAACAATGTGAACTTAAAGTAACCCTAACCAAATATGAATATGTACCATTCCCCCCCCCCCCCCCCCCCCCCCCCCTCTTTCGTAAATCAAGGAACGGATGTCCATTACCGTGTTCGACTGCTGGATTCGGAGACCAAACCTGCATAATTTTGATTTCTTGTCACTTGTCTGGTTCTTTCCAGTTTATTTCGAAACGGTGACAGGTATTTCCCCCAATGAAAGCTATCCCCGTTATTCGGTCTATCTGCAGGGGTTAACTCTGCTTGTTGTTGCCCACAACCTTCTCCTCCTGACGATCTGTTTCTATTATTTCTATTGCTCTCTCGTTATTGCTATCCTGATCACAATTCCTCCTCCTCCTTCCTCAAACGTTGTGCGTTTTTTATGTGGACTCGTCGGAGAATGCATTTAAAGGTTTCAATATCGTCTCCTCACCTCATTGCGAGTAGCTACTGCTAAATGAACGGCAGTTTCATGCAAAAGAAACAAATAATAAAGTCCATAAACTGGGTCTTCTTGACAAGTGATTCGAAAAATTTCAAAGGGCTCTTCAATTCCAATGGTTCTAGGTCCAAACAAGTCATGATTTCCGGTTTTATTCCTTCTCTCACGTCCCATAGCCGACAAGGAACAAACCTTTGAATTCTTTGTTTGTCCTGAAGGTGACTGCATCTTTTCCGCTACCAAACCCACCATATGCCGACGGACAAATTCCAGTTTATGTGGTACTGGCCAAGAAGGGACATTGATCTAACAAATTTCGCGGTTCAAGTCTTACGGTGCAAGATATTTTCTCTGACCTGATAGTTTTGAAAAATCTGAGTAGAGATGAAATGTTTATAGTCAATTCCCATATTGTTATTTTCGACCATTAGTGTCCTTGCTTGAGATATGAGACTCCCTCACTGTGGTATATGACATTACGCAAGTGGTTGCTGTGGTGTCACCACCACTTGCTAGGTGGTAGCCTTTAAATCGGCCGCGGTCCGGTAGTATAAGTCGGACCCGCGTGTCGCCACTATCAGTGATTGCAGACCGAGCGCCGCCACACGGCAGGTCTAGCATAGCCTTCAGCTACGTTATTTGCTACGACCTAGCAAGGCGCCAATATCCGTACTACTGATATTGTGAATCATGTACCATAAAGAGCGACGTTCTCCATTAATGGATTAAAGTTAAGTATTCCACCAGCTACGTCCGTTTTTCTCAATTCTAATTCCCTTGCCATGTTCCAGACTTCACACCAGCCTGCGTGAGCTAAAACGCGTGCATTTCGGCCTCCTTTAGTAACCCGGTTGGCTCTCCTGCCAACCACAACATTGGCGACGAGGTAAAACCGCGTTCTTATTGATATTGCCCTGATTTACTTGTGTAATGGCTTAGCCACAATCTCCAGATGTACTGTCCGAATTTTATCGCTTACAGAATCAGCAGACGCAGGCCTTACTGGATGCCCTTGGACAGCTCGTCCAGGGTCAACGTGCGATGCAAAACGATGCGGAGGCCGCTTCACCGCTAACGCAGCCACAACACGCTGTTGCACCAACTTTTCGACGTTTTGATGCTGCACTGGAAAGCTGGACGGAGTGGTCACGCCAATTTGGATTCCATCTCGCCGCCTACAGAATTCAAGGTAACGAGCGGCAGCCTTTCCTCCTTTCCTCCGTCTGATAGTCAAATTATTTCCCCGACGCGACGTAGCAACTGTGTCCTACGAAGAAATTGTCTGCATTAGATGCATATTTTAAAGAATCGGTCAATGTAGTTGCGAAACGGTATACCTTCTTTCGTACAAAACGTACGGCTGGTCAGACTAATCGGGAGTGGGTTGCAACCTTACAAGGCCTTACTAGGGATTGTGCTTTTGAGTGTCAATGTGGACTCCCTTATTCAGATACTATGGTACGTGATGCAATTGCACAGAACGTTTGATGTTCGTATAAGGGAACAGATTTTGAAACTTGTAAATCCCTCCCTTCAACAAGTGATGGACATATTGGATCGGCAGGACACACTTGACTTTGCTCAGGAATCATTTGAAACTTCGCCAGCAGTGTGTCAGGTTAACCGGCCCTCCGGGCGAGCTGCACGGAGCAGTAAACAGTCCTCGCGCCCGGCCGCGCCGCTGCCGCCAGGCTCTCAGCCACGTGTACCGCGACGGCAAGCTAATGCAGTGATCAAATCATGTCCGCGGTGTACTACTACACATTCGCATGTGAATTGCCCGTCGCGCCAAGCTATTTGCTTTTATTGTAATTAAAAAGGGCATGTTCAGAGTGTTTGCCAGAAAAATCTCAGATCGGAAGCTCAAAACCGTTCCAGGCCCTTTGCTTCGCGCCGGAATCGGAATCGAACCAAGGATACTCAGGCTCGCGAAACTTCGCCCATGGAAATTCATGTAGTTCATTCCACTCCGCCCAGTGCCACTCTCTAACACTTCCTGTGTTCGTCCCAAAAATAGTGTGCGTCGACATCGCCGGAACTCCCGTCAAGTCGCAAGTGATTTTGTACCAGTGTCAGTTCACGTTGCACGAGACAGTCGCTCTTGTCGTCAGCAGGACAATAAACTTTTTGTAGACTTGGACATTAACGGCAAAGTGATACCATTTCAGCTCAATACCGGACCTGCAGTTTCACTGATCAATCAAGATACTTACAAATTGCTGGGCACACCTCCGTTGCGTACCGCAAATGTTCAGTTAACAAGCTATTCCGGGCAACGTATCCCTGTGTTAGGACAGTGCAGCCTTCTTGCTACCTACAAAGGACAAACAAAACTTGTGTCATTTTACGTCCTTCGTTCTTCTTCTGCAGTGAACTTGTTTGGTTTCGATTTATTTCAGTTGTTTAACTTGTCTATAGTAAATAAGGTCCTATCAGTGAACCAGACTGTACCTTCAGACAGTGTTTCTCGTCTATGTGAAGAATTTGCAGACTTTTTTGCACCGGGCCTCGGTTGCGCTAAGAACTATAAACCACATTTGGAACTGAAAGTAAACGCGCAGCCGAAATTTTTCAGAGCGCGCGATGTTCCCCACGCATTGCGTGATGAGGTCGCAAAAACATTACACGATTTGGAATCACAAGGTGTAATTGAACGTGTGCAGGCTTCTCTCTGGGCATCACCCTTATTAATTTTGCCAAAACCGTCACGCAATTGAGACTTTGTGTGGACTTCAAGGCAACAGTGCATCCACAACAAGTGATTGCAACTTTTCCTTTACCCCGCCCGGAAGATCTTTTTGACAAACTGTGCTCGGGTAAATATTTTTCGAAGTTGGATCTCGCAGATGCGTACTTGCAAATACCAGTGGAGAAAGAATCCCAGCGCGTTTTGGTGGTTAACACGCATCTTGGTTTGTATCAATTCAAACGACTGCCATTCGGGTGTGAATCCGCCCCTGCATTCTTTCAGCAATATCTACAAACTGTTTGTGCGTCGGTCCCTACTGCAGCAAATTATCTGGACGATATTGTGATCTCCGGAAAGACGGAAGAAGAAGATTTGGCCAATCTCAGAACATTATTTCAGGTCTTGCGACAAAATGGTCTCCGCTTGCGAAAGGACAAATGTGTGTTTTTTTTCTCGGGACTTGCCCTACTTGGGACATGTACTCAATGCCCAAGGCATACATCCCAGTCCCACGCACCTTCGTGCCATACACGACTTGCTATCGCCGCAGAATTTGAAGCAGCTACAGAGTGTGCTGCGAAAAATTAATTATTATCGACGTTATATACCACACGCCTCTTCCATTTCAGCTCCGCTTCATCGCTTACGCCGTAAAGGTGTTCCGTTCGTCTGGACGACGGAATGCGAACGCGCCTTTCGCCAATTGAAATCGGCGTTGCTTTCCAATACTTGCCTTACGCCATTCTATCCCCAGCAGCCCTTCTTGTTGATGGTGGATGCATCGGATTTCGGGATCGGTGCTGTGCTTGCGCACAAAGATGGATCGCACGATCGCCCTATTGCCTTTGCGTCCAAATTGCTATCGTCTGCGCAAAGAAATTATTCACAGATCGAGAAAGAAGCATTGGATCTCGTATTTGGTGTTACAAAGTTTCATGATTTCTTGTATGGTCTTCACTTTATCATAATCACAGACCACAAACCTTTGACATCGCTGTTTCATCCGACCAAGCCTGTACCTCCACGTACAGCGCAGAAATTCATTCGCTGGTCTATTTTCCTCTCGCAGTACCGCTACGATATCTTGTATCGGTCCACTGCTAAGCACGGAAACGCCGATGCGTTGTCCCGCTTGCCTGTTGCTGAGGATAGGGCATTCGATTCCTCCGAACTGGCTTGCATGTTCATTGATGCGGAAACAGCCACAGATGCCGACCCTGTCACTGCTCCCGTTCTGCGTTTGGTTGCTACGCAATGGCCCTTGTCAAAGTCGCGGATCGGAGACCCGTTGGTTCGCCAATTTTTTGCTCACAAGGGGAGAGACTTTTTGTACGACATGGTGTTTTGCTGTTGCGTTCTGATAATGATCAGTCCAGGGTCGTGGTGCCACGTTCGTTAGTCCTCTGTCTTACAGCTTCTTCACCAAGGACATTGGGGCATAGTGAGAACGAAACAACTTACTCGTCAGCACTGTACTTGGTTCGGAATCGATGCCGCGATTACGAATATGTGCTCTTCTTGCATGGTGTGTGCCGAACAACAGTCAGCACCACCGAGGAAATTCTTTGCATGGCCAAAAGCCACTTCCCCTTGGCAACGCTTACACATCGATTTTGCTGGTCCATTCTGGAATGCTCGATGGTTGGTTGTGGTAGATTCATTCAGTAATTTTCCTTTTGTTGTCCAGATGTCTTCCAAGACGTCAGCTGCCACCATCCATGCGTTATCCGCTATCTTTTGCCTTGGTCTTCCACAGACTATTGTTTCCGACAATGGCTCAAAATTCATGTCCGCAGAATTTCAGTCATTCTGCAAGGCCAATGGTATTCAACATCTGACGTCCGCGCCATTTTTGCGACAGTCAAACGGTGCCGCTGGACAATTGGTCAGGACTTTCAAGTCACAGATGTTGAAGTTGAAAGAGTCGCATTCTCGGGAGGGCGCGTTATTGCTCTTTTTGTCCTCGTATCGCTCTCAGCCCCTAGATGGTCGCTCGCCGGCTCAGTTGCTCCACGGTCGCCCTCATCGAACCTTGATGTCTTTGCTACATCCACCGCATCAGGTTCCTGTGCAGCGGCAGACACCTGCTTTTGCTCCAGGCGACGTTGTCTACTATCGCCACTATCGAGGTTCACGGCGTTGGCTCGAAGGGCGCATTCTTCGCTGCCTCGGAAGCGCTATGTATCTGGTTTTTGGGGCCTCTGGTGAGGTGCGCCTGCATCTAAACCAGCTGCGCCTCTGTCGTCGCACGGGATCTGCCGCTCGTCGTCTGCTTTCAGCGACGGTGCCGCCCGGTCAGCGCCCCGGGGACCCATCTACTGGCTCGCCTCAGCCCCAGGTGTTACTGACGCTGCCTTCCATTTTGCCCCATGGCGACGCGCCGCCGCCACCGCCGCCGTCGCCTGTTCTCCCGCCGTCGACGCCTGCAGTGGACGCGTCGCTGCAACCGCCGGGCTCCTCCCTGGGTCACGCGCCGCCGATCGCTTCCCGTGACCAGTTGTCCTCCGACATGGAACTCTTGCCCGTTCCGGACCATATGTCGTCTTCACCCGTCGGGTACCCCGGCCCGATGGAGGTCGACCCTTCGGCCCTTCCTGTCTCTCTACGGCCTCGATCCGGTAGTATACGTCGGACCCGCGTGTCGCCACTATCAGTGATTGCAGACCGAGCGCCGCCACACGGCAGGTCTACAGACTTCCTAGCACTCGCCCCAGTTGTACAGCCGACTTTGCTAGCGATGGTTCACTGACAACCTAGCAAGGCGCCAGTATCCGTACTATTGATATTGTGAATCATGTACCATAAAGAGCGACGTTCTCCATAATGGATTAAAGTATTCCACCAACTACGTCCGTTTTTCTCAATTCTAATTCCCTTGCCATGTTCCAGACTTCACACCAGCCTGCGTGAGCTCAAACGCGTGCATTTCGGCCTCCTTTAGAAACCCGGTTGGCACTCCTGCCAACCACAACAGTTGCGACATATTCCAGCGCTATTTTCCTCACTAATCTGTGATGCACATCTTCGTATTGGTACTCAACTATGCTACTGTTAAGACCCTGAATCGCGCCTCCAAATCGTCGGTGTACCAGATGTGAAAATTACCGAACACTCAGTTTAATAAGCCACAGCTGCAAAATACTAATGCGCGTTCTTTACAGACGAATGGAAAAACTTGTAGACGCTGACCTCGGGGAAGATCAGTTTGGATTCCGTAGAAATACTGGAACACGTGAGGCAATACTGATCTTACGACTTATTTTAATAACAAGGTTAAGGAAAGGTAAACCTACGTTTCTAGCATTTGTAGACTTAGAGAAAGCTTTTGACAATGTTGACTGGAATACTCTTTCAAATTCTAAAAGTGGCAGGGGTAAAATACAGGGAGCGAAAAGTTATTTACAATTTGTACAGAAACCAGATGGCAGTCATAAGAGTCGAGGGGCATGAAAGGGAAGCAGTTGTTGTGAAGGAAGTAAGACAGGGTTGTAGCCTCTCCCCGATGTTATTCAATCTGTATATTGAGCAAGTAGTAAAGGAAACAAAAGAAAAATTTGGAGTAGGTATTAAAATCCATGGAGAAGAAATAAGAACTTTGAGGTTCGCCGATGACATTGTAATTCTGTCAGAGACAGCAAATGACTTGGAAGAGCAGTTGAATGGAATGGATAGCGTCTTGAAAGGAGGATATGAATGAACATCAACAAAAGCAAAACGAGGATTATGGAATGTAGTCGAATAAAGCCGGGTGATGCTGAGGGAATTAGATTACGAAATGAGACACTTAAAATAGTAAAGGAGTTTTGCTATTTGGGGAGCAAAATAACTGATGATGGTCGAAGTAGAGGGGGTATAAAATGTAGACCGCAACAACAACAACAACAACAACAACAACAACAATGAAAGTGATACTCGTCTATTCTCTTCCTGCTCTTTTTGCTTTCGACGTTCACTGCCCTCCACTACTTCCTTCGTGGACAGACTTTCAATGCGTTTCACACGATCCTGCGTACCTTTAATGTCTTTAACCCGTCGTGTTCTCCGAACTGGCACCATTTAACCACCCTCTCCACAACCATGGCTGTAGGACAATACAAACGCTCAGCTCCACCGCCTCTAATACCTTCATGCACCCAGCTACCATTGAATTTAGTATTACAACCACTATCAACCCTATTAATAGTCTCATTGACCGCCAACCCTTCCTAACCTAATAAAAGTACCCTAATTATATGCGTCTTCTCGACTGAATAAATAAAGTGGAAGAAAGTCGAGTCTAAAGGACTTGCCGTGTTTAAAGACTTTTATAGTTAACATCTGCCTATACCCTAATTTCCAACCTTTTATCAGTGATTCAGTATCAGCTTCATTCTCGTCGTCTTCCTTCAGTGCCGATGCTGTTACAAAGAGGCTTCCCTAAAGCTATTCAAAACTCAATCTCTTGCACACGAATCACTTTATACCAATAGATTCCTTTGCAGAGCGATTCTGTGTCAATTATTTACTGGCTAGGTGCTCTGCTCTTGAGTTCTGTGTGCTCCTCTCCGGGATTAATCCAGGTTTTATGGTGGGAGTATCCTCAATTATTTGCGTCAGTATTGACTATAGTACTATGTGGCAGTTCTCTTACCACAAACGTCTGAAAAATTTCCAACTTTGAGGACGACCAATTCGAGCTGTACTTAAGATTCTCATGTCTTAAGTCAAAATTTTATTAATTATAGCAGTCCTCTTACCACCGATTTTAATTATCAACTACACTGTAATTACGTCACACATATCTTTATACAGAGGCATTTAGATGCAACCTTTGGTTTTGCTGGAGTCATTTCTGCCCTTTAAAATACTTTCCAGGGCATAACATGTTTTATCTGTATTTTGAAATCTAATTGTAATTGAATTTGCTTAATTACTAATTAAAATGTAAAAGTAGCCTACAGTTTTTTCAATGAGTGGACTGCATTTACATAAAAGAATTAAAATAAGATAACAAACTAGTTTCGGGTGTCACAACCTTCAAACCACGCATACACAAAATGTAGCTTGAACACGAACTGGATGTAACAGTAGCAGTTATCATGTGTTAGTGTGCAAAGCAACACGAATTAAATTTTTTGAACAGTAACAAGCCTGAGCCAGGCTGTACACCATATTCTTACGAGACGCAGGTTGAACAAATTGGATGTATCAGTAAAAATCAGACCAGTCATCAAGCGGCAACTATATGAAAGGCTTGTTAAGCGTGAAAGATTTTTATTCAACATCACAAGAAATCAGTAAGGTTCTACACTCCAACGGCTGTACGTACTAACAGTTTATTTCGTACCGACGACTTACGTGATGTAACGATGGCCTTTTTATATTTTATTGCTGCTTACTACTTTATCAACCAAAGTGTAGAACCTCTCTTATTCTTGTGTGGTTGCATACAGCCTTTTTTTTATTGAACTTGTCTTTCGTATAGTTGCAAATTAAGAATTGATATGACTTTTACTGATGCAGCTGGTTTGTTCAATCTGCGTCCCATATGGATGTGGTGTATAGCCTGTCTCACTCTTGCTGTTCAAAAAGTTTTATTGTTGTTGCCTTCTGCAAGAACGCATCATGATTGCTGTTGTTTTATCCAGTTCGTCTTCAGCCCATATTTTGTGTCTGCATCACCTGAGTACTGTTGTTACTTACAACCGAAACTGGATAGTCATCTTATTTTGTTTTATGTAAATGCGGTCTAGACGTTACAAGACTTTTGTAAGAGAATTTAGAATTTCAGTAAATTACATAAATTCAGTTTTCTCTATTCCTGACAAGTCAGGCATGACTTTTACATTATTTGCTGTACTGAAGCATATTCCCAGACATTTCAGTTCGTTACTCTTTCACATATGTCAAGCTTCCAAGTTATCTGTATCTGTAGCTATTGCATTTTGTTGACATTTAATTCCAAATCACTTCCTCTAAGGGCTTCACTTAACTGCTGTGTGAGAGCTACAATTTCCCTTTTACTATCTCAGCAGTGTATACTAAAACCACATTTTTTTTAATTTGTCACCAATTTTAGGAAACTGACAACTTTTCTGTCAGTAGAGAGATGAGAGGGGACGATACTCTCTCACCCTGACATCTGAGTAATGAAGATGTCCTTAAAAACATTTTTCTTTTGATTTTGAAAGTGACGTTTGATGCACACACGTTAGTTCGATTTATATATTTCTGCTGTGTTCCAACTTTTCTGACAGTATGCGCCAAATTGTTTCAATTAAGAGTATCAGAGGCTTTCTGAAGTAAACAACAGGAAAAATATTAGCATGAACTCTTGTTTTCAGTCGTTGTCAAGAACACCACTTGATTTAAGGAAATTCAAAGTGCCTGGACACATTGTTAAGAAAAAACGAGTGCCACCATTAGTCATACAGAAAGTACTCGTCAGTTTGAAAATTCATATACGCTTGACGTTGTCAAGGTAGGCCGCGACGTAGATAAATGTAGAAACAGAAGTACAACATCAAAAAAACAAGATCGCTATTGTAAAGCATTTATTTTGATGAGTGATTTCAGAAACTACGTTGCCACCATTAGGTCTTCGGCAGTACATCTGCATCATTTGGTCAGGATTCAGGGAGATGTGCTGCAGAAAATCTAATGATGGCCACGTTGTTTGCTGAATCCGGTCATGGCAATAAATACTGTACAATCGCGATCTTGAATGTTTATGCTTCTGTTTTAAGTTTGCAAATTTTCTCTTACGTGCAGTGTCCTGTCAGAAAACAATGAGCAAAAGCGACACCCGTCAACTAAGAGCCAAGCTTCTATCATTACTATTCAGCTGGCATGCTTTTATCTAATTAATTTCTTATACAATTCATACACTGATAGAAAAATAAAACATCAAAAATCAGTTAACCTAGAGCAATGAATTTTCGGGAACACAGTTGCCTAGGTAACATATTCAAGTGATTAGTATTCAAGATCACCATAATATTATTAATGTAAGTGCGTGATAATGTGGAATGTTAGTACATTAATAACCGGCTTAGATGGTAGAGGTGCCGGATGTCAGTCTGTGGACTGGAGTTACGTGCTTGTTGCACTTGGTCGGTCAATATAGGGTTGGTTAATGCTGGTTGTGGATGACGCGGGAGTCGTCTTCCGAGATTATCCCATATGTGCTGGATTGGAGACAGATCTGATGATCGAGTAGGCACGGCTACTTGGTGACATTCTGTAGAGTATGCTCGATCACAACAGCGGTACATGAACGAGCATTATCCTGTTGGGGAACACCTCCTTGAATGCTGTTCATGAATGTCAACACAACATGTCGAATAGTCACATTGACGTACAGATTTACAGTCGGAGAGCGAAGGATAACCACGAAAATGCCCATCTTGTCATACGAAATCCCATCCCAGACGATACCTTTAGGTGTAGGTCCGGTGTGTCTAGCTCGTAGACAGGTTGGCCCTTAACCGGCCTCTTTCTAACCAACACACGGCCATCACTGCGGCCGAGTCAGAACCAGCTTTCATCAGGAAACAATCCATCTTCAGCCTGCCCTCCAATAGGCTCTTGCTTGATACTACTGAAGTCTCAAATAGTGGTGTTTTTGGATCAATGTAATGCACAATACAGCAGTGCGTCTGCGTCGGAAATGTCATTGAAGTATCCGATTTGTAACGGTTCTTTGTGTCACTTTGGTGCCAACTGCTGCTGAAACTGCTGCTGCGGAGGCAGTATGGTGCGCTAGAGTCTTACCGCCCAACATAATGGTCTTCCGTCTCGGCCGGAAGCTGTGACCGAGGGGCTCTAGGCGCTTCAGTCCGGAACCGCGCTGCTGCTACGGTCGCAGGTTCGAATCCTGCCTCTGGCATGGCTGTGTGTGATGTCCTTAGGTTAGTTAGATTTAAGTAGTTCTAAGTCTAGGGGGCTGATTACCTCACCTCAGATGCCATGCTTGGAGCCATTTGAACCATCTTCCGTCTCGGTAGTGCCACGTGGCCGTCTGGAGCCCGGTCTTCTTGCGACTTTAGATTCTCGTTACCAGAACTGTCAGTAATCATATGCAGTAGCTTCATTCCTGCCATTTCTTTCTCCAGTATCGCAGACGATACATTCAGTTGTTCGTAGCCCTAATACACGACCTCCTTCCAACTTAGTGAACTTATATGGACATGGTGTCTGTTCTTTCGGCCATGTACGCCACATATATTCGCCGAACCTTACAGGACTTGGTAAGAATATCTCCCACGAGTAATGAGTGTGTTGGGGTGGGACACTACGAATGTAGTGTGTGGACATACATGGTGAGAATGTGGGTCTCGTGGCAGGCGTGCGAGAGATAGTCACTGCAGTCGCGCTATCCTATGTGACCTCGGTGGCTCAGTTGGATAGAGCGTCTGCCATGTAAGCGGGAGATCCCTGGTTCAACTCCCGGTCGGGGCACACATCTTCAAGTGCCCCCGTTGATATGTATCAACGCCCGTTAGCAGCTGAGGGTATTAATATAATTCTAACTTCTTAACTCAATGAGCTATTGATAATAGCTTCTTTGTAGCCTTGAAGGAATTCTTGACTAACATCAACACACTATGTCTAATCTCACGACAATTATAGAGCGTATTTAAATAAAATCTGATTTACATCCTCAAATTGGCGCTCCTAGCACCACTCTTATGTGACTGGTTCTAAGTGTGAATAGGCAGTGTCTTTCAGATGCACAAACACGCCTACCAACTTTCATTTCTGTTGCACAACGCCTTCTTGGCGTGACGATTTTTATTCCGTCTGTGTATGGGGCAAATCGTTTCATACATAGCAACTCTTTCACGTGCGGTAAAAACAAAACAAAAGCTTAGTATGCAGGAGTGAATGCAAACAAGCCGTTAGTCACCCTTCGCAGACTTCCGTTGAGGAAGTTGTTTTACAGGTGTCTACACTCGAAGCAGTTTCGCAGGTATCATGTGGTGCACCACTTCAGTCACAAAGCCACCAAGCTAGCACCATCAGTTGAGAAAGCACTCAGACAGTACTCCTCGTGACCAGCAGAAGCAGTTCCTTAGCCTGCACTGGAACGTTCGGCCAGGGAAAGAAAGCAACAGTTCCACTACGTTGCCTGCCCACACGACAGCCCCGGCCCGTCTGGCAAGCGTCGGCAAACTTCAGTTTTTGAGGCACCTGAGATATTGTCCTGTTCAAGACATCACTGTGTTCAGGACTCGCTGCCTTGTGTGACTCCAGCAACTGACTACGGCACTGCCTCTTCCGTCTCGTATCCTCTACAGTTGCAAACTTACTGCTGACGACGCGCCACGAGCACCGACCACGGACACTGCAGTGACCCACGGGATATACTGCTAGTTCCCACTGCGGCAGCAGACTGCCCACCGCAACTCGCCAGAGGATCTGTCACGGCTCGTACACTTTTTTTTCCAACAGGCAAAATATTTCCGGTCATAGACTAATGCCCTTAAGGAAGTATCATTCTGATGAACGTTTCACAATCGGAAGTAGTGCTACTGGGACAAAGTTATGTACTGAGTATATATATTTACATCAGAAATTTAATCTGTCCCCTTAGGTTCCTAGCGAGCAATTACGACATAATTGAAAGTGAAAAGCCAAATGTTTGTGACAAGCGTGACATATCCGCCTAACCACACCGTCGGACATTACGACATATTCGGAAATAAACAGCAATGTATCTGTGACAATCAAGAAATATGAATTTTACTGTCGCTCGGTTCACTGGCAGCAGTTTAAGCTGTAATCTTAGGTTCCTGCTAACCATAACCACGGAATCGCGACTTGTTAGGAAAAGTGGCGAAATATTTGTAACAAGCAAGAACGGGAATGCCATTGCTGATCATTTCACCAGCAGCAATTACATCCTTCGTTTTCTAATCAGACATAAGTAACAAAATCGGAGAAATTCATTCATGAGGGAACGCGTACTTACATGTATTTAACATCGAATATTGCAGAACATACTGTCATTACACGAATAACGAATTCACAGAATGTGTTACAACTGCTATCGTGAAAAATTAATTGTAAGTATTTAGCAGGTCACAAACCTACTTTATTACACATTACACACACATCAAAAAAATATTTGTATCACCTTGGTTCACAGAACTCCTGAAGATAGACGTTGACTGTGGATATTGTATCACAGCCACATTCCCTTTGACTGTTTAGAGATGTCACTAAACCCGCCCAAAGATGTAAACAACCATGCATGGTTCAAATGGCTCTGAGCACTATGGGACTTAACTACTGTGGTCATCAGTCCCCTAGAACTTAGAACTACTTAAACCTAACTAACCTAAGGACATCACACAACACCCAGCCATCACGAGGCAGTGAAAATCCCTGACCCCGCCGGGAATCGAACCCGGGAACCCGAGCGTGGGAAGCGAGAAACTACTTAAACCTAACTAACCTAAGGACATCACACAACACCCAGCCATCACGAGGCCGTGAAAATCCCTGACCCCGCCAGGAATCGAACCCGGGAACCTGGGCGTGGGAAGCGAGAACGCTACCGCACGACCATGCATGAGCAGCACATATTAGACGGAGGGGGTCCGACAGCCTGTCAGTTCGAGTCATTCCACCTGGAAGGAGGTACACGGCTCGTGTTGCCTGTAGTTCAACCATGCGTAGACGGTCAATACTGCGGTTACATCGCGTACGCATATTTACTTTGTGCCAGGAAGGGCTCTCAACGGAGGTGTCCAGGCGTCTCGGGGGTGAATCAAAGCGATGCTGTTCGGATATGGAGGACATACAGACAGACAGGAACTGTCGATGACATGTCTCACTCAGGTCGCCCAAGGGCGACTACGGCAGTGGATGACCGCTATCCATGGATTACGGCTTGGAGGAACCCGGACAGCAACGCCACCATGTTAAATGATGCTTTTCGCCCAGCCACAGGACGTCGTGTTACGACTCAAACTGTGCGCAATAGGCTGCATGATGCGCAACATCACTCCCGACGTCGATGGCGAGGTTCATCTTTGCAGCCACGACACCATGCAGCGCGGTACAGATAGACCCAACAACAAGCCGGATGGACCGCTCAGGATTGGCGTCACGTTCTATTCACCGATGAGTGTCGCATCTGCCTTCAACCAGACAATCGTCTGAGACGTGTTTGGAGGCAACCCGGTCAGGCTGAACGACTTGGACTCACTGTCCAGCCAATGCAGCAAGGCTCTGAGCAATATGGGACTTAACTTCTGAGATCATCAGTCCCCTAGAACTTAGAACTCTTTTAACCTAACTAAGGACATGACACACATCCATGCCCAAGGCAGGATTCGAACCTGCGACCGTAGCGCCTAGAACCGCTCTGCCACACCGGCCGGCAAAATCAGCAAGGTGGAAATTCCCTGCTGTTTTGGGGTGGCATTATGTGAGGCCGACGTACGGCGCTGGTGGTCATGGAACGCGCCGCAACAGCTGTACGAAACCTGAGTGCCATCCTCCGACCAGCAGTGCAACCATATCGGCAACATATTGGCGACGCATTCGCTCCCCCATAGCGCACATCTTGTGAATGACTTCCTTCAGGATAACGACATCGCTCGACTAGAGTGGCTAGTATGTTCTACAGACGTGAACCCTATCGAACATGATTGGGATGGAGTGGAAAGGCTGTTTACGGACGACGTGACCCACTAACCACTAGTGGGGCAATCTGGACAAACAGTGCTTTGTTCAATTTGTGGATAGTATGCCACGACGACGTATACAGGGATGCATCAATGCAAGCTGACGTGCTACTGGGTATTAGACATACAGGTATGTACAGCAATCTGGACCACCACCTCCGAAGATCTCACTTTATGGTGGTACAACTTGCAATGTGTGGTTTTCATGAACAGTAAAAAGGGCGGAAATGATGTTTATGTTGATCTCTGTTCATTTTTCTGTACATCTTCCGGAATTCTGGCAACCGAGGTGATGCAAAACATTTTTTGATGTGTGTATTTCACGATCCGAGACAGGCCCGTAAAGAGCAAAGCAGAATTACAGTATAATTCATCAAGGAGGCTCTTGCGGCTTTTGCCACTGATAAGTCGTTACTGGGATTTAATTATCAGAAATCGCGCCGACAATGACGTTATTATGGTAAATATTCAGTGGGTCTTTCTCTTGAAACGGAACATGGCAGATTATAATAGCGAAACTGAGATATACGAGAAAGTATTATAGCGTCTGTCACATGGAGGCATCGAGCTACACGTCACTTTTCTTTTCTTTTTTGACGTCACTTCCTACTAAGCCCAGCTTCGCACCAGCTTCTCCAGTTACAGCTGCTCTCCCTACAGAAGTTTTGTGGCTAGAGGCCAGCGTAGCAAGTTTCAGTGGTGGGACGTAAATAGCGCTCGGGATGTAAGAATTCCTGACCGCGTCGAGGTGCGCTTCCATCACATCACCCTTTCCGTCCGCTCTCTCACATCATGAGTGTAATACACGACATGAAATGCATGGCTCTGAGCACTATGGGACCCAACATCTGAGGTCATCAGTCCCCTAGAACTTAGAACTACTTAAACCTAACTAACCTAAGGACACCACACACATCTTTGCCCGAGTCAGGATTCGAACCTGCGACCGTAGCATTCACGCGGTTCCGGAAGCGCCTAGAACCGCACGGCCACCGAGGCCGCCATGAAATGTATCTCTGGAGACGGGCATGTCTAGTGTGCTATTCGACAGGGCACATCCGGTATTTCTGACTTTCGTAAATCCTGTATTCTCTGATTAGATATTTTGTATTATAACTTGCAGTATGCCGTTTCAAAGCCACGGAGAACTGAAAATTTATCACAAAAATGTTACCATCATAATTAAATGTCAGTTAAAAACTCATCTACGATATAAGATTCACGAGGTACTATGATAACCAAGACAGAATGTCAAAATCACATGACCAAGAGCTGGCGTAAGGATAATGTTCTTTTTTTACAGAGTCAAAAAAAATTTGTTCGCATTCAGCTACATTTTAATATTTTTTCATCTTAGTGTTGTTAACACATTCTGGGACTTTCTCATGAATATAAAACAAATATGTTCCGCAATATTCTACGTTATTTGCATTTCCGACTGGATGAAATAAATATTTGGTGATTACCGACAGTGTTATTCGGCAGGAGCCTTAAAGTTGCTTCAGTTGTTGCAAGTGAAACGAGGAGCAATAAGATTCATATTCTTCCTCGTCACAAAGATTTCACTATTTATTTTCGAACATGTTGTGATTTACGAGTGTGTGGCTGGCAGGAACATAAGAGAATAGATTCACTAAGTACGACTAAAACGAGCAGTACTAAAATTCATGTTATCCCCCCTCACAAATATTTGACTCTTTATTTCCGAATATGTGGCGACCTCCGAGGATGTGGTTAGGCAGGAACTTCCTCGGGCATGGGTGTGTGGGTTTGTCCCTAGGATATTTTAGGTCAAGTAGTGTGTAAGCTTAGGGACTGATGACCTTAGCAGTTAAGTCCCATAAGATTTCACAAACATTTGAACATTTTTGAACGAGACGAGGATGAATAAAATTTATATTCTTCCTTCCCCGCAAATATTTGGTTCCTTATTTCCAGATATATGGGGGATTTCCGAGTGTATAGTTAGGGAGGAACCTAGGAGGACAGGTGAACTGCTTCGTATAGAAGGGGAACAACAAAGTTTGTATCCTCCCTTGTCAGAAAGTCGATAGCAGTTGCTGGGGTTCAAGTCCTGTGAGATAATTGTTACCCCAGAGACTGTACGCCTCATGGAATAACAGTTTGAGATAAAGACAAACAAATGAGCAACGAACAGGTGTCAAAAAACGTTATGGGCACTGGGTGTCGAACTCGGCTGTGAATAACAGCGATGCTAACGGTACTCCACAGTGTGGTTGGAGTCCAGGCACTGAGTACGCATAACAAACCGGCACGCAACGCCTCAAAGAGATGAATGGATCCGTCATCGAAACATCGGCGAAACAACTGAATCAATAACTCGACTGAACACCCGTAAGCACATCATCAATCCACGGTGCCGGGAAAACCTGAGAGGTCAAATGACGGTCGAAATCAATGAATTTCTGTTATCACTGCGCATGTGCTACTGCTAAGCGTACGTGTAAACCTCAAAGCGTCTGAAGTGAAGCGCTTCCCATCTTTAGTTACTAGGGGGCTGTGCTTTTGTGCGACGTACGTTTTGCAGTGTGACGGGGCGATCGACATGCAGCCTTTCCCATTACGGGGCCGCCCAATGGGTCGAAAAATCCCATCAGGGTACCCACTGGCTGAGGGTAACTCCCGCATAAAGAGACTAAACCGCTGCTAAAAATCGAATGACGCGGTCAGCTAAACTGCGTCATAGCGAGCCAGCAGCGCGGGGCCATTCGATTAGGCAGTTATCCGGGCCGGGCCGTGTCAGGTGCAATTGCTGCCACGGGCGGTAATAAAGTTTGCATCTCGCGCCAGCCCGCGCAGGGGGCAGGGGTCGGCAGTCAGCGTGGAGGGTTGACGGGGGGGAAAGTGACTGGATCGGGGTCAAGCGCCTGCAAATATCTGGCATATCCGAAGAGCAGCCTCCATTAGGCTGTAAATAAAATGTTGCAGTCATCAGAGAAATACATCTTTGTATTACACCATCACATAATCATCGGTCTGATTTAAGACTTCATATCTCTTATCGAGCTCAGAAATAACCTCTGTATAAAATACTGCCTCCTGCGATTAGCAGCAACCAGCCTTCGATACAATCTTATAGTTCTTCATCGGACACAAAGCATTGAGTACTGCCTCCTGCGATTAGCAGCAACCAGCCTTCGATACAATGTTATAGTTCTTCATCGGACACAAAGCATTGAGTGCCGGGCCACTTTTTCATATGCGGGAAGAGGTAGAAATTACTTGGAGCCGAGCCTGTTTTTACCTAGAGGGAATCTTTAGAAATGTTTCCTTCGAAATGAATAATTTATGTGTTAGTGGGACAAATTATTTGTTAGAATTGCCATGCAAGGCCACTGCACCGGTAGGCAAGGGATCGGATGGTTCTTCTTCTTTTTTTTTTTTTTCGTCGTCTTACAGTATGCTTTGTGCCAAACTGGCATCTGTTGTTACTTTGTAAACTAATAGTTGTTTTTATTTTTAATAAAAATATAATACGTTCCATTTACTTGCAGGTTAACTGAAATATGAGGCCTATAACAAACTGAAATTTTTATCCGAGTGAAGACAATCAATTTAATGAAAAAGTGTAGACGTAAAGGTATTTATTCAGTGACTACTTTTCATTATCTAAAATAGCAGACTAAATTATGAAAACTTTAGAAGAAGGTATATGATAGAAATTTCAAATAGGTTTGATGCTCTCAGGACACACGAAGATCAAGACGAGGATGTAAACGAACAGTGGATCACTGTGAGGAATAATATCAAAGAGGTGGCGAAGCTCACAATAGGTACAATTAAGTAGAACAGGAGGAAACGTGGTTTGATGAGGAATGCAAGAAATTGGTAGAGGAAAGGAGAAAAGCGCGATTAGATTGGGATAGAATGGGAGACAGAAAACGAGAGGAGTTCTTGAACATGAGAAGGGAAGTTGGTCGTAGGCTACTGGCAAAGAAGAGGGATTATTTGAACAATCAAATTAAAAAAAATGGAAACAAACAGCAAAAAAAAAACTATTAGGGAACTTTACCTAGACATAAATTGGTATAGGAAGAGGTTCAAGGCTAAGACAAATACACTAAAAGGGGATGCCGAAGGAATACTCTCAGACCCCAGTGCTATATTAAGTAAAAGGAGGGCGCATTTTGAGCATCTATTAAATGTGCACCAGGAAGCAGGAAATGAGCAGGCGTACGAAATACATACAGCAGAACCCCAGATACCTGAGCCAACGTTAAAGTAAGTAGGAGACGGAATTAACAAGTTGAAAAACCATAAAGCACCAGGACCAGATTGCATAACTGCAGAATTAGTTAAAATGGGGGACGGAAGTTGGTAGAAGTAGTTCACAAAGTGATAACTAAAGTATGGAACTCAGAAATGATACCTGAAGAGCGGCAGGAGTCGATTCTGATCCCAATTTTAAAGAACGGCGACAAAATGGATTGTAGTAATTATAAAGGGATATCGCTTTTACCAGTATGTTCCAAAATTTCCTCGAATATTCTGCTAAGCAGGATTACATCATATGCAAATGAAATTGTGGGAGATTACCAAGCTGGCTTTCGGAGGAACAGCTCAACTATAGACCAAATATTCACCCTGCGTCAAATTTTGGAAAAGAAATGGGAATACAATAAACCAGTTCACAATATATTGATAGATTTTACAAAAGCATATGATTCAGTATTGAAATCAAAATTGCACAGAATTCTTTTGGATCTTGGAATACCAAGGAAGTATGTTAGACTTATTGAAACGAGTTTGAAAAACACAAAAAGTACAGTACGCGTAGGGAAATTGGAGTCAGAAGAATTTATAATACAGAATGTAAGTTCAATCCCGCGTCCGGCCATGCTGATTTAGGTTTTCCGTGATTTCCCTAAATCGCTCCAGGCAAATGCCGGGATGGTTCCGTTCAAAGGGCACGGCCGACTTCCTTCCCTAATCCGATGAGACCGATGACCTCGCCGTCTGGTCTCCTTCCCCAAAACAACCAACCAACAGAATGGACTTAAGCACGGAGATTCCCAGTCTCCGCTACTTTTTAATTTAGTCCTAGAATATATTGTACGAATGGCAGCAGATAACTCAGAGGGTGTAGAGTTAAATGGAAATATTAAGATATTAGGGCATGTAGATGATCTAAATATCATTAGCGATAGGAAAGAATCTGTAACAGCAAATGCGAATGCATTAATCAAGACTAGTGAAGATGTAGGTCTAAGGATAAGTGAACACAAAACTAAATACCTGGTTACTACTAGAATGGCGACAGCAGTGGATCAGGAACACATTTAAGTATCTAGGCGTAGACATCACTTCGAGAAATGAGATTGAATCCGAACAGAAGAGATTACGGGCGGGAAATGCGTGCTACTTCTCACTGAATAGATTACTTTCATCACCGATATTGTCTAACAATTTAAAGGTTAGAATATACAAAACTATTATTCTACCAGTTATGCGTTATGGGTGTGAAACTTGGCCTCTCACTGTGCAAAATGTAAAGCCGTTTCGAGTATTTGAAAACAAAATTTTGAGGAAAATTTTCGGACCAAAAAGGGATGACATTAGCGGAGACTGGCGAAAACAGCATAACGAAGAGGTTCACGAACTCTATTCAAGCCCTGACACAATCAGTATTATTAAATCACGTAGGCTGCGATGGGCGGTCCACGTAGCTCGAATGAATGAAGGCAAGGCAGCGCGCAGAGAACTGGTAGGGGACTAAGAGGGAAAACGTCCTGTGGGGAGGCCGAGGGGTAGATGGAAGGACAATGTGAAGGCTGATTTGAGGAGTCTAGGTATTGAAGGTGAATGGAAGGAAATAGCCCAAGACAGGGACAAATGGCGAAAATACGTTGCTGCTGTAATGGACTCTAGAGTCCGGTATGACCAGTGAGTGTGTGTGAGTGTAAAACAGCAGGCCAGGCCGAGGGAACAAAGTACCAGCATGATACGTTTAGCGTCTTGGGGGTCATAATCTGCATGTACCAGAGGAAACGATACTACTGGAAAGGAAAATACTGTGTGGTTTCTCTATCACGCTACTTCCTGCGAAGGAATCTACCAACTGTGTTGAAACAGAGTCGTCTTAAAAGGCCAAAGGACACTGTAATTTCAGATTAATGGAGTACGTGTGGGACTATATCTAAAAATGGCGTGTTCATATTCTACATTAGTAGCTCCGACGTTTCTCCCTCTTTAAACTATCTCCTTTCCCTAATTTTAAGTATTGGCAAATAAGAGTGCTGTTACTATCTTCTTTCAGTGTCTGATAAGTCGAGAAAAGTGAACTGAGAACAGTGTCCATATGCATTACAGTTAATATCGGTTTTCTTCCCGCAACTGAATAAGGCAACGTCATTCTTGCATGCACACGAGGCTTGCCGTAGAGTGGTCACCAGGTGAGTACGTTGCTGTCGAAGAACTGATTGTCCCTCCACGCTGCATAAAACATATTAACAAAATTCCTTCAGCTTCCGGAAGACGGTATACATCAGCGTTTCTAGCTGATACGAGGAAGGCAAATTTCTCTTAATTTTTTTGGGAGAGGTGGTATTATCCCAAACTATTGCTTTGTCTGCGCACCAGCATAGCAAACCCTTGTCACCTGTCATGGTAATGCTCACCATGCCTTCTCTGACCGCACTGTAACGGAAAAGGAGGTCCGGATAAGCATGTCGACCACTGAGTTCTGGGGATTTCAGAAAACAATTTCGAAACCCAACGACCACAGAAGTTACTGTGCTCTAGTTTTTTAGGCACTAAATATTGGAAAACAATCCGAGAAATCCGCCATAATAGATGTGTATAAACAGTTTTCATAAAATTATTCATCAATTTTTTTACTAGTCCGTTGATGACTACATGTGGACAGCTACTTCAGTCATCATCACGAACTTTCCACCTCATACTTTTAATAAAAATGAAACGTTTGACCCACAACATCTGCACTCTTCAAATTTTGGCAATAAAAAACGACAGTTTTTTGTCGCTATCATACTATAGAACGGATTTCGCATCAGACGGAATCTTCAATTCCAATGCTTACTTTGAAAGGCTATTCAAGGAGAACGAGAAGCAGATTAGCTTTCTCGCTATTGCAACTCTAAGCGTGCTGACGTACTGCGTTAGTGTGGCTACAGTAAGAGGGGGGGGGGGGGAGACGGAGAAACAAGGATGAACCGTAAAGAGGGGTCCAAGGGTGGTCAGGCAGGTCGCAGTAACCTTTTACAAGGCGCACAGTGGCTCAGCTGTCCCGCAGCTTTCGAGCACGGGGGCATACCACGTCCAGATGAGACTCACATCGTCGGCAGGCAATCAGCGGGGCCTCCCTAATTAGCTTTCCTGCCTCTGACATTCACCCTCTCTCCTCCGCTCACACTCTCCCCCCATCCAATTTGTGTGGTGATCACCCTTCACTCGCCACCCCAACTGCCTCGTCCAAACCGCGTTCTGTATATGTATGTCGACCTGCCCAGCGTGACGCCGATGTCAGCTGCGATCGATTATTTCGATCATAGTACAGGATTGATAACGGCTAGGTAAGAGTTTCATGCACAGTATCCCTTCATCCCTCACAGAACCTCTCGGGAAAACACGCCATCTTTCCTAGAGTTGCGTCTGAAGTATCACCACAGTCTCTTTGGATGTCCTCAAAATTGTCTAGATTCACTTCCAAACATATTTCGACAGGTCCCGGTTTCAATTGGATGCGCTGCCACTTAATTCGCTATGGCTCTGTCTCTCGGGTTTTCCGAGGAACGTCTGCTCCTCTGGTATAAGCTGCATCAGACCACAACTGTCAATACAAACTGATATGGCACGCACTACTATCCTGTGATCATGTTTAGAGCGCGCACTGTAATCGATTATATTTCGCTGTCCTGGTGCGGGTGGCACACCGATGGTGATTTGCTATGACGTCGCTGGTGTGTGTTCGCGGTGGCCGGCGGTAATCTAGAGGGTAGTTGGTTTTCCGGATATTGCACGGAACGTAAAGTTCGCTCTGCCTGACCTGATAGTGACTAGCGCTAAGGCAAGGTTGCTACACAGAAGGTTGGGCCAATGTGTTCGGCAGCGATCGGCGCTTCCGTGTGACGTCACTGTCGAGAAGGGTCAGCAGCGCGAGACCTACGCATACGGCACTATTGCGCTTAAACTAACATTAATTTACGAAAAGTGAAGGGCAATATAATGAATTATGGATTCGATCGTAACTTACCAATACAGGGACTGAATGTTAATACCTGCTACGACTGTGGAACTCTTATATTGTCTCTCTGGTAATGAAAAAAGTAAAACTACAGATTTGTGGTTCAAATGGCTCTGAACACTATGGGACTTAACATCTGTGGTCATCAGTCCACTAGAATTTAGAACTACTTAAACCTAACTAACCTAAAAACATCACAGATATCCATGCCCGAGGCAGAATTCGAGCCTGTGGCCGTAAGGGTCGCGCGGTTCCAGATTGTAGGGCTTCAGTCCCTTTTTATATATTTTCCAATTTTTAATAGTACTGGAAACGCAACAATTACAATAGCTTTCAGTTCACTAAACACATTTTGTGCATCACAGTCGGCAATAGTGTGTACCATCTTTTGCATGCAGGTTTTAAGGAGCAACCGTACGTCTAGTTAATTGAGACATTACTACACATAATGATACAGAAGCCCGGTTTAATGAACTCACATTCAAAAATTAGAAGAATTTAAATACCGTAATCAGATCTGGAGGGCACTGCAGAAGCTCTCCACCTTTGTGCTGCTTTCTGATGCTGCTGTTTGGTCCTCTGTGCCTTTGCAGATGTGTTGAAGTGCCTTATCCGGATGAAGGATCTGGTTTTAGCGTACACTGTGATGACCTCTTGTAGTAAGAAACTTCCCAATTAAAAGTCTCGTCAGGTTTCTGGTCACATTGCCGTCTTTACACAGACTGCTGCCATGAAAATTTAAAAAAGCACCTCTAACTGCTTAACAACATCAAACCACTCATCTGAAGGGATGATTAAGCCACCATGAGACAGTTTCTCAATCCACCGAGAACTTGCATGGTCTTTCGAGACTTCGAGTGTCTTACCACTAGGATGACCAAGTGATTTGTCAATGGAGACGCACCTGGAGGCAACATATCCAACGATGTAGTGGACACCTTCTGGAGAACACTCTGACGCGTCTATCAAAGGTGGAACAATTAAGTCATGTAGTGTAATGTCCCTCATTTGTTGATCACCTTGTATCATTGACAACGCTTCCTCAATGCCAGGCACTAGTCCTGTAAACAGGTTGGAAGTCAAATAATTTGTATCAATTTCCGCTGAGACTGGACAAGAACTGCGTAACTGACTGTCAGCAATACTTTTGTTCATAACTAAAATACGCAAACGACTTTTGAATTCCACTGGTAATGGATGATCATAGGCTCTGCCAATTGCTCTTATCTGGGAAAATAAGTTTTCAAGGCAGTCTTGGTTGAACCTTGAGGTCAATACATACTTCAAACCGTAGCCATGTTTTAAATCCGAAAAACAACCCAGCAGTGACCGAATCGAGGTGAGTAATCCCTTTTGGAAAGGAAGTAAAGTTTTATGATTTCCCACTCTCATTTTTTCACAGACGGAGTAGAATCCGCGAAGAACTTCCTCCTGCGTCTCCTTACTCAATCCAAAAGCACTTGAAATTGGTCGTTTGCCGACAGGTACCCTCGAATTCATACCATCAAAAGTGTCGTTCACCAATTTGAAGAATTCTGCCGTGTCTTTTTCTACAGGCATTACAAAAGAAATTGCTTCTGATACAGTGTTGGAAAAGAGTTGGCAAGCAAACTGTCAGATGATGAGCAGTAAGCTTAGGGCACAGTTTCAGTTCTCCGTTATATTTCGACAATAGCTGCTCGATTACGAGCTTTGTCATAGTTCTTCCGTCTCTTAATGAGAAAATATCATCTAAAAGGTGGTTTCTGAGAAGTTTCACTACATGTGGTACGTCAGCAAATACCCAAACACGTTTCGTTTCATCATCTGGGTTGGTGATGTGTAGTCGATGTGGAATTCCTTCCACACTTTCCCCTTTTAACCCCCCAAATTAGATACTATACCAACTACTACAAATCCCACTTTCTGCGTCTCTCTGACGATACTGATCAGTGAATCCCGATTCATCGTAGTGTCAAAGTTATAATATACGGGCTGCTTCCAGGTTCCACACAAACCACGGGCCCTAACAACCTGTACCTGGCTATGTCGTCCATATATGGTGTCAGTTTCTTGGTCGTAGCATATACGACTGTCCACATTCATTTCGTCAAAGCTTAACACACACAGCTTCTCTACTTGACTTAAGTTTGTTGCTTGCTTATTAAGTACAATACATCAGTCAAAATTCCGGGAACACAACGAAAAGAATTGGATATCCATCGTTTTAACGTAGAAAATCCAGGTAATGGTATTCCCATTATATTTCTTAAATAAATATAAGTTGTTCTGGACAGAGAGCGCAGAAGCAAGAATTTGCTTATATCTTCCTGGGTCCAGTGGGTGCTCTTCTTTGATTTCAGAAGACATTCAATTTGTGCGTTCGTAAACACTTTCTTTAAAACTTCGTGTGCTTTAGTTGTCACTTTAGTACTTCGTTGATACTGAAGGCTTTCGCATAGGTTTCTCTGTCTGCTTATTTTTTTCTGTCTCTAGCGATAATTCCTTATGAAGCCTCTTCATTTCATCCTCGATGCGGTCTTTTTCAGTTTCTGTGCTTTGATCCACTTTTTTTTTTCTTCGGTGACAGTGAAGCTAGTCTGTTAAGTGCGCGTTTACGTGTTTCACGATCTTTCCTTCTGTCATTTCTGTCTTGGACAGAAGACGAAGTAGCAGCTGCAGATGTGGCTTTAATGAGGTGCAGTGAAGGAACTGCAGTTGGCTTTAAGATCTTCTTTGGCGGAAGTTTCATTAATTCAGCTTGGAGATCCCGTAAATAGTCGTCTTCTTTAAAATGTACGCTGCAGATAGTAGCATTTTTAATGTTAATGCTATCACTTCTTCTTCAGAGCTGAACCCACCGAGCACATGTTTCAGGATCTTTCAGAAACTTGTGATAGGAAATATTATTCCCTTTAGTCTTCTGATTATAGTTTTCACACACAACCACGGCACAATTCGGCATTGTTAAAGTGTCGCAGAAAGAATAAACTCGATTCAACACGATAACAAACAGCAAAAAACACAAAACTTACTTGCTTCAACACATAAGAAAGAGCGCGCGAACTGAGCGGAGTTTCTCGACGCTGACGTCATGCGCAGTACGGCGAAAAATCTCTGTTCTGCGCACGCATTATGCCCCCCCCCCCCCCCCCCTGGCGCTAAGGTTGTTGTGTCTCGCAATACGAGCAGAGTGGTCTAAGGCGGAGGTGACTCGCCACTGTGCCGGCCATGCGGTGGTGATTAATTGGAGTAGGCGTACTTGTTCTTCTTGCCTCTCTGATGTGGAGGTCCGGTGGGGTCCTGTGGTACTCTGGCCCGGAGACAACAAGTTGCTGAATTTTGGAGTCGTCTGCCAGGTTAGGGTGTGGGCTCGGTTGGCTCTTCAGATTTCCCCCTGGAAGCTCCAGAAGCGGTTTCTGAGCTTTTCTGATGTGGGACTGTGTTGTTGGAACTTTTTGCTGTGTGTGTGGCTCGTTACGATATTTGTTGGTACTAATTTATTTGCTCAACTGGAGTCATGCCCAGAGTTGCGTTCATGTATGGTACATTTGGCAGTCGATGCGTTAGGTAAAGTCTGACTAAGAAGGGCGGTTTTGTACAGAATATACATAGTGAATTACTGCTGCTTGGTATACGTGGTCTTCTGGGATTTGAACAACACGAACTCGTCAATTTGGTTGTGTAACAATATTTAGTGGTATGTTCTGTATTTTTTTACTGTGTTATTATTAACTTGGCGGAATATTCGCGTTTGGTGTCGTTAAGGTACTTCTAAGACTGTGGTTTGGCTTTTCATGTGCTCTTGGCTTTTACTGTTCCGTTTTAAGAAGCGAGAGTTGTTTGAGGTTTGAGCGTGTTGGCTTCCGGCACTTACTAAGAGCGCCCGAGTTAACGGCGCCGTGGATATCATGTGCTGTCGGTATGTTATACTGTATTTTTTAATTTTATCTTGTGTTGATGTTATCTGTCGTGTGTTACAGAACATAACCAAGGTGCGTAAGTGATGGGCAGTTGTGGGAGGCATGTCGGGGAGCTCTCAGAGGTTTATTTCGGGGACCGCTTCTAGTGGGAAGGTTCCGAAGTGTTGAGAGCTCGCTCGCCTGGGATTGCGTTGGGAGTTGCCCTCGCCCTTCGGTTGTATCAAATTATTATTTAGTTATTATATTTATTGGTTGTGTGTTGCGCTTCTTTTATTTTATGTTGCCAAGCACCATTATCTTCCTCAAAGTTTTTTATACAAATCTTTTTAAATTCTAATGCCAAGTTAACTTATTATTGGATTCTGTCTTTTGAGTAAACTCTAAAAGCACTATTGTAAAAGGTTCTTGATTTTATGGTGACAAGCCGCCGTTATTGTTTTTAAAGCTCACTCTTTGTTACGTTTTGTGAGTTATATGAATTTGTTGTTATTTAAAAGAATTAAGTATTGGCAATTTAATACATTGTGTACAGAGTCTGCTGTTTGGATATTATTCGGTGGAACTCCTTGGATAGTTGCCCTATAAGAATACACATTTCACAAACTTTTACGTTCTTAACGTTAAGCGCTACAATCATTTCTCGCACCAACCAATTGCAATCTGAAACTGAGAATGAACTTTAGCCACTGTGACCCATTGCCATGAAACACCTAAAATTCGAGTATTTGGTTACTGTCGGTACAGAGCTGTCGGAGCTATCACTCGTCAGCGGTTAGAATTCAAGGCGAATGCTTTAATACGCTAAATTTAGCAAGATGGTACGCTGATAACTGGCTTGAGAGTTATCAACAAAAACAGCAGTGTTTTCAGGACTGGTTTAGGTTATTTATTCATTTATTTAAGGTTTACAGTTAGGTCCATCTAATGCTTCATCCGACAGACAGCACCTTGCCCTTAGCTACCACCCTGTTTTGATGAACGTAACTTGGGACGGGAACGTAAATGCACCATTGGAGTTATCTGTTTTGATTCTGACCTAGTAGCTGTAGTATGAAGGCCGATCGCACACTACTCCATAACATATCCCGTTGAAGAAATTACGACTTTGTGAGTTCTTTCCAGAATTAATAACTGCAATACAGAAATATTAAATGTATCAAATGAGCTAGTCGGCACAAGGTGTAGCTTTGATATTCAGTAGTTTATTCGTTAAAATGTAACTCTGTTGCAGTGGTACTAGTTGTCTCAGCAACTATCAGGTAGCCATATTCACAAAAAGCAGACTCAGAGTATCCCAAACAATTCCATATTCATAGATCAAACGATTAATTCCATAATGCATATGAAACATCCATACATAAATTCTTCTATGCCGTCACTCATGGTAAAATTATAAGTCGTGACGTGAAATGGGCCCTTAAAAGAATCGAAGTGTCACCAGTTGCATTACGTGGCCACTTGCTGCCCAGAAACCTTATTACAAGTACTTTCAATCCTATGTCTTGGAGATAGAGTTCCCCACCCTTTTCTAGTCTAGAAACAAGATCACTTTTAGTCTCGAAGACTAAGATCTGCTCACTACACATTATTCTCATTACTTCCTTTAGCTTGTCTCCTATTAGCTGCCACTATAGTCTCATCCCACCATGCCGCTTCATCCAAGTGACATGTATTACATTAACAAGTGGCCAATGATTCTAAAAAGAATTAATAATAAATTACACTCAAATACCGATAATAATGACGTAAGACTCTATATAATTTTGATGAATAGCTTCTGAATAGCTTCTCACAAAATATTACATTGATATGATATTCTACTGCTAAAGAAAAAACAGAGGAATGTGCACGTTTTTATTATAAAGTAAGGACGTGGAAATTTACAAACATATGATCTAATTTTGCATGCTGCAGTATGTGGATGCTCGTGGTGAAAGTTCCACCTGTACACCAGTGAAGGTGTGGCGCTCCTTGCTGGCTAAGCACTGTGGAATGACACGCCTCACCTGCCCATTCAACTGCTCCAGCTGTTAAATAACCTGACTACTCTTGAAGGTATACGAAACCACTTTCGGTGCAATAGCACTCCTTTCAGCTTTCTGAATGGAAAAACGTCAGTTCCGTTTACGAACAGAAAATTGTTGTGCATGATTTCTAAAGGGACTCCCATCAATGTTTTCACAGGTTTTCAAACGAGGCTGCGAGCTCGCAGCTCAAAACCCGTTCTCTTCGGCGCTCTATATTCAGGGCTCCTTGCCGAAATTCTGTAACACACTGTAACCTACACTCAAGATTTCAATATTGACCATCTGCCTCGCTTGAAGCTTCGGTCCATGTTAATCAGAACATCGCTGTCCTCACTGTAATTACAGCTCAGCTGAAAATCAGTGCAGGAGTTCATACTGTGATTTGTCAGCTTTCCAACAACTTCATTGAACTATCCGAAAATTTCAACTATAATATTTTACTGAGCACAACGTCAAAGCTGACGGTATCAGATACTTTGTTCAAGTATAGTACAATTAATAATGTAGCCTCAGGTTATCTAGGAAAAAATACTGATCATCAGTCACCTTAATAACTGCAGCGTTAATGCTATGCTTTTTGCGAAAGTTGCAGTTCATTCCTCGCACAATCTGCATTTGCGTAAATATTTAGTAACTTGGCCGCGAACAAGATTTTCAAGGGTCTTTGATACAGCGAGTAAGATGCTGATATGTAGGTAGTCATAAGGCTATTGTAGGTTCTCCTTCTAAGAGATAATTCGGACTACATTCTCTTCTCATAGCGTGTATATGCTCCAATCATGAGAGAAAAACTAAACGTGCCTGTTACAACATACACATACCACGACTGGTTGTGTTTTGTAGTAATAACTTGTCAGCTAATATTTCTTATAATCACAAACTTTTGTGAATACAATGGTAGAATGTGACAAAGTATCATTCGATCTAAACTGCAGGAATCTAGAGCCAGATCCCGAGAGTGCTTCAATAATAAAGAGGTTCTGTTTTACATTTAGGAAAGTATACAATTATTCATTTAAAAAAGTCAGAAAAGAATAGTCGTTGGTGATAAATTAAATATAACACAAGTCCATTGTGATATAGAAATACCAGCGTCAATTACACATGATGACACTGGGCAAATTTAATTGCATACATATAAGTAGTATGGCAAAGAGAGTTCTGATGCATTCTGTTTGTGCAGATGCATACATTCAGGAGCAAACCTATTATCCTGTTATCCTGTTAACTGATTTCTGACTCACCCCTCAGTTGCTGACTTTTGACCCCCTGGAAATAATCTGTCCTTCTGAGAAACTCCCAAGCTATCCCCCTCCCCTAACTTATTTTTATTCTGATTCATTTATGACCTCCCAAGGGTAATCTGGCCTTCTGACATTCCAACCCCCCTCCCCTTCCCTTACTTTGTCTAGGAAATCTCCAAATTCTCTCCCTTCCTCTCACTGATACAAGCATACTGATATAAATTTAATTGGCTAATTAATTAAAACAATGAATTAGTTAACCCCTCCTCATGTGGACAATCCCTCAGTCCTCCCCTTTTTTCAACAGTTGGATTCCACTCGCCAGGTAACTCAAATTGGAATCTGTGGAGGAAAGAGTATGTCCTTTTCGAGGAATGCTATTGAGAACTGACATTTGAAGCTGATCACAGAAGAAATCTACCACTGCCAATAAGTATCTCGCATAAGGACCATGAAGGTAGGGTACGAGAAATAAGTGCTCATCAGGAGGCATATAAGCAGTCTTTGTCCCTTGCTCTATTTGCGGGTAGTGGTTCGAGAAGGATACATATGAATGTACATGTAAGCTTAGTCTACCTGTCAAGATGTCACTCTACAATTTCATTGAATTAAAGTACACTGTTTACGAGTGTTAGGCTTTGGTTGTACTCTCTGCACTCGAAGAATTTAAATTTTACCTGGAGCATAGGTAGATCCTTGAAGCGTAGGCGTCAGGGCGCCTCTCCCCAAACATTCCTGCAGTACAACAGTAGCAACACCAACATTGGAGACTTCGGTGTGAACGATAAAAGCCTTTTGAAAGTCCAGGATGGCCAAGGCTGGAGGGTTACTCACGGCAGTTTTAATGGCCTCAAAGGCAGATTGTTGACTGTCTCCCCAACCGAAGGCCACACCTTTTTTACGTAAACTGTTAAGAGGGGCGACCTACTGGGTGAAATTTGGAGCAAATTTACGTAACGAATTGGCCATGTCAATAAACCAAACTGTTCCCTTTCTATTCCTAGTTAGGGGTGGGGTGGGGGGGGGGCCCGTCGGAAGGTGGAGGTGCACTCTTGGTCCGAGGAACAAGATCTGGCGTCTATCTGGGGTGACTTTAGATGTTTTAACCATTAACCGAGCAGCTCAAAGCAGCGATAATACCCTCTGAATATGACACGCTGGTCGAAGGAACTACTATACATGAGAACGTTTTCGAGGTAGTACGCAAGTCGCTAAACTTGAGACGGCGCAGCACTTAGTCCCCCAGATGAGACAAGACCTTTGCCCTGATAGATAAGCCGAAAGGAACGCTTTTGAACTCATACAGGTTCCAGTCGGCACAGAATTTGGTTATCTGCAGTATCTGATAACAAGCTTGGTTATGATCAAAGACAGTAAAATACCTGGCCCTAGAGAACCACGTGAAACACTTGTGTAAATCGGGCAACGGTACGGATTCGACGTTGACCCTTCGGTTAAGGGCCCTATAATCGACCACCAGGCTAAAATCTTTGCCTTGTTCCTTGGGACAAGAAAAATGGGCACCGCATAAGGTGATATGGAAGGCCTGAAAATGTCCATCCTTCAACATCTGGTTTACTTTCAGCCAAAATATACTCATTTTGGGGGGCGACAAACAGTATGGAGCTTAGCGCAGAGATCATCTGAAAAACGAATTTTATACTGAATTTTGTCCATTGCGCCTAAATGGTTAGATACGACATTGAGATAGTCTCCCAAGGACTTCAACAGCTGTCCACCCTAACCTTGCTCAAGATAGTTAGTTACGACCTCAGTTAGGCATGAGTTACATACGTAGTTGGACCTTCCACTGCTATGAGTAGAACAAAGGTCTATTTTTTTTCTGAAGAACGAAACTTAAAGGGAAAGGTCTTACTGGCGACATCACACACCAACCAGGTTTGTTGAATAAAGTCACAACCGAGGAGTAGGGAACGGACAAATACTTAACCACGACCAATTTAATTGGTCATGAAAAGTCACAAATGAATATTTTCACCCGCACCTCACCTACGAGAGGCAAAACTTGGCCATCAACCGTTCGACACCTCTGAAGAGTGGTATTCACTAGAGGCATACTAAACAACCCTATTCCAAATACCAGTGGTAATGTAGAAAAGAAATTATACAACCTGAGTTTAACAGACAACAGACCTGTTAGTTGAGCACTAACATACAGCAAGGAACAACCATTAGTGCCGCCGGCACTGGCACATCAGCAAGGAGGTTTGCGCTGACCTGTCTCAGTTCGGCACGTACGGCGTCATTATTTGGTCTCGAGCCTCGCTTGACTGGACAGTCACACACCAGATGATCCCCTTTTCCACACCGGAAACGTACTTTATGGCCAGAGGGTTTAAATGGTAACTGATGGGCTTTACTGCCCTGCCCCTGGAATTCGAGCTCTAACCCTCTATGCCAGTTACTCTGCTCGTCTTCGAATCTTCAGACCTGCATGGAAGATAATTCGCTTCATTAAGAAAACGTAGTAGCCTCCTGGGTGAATGCAGTCCATGAAAAATCCTCTAGTCTCGTTCCCTAGATAACGTTGAGCACACTGTGATGCTACGTGACAGCCGTCTGCAAAGTGGCAGCTGCCGTCCGCACACGCTCTATGTATTCAAACAACTTCCCACTAGGCCTTTGTTTCCGCCATTGATGGTCACGCTCTAATTCATTAGTAACGCTAGTTGTTAACTTTATATGTTTCACATGACCTCTTACAGTGTCCCATTCCCTAAGTATTTCTGAGAGCACACTACTCAGTAAACCTCAGATCAAAGGATGTAATAAAAGCAATGTGACTGAATGCGGAATATGCAAGGCATCAGAATGAATCTCAAAACGGACAATCAGATATAACAGTCCTTCAACCTGGGTCAACTGGTAAATGGCTAGATTGGAAACGCCCCGAAACAAATGCATAATTGTGTTAGGCAACTTGATTCTACCGCCAATCTATCAGGAACGTAAGCTTCGTAGCACTTGACAAGTGCTGGGTCGCGCCACACCTCTCTGTGTCACCCGCCCTTCCTTCTAAACTCATCCTGCTAGTGGTTACTTGCAAATCCTTGATGCGAGTAAACAATTGAGTACCATGTCATCTTGCCCCTTAGTAAGAGGGAGGTGCCTCAAATCACCCCATGGAAAAGTTGATCCTGAGTTCTCGAGATCTGCCTGCGACTCGACTGATCCCCTTCAAGAAACTAAAAGTTGCGACTAAACTCAGTGACAGCACTAGAACAAGTGAAAAGCGTAGCACCTACCTCGCCAATCAGACATATAGATCGGGCTGTTCAAGACGGGCTTGCCTCGCTGGTAACTTAGCGATGCCAGTTAGTTGCTGCAATATCTTAAGCTCATATTCAAGCTGGTCCCTTTTTAAATGGGCCAGGCCAAGCCAGCTTCTGATATCCATCTCCAGTAATATGTCCCTGCAAAACCTCAACAAATACTAAACAAGAATATTAACAAGTAATACAGATTCAGTGATGAAACTACAAGTAATATCAACAAGGGGAAGGCAAACTCTCACACACCCCTCCCCCCTTTCACACAGTGGAACAACCACTGTCAGCAGCTACCTTTGAAATGCTCTTTCATTGGTGGCGGTAGCAATTCACGGAAGGGCCAAGTCCCAGGTGCAACATCAGCTGTGGTTGCAAGATTTGCATTTATTCTGTGAAAACATTTAAAATTTTCCTCTGGAATGGAATTAAGCGTAAAGCCTGTTAATAACAACCAATAACCACAGAGCACCAAAAGGGCTTGAAAATTTTCTTCAAAATTTATCCTTTAAAAAAAATTACAACAAGATCAATATCAATCATCACAGAGCCCCATAAGGCTTAAAATTTAGCTTATAATTTACTTTAAAATTCTCACTTTCAAATGATTTACAACAAGATCAAAATCAATCATCACCACGTGCCAGAAGGCTTAGAAACTGCGTTGAAATTTTTAAGTATTACAACATGGTCAAGATGAATAAAGAGCCCAAAAGGCTTAGGTTTATAAAGAGAGTAAATATCCTGCTTCAGAACACTTAGGCTATGCTGGTGGCTACCAGGAATACAACAAATGCAAAAAAAAGTGACAGCAAGCAGGCCTGTAGGGACTTAAAATTTGGTAAATTGGCAACAATTTCATATATATTGTGTGTGTGTGTGGAGTGAACTAGAACTGCAATAGAATTTAGCATGGTGAAATTCAGTAACTGTCTGATGACTTGAAACATTCCCATTTACACGATGTTGAGGCTTTCCCGGGAGGGAAGGCAGGCAAGGTAAAATTTAACGAGGAACGGGTAATTAAAAAGAACTCTAGGAAAGAAGGTCGCAATAATCACAACCGCAAGTCGGCACGCGATAGCAGAATGTCCTAATACTGGCCTGAAACGAGCCCGCTTCCTGTCCCATCATTAAGTCGATCGGCTCATGAGGGACAGTGGAACAGTTTATTGGCCGGTTGGACAATCAAGAGCGTGGTCATCATACAGTATCGAAGCGATGGCTAGAGTAACACGGACATCATTCAGGATCCGGAGTGGTAAACAGGGCTTTCTTTAGATGACCGTCTTATAAAATCAGCTATATTACCTAATTTATAAAGTGATATGTAGTATGAGTCTGAGATTTTCAGCTTCTCTTTGTTGTTGTCTTAAGAGACTTTGTATGTGACGAGACATTTGGTCACGTTAAGACAGTTCGAAAGTGAGGAAGCATCCTGTAACAGAGGTAGAGCAAGCTCTCAGCGCTCTGTCATGAGCCAATAATGAGTTTAATATTCTACTCCTGTAATTCAGGATGTAACGTATATTATGCTAATTAGAACAGATTTTTTTAACTGATGACGGAATACATAGCAGAAATGTAGCCTGTGCCATACTGATACAGGATTTTCACAAGTAACGTAATTTTGGTAGTGTTGAAACTCGTATATACCCCCTTTCCTCTGTCTTAGGAAATAACTCGTAAAAAGGGGATAAATCTACATTTCGCATTAGAAATTCGAGGCATGTGGTCAACAACATCCCTGTCTGTAATTACGCAATGTGGATTTTTTAAACTAGGGAGAGTATGTTGGGGTGGAATTGCAGTTAGGACTATGTAAGGCCATGCCTATCTGTCTTGCACTGCGCCACATCCAGCAGCATGAGTGTACACAAGGCATCGGTCACCCAGAATCCGCAGCTTAGCCTATGATTGGCACTTACAACAAATGCTCTGACCTGTCGGTTCTTGCCTACGGCCATGGAGATGAGTCCCAGAGGCGGCGCCCTCTGGATGACTGATTAGCGAGTGAGTGGCGACAGGAGCTGACGTATGTATTGTGTGAGAAGGTTCAATATGATGGATGTTTGCACTGGACGATTATTCCTCTCATGTAAATTGATAGGTTGACTGCTTCGTGACAGTTTCTCCGACCTCTGAGGGTTCGGTAGGGCCAGCATGTGGATGCTGGAGGATGGGCGTGCAGCTGCCAGGTGGCCGATGCGTGTTTGTCTCTCTGCAGACTGGCGCCCTCGTGACGACGCGCTGTCCCAGTGAGTGGCGCGGCGTCAGCTTCCGGCAGGCAGCAGACGATACGCTCTTCACGGTCATGAGTGTGTGACTGATTTTCACCAGATATGTTTAGTGCAAACGTTTTGGTGTAGGAAGGTGCTCGTGTCGTCAACTGTCTATGCATTGAAGAACTCGAATATATTTAGCACTATGATCTATTTGTGGGGAAAATTTAATTATCTGATTTGCAAAATGTTTGTGTGTGAACCTCAAACGTTGAAAATGTGTTAAGAAGAAGAAGAATCATATTTAGTCAGTGGTGAGTGTGGTAAGTGATCCAATTCACTCCTGTAAATTGACAAACAAATTAAATTGATAGGGTAGTGTGTATGAACTATTTCCCTCTGGTTTTGATATCAAAATTGCATCAGCTCGCCCTATGTCCCCAGTATTAGACAATAGAAACACAATATCCTCAGGTGAGATGAAAACCTCCATATGAGTATTTGGAGATATGGTTCACACATAAACAGGAAGTAACCACTTGAGAGGGTCAGAGACAGGAAGCGAGTCAGGAATTGCCCGATCAACAGAATGCCACCACCCGATGCTCTTTCGGGTCCTTGAGATCGTAGAAGGCTGAGGACGCTGACGTCCACTCCGTGGTTGGTGGTATGTAGTGTCATGAACTGTGATTTGTAAATTGGGTGGATTTTGACCTACATGGCAGACACCCACGCAGGCCAAACCAAATGGCGTTTGCTATACCATAGTTCATTCCATTCCTCTGCGCTTACAGTTATTACATCATGGAAAGTGGTGGTTGGTGAGTGCAGACATGAGCTCTACCCACGTGGAAGAGCCCCGTCTCCTGGAAATTAATTAAATAAAGAATGTGCTAGAATATATTACTGAACTAATTTGAAATTCGTATCATGAGATTCTTCCTCTCCAGCACAGGCTGAGCCTTTTTCTGGGATGGTGGGGAGGGAAGAGGGCGAGGGATGGAGGGATAAACATCCTTTAGTGATGGCATTGTGCACTATTTCATTCGATCCATGCATCTCAAGGTGACTACACTCATGGAAGTTTTCCAACGAGACAACAACTCCAATCTGCAGCAGTGTAATTGTGTAAATCGGACATGTAGTTGCTGGATATGAGCTTTTACCACCAAATAAAAAGTTCCAACGCCAGAAAATTAATTTTATAAATAAATACTCTATCTTCCACTATGTAACTGACACTGACTTCAGTTTCATATTGTGAGGTCCTTCCTCTCCAGCACAAACTTCTTTTTCCCACTAAATTTCCTGTGGGATGGGGTAGTGAGGGAGTGGAGAGGGGGCTATAAGATTTGCTAGATGGGGGAGTTAGTAATTGATGAATTTAATTAATTAGCCAGTTAATTCTATACATGAACTGTGTAGGTATTGGGGATGAGGAGAGGAGGAGAGGGATGTATTGGGGATTTCACAGAGGGGTGAGAGAGGAGGAGTGGGAGGGGGATGGGGTGGGAGGTTTATCACAAGGATGTGTCATTCCCAGCAGGTCATAAATCAATAGGCAGAACAATAGGTTTACCCTATATTTGTGCTTGCCCCTGTATGTATGTAACCTACACAAACAAAATGTGTCAGAACTTTTTTGATCTACTACTCATATAGTCATTGGTAACACTGCCAATAGCCTGTACTGAATTACAGATTACTCAGAAAAACTAATTTTGTGCAAATAAGATTGCTTAGAAATTGCTTTGTTATTGAACTGGACAAATATTTGGCAGTTGTACATGGTAGGCGTGACATGAGACAACGGAAATTTCACTGGAGAATAGTAACAACAATGAACACTTAATCGGCAGTCAGCATCAATTTGTTGCCACCTAACCATCACTGGGTGAGTGGACAACCTTCGATTTGAATACAGCTCATCTGATGAAAAGCGTTTTGGTCATAAGCTGTTGCTTTTAGCCTTTATAGAAATATGGATGATCCTGAGGTATCATAAATAGCAAATACAAAACAGAATTGTTATAAAACAAAGCAATATATGAAATGTTATTAACAAATGGAAAACATTAGAAAATGAATCTATTGCATAATAATGTGGTCTACAGCCAAAGTATTAATATTTAATTTTTTGTTTATCCGTATCACTGCCAGATTTCCACAAATGGTGACATGTTATTAGCTTTTACTGACTACAATATAGATTCGAATAACATGAAATTATAATTTTTTCACTGCAGGTACAACGTTTGCATGCAGCAACGAATGTAAACTAAAGATATGGAGCCATGCATCAAAACAATCAAACTGCAGTAAAACTGGCACACAAGTCTTTATAAGATAGCAAATGTACTGCAGGTGAAATATTCAGTGATAGTTTGATAATTATGTGTCTGCTTCTATCAGCACTCAGAGTTCCAAAATATTTCAAAGAACTAGTGCACATCGAAATATTTACGTTCTGAATTGGTGTCTATCGAAATATTTCTAAGTCTGAGTAACACCTAAACCAAAATCTTATCAAAACAAACCTCATCGACAAAAAGTTGAAGTTGAAAGTCTTTCATATCTACTCTGCCAATGGGTTTAAAAACTTGGTCATGCATCACTCAGTACAGCAACTTACGACTCGACTGCCTCATGTGAGATTGGATGTACAATCTTCATACAATTTAAATATATGCAATAATACTCTTGGACACTTCGCTACTTCTTATCACATTCTTCAATTTTAAACATTGTAAAATAACAGGCTTTGTTCAGTTTGTACAGCGTAAATGGAACTGCATAAAACTTACTCAAATGATAATCTCCCATGCATTAAAAGATCTCACTAAATAGATATATGGACTGATAGGATAAGCAACACCCCTTTCGTGTTGACGATAATCATTTGTGTATATATTGTGAATTCTTAGTTTAGGCATCCTTATTTAGATTATGCAATAAATAATTTGTAGCTTTGTGTACTTGTTTAAAAACAATATAAATATGGCTATTCAACTTTCTTGGTGAAGGAACCCTTTTGAAACACTAAATATTTTACACAACCCTAAAATATGTAAACCTTGTTTTATTCTCATTGTTTAAGCTTGATCATTTGACGAAAATAATATATTATATATTACTGACTTTTACACCAATGCACAAAGCAACACATAATAATAGAATACACAAAACAGCACAATATTGATTCCACTGTAAATTGATAAAATTGTTTCTGTTTACTGGGAGATATGAATCTGATGTTTTTTTAGTTTCAACCAACCGTTTAACGTCAGACTTGAGGGAACAGAGTAGAAGATGCATGTTAGGTTCAGCATATAGCCTTTTGCGGTACTTTGTCTGTGTAGCAGCATACGCTATGAATCCCGTTTCACACAAGTACGTTATTGGGAGCAGAAGAAAAACAATCAGAGCGTGTGTGGCAAGTTGTGGATATTCATCGCGAACCCTACACTGAAAATCATCAAGTGACATTGTTACAAAGAATAATTCCATTCTTGAACGTGATGTAATTTTTAAAATGGATTCTTAGGTTTCGTTTTACATATATCCTGGATTCTGCAAATTTAGTACAAAATGATTGTAAACCCAGGAATTCATTTCCAATTTTGTATTGTATTTTTCAGGAAAACGTAGCTCGAAAAATGCTCACATATTATGGCGATACTGGACCAATTCTTCAGAGATTACGTTTGGTAATTCCGATGTCTCATCAACGGACACATTCTGAGAGAAACAGCTCTCTAGTTCTTCCTTGAGAACACTAACAGTCCAAAAATATATTTTTAAGGTGATAATTTTGTTATTAGTATTGAAAACTGTTTCCTGTTTTCCTTGTAAAGGTAGATTTAATTCAGTAATTTTTCTAAATATATCTGTGAAAAAACCCTTTTCTAGCCAGTGAAGTCACATTCCACAAACAGTCTCTTAATTTAATAGAAATGTCACCATGACAGAATGTAATTCAGCTCTTAGAACGAATGACTTTTTTAAGATCTCATCTGTCGATAACCATCTAATTTTGGTGTGGAGTAATAGTGTTTTATGTCTGACCCATTAACTTAACACAATATTGGAAACAATTTGTCTTGAAGAGGACGAGTTTTAACTTAATTGATTATTTATATTGATCCACCAAGAGACAGTTTTAGATTTGGCGGCATCTTCCTCAGTGCAAGTGTTTCTCTATGCAGGATATAATGGCTGGAAATACAGATTGGCGTTTGTTTTTAATAATGATACCACTTCTGCTATTTCACCAGTCATTGCCTTGGTCCACCAGTACAAATATAGAAATAATTGTTGCAGTCAACGCGGTTTACTTTATTGACCAGAATGAGATTTTCACGCTGCAGCTGAGTGTGTGCTGATATGAAAGTTCCTGGCAGATCAAAACTATGTGCCGGAGCGAGACTCGAACTCGGGTCCAGAGTTCGAGTCTCGGTCCGGCACACAGTTTCAACCTGCCAGGAAGTTTCAAATAGCTAAGTGTACAAAAAATTTAGTTTCCAGTAGCATCACTCGGCAGCGATGCGCACGTAAACAAGTCTCGTTCTAGTGAATGTTTATTTGGATATCGTAAAGTTATCAGCAAGGTGGCCAGTCCAGCAACACAACAAATTCATCTTGCGAATGGATGACTTAACCCATCCATTTGCAAGATGAATTTGTTGTGTTGAAGGTGGAAAACTAGTTCTTGCTTGATATAGCTGGCAAGATCTTTAATTCATTGCAAGTCAGTATAGCTCAAAAGCGGCATTGTAGAAAGATCCTTTGCAGATATTTTATTTAGCATATATTGTGTTACGCCTGCACACATGGTTTCATCAAATTCTCAGAGATAGTGTGCACTTAACCCACTTGTGTAAAGTGATAGTTGATCAACTACGATGCCTCTGTGGCTTTTTCATTCATAGTTTGGCTCACATAGTTCATAGTTTTTTTAACCTTACCATAATTGGTCTTTCTTGTGTATAAAAAATTCTCAATTCTGTTCTTTGCAGTTGTGATGTATAGTTTCCACTTCTTATGAGGTACTATGAAACTATTTGGAAGTAGCTTAAAACATAACATGCAGAGACGTGAGGTGTTAGAACCAACAAATCCGTAACTGATGTAATATTCGTCGGACTTTTTTTCTTTCACATTTAGTGAGTCATTATACATCTTACCGGCTTGAAACCATAGAGTCTAAAGTGGTTACATCACCTTATTGATTTTGATCGGAAATTTGTTTGGTGAATCACCTTTGAACTTTGAATGCAAGATATTTTTTCAACGTCTTTAAGGTTACGTAGTATTCTGTCTTTCAAAATAAACCGTTTGATTTTTACAGTAAGTCAAACATAGAAGAATATCAACACAAAATACCGAATTTTATAACTGTACTCAATAACAAACAAGAATAGAATATACTGCAGTTCGAGAGCAGTTCACAGCTTCGCCATGCCGAACTGGACTACACATCATAATCGCAAACTCAAGTAGGAACTGCACTTGTGCTGCTTAGGCCATGTCTATATACAGGGTGTTCCAAAAATGACCTGTATATTTGAAACGGCAATACAAACTAAACGAGCAGCGATAGAATTACACCGTTTGTTGCAATATGCTTGGGACAACAGTACATTTTCAGGCAGACAAACTTTCGAAATTACAGTAGTTACAATTGTCAACAACAGATGGCGCTGCGGTCTGGGAAACTCTATAGTACGATATTTTCCACATATCACCATGCGTAGCAATGATATGGCGTAGTCTCTGAATGAAATTACCCGAAACCTTTGACAACGTGTCTGAAGGAATGGCATCACATGCAGATGAGATGTACTGCTTCAGATGTTCAATTGTTTCTGGATTCTGGCGGTACACCTGGTCTTTCAAGTGTCCCCACAGAAAGAAGGCACAGGGGTTCATGTCTGGCGAATAGGGAGGCCAATCCACGCCGCCTCCTGTATGTTTCGGATAGCCCAAAGCAATCACACGATCATCGAAATATTCATTCAGGAAATTAAGGACGTCGGCCGTGCGATGTGTCCGGGCACCAACTTGCATAAACCACGAGGTGTTCGCAGTGTCGTCTAAGGCAGTTTGTACCGCCACAAATTCACGAAGAATGTCCAGATAGCGTGATGCAGTAATCGTTTCGGATCTGAAAAATGGGCCAATGATTCCTTTGGAAGAAATGGCAGGCCAGACCAGTACTTTTTGAGGATGCAGGGACGATGGGACTGCTACATGGGGCTTTTCGGTTCCCCACATGCGCCAGTTCTGTTTATTGACGAAGCCGTCCAGGTAAAAATAAGCTTCGTCAGTAAACCAAATGCTGCCCACATGCATATCGCCTTCATCAATCCTGTGCACTATATCGTTAGCGAATGTCTCTCGTGCAGCAATGGTGGCGGCGCTGAGGGGTTGCCGCTGAGCAGTCTGTTGTGGTAGTTGAAGATAGCAAAGTCAAAGCCGAAGTTTTAAATTTCACGCTGAAGAAATAGTTGTCATAGGAGAATCGTACAAACATACAGTAATTTGACCGTCGGACAGATTCCCGTATGGACGATATAGTAATAAGCGTCCCTGGCGCAGAGATACAACTGAAAGATTTGAAAGCAAATAAGTCACCAGGTCCGGATAGAAACCCAGTTCAGTTTTGCAAAGAGTACTTTACGGCATTGGCCCATTACCTATCTTGCATTTATCGTGAATCTCTCGCCCAGCACAAAGTTCCAAGCGACTGAAATAAAACGCAGGTAACTCCAGTATATAAGATGTTTATAGAACTGAACTTCAAAATCACAGACTAATATCCTTAACTTCTGTTTGCTGCAGAATACTCGAACATATTCTTTGTTCGAATATAATAAATTTTCTTAAGGGTCACAAGCTTATATCCACTAATCAGCATGGTTTTAGAAAGCATCGCTCGAGAGAGACTCAGCTTGCCTTTTTACATGATGTGCTGTGAACTATGGATGAAGGGCAACGGGCAGGTTCCATATTTCTGGATTTCCGGAAAGCACTTGACAGGGTACAAACTATCAACGAAATACCAGCATATGGAATAAGTTCACAGATATATAAGTGGCTCAAAGTGTTCTGACATAGCCACAAGCGCCGGAACCAAGAGGAAGCGCGGAAGATCAGAGAAGGCGGTGAGGAAACGTCCGGCAATAGCCCGCTGACAAGGACCGCCCCACGCCTGTAGTGACCTCTGGAAGAAGTGAATATAAGCGCCGCTCCTGCCAGCCTCGGGTGCTCAGATCTGCTCCGTACACGGCCATTAGTGGACAGCATTGCGCGGCGACATCAGATTGTAGTGATCCATATCAAATGCTTACTTGGACTTTGTGTATAGCGACGAACATTACTGTTTGCATGTTACTTGCAACACCGATGTAACTCCAAACTTAAGTATTGTAAATTTGCTTTATAGAAATAAAACCACTAATGTTATTTGTTTGAATTGTTGTATAGCATTCCGAGAACGCAGCAACCTTTAGGCACCCTGTTGTTGTTGTTGTTGTTGTTGTTGTTGTTGTCTTCAGTCCTGAGACTGGTTTGATGCAGCTCTCCATGCTACTCTATCCTGTGCAAGCTGCTTCATCTCCCAGTACCTACTGCAACCTACATCCTTCTGAATCTGTTTAGTGTACTCATCTCTCGGTCTCCCTCTACGATTTTTACCCTCCACGCTGCCCTCCAATGCTAAATTTGTGATCCCTTGATGCCTCAAAACATGTCCTACCAACCGATCCCTTCTTCTAGTCAAGTTGTGCCACAAACTTCTCTTCTCCCCAATCCTATTCAATACCTCCTCATTAGTTACGTGATCTATCCACCTTATCTTCAGTATTCTTCTGTAGCACCACATTTCGAAAGCTTCTATTCTCTTCTTGTCCAAACTAGTTATCGTGCATGTTTCACTTCCATACATGGCTACACTCCAAACAAATACTTTCAGAAACGACTTCCTAATACATAAATCTATATTCGATGTTAACAAATTTCTCTTCTTCAGAAACGCTTTCCTTGCCATTGCCAGTCTACATTTTATATCCTCTCTACTTCGACCATCATCAGTTATTTTACTTCCTAAATAGCAAAACTCCTTTACTACTTTAAGTGTCTCATTTCCTAATCTAATTCCCTCAGCATCACCCGATTTAATTTGACTACATTCCATTATCCTCGTTTTGCTTTTGTTAATGTTCATCTTATATCTTCCTTTCAAGACACTGTCCATTCCGTTCAACAGCTCTTCCAAGTCCTTTGCCGTCTCTGACAGAATTACAATGTCATCGGCGAACCTCAAAGTTTTTACTTCGTCTCCATGAATTTTAATACCTACTCCAAATTTTTCTTTTGTTTCCTTTACTGCTTGCTCAATATACAGATTGAATAACATCGGGGAGAGGCTACAACCCTGTCTCACTCCTTTCCCAACCACTGCTTCCCTTTCATGCCCCTCGACTCTTATTACTGCCATCTGGTTTCTGTACAAATTATAAATAGCCTTTCGCTCCCTGTATTTTACCCCTGCCACCTTTAGAATTTGAAAAAGAGTATTCCAGTCAACATTGTCAAAAGCTTTCTCCAAGTCTACAAAGCTAGGCACCCTATAAGCGACGAATGGGCAAGCTCCAACTCAAAGACTTCTTAAATGGTAGAACCCAGTATGTAGTCCTCAACGCCGTGTTCATGACAGACAAGGGTATCGTCAGGAGTGCCCCAGGGAAGCGTGATAGGACCGCTGTTGTTCTCTGTATACATAAATGATTTGGCGGATAGTGTGGCAGCAATCTGTGGTTGTTTGCTTATGATGCCGTGGTGTATGGTAAGGTATCGAACTTGAGTGACTGCAGGAAGATACAGGACGACTTAGGGAGAATTTACATTTGGTGTGATGAATGGCAGCTAGCCATAAATGTGGAAAAATGTGAGTTAATGCGGATGAGTAGGAAGAACAAACCTGTAATGTTCGGTTGCAGTGTTACTAGTGTTCTGCTTGACACAGTCAAGTCGTTCACGTTTCTGGGCGTGACGTTGCAGAGCGATGTGAGGTGGAACGAGCATGTGGTAGGCAGGGCGAATAGTCGTCTTCCGTTTATTGGGAGAATTCTAGAAAAGAGTGGTTCACCTGTAAATGAGACAGCATATAGTACGCCAGTGCGAGATGTTCTTGAGTACTGTTCGAGTGTTTAAGATCCGTACCAGGTCAGATTGAAGGAAGACATCGAAGCAATTAAGTGGCAGGCTACTAGATTTGTGACCGGTAGATTCTAACAGCGCTTAAGAGCGTTCCGGAGATGCTTCGGGAACGCAGATGGGAATTCCTGGAGGGAAGGCGACGTTCTTTTTGAGAAACACTATTGATAAAAGTTAGAGAATTGGCATGTGACTGCAGAACGATTCTACTGCCACCAACTTACACTGTTCTTAAGGGCCACGAAGATAAGAGAAATTATGGCTCATGCAGAGGCAGATAGACAGTCGTTTTTCCCTCTCTCTGTTTGCGAGTGGAACAGAAAGGGAAATGACAAGTGGTGGTACAGGGTACCCTCTGCCACGCATCGTACGTTGGCTTGCGGAGTAACTATGCAGATTTAGATGTTCAGCTTTTAATCTTTTCTCCTTTTAAAGTGGTTTTTGACTAAAATACTACAGTCACACTGAAATGTACATTAATATTCGCATTATAATGTGAAACAGTTATTTGTAACTGAAAATGAATGCACTCATCGGTTACTACCAAATACTGATTTTGAATCAACACTTTTAGTGGCACTTATTAAAAGCTAGGGAATAAGGTAACAAAACACTAAAATGTTTATTCTTGTTAAATTTGTACATAGCTGTCCATGATCGTGAAAACCATCTTTGGGGTACTAATTAGTACAGATAATTCTAATTCATACAGTTCTCTCCTATACTTCCAAATTCGTACAATATTTCATGTATCAAACATTAATGCCGCCCAGTCGAACAAAACATGCTATTACATGTTTTAATATTGATATTGAGCTGACTTGAAGCGGTAGTGAGCTCTTACACGAAACAATCTTTTAACACCAAAGAACAAGAATTAAGGTGGAAGACACAGCGACCTTTAAACAAAAATATAACTAAAATCAGTTAAGTATAATTGTAAAATCTTTACAAAATAGTTGTGCAAGTATGGTAAAGCACAAAATATAATACAAATACGAGTGAAGACGACATTAGCAGTTTAGGACCAAGAGCTTCGGGTCAAGCGATAACAATAATTACAATTATCCTGAAAAACTAAATTAGCGGCCTAGGCCAAATCAAGTTGTTACAGAAGAGTTCGCTCGACGATAAGAAGGCCCACCTAAACTATGTCTTTAATATAAATCTAAATATGCCATTGCTGACGACCAGACAAACTTTTTTAACATAATTAAATTCATCGGCAATCCAGTTTTTGTGATAAGAGACGCTTCCCAAAATGTTAGAAATACACAGAATACCGAGATAGGTACAGTGAGGTCCACTATGAACTCGAAAATGATTTTAAACTTTAAAACAATCTGAAAATACCAACAACCACCGCTCGGTGGCGCTATCAAAGATTTTCAGAAATAGCTTTAGCAAAAGAATTAGACATCAAAGGCTGCTTCTGATTAACCTCAGTACCAGTCTTCCAGATTATTAAGAAAGTTACGAAATATGGGGCTACTAGATGATATAGCAAAATATCACCCATTAACACGGCAGTGAAGTTAAAATAGAACAGCTTTGAGGCAGCTAAACTAAATTAAATGCTCAATTAGGAACAAACAGTTAAAACTGTTAATATATATCTACAGCCACCAAAATAGACACTAAACACATTAGCTTAGGCCCATGTGGGGCAACAGAGGGAGACAAACAAACACACAAACGATAGTAGCACAAGAGACGAGCACGCTCAAATGCAACAGAAAAGCAGACAACTGCTGTAAAGTGCACACATAAAGTAAATGGCCAACCGTTTTACAAGGACGCAAGGTACCTTTTTCCTGGTTTACAAAGGATTAAACAGAACATCTTGATTTTTCATTTTTCATTTAATTTATTTATGTATTTTATTTATTTATTTATTTATTTATTTTTGGGCTGTGAGTGTAGTTGCATTCGGAGGTACACACGACAATACAGCAATACAAGCTTCCAGGCTCAGTACAATAATAATTGTGAAATGACCATTAGCTGCCCATAAAATCCACAGTCCTGAGATAGAAGGGTTGTCAAGGAAGTTTGCTTTCTGCAGATGTTTGAGAATGGCTGATAGTTTGAATTACAGCTGGCACCTCGGTGCCAGCAACATACACCCGTAACCAGGCAATCAGGTTCACGCAATGACAACTTGTCCATGGCAACCATGGATTCCGAAATACATACATTTCTGCCAACAAGACAAGACTCCACGTACACGTTCATATACTGCCACCTGCGTCGCTTCCCTGCCCCTTGGCAGTAGCGCATTCCTCACTAACCCAGTATCTGCCCACAGACATTCACCACAAACGGCTTTTATCGAGATAAGTCAGTAACCCCAGCATGGAATGCGTATGGTTCTTGACTCTTTACGACTTCTATGCCTCTTGACAGAGGAATCCATATTTTACTTGGTTTTGCCACAGCCATTTGACTTTGGATATATTCCGTTCATGTCAATATAACACTGCTTTCTGGATTTAATTATTAATTCCACCATGTAGTAAATACAGCTTTTGGAGCAGGATTAAAATTAGTAACCATTTGTGATCGGAACATGAAAGAAAAAGAAACGAGAATTACGGTTTAGCATCCAGATGATTACGAAGTTACTATAGAAGGAGCACAAACACAGATTGTTGGAGGATAGAAGAACATCGTCCATGCCATTTTCAAAGGAATCATTTCGATATTTACGTTAGGAGTACTAGGAAAACCACGGAAAACTGAAATCTGGGCCCTGGAGCAATATTAAGCCGTCTCCTCCAATATGCGTCTGCAGAGTCTTACCGTTACATCACCGGGCTTGTCTTCTCTAGAAGAGCGTCATTTATTTTCACTGGCGTCATGAATTTCAGTCTTCACATTCCGAAAAACCAGACAACGTGAGCCACAGTTGCGTAATGAAAGAAGAAAATGAAGTTCAGGCTAGAATCCTTGAGATGTGTATGAACATTGAGCATGAAATTTGTTTAATATCTTTGTTTCATGTTTCTCTTTTCTTCACTGCAATGCAGCTTATTAAATGGTCCATCAACAAGAATATACCACCAAACATACAGGGTGCTACAAAAAAGGTATGGCCAAACTTTCAGGAAACATTCCTCACACAGAAATAAAGAAAAGATGTTATGTGGACATGTGTCCGGAAATGCTTAATCTCCATGTTAGAGCTCATATTAGTTTCTTCCACCTACGCTCAATGGAGCACGTTATCATGATTTCACACGGGATATTCTACCTGTTCTGCTAGAACATGTGCCTTTACAAGTATGACACATCATGTGGTTCATGCAAGATGGAGCTCCTTCACATTTCAGTCGAAGTGTTCGTACGCTTCTCAACAACAGATTAGGTGACCGATGCATTGGTAGAGGCGGACCAATTCCATGGCCTCCAAGCTCTCTTGACTTTCATTTATGGGGGCATTTGAAAGCTCTTGACTACGCAACCCTGGTACCATATGTAGAGACTCTTCGTGCTCGTATTGTGAACGGCAGTGATACAATACGCCATTCTCCAGGGCTGCATCAGCGCATCAGGGACTCCACGCGACAGAGGGTGGATGCATGTATCCTCGCTAACGGAGGACATTTTGAACATTTCCTGTAACAAAGTGTTCGAAGTCACGATGGTACGTTCTGTTGCTGTGTGTTTCCATTCCATGATTAATGTGGTTTGAAGAGAAGTAATAAAATGAGCTCTAACATTGAAAGTAAGCGTTTCCGGACACATGTCCACATAACATATTTTCTTTCTTTGTGTGTGAGGAATGTTTCCTGAAAGTTTGGCCGTACCTTTTTGTAACACCCTGCATATCCCCTTCTTTCTCTTGGCTCTACAGTTTCTGTGAGGTTATCCCAGAAATCACCAATTTACCTTGCATATAATGGAAATTAATTAATTTGTTTGTTCTCCACTTTACGTAATGCGTCGGAAATTTTACGTTTCGTGCCACTGTTCCTTTCATCATACAGTTCTGCAACGTACGTCGATAGCTTTGCTCCCCCAGCCTTGACCAATCCGAGGGTACGCGTCATCCGTAGTGATGTCGTCTTCGACGGACCGTTTAACCTTTCATCCTTCCTTTCAACTCGCATACCGATTGGGGCATCAATTCTTTGAATCCTGGAGACTAAATCTTCCAGTTGGTTGCAGTTAGAATAAATGATTCGTCTGGCAGCCTTTCCGTTCATCAGGGTAATGTTTGCGCAGAAGCTCGATTTAATTTACATATTTCACGGCGCCGTCGACGAGCCTGCAGACGACTCACCCTGCAAAGACACCGGCGTTTCATTGCAAAATCCCTCCACACAAATTACCCGAACCATTCAGCTATAAATTACCGCTCCCCCACCCCACCTTAGCGAGGACATGCTTTGCAAAAAAGAAGGGAGAGAAAGGGAAAAAAACCGAGACGCAGGGCTTTTAGGGAAGCATTAACGTGCGCCGGAAGAGACGCAGTACCTCTCACGAGTACCTAATTTCGTTTTGCCGCATTTAACAAATTTCATTAACCCGTAATCCGTTATCCGGGCGCGGTGCGTTATATAATATTTGCGCCTCTCTCCGGCTGCGAAGGCAATAATTACTCTCGAGTCGGCGCTGATGTGTGGGCGGCGGCGGCGGCGGCTGCAGCCGGCGCCGGCTCTTCTGCGCTGCGAGCCAACAAGTAGAACGCCAGACCGGGCCGCTTAATTAGTCGTTCCCTCTTCAGCCCGTCCTCGCCTTTCCTTCCCTCCGTCCCTCTCTATCGCTGTCTCTCTCATTTCTATAAGACCCGCCCCTCCGGAAGCAAGAGGAAGAGGTTGCCTGTAAGGCTCCCTTTCTCCCTCCACCGTTCATCGGTTCATCTCACTTTGTACATGGAGCTGCCGGATTTCCGGCGTACGAGGGACAGAGAGAGAGAGAGAGAGAGAGAGAGAGAGAGAGAGAGAGAGAGAGGTGGGGAAGAGGTATAGACACACATAGAGAGAGAAGCCCGGCGCAACTCGCGAATCGCTGCGAAAACCGCTCTGCGTGGGCCCCTTAGCAAATTCCATTATTTCCTCGAATCCCTTTTATATCTGGGTCGAGCTGCTAGCGTATCGGTTCTGTAAGTATTAGCGGGTGCGACGGCAGTTCCGTGCAGAGAAGCAGCGGTTACGCATCCGCAGTCCGCGACGCCCACCTCCTCCCCCCCGCCCCCCCCACCCCCACCAACCCTCACCATCACTCTCTGCCCACACCCCCGCTTGCCGACACGCGTCGCCCTGGGGGCGCCTTTGCAAACTCGGCGCTCTCGCCGCTGAGGTGTGCTCAGCGCTTAGTGACAGCGGCAAAACAAATTAACAAGTGAGGCGGAGGCGGCTGGCCTCGGGGTGGTGGGAAAACAGGCGCGCGGAATACACGCCGGCTCAGGCGCGGCGGCCGGGGGTGGGCGGCAGGAAGTAGTTAATCAAGTCTGGCGAGGGAGCTGGAAATGCAACTGGTAAACAGCGCCCGGGGCGAGCAATTTGCCGCTCCGCGTGGAAACGGCCGGCTGGCGCGCCTTTGATCCGATCCCCGGCTGTCAGCGGCAGAACCAGCCGCCGCCGTCTTCGCTCCTCCTCGGCCCATTGTAGACCGTCGGGGCTGCGGCCGCGGCCACAGGATCACCGCCACATCACTCTTATTCGGCGCCGATCGGCAGTGGAGGGTACGAGTTGTCACACTGCCGATCCTCTTCATAAACATGGCAGCCTCATGTAGCTGACCTAGATCACAGCAACACACGCTACCCAATTTCTGCTGTGTAATTTCCTCCCTGGCGACGGTCTACACTCTGACGAACCCGAACACACGCAGTTATGACTACAGCTGGAAACACAAGTAGTTCAAATGGCTCTGAGCACTATGGGACTTAACACCTGAGGTCATCAGTCCCCTAGACTTAGAACTGCTTAAACCTAACTAACCTAAGAACATCACACACATCCATGCCCGAGGCGGATTCGATCCTGCGACCGTAGCAGCAGCGCAGTTCCGGACTGAAGCGCCTAGAACCGCTAGGTCACAACGGCCGGCTGCTGGAAACACAATACTTGACAGACATGACACTGCTGCTGCCACGAGCCATCCTACCCATGGCTTTTTAGTGTGCCGCCAGGCAGTCCCTAGTCTGCATTGCGAGCCGCCACCCGTTGCTTTGGTCAGCGTCCTTTCAGGATCCTGCCGTCGGCTCTCGCTGGATGCGCGACACTGCAAGTTGTCAGAATGCCCACTGCGTTTGTACCTCCTCGCAGTTCATATAAAGCTTACATACTGGGGACGGAGATTCTCCACGTATCATACCGTTGATATAGTTGAGGAGCAAATGATTGTTTTAACACCGATGTTTTGATGAACAATGCTACCGTGCCCAGGCTGGTGAACTACTGCCCATCCAGCCACTGCCAAACCGGTTCCACAGCGAATCGTGGCGACCTGCCATACAGGCCACAGTAGCTTTACCTATTACAATTTTTACGCGTTCATTTTCTTATCTCTTCTCAGTATTAACATTAAGTACACTGCCTGACAAAATAGGTTCAGATGTTCAGATGCCTCCGAGCACTAAGGGACTTAACTTCTGAGCTCATCAGTCCCCTAGAACTTACAACTACTTAAACCTAACTAACCTAAGGACATCACACACATCCATGCCCGAGGCAGGATTCGAACCTGCGACCGTAGCTGTCGCCCGGTTCCAGGCTTTAGCGCCTAGAACCGCTCGGCCACTCTGGCCGGCGACAAAGTTGGTAAGCACGTGGAAGTCGAGGAAGAAATAAAATGAAACCTCACGGGATGAGAATATGTGTGATGTTATTTTATTGATTACAATATCGAGTCAAATTTACATATTACTTGCAAGTGCGAGCCAATTTATCACTTGACGTTGCACACCTCTGGCCTTCATGTATGAACTCATGTGGTTGGTGAAAGTGCCACCTGAGGCTAGGTAGCCTGCAACTGTTCTGACTTTCACTGGAACATATGTTCGAGCTGGTCACACAGATGTTCTATTGGCTATAGATATAAGGATCCTGCTGGCCACGAGAGGATCTCAACATCACACATGTGTCATGTCTGGCCTGCTGTTAAAAAATAGCACCACGTTACCGCAAGAGAGGCAACCCATGAGAACGAATGATTCCCGTGATGTAGCGTTGTGTAGTCAGTCTACCTTGAGCCAATAACTGCCATGACCTTAAGTCATAGCTGATGGCTTCCTATATCACGACGCCAAGAGTAACCCTCTCAAAAACATTGGTCTGCAGCTCGTGGTCGCGCTGTCGCGTTCTCTCTTCCCGAGCACGGGGCCCCCGGGTTCGATTTCCGGCGGGATCAGGGATTATTTACACCTACCTCGAGATGTCAGGGTGTTCGTGTTGTCCTCATCATTTCGTCATTATTCATGAAAGTGGCGAGACTTGGCTGGGCAAAGGCTGGGAATTTGTAAGGGTGCTGATAACCGCATAGTTGAGCGACCCTCAAACCAAACATCATCATCGTCATCCATTCAAAACATTGGAAGAACGGGACGTCTCCCTAGGTAATCATCATACTTATGACGGTGGTAATTTGGAATGGCGCAGTTTCCGATCACAACGTGACGTCATTCATTACCAGTATATGCTTTCCAGTCAGGGCACCACTCCAAATTCAGCGCTTTGTGTTGTAGTGTTAACAGCAGTCTACATGTAGGGTGGTATCTCCCGAGCCTGGCTGCTACTGGTCTCCAACCAGTGGTGTACGCCGACACAGAATGTTGGAGGGAGTGTATCACTTGTTCTCCGATGACACGAGCAGAGGTGAAGCGGTTCATATTGGCTTGATACACAATATGGTGATCCTCCATTGTGCATTGTGATGGTCAGATTTGATGGTCCGGAACCTCGATGATGAGTATACCTGCACTCATTGGCATTTCCGAAAGACGCAAAAATCTGGATATTACTTGATTCGACAGACCTGCTCAATGGACAAACACAAACAGGTCCTTTCAAATTCTGTTAGCTGCTGATAAAGCTGTTTCACACATATATGTGGCATCTCTGCGCCCTTCACATTATTCACTCAATAGCGTTATTGCTCGCGTACATTTTATCAGGCCTGGTAACAGCATTAAACAGGAGCAACACTAATCCACTCTGGTGATCATTCTATCTTTCACAAAGGATTGCAGCCCTGATCACATACCTGCCATTAATGTGTATGTACTGACCGTGTCTTCACGGTGCTTCATTTTTTTGTCAAACAGTTTAGTTAAATGATGTAACTTGCTCCAGATTTTCACCTCTTATTTTTAAATCGGGTAGATCGATTTCTTTTACCTTGTGTTAGCCATTATCTGCGATTCACCTACTGTTGATGAGAACTGTTATTAATTACATCACGTGTAAATTTTGTCCTGTCTGCATTTCCTTAAGATCAATCATACAACAAGATTATATATCTGCAAACAACACCACAGTCAACAAACAATTTCATTTTACCCTTATCCAGTCTGAAAGATCAGACTGAGGATATTAGGAATCGTATTACACGTGCATAATCGAAGTTACATAACGTTTTCTTGGATAACACCCATGGAGTACGTAGACTTTATTTCTATTGGTAATGAAGTCCATGCCGGTCGCTGTGGCTGAGCGGTTCTAGGCGCTTCACTCTGGAACCGCGCTGCTGCTATGGTCGCAGGTTCGAACCCTGCCTTGGACATGGATGTGGGTGATGTCTTTAGCTTATTTAGGTTTAAGTAGTTTTAAGTCTAGGGGACTAATACCCTCAGATGTTAAGTCTCAAAGTGCTTAGAGCCATTTGAACCATTTTGAATAAAGTCCATTGTTCCAATTTCGGACATTTTATTTTGACCTTGTGGATCCTTTGCTTCATATTATTTCTGGGCAGAGTTTCAACTGTCAAGTGCCACAGGGAAAGGTAATGGACAGCTTTTCTTTTTCTACATTACACTACAGGATTACATACATGAAGAGAAAACATTGCCGAAAACAATAAAAAGGTATTTCAGCACAAGGAACAACAATATAAGAGAATGTTTCATCTCAGCCACACTAAATGTGTGAATTACTCTTAAATCAGACCCTATTAAACCAAAGTGTTTCAGAAGACAGTGCTTCTGTCTTCAAGCAAACAGACTTACAAGAGTTACATACAATACTTCAACGAGTGATAGTTACAGTGTTCTTTAATATTGTTGGTCTGCCAGTCCTCAGTTGCTGATCGTTGAAAATTAATACTTTTGTGTAATGCGTAGTGTAACACAATGTAATTTATGTATTGTGGTATGTGTTTTGCCTTACTACTTCGAGTTATCTTCAGTGACCTCAAATACTCATATATTTTCAATTAAATGCTTCACTTTTAACTTGCATTTCGTACCACTGAACTTATAACTGTTTCCTTAATATAAACACAGTTTCACTTAACCACAGTATATGTAACTTACATATTGTTCTATCGTACTTTTAAGACGAAAAACGCTATAGGAAGATCACTACACGTTGTACTCATATTTGATATTTGATGAATGTCAATGAGGCAGAGGTAGATTAGTAAGAAACACCTTTGCAGGAAAAAAAAACATTGCACCAATAGCATATAAATTACCAACACGTAGAAAATATAATAAAAAGCTGAACACATCCGATCACAAGAAGAATTACAAAAGTAATTAGTGGAAAACTAAGATATGGCTGCCAAAAGCATTTCACGAAAAAATTCTACATAAATATAAATTACATGACGTAACAGTCTAGCAATAAATAGCCAGTTGACAGTTCACTCACGGAAGCAATATGAGGGTCTGTTTCAACTAGACGTTTACTTGAGAATGGCATTATAGCCGAAACAAACTTGTAGTATGGAAGAAGCACTTTCAGTTAATCTGTTTCCAGCTTACCTAGAATAATTCTTTGTAATACATCGTTTTAACATATTCTATGCTGCGGGAGAGGCTGGAAAGAAAATTTATCTTTACACTTAGGTGCTGACGAGGTGTACTTTATGTACAGACTTAGAGTGCTATGAATGCCATACTCTTTGGCTGCATAGAGAAGCAACTCCTGACTTGACCCGGGGTCTAACCGTACCCCCTCCATTCCGTCTGAGCTCCAAGCTAGCGACCAATGAGTGTTCAGAAGTGGGCGAAACCGAGTATCCAATCAGATAGGGCCTTATAAAAGCTGTATTGCCGGGCTGGGAACAGCTGATGTTTGTAGTAGCCTAGTAGGAAAGTACGTACAACGGCCTGGATATTTATATTTAGTTGTGGTGTGGTGTGTTGTGGTGTGACACATAATTAAGGCACAGAGTTATGAGCTGGTTTACTATGAGAAAACTAAGACATGTGGATCTATAAGAACATCATTCTATTGTCAGACATTTATGAAATATGGTCAAAGTTTTCTTAAATTTACTTTCGTTTTTTTAGGTGCCTATTTAAAAAAGTGTTTTTCAAAGTTGTGTTTATATTGCAGATATTTTGATGTTATGACTTAACTTTTTACTGTGCAAAAGTAATCTCTTCAGAAAAGACTGACCAAGGCTCAATAAAACCATACCTAGAGTTTCACAGCTGCTGACCTGTATTTTGGTTTATTACTGATACATTTATGTACTTGATTTTTTTCTCAGAGTTCAGTAAAAACTCAGTTACACAAACAAATCTTTTTTCCCGAAGCACACACAACATATGAGAGGTCAACATATGTAAGTATGCAACAGTACCTATGGGGATTTTTGGGGCATTATCCTGGATAAAAACGAGTAGAATATAATACAATACATTTTATCCCAATTTTGCTAAAAAAATAATTCCATGGCAACAGCCTTAAGTTTATGTAGATTAAGAAAGCCAAACCACTCTAATAAGTGTATTGCTCTTTCATGACCTTTTTACAGTATTAAATGTTACTATTTAACTGACTCTTTCCTCTTTAATTGTTTCTAGGACTGTACACATTTTCGTGCACGTAGGATGAAACATGGACACATTAACAAATGTATTAATCTTCCAGTTTGTTAATATATCTATGATTGCCCATTGATTGTAGCACAGTCAACCATGACACATTAGGGAAATTGCCAGTACCAGACCTCAAAGGATTTTAAGGCACAGTAAAATATGCTTACTATAGGTGTGTTGTGGTGGAATCATTATAAAGAAGCATAGAATGTACTTACCTTCAATACATTTTTTTAGTCAAATCAGAAAATAACGTGCTCTGGCTAAGCTCATAAAACTACATTCATACGGGCCCAGAAGTCTTACTTGTGTAATTTTTATACAAATTAAAGAATTTTACTAAATCAGTTATAACACCAGTACCTTGGATCTTAGCAAAACGAAATAGACTAAGGCTTTTCAAATGGTAACAACTTTCAGATTTAAAAATAAATATGCCAGACTGAGTGTGCAGTGCAGATTAAGGTGTTGGCTGTGAGTTTTTTTTACACCCCCATTGCTGTCAACTGATTTGGAGGTTTTACATCTGTCCATCTTTTGTCTACCACTTTCTATTTTTACCTCAACTTTGAATCTAAAAATGGGCCCTAATATTTGTTTTAACTGTATTACACTACATATAATTTAAGAACAACAGAAAATGAGGAAATATACTTTCAGTTGACTGTTCCACATATTGTCTCAGATTTAAAAAGTACATAATCTCTTCCATGTGACAGTCACATCAAATCATAATTAAATATTTTCTTTTTCCTTAATTATACTAACTGAGCTGCCTTCAGATAAAATAAGAATTATTTTAAAAATTGTGCCAGAAACTTGCATGCCATAGACTTTATCAATATTAGATGTGAGGTAAGTCTGGAGGCAGTTTTCAGTTGCAATTTCTTATTTCTTTTGTGGATTGTTTCGTCTTTACACCAGCATTAGCACACAGTATTAAATTTATGCAAGTTAGCCAATAGCACTGTATGTCCAGCAGTGCTACAAGTGCTCCCTCAAACTTAAAAATGTTAAATAAATTTCAAAATGCCAATACTTGACTTTAGAAATGTAATACTTACCATTTCAGAAATTTCTACTGTCTTTACAAATTCCTTGCTTTGCTTAGAGTGTGGTCTTTGTCTTCCCCCCCGGATGAGATCTGCAACCTGCCAACTTGTTTTTTCTTCTGCTTATTGCAGTGGGTTGAACGCGAATATAGTTACCATGATTTTTTCTAAATTTTCCTGTAACAAAATTTAGAATTCATACAATATTGAATTACTTTCCATAACATTTATATAAAAGTATGTTTTACTTACCTTCACCAAAGTTTGCCAAATAAGACGCACATGCAGATGGCGTTTTAAGCTTTCTCAATTTTTCTCACGACTTCAAGGCCTTTCCTCATTTCCTCGGGGGATTTATTTGACAAATCTATGAGACGAAGTTTTATCTCGTCTATTAAATCTATATTTCTCTTGTCTGAAACTGTCTCCATGTGAAGTGTGTCTGGTACCTCTTCTTGGCTTTCACAGAGCAATCCTGTGTCCATTTGCTCCAAACGTTCCAAAGAATTTGAAGCCCCTGCATTCCGAGAGCAATACAGAGGCTCTAGCCACCATTCAGGAGGCTCCTCATTTGTAGCAATAAAATAATATAGTCTACATATACTGTCACTATCTGTCACCTCCCTGTAGTTTCCTGATGGTCAAACAGTACTGCCCCAGTCTATATGTTTACAGATCTTCCCTGTATTGCCTTGGCAACAAGTACAAACAAGAACAGCCATATTAACAATGTAATAATGATTCTTCCTTTCTTCACTGGGAACGAGCAGAACATCCTCATTGACTTTTCTGATTTTTGCTAGAATCTCCTGTGAAGGAGCCTTTATAGGCCTACAGAAAGACTTAGGACTTGCTCCATTAGCAACATCAAGAAATCTCCTCTGAAAATACAAATTTACCTTTGTGAGAAAGAAGTCCACCATCTGAACCACACTGAAGGCACGCACCCTCTCAAAAATCCTCTCCTTTAAAATTCTCACGAAGGCCTCACTTATATTATTTGTGTTGTACCCTTCTAAAAGCATACCTCGCCGATGTGAAAGGGTCCACAGTTCTTTCCTATCCCAATACCCTTCCAAGTATTTCAATAAATATTGATGATTTTCACCGATGTTCATTCTTCTTAGATTATAGTTTACCAAAGCTTCATTTTTTGTTTGCGCAAACATTATTTTTTTGAAATTCTGGAAGAATTCGCACTGTTTTTGCTGTGGTATAGCATTTTTTGCTTTGAGAAGCCTGCCTGCAGGACATGGAATATACACAACAAAGTTTTTGTGTTTGGGAAGCACCTTCTAATGGCATTTTGTTCTGACTGGCTGTCGTCAGTCAGAAACACACTTGGGCCATTGATATTTCCCCCAAAAATATTTTCCCCCACTATCGACTTTCAGCAACTCTAGTCCCATTTCTATAACTCCGCAGCTTTCTGAAGACATAATCAGAACTCCTTGTGGTAAACCTCCACACTAACTGTGAGTAAGTAAAACGAACACTCTGCTCCTATCATGATCCAGAGAACCAGTGGAATCCATAAATACAAGTTTGGAAGCAGCTTTTACATAAGTATGGACTTTTTGCATCAGTGGTGAGCAAATGCTGAAAAACAATTATACAAATATTAATAGTAGCTAAATGTATATGTATAAAGTATTCATCAGACTACAAATTTGTAAATATACTCTTACCATACTATATAATCATCATCTTTCTGAATCATCTTGGCACACACAGCTCCAATTTCGCTGTTGTATTCCTCTAACCCCTGTTGCAATAGCTGCTTTCCTTCTTTATTGAAGTCTGTTGGCCCATACTTTTTCTTAAAAACTTTGTTGAACAAATAGCGTCAAAAGTTATAATCAGGACAACTGCTTCTGTTTGCAAGGACTAAAGGGTAATCTGAACAATTCAGCTGAATTTCAACCTTTATTGACTTAAGAGCAGTGGCTGGTGAATGACCTCTTTCAAACAGGGAGATTAATGTTTCTTTGACATCACTTGATGGTTGCCTAAATCTTAAAGCAGCAGCACTCTCAACACTGTGGTTATGACCCAACACCAAGTTAACCTCACACAGCATTTCCTTACAGAGCATTACTTTCTCTACAGACTTAGCTCTGTATCTACCGTGCACAGCGTGAATTGACACTGTCATTTTTGATGGACAGTTAGTTTTTTTTGTTGCCCTTTGCACTGAATCATGACCTTTTATACTGCTAGTATTGTGGTGACACACCAGCCTTTGTTTGAAAACAACATACTTACCTGATGCAGGTTCAGAGCACCTTATTGTATAAGTTGTTTTTGTTATGTTTTCAAACTGTGCCAACCACTGTCAAAACTCCTCTCTTGTTTTAACATCAACAAGGATGTTTAAAGATTTTGTTTCTTGCACGTTAGAGTCATTTCTGTGCATCTCCAACACACGTGTTTTCCATTGCAGGAGAATTTCCTGTTAAGGGAGAAGAACATGTATTACTATCACTTCTTTACTTGGCTTCATTTACATTCTTTCAGAATTTTCCTCCCTACAGATACATACATTTGATATAAGAAGTGCAGCAGGTATGTAGACACATGGTAGATCAGACCACAATTTCATAAAAACCACCAATAAGTACACATTTTACCTTGGGTAGGGAGGGGTAAAAACAAAACTATATTTAAACTTTCGAAATTTTCGGTGAAAAGCTTTAGTACTGGTCAGAACATGGTTTAAAATGTTTCGTATTCACACAAACATTTCACTGAAAAATGAAAAAATACTTGAGGGCACAAAAAAAAGACCTAGTGACTACATTGAAGAAAGGACCTACACAGGTGATAGGACAATAAAAGGATGAGGCAAGATAAAAAGAATTCATATAATGGTCTATTAGACATTTCTATGTCAAACAAATTAATGTCGTATAAATTTTGAGAAAAAGGGTAGATTTTTATACAGAGGAAATATTAACTATGTCCATTAATGTTACAAACAGTATTTAAACTAATAGTTTTGGCCCAAACAAATTTTTTCTAGATATTTCAGCCTGATAGTTCCAATTCCAAATCCTAAGGGAAATGTTTTTAAGGGAAAGACAAATGGGCATGTTGGTGTGCTCCTATAGATTACTTAAAATATCTGAAGTTTCTGGGTGATTAGACCTGGGTGTTTGGTAAAATCTGAAAACCAATCCTTACTGGCAAAACTTCTTTTCCACTGGTAAATATACTTTGTGTAGTACTGAGCTGAACAAACTCAGCAACAATCTGTTTTACCTTGAATGAAGTTATGGGAAGGCCCATGTAGCCAAGCAAGTATACTCGTCTTTACTGAGAACAGATTTTTGTGTTTTCAGAACTTTTTAGTATTACTCTCAGATACCGGTGATATGTTTGACTTACAATTGAGGAACAGCTTTTATTTACACCTGGCATTAATTTTAAACTACCACAGCGTACTCTGTCTCTTTAAGGTTGTAGTTTAATGTAATTTCTAGGCATTCAACACTACTGATAGTCTAATGATTTCCAAATACAGACAGTAAACAAACTAGTTACTAATTATTTTTTAAAAAAAGCAAACACTATTTGGGATTAATCTGAACTTAGGACGCAGTCAGCTGCTCAAGATATGATAGCCTTCTGTTTACTCTACTTTTCCTCCACCTTTGCAAACAATGGAAAAAGCAACTCACAGTTTAGTATACAAATGTGTTTTATAATTCCAGTACACAATGTTAATAAGTTTTAGCTGATTCTGAAACTTATTACACATGTACATGTTTCACATATATGTGGAAACATCAGGAAAAATGGCCTACGAAAAATGTCTTCTTTTAAAGGATCATTAAAAGTCTATGTTGCTAACAAGAAACATAAAAACCAAATTCATACAGAAAAATGTATTAAATGGTAATTTTCCAGTACTGAGGAATGAAAATAGCTGTCAAAATAGGTATACCGCTGTTTTATATTACGATTTGCGCGTGCTGTTTAATGCAGTTATTAAATCTCCTGCTTACTATCACCCCATTTAAATTACTGGATTCCACAGCAAGATTTTTAAATGAGGATTCCTGATCAGGTAAACCAAGTTGGCTGAACCTTCACCTTATTTTCTTCCATAATTTACTCTAATAATGGTTATTTTCACCCGATCCTGCTTATTTCACTTTTACCCTACCAATACCCTGTCTTTCATGTTTTATTTGATCCCCCTAATTCCATAATCTTAAGTAGCCAACATTACTAAGTTGCCAATAACAACTGGTAAGTGAGCAGTCTGGATTAATAGCTTCAAAAAGCAAGCAGAGAATACACCCACTTGAGAAATAGTAGTAACTATTTCACTCTTCCTTTCGTTCGCCGACTGCATTTATCATTGAAAGCAATTAATTTCAACGCAAAAAACATTAAGTGCAGAAAATTCATCCTAAATATGGTACTTACAAATACTTCAGTCTTTCGCTCGTCCACGAAACTATCTTCGAACGAAATCATTTAAAAAATACAGTACGAGGACGCGTTGACGCAGGAGATGCATACACACACAAACACAATAGTGAGTAGTGACAGAATTTCGCGCGCGTCTGTTGCACAACACTTTTTCATTGGTAGTCGTCTGGTGGCTCCTTATTGGTCGCTAGCTACAGCGCTCAGACAGTGTGGAGGGGAGATGGCTAGACCCCGGGTCAAGTCAGTACTCGCGCATAGAGAATGTATATGTATACTCTATATTTTCGAGGAATAGCTGTCTGACCAATCTAGTGTCAGTTCAGCAAAGGTAGACTGCAGCAGACAAAGCATTCTCATTTGTGTGTCAGGGATTGTTGGAAATAGATAGATCACAAGGACGCTGCTCGCTCTATTTCGATGATTTTTTTCTGATGTTTCATTTGGAGGGCCATTTCTGTGCTCCAATACACAGCAACTAATGGCAATATCAGTGTTACAGGCATACTATTTCACTCGCTGTGTATTTGGTTTTGTAGATGTACCTGTCTTGTGCACAGGGTAAAATAGAGGAATCAGTGTCGGTATTTCTTTTATCCACCTGTGAGCATAGGTCGCAGCGTACAGTATCATACCACTTATTTAATATTACCTCTGGAATTTAAGATTTCATTGAGTTTCTTCTCGTTTTCATTCAAATGCTTTATACAACATCTGGTCTGTTATAGTTTGTCACTTCTGGGTTTAACGCTAATACGAAGTTATTGTCAATTCGATTTCAATTATTTTGATCCCCCAATCATGTCTGGAAAGTATTGCGTTTTTCCGGGCTCTTTTATATGCTTATGTATTCTTATTTAAATTGGTAGTTCATGGGAACTCAATTTACTATACATGTTTCGACTTGGGTAGAACCGTTTCTCAGATTTGCTACCAACAGCAGAAATATTTTTGATGTTTTGCACACTTTTATTCCACGTATAAGGTAGGTTCATTTTGCTGAGATCTTCAAGAATTTCTGTTGATTCTGCATATGTTCGGAGTGACTATTGTGACTCATGTTTATTGGGAGTAGGTGTTGAACCATGAACATAGAGGTTTTACATCCTCGTTACACGTATTGTTTGTCTCTATAAGACTGTCAACAAGTATGCTTTCAGATCGTATCAGGAGGGTAGAGGGTGTTGATCGTCATGTTCCAGTCCCTAAATACATGTTCAAGCTCCCTTTGTTGTCCCCCTCCCCCCCCCCCCCCCCCCGGTAGCTGAATGGTCAGCGTGACAGAGTAACGGAATGTCAATTATGGTCAAATTAAATTGAAAGACCAGCACCTGGTGAACGGTCTGCCTGATGGGGGGGGGGGGGGGCAAACAAATAAACTACCTTTGTTGTTAGGTTGCGTTAATTTTGACTAATTTGTCAAAATTTTGTATAACAATGGGATGTTTTCAAGACATTTTCTTTGATGTGATGACAGCTATGTATTCAGTTGAAATTCTGTAACAAATAGGAGGTTTTTATCTGGTGATCCTGCTAGGATTATAACTGTGGAGACTTCTTCATAATTTAATGAATGTACAATATTCAGTTCGCTGCAGCTGCACTCCTTACTTTTTATGTTTTCTTTTGCAAATATATGCACTATAAACTGCTCTTCACTATCTGTTAAAACAATTCTGTTGATACTAACAGTACATACGCTGCACACATTAATACTTTTTTATTTTTTTTTTATTTAAGCTGATCTGATTACGCCCATGAGGCAGTCTGTTACATTTTACCAGGGTTTCACACATATAGTGAATTCTTTTGCGTTTGTGAACTAATAAATTTAGTAATGACAGTGCTTGTGCTACTGCTGCTGCTGCCACTAATGTGATGGTGATAATAATAGTAATAGTGACAGTAATAATGTCCATAATAATAATAAATAACGATAGTGGCAGATATAAAAAGAATTTGTAGATGCATAAAATAAATGTTTTCTTTTTAATTTATCCATATTTTGCAGCTTAAAACGTGACTGTATTAAAATCATTGGAGGTAGGAATTAAACAAGGCCTTCAGTCACAACTTTTTCGTGTTTTATTAACTACACGATACATTTCACACTCTGTGGGTCCATCATCAGGTGTAATTTGTATTAAAGCATGTTTCATTTCTTCTCTTGAATGAGGTGAAATGCATATTCCTGTCACGAAAAAAAATTTAATGTTAGATTACGAATTTCGTAACTCGAATGCGCAAAATACGTGCAAAGTAGTGGAAAATGAACAATGTAAACTTACCACACCATCCAAGGAAAGCATTTTTAACGTTTTAGTACCGGCAAACATTATTTTCTCCGTTGGTTTTGTGCATGTCACTTCATTCAAGATGTACACTTGCACACATAGATTTATAAACACTTCACAGATGTTTTTGCACATGGTGTTGTCAAAGATGAATTTATTCGTAGTGCTAAAGATATAACAATTAAGTAATTGACATATGCAAGAAGTAACTTTAGAATAGGTCTTTAAAATTACTGAAATAACTATGACTTGCGAAATCTGTTTGTTCATTTAACATAGATTCTGGTTTTTTTGATTTTGTGGAGGTATACCTCCAGTTGTTCTAACAGACTTAGGGTCTTACCATTTGCTTCATTATGGAATATTACCAAATTGTTTTCTAGACTGTTGATGACATGTTTCATTTCGAACATATGTTGTGCAATTACTGATTTTTCGAAATTCTTGAGCCTGGGTACATTTACATGTTCTTGAAAACGGGTCTTGAAGTTTCTGCCTGTTTTCCCTAGGTAGTAGGCAGGACAACTGGAGCATGATATTTTGTACACACACATACAACAACACAGAAAACCAATCAGTAGCACCTTTAAAAGGATTATTTAGCATTTCTTCTGCTGCTGCATATATGTTTGGAGTGATTACAATTCTAGTGCCAATTGCAAAAAGTGTAGCTTTCTACATACTTTTAATTAGATAGAACACAATCCCTTCGTTTGTTTATCACTAATTCCACAAAAACTCAGCTTATCCCGGCGAGTGTTGTAATTCACACAGTCAAATGCTTTAGATAGGTCACAAAAAATACTATTTGGTGCTATTTTGTTACTTAGTACTTGTAAACTTTGGAGAGTGAATGTATAAATGGCATTCTCAGGTGAGCAACTCTCCTGAAATTCACACTTTGGTTTATTAAGGACATAATTGTTGCTCAGATGGGGTATTATTTTAGAAAATATCACCTTCTCAAAAAATTTCAAAACGATATCAGTAGTGAATTGGGTCAGTAGTTATTAACATATCTCCTATGGCTTTTCATGCAGCAATGTTTAACTGTGGCATATTTCAGTCTCTCTGTTAAAAAGCCCTATGTTAGTGATGCACTACATATTTCAGACTTGGCAGGGCTTATTATATAGAGACAAATGTGCAGTACTTTGAACGAATATACAATTTTCTTAATTTAGAAGTATAAGTAGGTGAGACACCCATATGATTGAATTCTGTGTAAATTACTTGCTCACAATACTCTTTTGATTTTTGTCTTGAACTTTTTATCCCTGAATTTTCTCCTACATTTACGAAATGTTTATTAAACATATCTGCTACCAGTGATTCAGTATTTATAACCTTTTCATTTAAATTAGTAGTTATGTTATCCTGTTCTGTAGATTTTTGTCGTTTCTCTCATTTGACTACCTTCTACATAACCTTAATAAAGATTGTTTTGAAAATTATTAGTTTCTGGGATAATCTGCGTACTTCTTAATTTTTGAACAACTTTTGGTAGCAATTTCGAACATTTTTTGGATTGTGCAACTACTGCAGAATGTTTACTAATTCTTGCCAGTGGATGCAATTCACTTATCCTTTCACAAGGTATTTTAACTGCTCTAATGATACTTGGACTTCTACATGGGTCTTTACTGTCAAGTCTGGTGAACTTATTTGGAAAGTTATTTTCAAATTGTCATATGAACATGTCGTGGAATACATTATAGTCTATGTCAGAATTTGGTACATTATATATTTCGATCCAGATCATCTTTTGTAAATTGTTCTTAAAATAGTTGTTCCTGGAAAAATTAAATTTTGATTCTTTGGAGATTTGTATGCGTTCAATCTTGATCATTAAACAAATTGTTGGATCTTGAGGAACTATATTTGGTACTGTTGCTTTATGTTTCTGATTCGATGGTGCTCCTCAAATATTTTTGTGGCACAGTGGAGCATTATTTTTTATTGTCGATTACTCGCATCATAAAAATTGAATTTGTGTTTAGTGCAGCGAGATATTCTTAGAGAAATTTGATTATTGCTTTCTCCTCTCAACATTTACTGTGCAATGCAAAGGAGTATTGTAAGTCAAAGAGGGGTCAGGAAAAGCAGTTTGGGTAGGAGTGCTGATGTAAGTGAGACACCTAGGCCTGTGGTACAGTCAGAAACTACTGATACTATTTTATCTTGCTATTCGAAGAAGTAAAAATTTTTAATGTATTGATTCTTGTAGAATATTGAATAATCAGATGGAAAAAGTTGCTACTGGTATTCCTGATGTTCTGATTAAGAAAGTATGAAGTGTTAATGAGAGTAGAGAGACAAATGCTAACTGCTATGTTAAAGCTAAACAGCAGAATGTTATTTCAGTTCCCAAACATATTCTTGGCCAGGACTTGCTCAATATGCTGCTAGCGTCTATGAGGGGATGGAGACTAGTAATGACAAATTACATTAGGTATTGGAGTCCAGTAAAAGAGAATTGTTGTTGTTGTTGTTGTCTTCAGTCCTGAGACTGGTTTGATGCAGCTCTCCATGCTACTCTATCCTGTGCAAGCTGCTTCATCTCCCAGTACCTACTGCAACCTACATCCTTCTGAATCTGCTTAGTGTACTCATCTCTCGGTCTCCCTCTACGATTTTTACCCTCCACGCTGCCCTCCAATGCTAAATTTGTGATCCCTTGATGCCTCAAAACATGTCCTACCAACCGATCCCTTCTTCTAGTCAAGTTGTGCCACAAACTTCTCTTCTCCCCAATCCTATTCAATACCTCCTCATTAGTTACGTGATCTATCCACCTTATCTTCAGTATTCTTCTGTAGCACCACATTTCGAAAGCTTCTATTCTCTTCTTGTCCAAACTAGTTATCGTCCATGTTTCACTTCCATACATGGCTACACTCCAAACAAATACTTTCAGAAACGACTTCCTGATACATAAATCTATATTCGATGTTAACAAATTTCTCTTCTTCAGAAATGCTTTCCTTGCCATTGCCAGTCTACATTTTATATCCTCTCTACTTCGACCATCATCAGTTATTTTACTTCCTAAATAGCAAAACTCCTTTACTACTTTAAGTGTCTCATTTCCTAATCTAATTCCCTCAGCATCACCCGATTTAATTTGACTACATTCCATTATCCTCGTTTTGCTTTTGTTAATGTTCATCTTATATCCTCCTTTCAAGACACTGTCCATTCCGTTCAACTGCTCTTCCAAGTCCTTTGCCGTCTCTGACAGAATTACAATGTCATCGGCGAACCTCAAAGTTTTTACTTCGTCTCCATGAATTTTAATACCTACTCCAAATTTTTCTTTTGTTTCCTTTACTGCTTGCTCAATATACAGATTGAATAACATCGGGGAGAGGCTACAACCCTGTCTCACTCCTTTCCCAACCACTGCTTCCCTTTCATGCCCCTCGACTCTTATGACTGCCATCTGGTTTCTGTACAAATTGTAAATAGCCTTTCGCTCCCTGTATTTTACCCCTGCCACCTTTAGAATTTGAAAAAGAGCATTCCAGTCAACATTGTCAAAAGCTTTCTCTAAGTCTACAAATGCTAGAAACGTAGGTTTGCCTTCTCTTAATCTTTCTTCTAAGATAAGTCGTAAGGTCAGTATTGCCTCACGTGTTCCAACATTTCTACGGAATCCAAACTGATCCTCCCCAAGGTCTGCATCTACCAGTTTTTCCATTCGTCTGTAAAGAATTCGCGTTAGTATTTTGCAGCCGTGGCTTATTAAACTGATAGTTCGGTAATTTTCACATCTGTCAGCACCTGTTTTCTTTGGGATTGGAATTATTATATTCTTCTTGAAGTCTGAGGGTATTTCGCCTGTCTCATACATCTTGCTCACCAGCTGGTAGAGTTTTGTCATGACTGGCTCTCCCAAGGCCGTCAGTAGTTCTAATGGAATGTTGTCTACTCCGGGGGCCTTGTTTCGACTCAGGTCTTTCAGTGCTCTGTCAGACTCTTCACGCAGTATCGTATCTCCCATTTCGTCTTCATCTACATCCTCTTCTATTTCCATAATATTGTCCTCAAGTACATCGCCCTTGTATAAACCTTCTATATACTCCTTCCACCTTTCTGCCTTCCCTTCTTTGCTTAGAACTGGGCTGCCATCTGAGCTCTTGATATTCATACACGTGGTTCTCTTCTCTCCAAAGGTCTCTTTAATTTTCCTGTAGGCAGTATCTATCTTACCCCTAGTGAGATAAGCTTCTACATCCTTACATTTGTCCTCTAGCCATCCCTGTTTAGCCATTTTGCACTTCCTTTCGATCTCATTTTTGAGACGTTTGTATTCCTTTTTGCCTGCTTCTTTTACTGCATTTTTATATTTTCTCCTTTCATCAATTAAATTCAATATTTCTTCTGTTACCCAAGGATTTCTAGCAGCCCTCGTCTTTGTACCTACTTTATCCTCTGCTGCCTTCACTACTTCATCCCTCAGAGCTACCCATTCTTCTTCTACTGTATTTCTTTCCCCTATTCCTGTCAATTGTTCCCTTATGCTCTCTCTGAAACTCTGTACAACCTCTGGTTCTTTCAGTTTATCCAGGTCCCATCTCCTTAATTTCCCACATTTTTGCAGTTTCTTCAGTTTTAATCTACAGGTCATAACCAATGGATTGTGGTCAGAGTCCACATCTGCCCCTGGAAATGTCTTACAACTTAAAACCTGGTTCCTAAATCTCTGTCTTACCATTATATAATCTATCTGATACCTTTTAGTATCTCCAGGGTTCTTCCACGTATACAACCTTCTTTCATGATTCTTAAACCAAGTGTTAGCTATGATTAAGTTGTGCTCTGTGCAAAATTCTACTAGGCGGCTTCCTCTTTCATTTCTTAGCCCCAATCCATATTCACCTACTATGTTTCCTTCTCTCCCTTTTCCTACACTCGAATTCCAGTCACCCATTACTATTAAATTTTCGTCTACCTTCACTATCTGAATAATTTCTTTTATTTCATCGTACATTTCTTCAATTTCTTCATCATCTGCAGAGCTAGTTGGCATATAAACTTGTACTACTGTAGTAGGTGTGGGCTTCGTATCTATCTTGGCCACAATAATGCGTTCACTATGCTGTTTGTAGTAGCTTACCCACATTCCTATTTTCCTATTCATTATTAAACCTACTCCTGCATTACCCCTATTTGATTTTGTGTTTATAACCCTGTAGTCACCTGACCAGAAGTCTTGTTCCTCCTGCCACCGAACTTCACTAATTCCCACTACATCTAACTTTAACCTATCCATTTCCCTTTTTAAATTTTCTAACCTACCTGCCCGATTAAGGGATCTGACATTCCACGCTCCGATCCGTAGAACGCCAGTTTTCTTTCTCCTGATAACGACATCCTCCTGAGTAGTCCCCACCCGGAGATCCGAATGGGGGACTGTTTTACCTCCGGAATATTTTACCCAAGAGGATGCCATCATCATTTAATCATACAGTGAAGCTGCATGTCCTCGCGAAAAATTACGGCTGTAGTTTCCCCTTGCTTTCAGCCGTTCGCAGTACCAGCACAGCAAGGCCGTTTTGGTTAATGTTGCAAGGCCAGATCAGTCAATCATCCAGACTGTTGCCCCTGCAACTACTGAAAAGGCTGCTGCCCCTCTTCAGGAACCACACGTTTGTCTGGCCTCTCAACAGATACCCCTCCGTTGTGGTTGCACCTATGGTACGGCCATCTGTATCGCTGAGGCACACAAGCCTCCCCACCAACGGCAAGGTCCATGGTTCATGGGGGGAGGAAAAGAGAATTAAAGTAACAAATTCAGTACTAAGAAGGAAAATTTGAATCTATTGGAGGATATATTTGTAACAGGTTCAACGAACTTACAAAGAAAATGAGGGAAGAGTTACATTCAGATTAGTATGAGAGAAACTCCACAGTGAGTAACACATCCACTAACAAGACTTAAATATTTAGATTAAATTTACTGGAGATTTTAAACCATATATGGTGTCTGGTAAAAAATTCATGACAAACAATAAATATTTTCTTAAAAAAATTCAAATACAAAGTAACTGACTATATTGCAATGATTTCAAAAGGTGAACATAAAGTACCCATCTCCTTCATACTGAAAGTGTTAAGATTCAAAGAAAAACAGTTGTAAATGAATACAATGAGATAAGAGCTATGTCAGGAGCCATGAAAAGAGCTTTCAACACTGATAGAAAGGTAAGTGAAGAAGTGTAAAAAATCATTGTTATGCTGAGAATCCAGTGCATGATAATGACTCTGATTAAAATCTTGGAGATCAGACAGGCCCACAACCACATAATGAGAGTAGACACACTCATTGAGATAAAGGACAATTAAATTGTGAAGTTGTGAGCAGAAGTGAACACCTGGGTCTGACTACAACTGTTTTCTGTCAGTGTGTGTATTTCATGCATTTTGTAATACATCAGGTACCTTTATGCTTGGTTACAAGAATTTAATCTTTCGCTTCCTCCCACCTGGGTTGCCATTTTAAAAATTGGATTCACTTCGCATATTTAGAGGGTAAATCTGCGATATTTGTATGTATATTGCTTCAGCTTTGTGAGCCACATGAAGAGTTTCGTAATTATTTGTTGTTTGCATACTGGTCCAAAGCAAATAGAAATACAGAAAAATGGGACATTAATGATTTAGAATTATATTGAGTCTAATTTCAAAAATCCAGTGAGATTAATCCGAAATATGCTTTCAAAAAATTAATTCCTGTTCTGTCTGTATGGTCCACCTGAAGTGATCGAGAGATTTGAGACTCATTCTTGACAGAGATTGAAAGGAGGATTTTGAAGGATTTCAGAGCCTACTTCAGAAACCTTAACATGACAGTGGGGAGGAATGTCAATATGGCAGAGACATAAATCAATGTGAATATCTCAATCTAGTCCACAGCAAAATTGAAACTATGATGTTTGGTGTCACAATTCTCATTGAATTAGTTGTGTCAGTGGTAGGTGACAACGTTGGGAGGATCTCCCTGATAGACAGTGATGACGATAGATGCAAGGTTAGAGATCTAAGTCTATGAATACTTGGGATTTGATCCAACGAGCAATCCATGGCGGAGAGTCTGCTGCCAAGAGAATAACAAATGCTGTTGTCAGCCGATATTGTAACAGCAGAAAGAAAAAATGGTACACTTAACTGTTAAATATGCTAAATTTTGGGGATATGAGGGATGTTTGTTAAGAAAGAATCTAGAAATGTCAAATCAACAGCAAATCCAATGCTTGCAATAGATAGGAATGTTGTTCTTTTATTGGGTCTTCTGAACACAGGGAGTCAGAGGTCAGTAATGTGTGAGTCAGAATTTTGTAGTTGTGAAGAGGTAGGTTGTTGGCCTATTCAATATTTACACGCAGATGAAGGTGAAAGAGGCTCTTATTGGAAAAAAATTTAAGGTGGAAAAATAAGTGGGTGTTGAAATATAGTCTCAAAGGAATAGGACTTGTGAAATTTTTCGTTGTACCAAAGTTGACGATTAAAGCAAGTTTAGGAGCAGATTTTACCAACACACTAAGCAGTGATGGACTTTTTTGCAATGGAGGAAGTTTCATGAATAAAGGGTTTATGATGGTGTTATTTGGTGTGTGGGCTGTTGGGGAAAAACTCTAAGCATTGTCTTAAGTTTCAATCTAGATCACAGCTATCTCTTGATCCAAAGTTTGTTGGAAGTGAAAGTGGTGTTCATACAGTTCTATTGTTGGACTACCAAGGAGATGCCGTATGCTGCAGCAAATGCAGAGTAAGGCTCACTGTACTGAGAAAGCAGCTGAAACAATAAAGTAAAATTTATATAGCAAGTTGTAGTGTCATTCATTAGTGTTTACAGATCATTCAGGTACTGTTAAACAATTTTGATATTCGTTTCAAGCCAAACAGCATAGGAAATTCTGTGTTAATCCTCACCTATACCATTAATTAATAATGAGAGTGTAGTAGGAGAAACTGAAAAGTTGTTGAAATAAGGTGTCATAGAACTTGCTGAAAGTTCTTATAATAACTCACTTTTGATTTTTCCGAAGAAGGGAGATAGTATTAGGCTTGTGTTGAAGTCATAAATAAATACTATTATTGTACCTGAAACTGATAGGCTCTAACATCAGGAGAACTCTTACAGAACATTCATGGAATGAGTGTTCCACCATACCTAGATTGTAGAGAAAATTGCTGCAAATTTCGATTGTATCCCTCATATGATAAATAACGGCACTTTTGTGTTGTAGCTCTTGTCATCAATTAGGTAAGTTGCCTTTCGGATTTTATGTGATCTAAGCTTCTTTTATTATACGTTTCAATAGTATTTTACCCTGCTGATTTAGGGAATAGGGTAACAACATTTTTCGATGTTGGCTTGATCGCTGGAAGGTGCCTTTTTGAATGTATCTAACGGTTTTGGAGTCACTGATCATTTTGAAAAAACACAATTTGGTATTTAGCAAGTAAAATTTCTTGAACATATTGTAACTTCATCAGGAATTCATTGCAGACAAGAGTGAAGCTGTTCCTCCAAATAAGAAAGCAAATTCATTCATTTCTTAATTTGTCAAATTTTTATACATGTTTAGTGAATTTAAATAGACATATGATGCTACATCTTAGTGCTTTGAGAATTTTGATACCAGGGCACGAACTGTATTTGTATGTGTGAAATAGCCAATTCTTGATGCACCTAACCTGTCATATCCTGATTTGAGTAACAAATTTTTTCTTGGCTCCATCAGTTCTAAAACTCCTCGTGCAGCAAAACTCTTTCACAGATTCGAAGTAAAATTAATATCATTTCTCTTCTAAAAGTAAGGCAAATTAATTGCATTACAGAGTCATGGTAGGTGGTGTTTCCAATAGAAAGACCTGCATTAATATTCATTTAATGTAACCAGAAGATAATCTTACATGCATTAAACAGTATCAGATAGAATAATCATACGTTTCTGTCAAAGATGTATTCATAGTCGCATGATTTACTACTTGAATCATGTGGGTTGATAGTGGTGTAACATAGTGGTGCAGATGATGTACCTTATGTCTCTGTCAAATATTTTTAGAGTCATCTAGTGAGATGTTACCTGTTTTGATGCCATCATTAGGTGATATCACCAACATATCCTCATTAACCAAAAACATCATGAGACATGACATATGTAGTCAGTGCTGCACAGGATAGATTACACGAATTAGTTTATCTTGTACTGCCTTGTTGGTTTTGTCATTTGTGATAAAAGAGAGAAAACTTATACAAAATAACTGTGTAATACTGATGATTTTCATGTTGTATTGCTGATCTGTTGTCTATTACTCATTCAGAAGAAACCTTTCTGTTATTACGCATGTACTACATGAAAATCTCACATTAAATATTTGATCAAATTTCTTCCTAGTAATGTTGATAATTTGTTCAAATCTGTACTCATTTTGCTGCGTAAATTTCCAAGTTATGAAGTCAAAACAGGGATGACTACTGGCAGACATTATGAAATCACACAAAAAGAAGCAGTAGGCAATCAACACGAATCATTCTGTATTAGTAGACTATTTGAAACAACAGCCACATCTCTTCAGAAATCTGGAGCAAAGCGTGGAATTTACCGAAATAAATAATCACAAAAAATATATCATCTAGTGCAACAGTATTATCAAATTAAAGAAACATAGCAAGTAGCAAACATAATTCCATTTGGTTGCAGAATACTAACCCGAATAATTTACAGACGAATGGAAAAACTGCTAGAAGCCGACCTCGAGGAAAATCAGTTTGCATTCCGTAGAAATGTAGGAATATGTGAGGCAATACTGACCCTACGAATTATCTTAGAAGATAAAGGAAAGGCAAACCTACTTTTCTAGCATTTGTAGACTTAGAGAAAGCTTTTGACAGTGTTGACTGGAAGAGTCTACTTCAAATTCTGAATGTGGAATGGGTAAAATACAGGGATTGAAAGGCATTTTTCCTCTTTGTACAGAAACCAGATGGCAGCTATAAGGGTTGAGGGGCATGAAAAGGTTCAAAAGTGGTTCAAATGGCTCTGAGCACTATGCGACTTAACTTCTGAGGTCATAAGTCGCCTAGAACTTTGAACTAATTAAACCTAACTAACCTAAGGACATCACACACATCCATGCCTGAAGCAGGATTCGAACGTGCGGCCGTAGCAGTCGCTCGGTTCCAGACTGTAGCGCCTAGAACCGCTCGCCCACTTCGGCCGGCGAATGAAAAGGAAGCAGTGGTTGTGAAGGGAGTGAGGCAGAGTTGTAGCCTATTCCCGATGTAACTCAGTCTGTATAATGAGAAAGCAGTAAAGGAAACCAAAGAAAAGTTTGGAGTAGGAATTAAAATCCATGGAGAAGAAATGAAAACTTTCCGATGACATTGTGATTCTGTTGGAGACAGCAAGGGACCTTGAAGATCAGTCTAACGGAATGGACAGTGTCTTGAAAAGAGGATATAATATGAACAACAACAAATTAAAAACGAGTATAATGGAATAGAGACGAATTAAATCAGCTGATGCTGAGGGGGTTCCCATTAGGAAATCAGACACTTAAAGTAGTTGATGAGTTTTGCTATTTGGGTAGCAAAATAACTGATAATGGTCGAAGTAGGGAGGGTATAAAATGTAGACTGGCAATGGCAAGGAAAGCGTTTCTGAAGAAGAGAAATTTGTTAGCATCGAGGATAGATTTAAGTGCCAGGAAGTCTTTTCTGAAAGTATTTGTATGAAGTGCAGCCACGTATGAAAGTGAAACATGGATGATAAATAGTTTGGACAAGAAGAGAATAGAAGCTTTCAAAATGTAGAGCTACAGAAGAACGGTGAAGATTAGATGGGTAGATCACATAACTAATGAGGAGGCACTGAACAGAACTGGGGAGAAGAGAAATTTGTGGCACAACTATACTAGAAGAAGGAATCGGTTGGTAGGACTTGTTGTGAGGCATGAAAGTATCACCACTTTGGTATTGGAGGGCAGTGTGGAGGGTAAAAATCGTAGAGGGAGACCAACAGATGAATACACTAAGCAGATTCAGAAATATGTAGATTGCAGTAGTAACTTGGAGATGAAGAAGGTTGCACACAATAGCGTAGCATGTAGAATTGCATCAACCCAGTCTCTGGACTGAAGATCACAACAACAACAACAATTCTATTCGTCAGAATCAGTATTCTTAGAAAGACTGTAACTGTATTTTCCATGGAGTAATTATTAAAACACTGTATTAGTTACGGTTTATCATGCGTTACTCACGCATTTCAGTTATTTATTCCCATTTTCAGATGCAACTATTTACGTTGATATTCCATATAATGCCTCAGTGGGCACTGTTATTCCTCTCTTGCCATTTAGTCGTATTTTTGTGGTTCTACTGCTGCTATCAGAAAAACGGAAAATACAAATCCTGTTGTTTTTTACTCACTAATGTCAGGAAACGGTATTTATTGTCTATCAGTGTACATGCACTGTGTTTCCTTTGTTGTGGAGAAATACATATACATGCAAACAATCAATCAGAGTTTTTGTTTAAGTGAAGTCAAGCGTGGTGAACTGATATTAAACAACTGATAAATATACATAAATAACAACTTACTATGATACCTAGCCAAAGACATGTTATTTTAGTAAATCACACATAAACTAGCATCTTCTTCTTCTTCTTCTTGCTTCACGGCTTTTGTAGGACCACTGGTAGCCACCGTCGTGGACTGCATATTCCCCTTCTTCTCCCAGAACCTCTTCATTCTTTCTCTTCTTCTCTCCCACTCTTCTTCCCAGATCTTCACTTTCCGTTTCTCCTGTCGACTCCGCTGGCGACACTCTAATCTTTCCCTGTATTTTTCTCTGTCACTGATCTCCGGCATATTGGTCGGTGTGTATTTGTTCCTCCAATTTTCCTTTCCTTTGACCTTGATCCCTAATTCCAACCAGTCCTTCTGAAGTTCAACAACCCACCTGGTTCCTGTCCTTCCCCTTGGGCTCCCTGTTGTTTCCTACACTCTCTTCGTCATTTTGTCCATACTCATCCTAAGTACATGTCCAGAAAAACTTTCCCTTTTGAGTCTGATTTCCCCGGATATTGTCCTCATGTTGCGGTACAATTCTTCCCTAGGTCTTCGCATCCACCTTTTTCCACCTCTTTTGGGACCTAGTATTTTCCTCGGTATTTTTCTCTCATCTTTCTTTAGTTGTTCTGCCCCATTTCTTTCTAGTGTAATCGTCTCAGCAGCATTTAATTCTGCATTCCTCACTGTTGCCTTGTAGTGGCGTATCTTTGCCTCTGTGGATATACTCTTTTCATTGTATATGTCTCTCGTCATGGAGAAGGCTGACCTCATCTTCTTTATCCTGACTGTTACTCCCTCCGTGCTCCTGTTCCTTCCTGTTATAAATTCTCCCAGATATTTAAATTTGTCCACCATTTGCACAGTGCCTTCCGGTGTTTCCCAATCTGCAGTGGTGTTTAATGTCTTTGTCTTGTTATAGGCGATCCTCTGTCCCACCTTTCTGGCTACCTTACTTAAGTTGTCGAGTTGTCTTAGCGTCTTCTTCCGTCTCACTTACTATTGCTATGTTGTCTGCAAAGGCTAGGCAGTCCACTTGAGCCCTGTTGTCCTTTTTGTCCCCCACATGGGTCTTTGGTATTCCCATTTCCTCGTTTATTGCTCTCCACTGCTTGATCACTTCGTCCAGTGCTATACTGAACAACAACGGTCCATGGTTGGAGGGCGTGGCTCTCTCTCTTCTGTGTCAGTCCCCAGTTCCAGCTCTGCTTCAGGTGATTCACAGTTCAGCAGGTCGTGAAAGTGCTCTGCGAAAATCCGAAAGTTGTCCTTTGCACTAACAGCCAGCTCCCTTTTCTTATCTCTTATAAACAGTTCTCTACCCTTGTATCCAATAAGACTCTTTTTGAATGTCCCGAAAAAGTATCTGCTGTTGTTTTTCCTGAAGTTGGTCTCAATCTGGTCCAGTTCCTGCTTCATCTTCTGTCTTCTGGTCCATCTTATTGTTCGAGCTGCTTCCTTTCCTGCTCCTAAGAAAACTTCGCATTTCTCTGGGTCCTTCTTGCTGCTCTAGTCTCTCCAGGCTTTCCTGCGAGTCTCTACCGCTTCCTCACATTCCTTGTTCCACCACCAGTGCTTCCGTTTCTTTTCTTCCTTTCCCCATAGTTCAGCCTGTTTCGCCAAATTTCGCTTCATGTCGTCACAGTCATTGAATGATTCAATTCATTCCTCATATCTAGATCGATTGTGTCTTAATTTGTCTCTGTCTACCTTTATGTTTTCTGTTCTTCTATTCGTCTGTGGCAGTCTGTCCCTGTTTGGAATCCAGAGGCACTTAACTTCTGTAAGATAGTGATCTGATTCTATTCTTTTGTTCTTCCTGACCTTTGTGCTCATGATCTCTTTAGCATTTGTCCAGCCGATTGCTATGTGGTCAATTTGGAATTCCCCAAGGCGGGTGCATGGGTTTGCCCATGTATTTTTCTTATACGGTTTGGCCCTGAAGTGTGTTGTCATCAATCTCATTTTGTGTTATCGACACAGTTCAATTAGTCTTTCTCCATTTTTGTTTGTCTGTTGGTGTGTAGGGTACTCGCCCACTGCTCCTTTATGTTGCTTCTCTCTTCCAATCTGTGTATTATAATAGCCTACGAATGTCTTCACATGTCTGTATGGTATGCATACGTATATAACATTTAACTACAGACATTGCACAGTTGGCAAAACTGTGGAAAACAAACTTAATTACGATGTGGGAAGCTTTGTAAGCAGTTTGTGTTCTGTAATGATCTGTATTTTTATTGGTCTAGGCAAAAGAATAGCTTCCCTAGCAGAATAGCAAGCATGCATGTGATCAACACATACATTCAGTAACAAAACGTACACCGACCAAGAAATTACCGGGGCCATAACTGTTTGTAGTTCACAATTACAAATGAAAAGTGTTGTGTTTAAGTGAAAATGTGTGGCAGGCCGCTATAAGTGCATCGATAAATTAGAACAGATGCGTCTGACAAAACATAATTTGTGTTTATTAAATTAGATGTAACTTAAAAAATCATTTAATAATTTGTCTTCATTTATTTTCTTTGGCAGTCATCTTCTGGGCCGCCATCTTCGTCGTGAGTACATAATTTCTTGTAATGGACAGGGTACTTGGGCAATTGCAAGTATTATTCGACTTTCGTCACGGGAGCTTCCCTTCCTATGTATGCAACAGACAGACCATCGTAGGCGATAAGAGAGCATCTATGGTTCAACTGAGCTACCACATTTTTCATTAACAGCGAGACAGATATGGTCCTCGCCAAATACACACTTATAAAAGTGCTCAAAGCTAAAACCGAGTTTCAACACCATGACAGATGTAGTCGTTAAATAAGGGATATCTTCAGATTACGGCTTCACGGCTCACGTTATGACTGTTACATACATTGACATGATAACATCTCGATGGACTCACAGCGTATACTACCGCTGCTCGAGACGTTTTTAATGAAATCACTCTAGCGTTCGTTTGATCAGATATATGAGTAAAAACGTATCTGATACCATTCACTGTATGATGAGGACTTTGATGTTCTTGACCAGTTTCATAGCTGTTTAGTAAATATCGAACTATATCTGGTGAAGCCACGTGTATCAGCAAGGTTGTTGGAAACATTCATATTGTGCTCGACAGAGTAGCTCAAGGTTTAAAGTCCACCGGTTGACTTTTAAAATTACTCTTTAGCTGGATGTCAGCCCAGGATCTAGAGAAATACGGTCGAGTTCTAAGAAAATTCTTGCAGCAACAGGCGATAGCAGACACATGCTTGGTCGTAAGAGAGATTACCAACAAATGCTTTCATGTCTATATTTATAAAGTAATGCTATTCAGGTGTTTATTTACGACTCAAAAGGCATTTTGACTGACGTTATTTAAATGGCTGAATTAAAATTTTGAATGTTGTCCCTTGAATAATGCCAGTTGTTTTAAAAATGAATGAGTGCTCGCAATTACTTGATTTCAATGCATTTGGAAGACGTTTAAAAATTAAAGTAACAGTTTGTCCTTAAATGCAGAATTTGAAAATGATTTGGCTACTCCATTTCTCCCACTTTGTATTTTGTGTGTTATATTTGTTTCTGTCATTAAAATCCCCATGATGAATTTTTATGGGGCTACTAAACTTTTAATTTGACTACGTTGAATAATTAAGTATGAACGATAACAACCTGTTCCTTACCCTCTATTGCCTGTACCGAGGTGTGATCGCCTACAATTGCACAATCACTCTAACACGTAATGTAACCAAAATCATGAAATACGACCTATGGAAATATGCCATTTCAGATATAACGGATCCGTTTAATGATACAGCCCCCACAAAACCTAAATACATCACTACGAACTCAGTGTTTTTCCGTCTTCCAAGAAATATCAGTACACAATCTTGGGAACGAACTTATATTTGGATTCTCTCAGCGTACACTAAGAGTAAATCTACTGTACGTATGTTGTACATGTCTATCATGAAGCAAGTCAGAAGGTCGCAAGCAAACTTCAGTTTTTATCCGAAATGCGGTGTGTGCAACGAAAAAGTACTTGAAATATTACATACTTTATATTATAGAAAAAGACATCCCAGTTGGCAGGAATTAGTCAGTTAGCGACAGTGCAAGTGCAATCGATGTATGAGATATGAAAGTCAGCAGATAACAGGAATGATATTACTCGATAGAACCGCGTTGTGCTAGAAAACGAGTGCAATAGTCTAGCCGACGAGTTACCTAGCACAGAGACGTACCTGTGTTCCGAGGGAGATATTAAACAAACGTGAAATTTATTCGCATTTCATACGGGCGAGTATTCAAGCTGTTCCATCCTCATTTAGTGAGCAACCCGGGTCCCGCTCACTAGCGCCAGTCATTTGTAAACTGAGCGGGTGGCTGACGGTCGGCCGTTTGTCTGCTTGCTTGTCGCTCTGTGTGCACACAGTCTCAAAAGAAATTCCACTGGCGCTTCTCCCGCTACCTCCGTGGGACAAACCCATTAATAGCGGCTCGCCCCCTCCCCACTCTGCGTCGCAGGACTTGAAAGGCTCCGAAAACAAACGACGCCAAGTGGTGTACTTGGGCGAAAATAATTGCTTTAGTACGGGGCTCGGGAGGAATAGCGCTGGATACAAAAAGCAACTCTTCACTGTGTGGTATGCGCGTGAGTGTGTGTGTGTGTGTGTGTGTGTGTGTGTGTGTGAGAGAGAGAGAGAGAGAGAGAGAGAGAGAGAATGAAAGGAAGAGACGACGAAGAGGAGAAGGCAATCGCGGTGACTCAGGCTTCTGTCTCGCCGCCGACTGTTATGTCGGGCGTTCCCCAAACCACGAGCGCGGCTAAGCCATGCAGATGTCTCCAACGCACAAGAAGGGGCTCAGATGGACAGGGTCCTTTCCCCAGGCAGTGTGGCCTGCCGGCTTCATCGCTGGCGTTTGTCTCTCTGCCGGTCCACACATTCTACTTCTCATACGAATGAAGCACCTCACACTCGACGTAAACGATTTTAAAGGTCCTTGCACACTTGTAATATGCCATGACGGTCTGTCATCAGTGAGAAAGGGCGTGTTACCTTTTAGTTACAAACTATTCATACACTTACGTTCTTAGCTATGAATTTTTTTCTGGCGGACAAATGCACGATGCATGAGTGCAGCTTTCATACTACAGAAAACGGTCGTAAGAATAATAATCAAAAATGTTAATCGAAGTTGTCGTAAAGTTCTGTTCAACACTGTAACGTTCTTTTAAAAAATAAAAGCTTTATGATTATGTTGAATGAATGTCTGAACTGTGGAACTGATGCTAAACTCGAGTTATAGTGTATCGTGTTGTTACTGCAAGTGGTGTGCTTACTTTGTGCTATTGTTAGCAAAACTTTACATGAATTGATTGGACGATGTAACTCCTAGTTCCAATAAAGAAATACAGTCACTGCAAAATACATTCAGTCCATAAGGCACTGAATTCTCTGGGCCTGTTCAAAACTAATAGCTTTGATCCCTGCGCACATAACAAATACCTTAATAGCAGCAACGGAGGAACGCGATATATTCTGGTCTCTCGTAGAAAAAACATACAATGTTAGCTATGACGTCAGGAGCAATGCAGTTTCGAAATGCACATGAAATTGTTTTGGCTGATAAATGAAACCATTTATGAAAAATCCAACTTCTTTGAAAAAAATACATGACCTGGACAGGGAGGCGGTGCTGATTGTGGTGAGTTACTGAGTTTAAAAAAATGAAATTATATTGCAATTTTAGTTTGTCTTTTGAAAAAAATTGACAATTGAAGTTACATTTTAGTAATTGGTCCACAAGCAATGAGATTTATACAGCAAGTATTATCTAACCTCACTAAAAGGGCATAAATACAAATTATTATATTACATATAGCTCTCTTAATAAATTTTAGCAATATTACAAAAGTGAAATTGATGACTGACCTTTTTATGAAACCCGTTTACGCATATTCTGGGGTTACTTAATAATTGACAATTATCAGCCAACTCTTCTATAGTTACGAGCTAGCAAAAACAAATGTCATAATTATTTAACATCTTTACCGTGCTTGCATGAAGACTTTGCTTCCAAGTCCAACAATATTGACACACCTAAATTAAATCCAACACTTGGTGACTTCACACAGCACACCACAAAAACTGTCTACTCCATCGTCTTTCGCTCACAGGAAACTACCTACATCTGTGCGTCCAGCGCTCTCTTACTCCAACACTACAATCTCAGGCCAGAAACAGTATCTTTGGCTCTGCGGTCTTGCAGAGTCAGCGATCCGCTTTATAAATCCTATCAGAGAAACACATCAATTATAATATCATAATTTCAGTTTAGTTTACATTAATTTTCTTATCGTTTTTTGGGTGCCACATACAAGTGTGGCCCAGTAGACTCCTTTACATACATACAAATATTCAACCAAATTATGTGATTACATTTTAACCGATCATTTCAAAAAGGTACTGAGTCATAAAAGTAGAATTTTATCGGACAAGCCAAAAACGTCCTACAGCATAAACCATCTGCGTATTTGTTGTTATTTCTATGCTTATTAAGTCATCAAGGACTGTTAGCACTGTGTATTTTTCTTTTGAATTTGTAGTTTAGCATGAAAGTAAATTTAAAAATTGCTGAATCATGGCCTTTTTGCAACGAACAACTATTTTTTGCAGTAGATGAAAAGTATACTTGGAAAAATATCTTGATTTCACTATAAAAGCGATAAATATGGTGAACTGGAAACTCAAATGAGACTATTACAATTTTGTTCACAATTTGACTTGTAGCTGCAATTCTTGTAAGATGGTGAAGCAAAATACAATAAAACAAGTTAATGTTCTTGATCATTATCGTCATTGTTTGTTCCCACTGCCATTCGCTATTTTCCTAATTACTCATAAAATTCCAGATATTCTGGTTGACTATACCTTTCCCTTTTCAACATGCCTTGTTTTTTATTTTTTTTTTTTTTGACACCGATAGGTACACATTTTTAAGGATATACTACCTCATCTGGAAGTACAAGATCCTGTAAAGGATAACTCTGTGACAGCACCGTGAATAAACTGCCCTGTCTTCACTTGTCCAGGGTATTGTGCATCAGACTCAAAACTCGTGCATTTTGAAGGGGAAAAATAAATTTAATTTCTGCCAAGAAGTATTCCCATGCTTGATTCAGGAAGGGCAGACATTCTTAAACAAATCGGCCACCAAATTTTAAATGCTAATACAGCAGCACCGACAACATTTTCCACTGAGAATTTACTTGATGCCTTTTTGTTGATGATAGCATACTCATTATAGTATACGCTTCAAGTATATGGGCCCTGTGAAGATGGCTCACCAGTTTCTTTGTAGTGCCATATCAACCACTTTAGAGAAAACTATGCCTACGTACAGGGGAGTAATGTTCCATCTTCATAAATCTCCCAGCTGATACAAGTGTTAAAACAAAAGTCAATCATTGTGTTATTCTTACGGTATTGTGGCTGCCACACCCGTTGGGGAACAGGTGAAGCTCATTCACATCTTTTGGAGTATGTTTCTGGATATAGTGCTCCAGAAACGAGATAGCTTCATTTCCACTTTCCTTGGCTTTGCCTTCATGGAACCCGACAAAGTGTGCTTTCTTTTCAAATTATTTATGTTGAGAACACTGACGTGTAGCTGTTTCAGATGAAAGGTATCTTGCACGTGGATACCTGGTAACAGTAAATTTTGCATGTTTTCAAAATTCAGAAGACAGACATTATTTTTCTTTTCTCCGTGTCCAGTAACTTCATTAACTTTACTGTAAAATGTTTAGGACCTTCTGCAGGGAAGCACTAACCAGATGTAACATTTTGCCAGACTTAACAAGAAAAAATAGACGTGAAAGTAGCAAGAGGCCACCAACGTCTTTTGCTTTCAGTTACAGACACTTCCACATAGTCACTTCAAAAAGAGCACTAGTCAATGACTCATGACAGAGCAGAGATTTCAAACTTCAGTACTGGCCCCAATTGATAGTTGACTACTGCCCTTCTTGCATTTAATAATCTGACTTCCTTTCATCACCCAGTTCCAAAAATAACAAATTTTTGTAAGGAGCTTGACTTGTGACCGTTCCACAATGACCGATTCATTTATCAATCAATTATGCCCATAAATGGGGTCCCAGCTGCAGATAACGGCAGAGTTCATCAGCACCAACCCGCAGCTTGTATACATCAGTTATTTTAGTGGTATCATTACATGCTTCTGAGCAGAACACAACCGTAGCTGTTCATTTATCTGTAATTGGTAGTGATATTCATTTTGTTTTTGGAGTTCGTGTATTTTTCGATCGTTTGTGTAGAATGAGTTAACTTCGTATTGTAGTTTTCCACCGTTGTAATCGGTTCTACGACTTTTGAGACCTGCTTCTTCTTTCTGAACTAGTCCCTGAGAGATAGGTTTTTGAATTTATTCGTGGTTTTAAATGGTTTTATTTTTATTTTTTACACAGAATGGAATGGATAGGGATTGTGTTTCTTGTTTGTGAAATCAAGGAAGATTGGCCACTGTCCGGAAATAGCTACAAAATGCGGTGGATAATGTATAGAGGCTCTTTCTACAGGAGTACTATTCACAATAAGCTTACTTGCTGGATCTTGTGACGATTTCCAAGCAGGCTCCGCTGACTGCTTGATGCCTTCCCTGTAGAAACTTTGCGTGTTTCAGGTAACAGCACCAGCGCTGTTTCCCTTGCAGGTTTATCTGAATGCTGAATGCCCCGGCCAATCAGGAGTACTGTTGCCGTCTTACGTTACAGCTTGCAGAGAATTTTGATTAGTCCACAAAATAAGACAGAATATCAGGTGCCCACCGGCCACTCTGCAGTCTTTCTCAAACGATATTACCCTTACTACAAGGTAAGAAAAGGAATGATTCTCTCTCATCTGAAATCCTCATTCGTCGACTACATGATGAACTGCCTATCATTTCGATAACATAGTCATTGCGATATTCTGAGATAAAGTAAGACACTGTACGAAATTCGAGTAGTTTGCGATGAAAAATGGAGGTCGCTATGGGATTGGATGTAGTACATGTTAGACCATATACAGCTGCACGCTAGATGCAGCTAACATATTGAATTATTCATTAAACTTGGAACGAGATCCGTATCTATCTCCAATCTCGAGAAAATGGATTTTATGTAGCGCACTCAGTTCCGTCCATGTGCACAGATGATAAACCCATAATCAAGTATTCATAACATCATAAACTAAATGAGATATCGAAACGAGATATTGTCAAACGATGTCATCCAAGGAGGAGCGTATTTATCTGTGTGGTTAATACGATAAACTTCCCTGTCAACTGTTCTATCCAAATATCTACGATTTTTTCAGTAAATAATGTAATTTCTTAAGAGCCATCAATAGCTGATGTAAGAGCAGTTTCAGTGGGATTTGAGACAAATTACACATTTATATTTATACTGAGAATAGGCCTTTTCATTAACTGTTGACCTGTCTTGCTATCAGTTGCTACTTTAATAATACAGTTTCAGGATTCTGTTGCAATTTCAACTGCATTATAATATTAGTGAGATGAACTTTTTAAACTGTGTTTTGGCAAAAGAAGAAAACTGTAACATGGCAACAAGAGAAGATTACTATGTTATTACCAAATTGTAGAAGCGTCCATGGCAAGGTCGCAGAATTACTATTGCACTTTAAAGGCAATAACGGCAGTATAGTATCAGGAACAGAAAGTTGGTTGAAGCCGGAAATGAATAGCAACGCAATGCCGAATGCAGGTAGGAATATATAGCGCAAGTGTAGGTCAGAGGCAAAAAAAAAAAAAAAAAAAAAAAAAAAAAAAAAAAAAAAAAAAAATGTGGCGGTGTATTTATTCACGTAAAGTATTCGATAACAACTAAACAGATTATTATAGATTAGGAATAAAAATAGTCAGGTTGAAAACATACAAAATATACATCAGAGGTGGCTGAAACATCGTAATTAGATGCTTTTATACGCGACCTGCGTCAAGAGCTGTAGTGGCAGAGCGCTTCACTGACAGTTTGAAAAGCATCTCCAGAAAGTTTCCTGATCGTGCTACTATAATAGGGCGAGGCTTCAAATGCAATCTATAGAATGTGACAGTCACGCAGTTAAAACTGCTGCCCGAGAAACGTGTGTCGTGTGAGATTATTACGAATTTATTTCGAGCAGGTAATTAAATTACCAACGGCGGCTGGTCTTAGACCCGCATTTTTCGACATCGAGGAGGGAGTCAGTAATCATAACCCTGTGATACCGTCAATGATTACTGTTATTACAATAAATGTTAACAAGCTAGCAAAATATCTTTGGTTCAGAAAACAGATAAGAGAAAATGCCAGAGTGTCTAAATAGTTATCATCAAATATTCGTCTCTGAGGAGGACGACGAAGAACACAAATGGTTAAAAGTCATACGTACTGTACATAACGCCTTTGACAAACATATACGGTTATGAGGGATGGAGAAGACCCACTGTGGTTCTACAGTAATGTCAGAAAGCAGCTGCGAAAGTAAAGATAACTTCAGCTCCATTTCAGGCGGATTCAAAGCCCGGTATACAAACAGAAGCTGAATGAAGCCAAAATAACCGTGAGCGGTACGAGGAGCATTCTATGAATTTCGAAGTAAACCTTGCCAAAAGATGCGACTAAAAATTGTAACATTTTTTCACTTACGTAATGTCATGAAAAGGATTGAAAACATCTTCGTAATCGCTTAGTGGCAATCATGGCCCGAAACAAAGAAGACAAAGAGACGACCGAAATTCTGAATTCGGACTTCCGAAACTGTTTCAGAGTGGACCACCGTAATATAGTTCCCGCTTTAAATCTACATCTACATCTACATTTATACTCCGCAAGCCACCCAACGGTGTGTGGCGGAGGGCACTTTACGTGCCACTGTCATTACCTCCCTTTTCTGTTCCAGTAGCGTATGGTTCGCGGGAAGAACGACTGCCGGAAAGCCTCCGTGCGCGCTCCAATCTCTCTAATTTTACGTTCGTGATCTCCTCGGGAGGTATAAGTAGGGGGAAGCAATATATTCGATACCTCATCCAGAAACGCACCTTTTCGAAACTTGGCGAGGAAGCCACACCGCGATGCAGAGCGCCTCTCTTGCAGCGTCTGCCACTTGAGTTTGCTAAACATCTCCGTAACGCTATCACGTTTACCAAATAAACCTGTGACGAAGGGCGCCGCTCTTCTTTGGATCTTCTCTATCTCTTCCGTCAACCCGACCTGGTACGGATCCCACACTGAGGAGCAATACTCAAGTGTAGGTCGAATCATGGCACGAATGCCGGAATGGAAGATCTGTGATAACCGATCAGGAAGGGAAAGTCAACTAAAACAGATGTCAATGTGGCCACAAAGTATACCTATAGATTAGGCCATTCTTGTTTTCAAGAAGGGCCATCGAACAGTCCTGCACAGCTACAAGCATGTTTCGCTGACGTCAATCTGTTGTAACATAATGCAATAGTTGTATACTCACGCCTCATGACGTTCTTGACGAACGAAATCTCCACTGCAAAAAATAACGTGGGTACCACAAACAGAAACATGTTGAACTCGTTTCGCTATGATCATCCATGAAATCCGAAGCGCTGTAAACAAAGACGATCGGGTTGACGCCATGTTCCTCGAACTCCGGAAGACATTCGATTGTGTTCCGCACTGACGGTTTAGTCTGAAATTACCAAGTACTGGACAAGATTTTTGGCCGGGTACCGAACATCCTTGGAGACAGAAGCACGGAAGTTTTATAGCGCCACTACCATTTACAATTTAATGATTTAGTGGATAGCGGTGGAGACTCCTTGAGGCTACTGGCGGAAACTGTTGTTCTCCATAGGAAGCTTTCAACTCCAAAAGATTGTACCAAAGTGCAGGAAAAGCTGCAAATGACCAACGATTTTATGCAGTGCTTCGTAATTTAAATGTACCGTATTGTCTCCCTCCCTCCCCCCCCCCCCCCCCCCCCCCCGCCGCAGATCGACCGAGGCGGAGCGAGAGAGAGAGAGAGAGAGAGAGAAGGAGGGAGGCAGAGAGAATCTCAGCATAATCAAACTTTTTACTTAGGCCAGCATATAATCCTCAGTTTAAAAAACGCAAAAAGACTGTAGTTAACGGAATGTAAGCGCGGCGTGTTGTGTTGTGCCTTCATTTCATTGAGTCTTGTTTGTTTCTTTGTATCAGAATTTACGATGAAAATGTAATAAAACATGACATCCTTTGTCGCTAGGTGATCACATAGCAGATAAATGGGCTATTGTGTAGGCTTTACACACTGTGCAAGTAAAGCTAGAGTTTTACTTTATGAAAACTTTGTAAATTTCTGGGAGTGCATTCAAACTCAGGCATTCAAATATTTTCGGTAAATATTTGATCTCTTTGGGTTGTTTCTCTAGTTACTAAGAAATAGTACTGCTACCAGTTACTGTAAACAGCTTTATTTGAAACTACACGTTAATTTAAAACTACACGTTTCTGTTTCCCTTCCTTGTCAGGGTTCTTACAGTCAGTATATTTGTTGTTCTATATGCCTCGACATTTAACCACAGTCCTCTTGTTGACAAATCGTATTTGGGTCCTGTTTGGTGTTTTCATCAGTAACCAGTGGATGTCACTCAAGATACCAATATTATAAATACGAAAGCAACTCAGCCTGCCACCCTCTCACGGGTGAACCACTGAACCAAATTTAATGAAATTTGTCATGGAGATAACTTTAACCCTGGGGACAAAAAATTAAATCTGTAGCAAAGGTGGTAACTATCGATAATAGTGAATCAAGGCTGCAAAATGTTTGTTGGAAATGCATTATCTTACAATGGTAAGAGCTACTTCAAATTAGAATGTATAGAACTGCAGTTCTTGAAAAGATCTCCACAAAAGTCGATGAGAGCATCTGCCTATCTTTTACAGTTCGCTCATAATCACGATTTTTATCTTTTGATTGCACACGGGACAGCCAATCCGAAAGATATCACAAAAATGGTGACTGTGGGTCAGCCATAAAAGATGAACGTATGTTCGATAGGGTATTTTTATATATAATTTTGAGATGTATATTTTAGTTGTTGTTGTTGCTGTTGTCTTCAGTCAAGAGACTGACTTGATGCTGCTTTCCATGTTATTCTATCTCGTGCAACCTTCTTCATCTCCGAGTAACAACTGCAAAGTACATCCTTCTGAATCTGCTTAACGTATTCATCTCTTGGTCTCCCTCTACGATTTTTACGCTCCACGCTTCGCTCCAATACTAGATTGGTGATCCCTTGATGCTCAGAACATGGCCTACCAACCGATCCCTTCTTCTAATCTAGTTGTGCCGCAAATGGCTCTTCTCCCCAATTCTGTTAAGTACATCCACGTTAGTTACGTGAACTACCCAACTACTCTTCAGCATTCTACTGTAGTGCCATATTTCTAAAGCTTGTATTCTCACCTTGTAAACTAATTCCCGCCATGCTTCATTTCCATACACGGCCACCTCCATACAAATACTTCCAGAAAAGACTTCTATTCTCTTCTCGTCTAAACTATTTATAATCCATGTTTCACTTCCGTACATGGCTACACTCCATACAAATACTTTCAGAAATGACTTCCTGACACTTAAATCTATGCATTATGTTAACAAATTTCTCTTTATCAAAAACTCTTTCCTTCCCATTGCCATTCTACATTTTATATCCTCTCTACTTCGACCATCATCAGTTATTTTGCTCCCCAAATAGCAAAATTCATCTACTACTTTAAGTGTCCATTTCCTAATCTAATTCACTCAGCATCACCCGATTTAATTCGACGACATTCCAGTATACTCGTTTTGCTTTTGCTGATGTTCATCTTATATCCTCCTTTCAAGACACTGTCCATTCCGTTCAACTGCTCTTCCAGGTCCTTTGTTGTCTCTGGCAGAATTGCAGTCACCGGAAAACCCCAAATTTTTTGTGTCTTCGCCATGGATTTTAATTAATACTCTGCATTTTTCTTTTGTTTCCTTTACTGCTTGTTTAATATACAGAATATACAGATTGAATAACATCGGTGATAGGTTACAACGTTGTCTCACTCCCTTCCCAACCACTGCTTCCCTTTCATGCCTCTCGACTCTAATAAATGCCTTCTGGTTTCTGTACAAATAGTAAATAACCTTTCACTCCCTAACTTGACCCCTGTCACCTTTAGTATCAAAATACGTGACATAAATTACCGAATCTTTTGACTGCTCTTACTTAGAAGCTTAGAATTTTTACACCACCAAGGACCCATAGGCTTCGGAACATGACGTAAATTTGAAGGTGATATGCCGAGCTGTTCCAGAGAAAAACGAATCTTATTAGAGGAAGAGACAGATGAATTAAAAATGCCAAAAAATATTTTTTTTCGTGTGAGACAGTTACCGATTCATAATTTTCAAATATTTTTCTTTAACTTAAGGGCAAAATGTTGCGTCTTGGCAAATGTCGTATATTTATGCCAACTGAAAGTACCCTATAGGTTTTGGTGGTTACATGTGTTTTAAATGGCCATATTTTGATTGCATAGACTTACAAGATTAAAATTTTTACAGCGTCAAGGAACCATAAATTTTATTATGTGACATAAATTGGATTTTGATACGCCAACCTGCTCCAGAGAACCGACAGACACACAGCAAGACGGATAAAACTGACAAAAAAGTTTTTCCGTGTTATATTATTACAAATTAACTATTTTCGGATTTTTTTCCTTTACTTGTAGTGTGAAACGTCGCTCCCTGCAAAATTTCATAATTCTAGGTCAGCGGAAATTAAGCCTGTAGATTTTGATGAGTGAGTTCTCAAATATCAAAATGTGAGACATAAATGGCCGTACCTTTTCGCTGAATTGACCTAGAAGCTTAATTTTTTTTTAAAGCCGAGGTACCGTAGACATTAATGCGGGACATAGATGTGAACGAGATGCATCTTTCCGTTGGTAAAGAAAAGAGTTTTGAACAGTCGGACAGACGGGTGACAAAGCGATTCTATAAGTATTCCGTTTTTACTCACTGATGCATGGAAGCCGAAAAATGAGTACTCGTATCAACATCGAGAGCGCGAAAGATGATTCAAAATCATTACATGTGTAATGTTTGATAAAGAAATATGTGAAAACTGAACCTAAATGATAATGAAATTAATGCGGCAGGATCGTGTTTTTAGTTTATTTGTCTCGTGCTTCTGGCAGCAAAAATAATTAGGCTGACAAGTACAAGGTGTCCCCTCTCGAGTCACCACACTTCTCCCTTCACATTATCCCGTCCTGTGAAGACGGAGGGAGAGATACTCGCTGCTCGCAGGCTTGTGCTCGCCATCTCCTTGCGGAGAATGTTGGCCGTGCATTCCTAGTTTACACTACACCGAGTTGACAAAGGTCATGGGATACTTCCTAATATCGTGTCTGGCTTCCTGTTGCTAGGCGTAATGTAACATGGAACCAACAAAGCCATGCTGTCTATATAGCCGTCCACCATTGCCAAAGTGTTGGCTGTGCAGGATTTGTTGCACGAACTGACCTCTTAGATTACGTTCCACGAAAGATCGACGGGACTCAAATTGAGCGATCGAAAGGTTCAGAATGTTCTTCAGACAAATCGCGAACAGTTGTCCCCGGTAACATGGGGCATTCTAACTCGTAAAAATTCCATCGTTGTTTGGGAACATGAAGAACACGAGTGCCTGGCTGCAAATGATACCCATGAAGCCGAACATAATCATTTCCAGTCTATGTTCGCTTCAGTTTGACCAGAGAACCAGTCCATTCCATGTAAACACAGCCCACATCATTCTGTTTTAGGTAGCTCCGAGTGGTTACTCGGAGATATTTTACGGTAGACAATGTTTCCCATGCTTTGTCGCCAAATACACTGGGGTCACAAAAGCCATGGGGTAGCGATATGCACGTATTCACATGAGGGCAGTATCACGTGCACAAAGGATAGTGCATCGGCAGGGCAGTCATTTGTACTCAGCTGATTCATGGGAAAAGGTCTCCGACGTGGTTCTGACCGCATGACGAAAATTAATAGGCTCTGAACGCGGGATGGTGGTTGGAGCTGGACGCATGGTACACTATATTGAGAGTCATTGGGAGACTGTTAATGAAATTTAATTTATCGACGAAGGAAGTGGGTTACGCAACACCTGTTCGATCAGTTCTCGAGTACGGTCATTCTGGGACCTTTTCCAAGTAGGAGTGATAGAAGAGACAGAGTATATCCCAAGTAGAGCTGTGTACTTTGTCACGGGATCGTTTCGACAGCACAAGATTGTTATGGACATGATCAAAAGACTCCGGAGGGAGTCGCTAAGAGAGAGGCGTTGTGGGTCACGGACAGGTTTATCGTTGAAATTTCCAGGTCTTATGTTCCAAGAAGTGTCGAGCCACATATCACTTGCTCTCACATTTTGTACAAGAATACTATTTTGTAAGTCACGAATATTATTTGATTACGAAAACAATTTGGGTATCTGAGATCTGTGTTACTATTTTTGCTTTGTGCGATTAATAACGACGTATTGTCTTTCTTAGACAAATTTTAATAAATATGGAACCCATAATATATTTGTGTTTGTTACTCATAAAGAACAAAAATTCAATTTTGTTACAAAAAGAAGGTGTCAAAAATAGAATGTGAAATTCGTTTTTTTATGCGATAACTTCGACTGTATGGAATGCGTTCCAATTGTTCCGACCATATTACGCGTTCGTGATCGGATGTACGACGAGTAATTAGACATCTCAATTTGTCTGAATTCGTTACGAAATTGCTGATACTATTATAGAGTGATGTGGGCATATTTTACGATTCTTTTAAACTACTGCAGCCCGTGCCATGCGCAACTCCGCTCCTGCGCAGAACGACCTGCCTAACAGTTGCAGAGAATGCCGAAATACACTATTTGGTTTTCCAAAATTGTTTCGCAGCACGTTTCAGGAGAGTTTCGTTTGTCCCACTAACGTCGGAATGGTAGACGTTAAGATAGTTGATTACAGGAAAAAAAAATCGAACGCCAGGAATAAGGCATCTAGCTATGATACGATACCACTACGACTGTATGAAGATTCTGTAAATCAAATTACCTTCTAACTGATGGTGGCTCCATGATGGTGTGGGCTGTGTTCACATGGAATGGACTGGTTCTCTGGTCCATCTGAAGCGAACATAGACTGGAAATGATTATGTTCGGCTTCATGGGTATCATTTGCAGCCAGGCACTCGTGTTCTTCATGCTCCCAAACAACGATGGAATTTTTACGAATTAGAATGCCCCATGTTACCGGGGACAACTGTTCGCGATTTGTCTGAAGAACACTCTGAACCTCTCGATCGCTCAATTTGAGTCCTGTCGATCTTTCGTGGCACGTAATGTAGAGGCCAGTTCGTGCAACAGATCCTGCACCACCAACGCTTTTGCAATGGTGGACGCCTATAGAGACAGCATGGCCTTGTTGAGTCCATGCTGCTTTACGCCAGGCAACAGAAAGTCCGACACGATATTAGGAAGTCACTGCAGTAACGATGGGTTACAAACCTGTGGGAAAATGGCGCAGGTCATTAACGTTTAAAAAAAGAGATGTCGAACGCAAGCGCGTAATTATATGAGGTTGACGTCGATTTGTGAAAAAGTTGTGCCGTTTCATCTGTAAGGATCGAGATGAGTTCGTAAACAGGTGCTTGCTCATCTACACAGTCCCGACCGCCTTATGTAGTGGTGCTCAAATCGGTGCAGTGTTCCTCGCTTTCCGGAAGGTATTCGATATACTTACGTACTGTGGATTAGAGATACAGGAACTTACAAAATAACCAACAGTTTTGCGACTGGACATAGGACATCCTATGAGCATATGGTATGTAGATGAAGATGTAGATTTATTTGTGATAGGGCTCTGGAAGAAATGAAGATAGTGACAGAGAGCTTCCTTACAAAACCCGCAATTCTTACCTTTGGGTGGACTCCTACTCTCTGAATGAATATCCCTTGTAATGGAGTGAGGATGCTGCGGTTCAACAATTCAGTGATAAAGCATCGTAAAAGAAATACACCGCTGGGCGAAACGTTGATAAATGCCAATTCTGGCCCATCTAATGAAACGTATTTACAGTAACTTACTATACTAAATGGGAAGGACGGATGTTTCCCTTTAATGGGCCAAATGTCTCTAACGTGACGCTGCCGTAAGATCTTTGTTTCCAAGGTACCACACACCGTTCCAGGTGGATAAGACGAAAGCTTCTTTTAAATAATTTATAGCTGTAACCTTCTACACTACTAGTGAAGTAAAATTAATATTTCATACAAATGAATTAATGTTGTTATTGCAGAAAATTTTTATTAGAAGCATTCACAGCCATAGAATTTAATCATGATGAGAAAAATCCCTTCAGGTGTATAAGCAATATTTATCTACGACCCAACTAATTTCATGCCGTTAAAGCAATAAATATTTGTTTCATAATATTGTTGAAACGGTAACCAGTAGACGGTCCGTCATTCTCTGTCCAAGGAGATCGGTAGTCAAATTAAAATACGGCAGAATGCAGGGAACCGGTTACCGCTTGAACTAAGTTATGAAATAAATATGCATCCCTGAAAATGTGGGTCTAACGCCATAGAAACTGTGTGGATCATAAATAAATATTTATCATGGATCTGAAGCGGTCTTTTTCAGCATAATAAGATGTTGTTACTGTTAATCGTTGAATGTATGTAGTTATTAACTACGTTGTTAATACACTGAAACTACTGTTCGATCAGGGACTCGAATTTGAAACCGGTTCAATAGCAGTACTCTTCACATTAGGGTTAATGATACAATATGATTAAAACTTCATGGTCGTGCTTAGCTCTCCCATAAATCGAATAAAATATATTGTTTGATGGATTAAATTTTAAATTGACCTGAAACAGAATACCATTCTTTTCTTTCACACCTTACGCAATATTACAGTCACTTCAGCTCGTCATCAAGAAGTGGTGACCCACATCAGTTAGTAATGTGAGCAACGTCAATCACGACTGCGAGATTCTCACGTGAGGAGCAGCCAGGCACAGCAAGGCATTAGTAGGGACAAAGCTTTTTATTTATCTTCGATCACGGTGATTCTTTTTTAGTGCATTCAACGATACATTCTTTCCGCGGCTGGCGCAGCATGACGTACTCCTTTGTAAGCGAAATGTAAATAAGACTTACGTCAGAGAACCGCCGGAGAACTGCACCATCAGCTTTTAATCTCCAGTGCTACGCATTAAGCGCGGGCGGTTGCGTAGCGAATCATTCCTCCAATAAATGGAGCCCTGTGTTGGCGGCACGGCACACTTTCACACACGAGCAGATCCCACTTTACGTCAGCGGCAGCACAATAACACAATCATCTCCGATGAAAGGGGTTCTGTGGGGGATGGGGGGGGGGGGGGTGTTGGAAGGCAGAGAGGGGGCGATATTAACACAATGGAGGTCTCCTCTCCCCGAGTCGGCTCCTAATGTGGTCGGGCGGCGCCGAGGGGAGCGGCCACAATGAGCCTGACGTCGACGACGCGCGGAGGACAATGCGCGTCCGCCTACCTGGCGATGCCCGCAGCGCCGCCGGCCGCCCAGATGTCATTAGGGCCGCGCGGCTGCGGCTGCTCCGTTCCTCTTTCGGCCTGACTCATCGCCTACCCCTTCCGGTCGACCTAAGGGTCTAAACGACTCCAGACCTGCAGGCAAGCACGTAGCGAAAGATCCCTCAGCGGCCGACAGCTAGGACAGCAGCGAAGCAGCCGAGAACTCGCGGCCACTGCCTCACGCTTCTGCGATATCAAGAGGAGCTCCATTCCTTTTCGGTTTCGACAGAAGTTTAAGTGCTTACATCTATTAAGTCTCTCAGTAAGAGAAGGAGGGCGGAGAGGGGGAATGGTTTAGATTAGATTAGATCAGATTAGATTAGTTTTTCGTTCCATAGATCTGTGTTGAGGAGATCCTCGTGGATGTGGAACATGTCACCTTTTTTTTCTTTTTATTTTAGCTGAAATAACAATACTAATAGTATGAATATATACAACACATCCTTTGTTTCTATTAAAAAATTCATCAGTGGAGTAGAAGGAGTTAAGGAGTTGGCCTCTAGTAAGTCTTTCAGGCTCCTCTTAAAGTGATCTTTATTTATAACTAAATTTTTTATGTTTGCTGGCAAATTATTGAAGATGAGTGTTCCTGAGTAGTGGCCCCTTTTTGAACTAAAGTAAGTGCTTTTAAGTCCTTGTGCAGATCATTTTTGTTCCTGGTATTGTATGTGTGAACTGAGCTGTTTGTTGGTAAAAGAGATATATTATTTAGGACAAATTTCATTAAGGAGTAAATATACTGAGAGGCAGTAGTTAGTATACCCAGTTCTTTGAAGAGGTTTCTACAAGACGTCCGTGAGTTTACTCCACAAATAATACGTATTACACGCTTTTGGACTCTGAAAACTTTTGTTTGACTTGAAGAGTTACCCCAAAATATTATACCCATGACATTGTGGAATGAAAGTAGGCAAAGTATGCAAGCTTTTTCACTTTCATGTCGCCTATGTCTGCTAACACTCGAATATCGAATACAGATTTGTTAAGGAGTTTCTGCAGTTCTGTGGTGTGCTCCTCCCAACTGAATTTATTATCAAGTTGTAATCCCAGGTATTTAAGACTGTCAACCTCTTCTATGTGCTCTTCTTCGTACTTTATGCATATGCTGGGTGGAAACCTCTTACAGGTTCTGCATTGCATACAGTGTGTATTTTAGAAGTTTAATGTCAGTGAGTTGGCTTTAAACCATTTATTAATATCCATGAAAATATCATTAGCAGATCTTTCTAGAACTACACTCGACATGGTGGAATGGACAACCGTCCTACGTACTGGCGCAAGAAAGGAACAAATTCAAATAGCTCTGAGCACTATGGGACTTAACTTCTGCGGTCATTAGTCCCCTAGAACTTAGAACTACTTAAACGTAACTAACCTAAGAACATCACACACATCCATGCCCGAGGCACTATTCGAACCTGCGACCGTAGCGGTAGCGCTGTTCCAGACTGTAGCGCCTAGAACCGCTCGGCCACTTCGGCTGGCAAGAAAGGAACAGACACTGGCCACAAAATAGTGTCCAACAGGGAAATAAGGTACTGAACTGACAGCAAATATTAATAAGAATGAATTTCCTTACCCTTTGGCTAAGCCATTTCTCCGTATGTTGTGTACATAGTTCCGCGTAGTCAGCGCATACACAACTTTCCCACTAGAGCGCGCCCCGCTAAGCACAACAGCGCAGGCGCAGCGATCGTCCGTCTCCGCACTACGAGATGACGCTGTCAGATACGGACCAAATTCTGCTTCCGCCGATCCGCGTATTAATATGTAACGCAGCCAATGAGATTGCTGCTTACGTATAACCTTTTCTCCTCGCGGATCACACTCGTACAGTGATACCTGAACGCGCGACGTATTACAACGAGTGTACAGACCTCCGATTAGTCAGTCTGCATTTGTCTGTATAGCAGTAGTCTGCATTAGTCTGAATCAGTCTATAGTCAAGTTTCAGTCTGCGCCTAATAATATTATATTCCTGTACATAGCCATGAAGAGAAATGTGTAGACACTTTGTCAAGTATCAGAGATATGAGAGAATAAGATTAACGTATCTGTAGGGATATGAATTGACCCTGTCATATTTGCTCGGATGAAGGTAACACAGGTAGCAAACTTCAGTGCAGAATAATGATACAATGTAGTCACTATACAAAGGATTAATAAGGCTGTTTCCAAAATACTCGCACGACTCATTCTTGAATTTGCGTCCCGATCCTTGTTACTGAAAAACATCGACATAGGGAATCTTCTTCTTACGATGCATTACTGCATCAAAATATGCTAAAACCATAAAGTTGTCCCTTGCGTGAAGGTTCATATGGAAGGCTATCAGCTGGCACCCAGTGTTTCGCTGACTGTTCCAGAAGAGACCTTCTTCCCTCGTATCTTCTAAAGTTGTTTCGTTGTCCCTAATGCAGTTCTCTCCGTAGGTCACGCAACCAAACGTTATTTGTCACAGTAAAATTCAGTGCCACTTTTGGGATATCTACTGCTACCTTTGCAATAATGTTCCAAAATGTTTACTTTTAAAAAAGGGATACAGTCTTACTTATTCGTCCAAATGAAATAAGGAAACATTTATATGTGGCAGTATAAAACGATCAGTCGTTCCTGAGAGCCACCTAAATTTCATAAATCAGTGTAATGATTACCAGATCATATAATAATAAATCGAATATCACAAATATTAAAGGTAATTTCATTCTCTTTGAGTCTAATCAGATTAATGTCTCTGTGGGAAAATGATCATTTATGAGATTAACACTTACATGAAACTAAATAGTTCGTTTGATGAAGAGTAACGCACGTCCACACCATCAAGACCGACGGATGACTCGTCCAAGATAGCACTGGGCTGAGGTTGTGCCCCGCCTGTCCGCGCCGGGCACATTTCCGTGATGGTTTAGCCATACCCGCCGACATTCCTTATAATAGTCTACTCCACCTGTTATCTTTGGCAAGTTCGTTTTTAATAAATAAATGTGTAAATATTAAGAGTCGGCATAGATAAAGTCTTTAGCATTGACCGAGCGAGGTGGCGCAGTGGTTAGCACACTGGACTCGCATTCGGGAGGACGACGGTTCAATCCCGTCTCCGGCCATCCTGATTTAGGTTTTCCGTGATTTCCCTAAATCGCTTCAGGCAAATGCCGGGATGGTTCCTTTGAAAGGGCACGGCCCATTTCCTTCCCCATCCTTCCCTCACCCGAGCTTGCGCTCCGTCTCTAATGACCTCGTTGTCGACGGGACGTTAAACACTAATCTCCTCCTCCTCCTTTAGCATTATTAGACAAGATATTTAACAACACATGCACAACGTATTGTTACTGGAAGTTATGCTTCTTGGTGCCAATGTTCATATGAAATTCGAATTATCGTCGCTTAGAAAGATAGTTTCCTACTGTTAAGGCCTTGTCACAACCCGGCTCCTGGTGTGATGATCATCTGTCAGTTTTGGAGTGGGCAACTGTACTCTCCCCTGGCTTACTCAGCTGTAGCAGCGACTATATCTTATACTTTCAAAAAAATCACGACTCTCACTGTGACATAAAAGCCACATGTGCAAACCGTACGGGAGAGCGTCATGTAGAAGCTGGAAAACTTGAACTGACAGACACATTATAACACTAACGTATATCACTCTAACGTGAAACACCCTAATGTTAGCCTCTAAGGGGATTTCGAAGATTGACGGGCCGTGTGTCTAATGGACAAAGGTATCGGACAAAAATTTTGAATTTGGTGAAATTAACTTTAACCTTGGGAGTTAATGATAGTGGTAAAATCATAAGTGAAAGAAAAAAACTGAATGGTCGTCAGCTCAATTAGGCACATTAATCTGGAAATATATGTTTAAGAAAATTTAATATCGGGTATTGAAGTTACTTTCGATGAGATTTCCCTTTGAATAGCAAACAGGATACAAACTGACACAGTGCACTCTGTGCTGTGTGTAGCAGCAGTTAACAATAACGCCCAAAAATTATATGTAGGAAGTAATTTTGCACCAGGCTCATACTAACGACAGCTACACTCAAGAGCATTACTTAATCAAATACTGAAATGTTCCTGCATGTAATGCAGACCTAAATTTGGACATGAGGGGCTTTTTATCTTGACTGGCATGAAAGAAAAATAATACAAATAAAGATTAATAATATTATAAATACGCTGTTTAAACTCCTCTAAATATATCAGTTTTCCTTAGCAACAGTTACCGCTCAAATTTTTCCTAACAGGTGGAGAACACGACGGGGTGGCGATAAGTGATGCTGAACGTTCTGGACGCCCTATGGGGGTTACGACTCCACATATAATTGATAAAATACATGATATGGTGATGGATGACAGAAGAGTTCAGGCGCGTGTGATTGCTAGTGCTGTGGGCATCTCGAATGAACGGGTACATAATATTTTGCACAAACGTTTGGACATGAGAAAGCTATGCGCAAGATGGGTTCCGCGATTGCTCACACTTGAGGAAAAACGGAATCGTGTGAAGTGTTGCAAGGATGGCTTGCAGCTGTTCTGGAAGGATCCGAAGGACTTTAAGCGTCGTTTCGTCACTGTGGATAAAACTTAGATACATTACTATACACCAGAGACCGAACAACAATCTAAACAATGGGTTACTAGGGGAGAATCTGCACCAAAAAAGGTGAAGACCAGTCCTTCGGCCGACTATCTGGAAAATGGTAAAACTATTACAGGTGCATATTATTCATCGTTATTGGACCGTTTGAAAACCGAGCTGCAAGATAAACACCGGCGATTGGACCGCAAAAAGTCAGCACACACCTCAGCAGTGGTGGTCGCAAAATTAATGGAAATAGGATTCCAACTCGTTTCACATCCCCCCTATTCTCCAGACTTGGCTCCCACGGCCTACTGCTTGTTTCCCAATTTGAAGAAATGTCTGGCGGGACATAGATTTTTTTCAAACGAGGTGGTGATTGCAGCAACTAGTAGCTATTTTGCACACTTGAACAATTCCTATTATTCGGAAGGGATCAACAAATTAGAACAGCGTTGGAATAACTGAATAAGGCTAAAAGGAGACTATGCCAAAAAATAAAAAAGGTTTACCCCAAACACGTAAGTAGTTTTTATTTTTGCACGGGCTTTTCAAGCGCCCCTCGTACATCGCGACATGCCACTTCCATTGCAGAGGGAGTTCCCTATAGCTTTTACATGTTCCAAATACAAGTGCCGTAAGCATGAACCAGCTATCAATACACATTTTCTTTTTACGAACATGTACATATTATAATAATTTAACATTTTAACGTATTCTTTTCCTTTTATTCGTGTATATATAACTAAACCCTAATTTTCTTCCCACAGATCAACGAGTTTAAATAACACAGAATACCCACTTCACAATTGCAGATACGTAGTTACATAACACAAACCTACTTCTAATCGATATAAGTGTTACAACTTGAAGAAATATGGAAATATACAACACCTTTGTGCCCATCATTCTTATACAAACTACAAAGGCAAGACTGCACTAAGTACAAAGCGCCCGTAGGCTTAAAAGCAATCTTTCTTCTCAAGCTCTACACACGAATGGAACTGGAAGAAAGCTAGAAGATCCAATGCGAGGCCGTCGGCGACCTATAAACGTGGTACAACTGGATGGGCCCTCTGCCATGCTTTTCATAGCGGTTTGCACAGTATCTATGCAGATGTAGGCTGTCAACACAAGGCCTACGTCTGTTAAGGCTCTAAATAACAGAAAGAAGTGGAAGATGGAGTGTTAAGAGTGCTAGGGTTTAGTGCCCCGTCTAGGACCAGGTAGTTAGTCATGCGCCACAAAACTGTACTGCTGTGGTATGAGAAATTAAATTGGCTGTCCCACTTGAAAGTAATCATATCGACATTCACGTTAAGCAGGATAGAGAAATCACGGGATGGAGGCAAGCAAAGGAATTTGAACCGTCGCCCTCCAGAATATGAGTCCAGTAACCGATGCGCAGCCTCGGTCATCTTCAGTAAGGCGGGAGTGTGAGTGTGTGAGAGAGAGGGGGGGAGGGAGGGGTGAGAGAGGAGGGGGTACTCGTAATAGTGCATCATTAGTAACTAAGAAATGGGGTTGGTAACGTGAACGAGAACTCCCACTCTTTACTTGAGAGAGACTTCTAAAATCTCGGGCATTTGGTCGCGCAAGGCCGCACTGTAAAAGCGGGCTATAGTGCATATTAAGCATGAATGTCCCAAAGAACCTTCTGAATCTACAGAAATTAGCACCATAATCCTAATCAACAGACTAAACGTCACTGATAGTGAGCTTCTTCGCAGGTAGAATATCAGATGATTTTAGAAAACCACGTAAACTAAATCTGGACGCATGGACGGAGATCCAGGCCTCACTTAACCCAAATAAGAGCCCAGCGCGCTAAAACAGACATACAGTATGCAGCCAGTACAGAGTGATACATAATTTCACGAAAATGTCTCAGCGAGATTTGTGTATTCAAAGCCTCCTGTTAGTCATCTTATCTAAGTACTAGTTTCCGATATAGACGACTGGTTCCGACACTCTTAACGAAGTGGATGTGGAAAATGCCTACTTAAGTATAGCTGCGATCGACAAGAAACACTGCAGTGCTTTTGTAGGCATGGTTCTAATGGAAATGGCATTTCTTCGTCTTCCTGCGCTTTCTCGTAAGATGCTAACCGGGCTAACAAGCCTCTTGACTGCTACATTGACCTGCACCAGTGGACCCGACCGAGAGACAGCTGGCTCCCCATCACCCCAGATAAGGCAACGAATCTGTCGTGCAACAGACTGAACGATATGAATACATTGGCCCTCGTAAAAGAATTCCAATTATTGTTTCTTAAGTAAAAGCATTGAAGGTCCTATTGATTAGAAGGAGCTTCAGTTCATCTAACTACTGAAGTAACAGTCTTGGTCCAAACTGACCCCAGTTTGTTACACTTACTCTGTGAGAGCACATATATGAACAAAAAAGGAATAAATTACACATTAATGCGATTAACAAAGTATAAAGTGAACAATATAAATCAAAGGTATGTTGATTTGGCGTTGCCTGCAAGGAGAAAGTGAGATGGGACCGACCGTTTTCTTAATTGGAGCTTATCGAGAAAGTACAACTACAGATGAGTGCGCAATGAATGTCCGGGCTATGCCAGGAAGACGTATGAAAACCGGATGCAAATGACAAAGCCTGCTCAGCCATGGATGAGCCGTCGAATACCTGACCAAGTGTTAACTAACTGGACCTAAACAAGGTGAAAAACAGTGCACCGCGAAATCTTTAACTGTTGTGTTTTCTAGCAGCCTGTGCTGCCAGATATTCTCACCATAGTTCACGTTTTGGAAAATAGAATTCTGCATACGGCCAGACCTAATGTTAAAGGCAACAAATGAGTCATCAGTCACTCTGCGATGGGCTGATCACCAGAAATGCAAATCTGCCTTCTGCCACTTCACGGAAATCCGTGTGTTCTCAGAGCGTCCGCTTCTCTGAGTCTACTGTATACAATATCCGCACAAAACATACTTCACCTATCAGAAAGCTCTTCTAGATCTTGGCGGACGACTTTTTTTTTCTAACAGCAGTCCAACGTCCGACCTAGCAAATGTTTTATGAACTGCCTTGCCACATACACGATTCTGAGAAAACTGAACTCCAAACTCCCTCTTCTCAGATATATTTGTACGTCGCCTAATGGGCTGTTTCCCCGCTGCGGAAATTTCTAGAAAACGAGGTCATAATCAAGCAAAGAAGCTACTTTCCCACCTTGTGAGAGAGAAAAATTCTCACTCCGCGTGGAGTGTCGGCGGGTTGACACAGATGCAAAGAAGGAAAAAGTTTTAACAATAAACAGCCGCCAAGCTACCCATGAGAAAGCAGAGATATAATTTTCTCCAGGCCAGCATGGCACCGTTAGGTTTCCTGGAAAAAGCGTTGCCAGCGAAAACAAATTTCCACCAAACTGTTCTTCGAACAGAGGGGCTGACTTGTAAAAATAATGTATTCTGCTATGGTAGATTGCGCAGAACGTTTCGTTATACCGAAGTGACATAGTCATGCGACTGCGGTATGCACGTATGCACATGGCGGGATTATCGCGTACACACAAGGTATAAAAGGGAAGTCTGTCAGCGGAGCCGTCAGTGTACTCAGGTGATTCATGTGAAAAATTTTGCGACGTGATTACGGCAGCACGACGGGAATTAAGAGAATCGTTGTTGGAGTTAGATGCATGGAACATTCCAGTTCGGAAATTGTTACGGAATTCAATATTCCGAAATCCACAATGTCAAGAGTGTGCCGGGAATACCAAATGTCAGCGATTGCTCCTCACCACGGACAACGCAGGGACCGTCAGCCATCTACAGCGGCGTTTGCTTAGAGTTCTCATTGCTAAAGACAAACAACACTGCATGAAATAACAGCAGACATCAATGTAGGACGCATCGGCGAACGTATCCGTTTGGACGGTGCGGTGAAATTAGGCCTTAATTTTGGGGCTATGGCAGCAGAAGACCGACTGAGTGCCTTTGCTAACATACTCGTAATATCAGTAACGCATAAAGATAACACAAAAGTCACAGCTCTCTCATCGATAGACGGAAGGAAATGTTTGGCAAAGAATAACGTTAACGTAGCTGCCTTATCAGTTTGTTACATAACGTGCTATTTGTTATCATCATAATGGATTAAATTAATGCAATCTACATGATGGGTCTCAAAATTGATGGCAATTTAGCTTGATTAAATACTACTTACACTCCTTATCTTGTCCAACACTCAATGTCATTGTCATGAGGAAAGGAGCACACATTTGGTCAAATTATTGGGTAGTTGCCGAAATGCTATCAGACTCAGTGTCCAAAATACTCTGTAAGAGATCCTGATTGCCATAAAAAAATCGTTAATTCAGACAATATGAAAACCCTTTTTCCCTTCCCTACGACGTCCTCTGCTCTTTCCTCCACCTGTCTACAAGTACCCCACGGTGAACATCTCGGAAGAAAAATGTCAGCAGTTAAACCAAATCAAAACATACGGCCACCGGCGACCATAATGCAGCAGTTACTTTATCAGCATCGCATCTGAGGGGGAAGTGAGGCTATGAGGCTCACTTTTAGATTCACACGAACTCAATAAGAGAAATCGTATCTTCATTGGTTCCGAATCTTTTTTGTTTTCTGCTATTGCAAATAGGTGTTACGCTTAGTCTCAGAGAACATCCTCTCGAATATATTGCTTTTGGACCGTGGCAGATTCGGTCCTCCAATTGATATGACGTGAAAGTGCTGTAACGAGGGACCTCCCTGATGTCTATCAAGACTGCAAATATCAGCGTAATTAGCAGGAGCAAGTGTATTGAAAAATGTCAATTTGATAGGTAGTTCTAGATCAACAGTATCCAAGATGATGACAGCATAAACGACTCGTTAGCAGGCATTTTCAAGAAAAGTGGTACTGGAGGGCACCATGGAAACAAGGAAAAAGGAGGAGCTGCAACATGTGTAAAAGTTGGACGTAAAGTCAAAAAGACTCAAATAAACAATGTGTGTGTTTATCGGAGCCTAGAAGCGTATGCTTGGGATATGTTACTGCAGAATACTTCTCTTGTAATTGTAACAGGCTACAGGTAGTCTCTAGCAAACATTTAGCTATTTATGAGAAATCTAAACGAATTATGGAGCTATCTGTCACTCAAACCAGTTGGTAGCTTGCGGATATTTTAATGTGGATTTATAAAAAATTGCGGACAGGATAAATGAACCAGTAACATTATTTTGGTGTTTCAATCTAATTTCAGCAGTTAACTTTCCAACTCAGGTACGGCAGGTTAGTAGGACATTAATCGATGATATGTTTGTAGACAGTGTTCAGCCTAAAGCAAAGATTACAATATTTTTTAGAATATGTTATAAGAGGTTGTATGGGATAATGTATATATAAAAAGATATGCTTATGTCAGATTCATTGTATTCGGTAGGAAATATTTGTCAATATCTGAAAGTTGCTATTTTAAAAGTTATACAGAAGATCCATTAAATAAACAAGTACGCTGTCGATAAATAAGGGAATTAATATCTCATGTAGGAGAATAAGGTATATTTATATAAAGACCAGAACAGATCAAGGTCCGACATTAGTTGCATACTACAAAAAATACTGTAATGTTTTAAACAAATTCATTAAAATGTCAAGAACTATGTATATCTTGAAAGAAATGAATAATGTGGATAATAACTACAAAACTACATGAGATGTTATCAAACGGGAAAAGTACAGCCTGCCAGTGTACAAAATAGCGTAACACTCAAACTAAATGACAGTTTTGTGACAGATAATTCACAGGTTGCGAGTACTTTTAAGGACCACTTTGTAAGTATATCAGCAAAATTAGGATGAAATGTTCAGTTGAAGAAGCAAGAGAATGTCATTCCACAAAACTTTAAGCAACGGGAAGTAGCAACAACATCCTTCAGGCAGCCTTAGTGGCCGAGCGGTTCTAGGCGCTTCAGTCTGGAACCGCGTTACCGCTACGGTCGCAGGTTAGAATACTGCCTCGGGCATGGACGTGTTAGGTTAGTTAGGTTTAAATAATTATAAGGAACTGATGACCTCAGATGTTAAGTCCCATAGTGCTGAGAGCCATTTGAACCATTTGAACATCCTTCACTGAAATTAACAGAATTACAAAAATCTAAAAAACAAAGGCTCATGTGCTGTTGATGAAACTTCAAAGAGAATGCTGAAAATTTATTCCAGCTTAATAAGTGATTACCATAATGATATATATACTGAAGAGCCAAAGAAACTGGTAAACCTGCCTAACATCACGTAAAGCTCCCGCGTGCACGCACAGGTGCCGCAACACGACGTGACATGGACTCGACCAATGTCTGAAGTAGTGCTGGAGGGAAGTGACACGTGAATCCTGCAAGGCTATTAATAAATCCGTAAGAGTCTGAGGGGATGATGAACTCTTCTGAACAGCACGGTCTAAGACATCCCAGATATGCTCAATAATGTTCAGGTCTGGGGAGGTTGGTGGCTAGAGAAAGTGTAACTTATAAGAGTGTCCCTGCAGCCACTCTGTAGCAATTCTGGACGGTGTGGAGTCGCCTTGTCCTGCTGGAACTACCCGAGTCAGTCGGAATGTACAATTGACATGAATGGATGCAGGTGATCAGACAGGATGCTTATGTACGTGTCACATGTCATAGTCGTATCTAGTATCAGCGGACCCATATCATCCCAACTGCTCACGCCCCTCACCATTACAGAACCTCCACTAGCTTGAACAGTCCCCTGTTGACATGCAAGGTCCATGGTTCATGAGGTTGTCTCTATACCCGGACACGTCCATCCGCTCGATGCAATTTGGAATGAGACTCGTCCGACCAGGCAACACGTTTTTAGTAATCAACAGCCCAATGTCGATATTGACTGGGCCAGGCGAGGCGTTAAGCTTTTTGTGTCGTGCAGCCATCGAGGGTACACGAGTGGGCCTTCGGCTCCGAAATCCCATGTTGATGATGATTCGTTGAATGGTACGCACGCTCACACTTGTTGATGGGCCAGCACTGAAATCTGCTGCAATTTGCGGAATGGCTGCACTTATGTCACGTTGAACTTTAGTCGTCGTTTGTCCCGTTCCTACAGAATCTTTTTTCAGCCGCAGCGACGTCGGAATTAGATGTTTTACCGGACTGCTGATGTTCAAGATACAGTCGTCGAAAGGTCGTACCGAAAAATCCCCACTTTATCGCTACCTCGGAGATTGTGTGTACCATCGCTCGTGCACCTGCTATAACACCACGTTCAAACTCACATGTTGATAACCTGCCAGTGTAGCAGCAGTAACTGACATAACAACTGCGCGACATACTTGTTGAATTATATAGGCGTTGCCGACAGCACTGTAATCTGTATGTTTACATATATATGTATTTGAATACACATGCCTATACCAGATCCTTTGGCGCTTCAGTATTTAATGCATCACTGGCACAGGGAATTTTTCCAGACAGCTTAAAACACGACGTTGCAGTTGCAGTTCTTCATAAGAAAAGCGACAATAAAGACTTAATTGTCGTCCAGTTCCCTCACAGAGTCCCAGAAGACCGTCGCCACGACTTTAGCTGCTGAGGGTGCAGCTTTGAACAGTTTCTTTCAAAATATGCGAGGAAGTGGAGAGGAGGAGATTTGTGTTTAACGTCCCGACGACAACAAGGTCATTAGAGACGGAGCACAAGCTCGGATTAGGGAAGGATGGGGAAGGAAATCGGCCGTGCCCTTTCGAAGGAACCATCCCGGCATTTGCCTAAAGTGATCTAGGGAAATCACGGAAAACCTAAATCAGGATGGCCGGACGCGGGATTGAACCGTCGTCCTTGCGAATGCGAGTCCAGTGTGCTAACCACTGCGCCACCTCGCTCGGTATGCGAGGAAGTGATGTCTTCAATAGCAGAATCACACTTTTATAGAAACAGTTTACTGAGCACTTTACAGTTTGGATACGACAAGGTTTACTCGACAGAGAATGCTATTTATTCATTCATTCGTCGGATACCACAACCCATAAACAATAAAATATCGCCAGTTGGTACTGTTTAGTATGCAGCTACAAAAATCATTGTTGATTTGCCCAATGACATAAATGTCTGACAGATTAGTAAGAAGTTTATTATTTCAAAAGTAATCGCCATAAATATTAATACATTAATCTCTCAGTGAGATAAGGCGGTCAGTTTCTTCATGGAAAAATGTTTGCGGTGGTCTACGAAACCATGATTACACCCAGGCGTTTATCTCTTCGTTCGAAGCGAATCCACGGCCACAAATGTCTTTCTTCAGGACTTCAAAATGTAGAAATCGCACAGGGAGGGACACGGACTGTATGCAGGATGTGTAAGAGTTTCCCAGCCGAACTTCTGCAGTGTAGTCTAAATAAACTGGGCGACGTGTGGGTGGCCCACATGTTGGCAAGGTTGTTAACTCTCATAACTTTCTGTGGTTCGGCAGCGTCATCTGACGGGAGTTTTTGGAAACTAATTAAGAATTATCTTAGGTTCATTATGAATCCAGTATGACTTTTCAATTAAGAAATTTTGTCTATCGAAAGTAGAACAGCTACAGGTATCTGTTTTGATGACGCAAATTCAAAATTTGCAGCAGAAACGTTAGAAGGAAGAGATTCAATGCAGCATGTTAAAGTCACTTATCACTCACGAAAATATCTTTGGTTATTTGTACCGCATTATTAATAAACAAACTGTGTTTATAAAATTGCCTTATCTGTTTCCGTTCATACGAGTAAAAACTGTTTACGAAAAATTTAACGTCATACTTCGCTTACTTAACCACCTGGGCGCTGAAGAGGGGGTTGAGTGACAATTTAAAACCCCGTACAGGCTCACACATTACCTAGTTACGCAATCTAGTTACGCCACTGTGCACTTTGGTTAATGGATTTTTTTTAATCATCTGAGGTAGAGTCCAGTATGAAGATCATGTGAAAATTCCGATGACCCAAGAGGATTTAAAACATCGCATTGTTGGTACACGTGCAGTGATACCGAAGGAATTACTTTTGTTTGGCCAGACGTCTTGCACCATATGACCTCAAATGTACTTTGCAGTGGACCGTGACGATTTCGAACAGTTGATGGCATAAATATACTCTTAAGGAAGTTTTTATGTCCATATTCTTTTTTGATTTCCTTTCTCTTAGTGCTGCTGATGTAATTTTGTATTGTAAGTCTTTTTTTTACTTTAAACTCAGAATTCAAAATTATTTATTTAATCTTTGCGTCTCATTTCTGTATTAGAAATCCATTCAATTTTTGAGGTGCACCTATCTCTCAAGCCTTTGGCTGAAACAAGACCAGAACTGTTATAGCAGTGAACTTGTGAATCTGTGTAGTCAAGTATGCTTACTATCAGTTTTGAATTAAATTTTCTTCGAATATTTCACTTTTGTAAGTAGTATCTTTCGGCTGTGTAACCTGGGTAGCCACTTCAGTCTGACCCTACAGTCCTGTACAACAACGCGAAAGGCAACAATCGGTGTCATATTCTAAACACGTATGTTCTAAGTTCTAAATACCGAAATTTCTACTAAACTACTAATCCAGTTTTGAAGAGTGAGATGTCATTGTATTTGTCTCTCTTACATCGGCAATAGAAGCAGCAAAAATTACTGTAATTCTACTTGAAAAAAGGACTTTGATATTTATATCTCTGTGATTGATATAGCTGTGAAAAACGTTGTCGCATTTAGAGAGCACTTTTCACAGTAATTTGGATTAAAACAGAATTACGATATGTTAAACAGTTGAAGAAATATGTGAGAGGAATCACTCGCTGTGACGTAACTCCTCAGTTTTGTTGTTTTATGTTGCGTACTCATCCTTATTTTCCTCCTAGGTAACGCTTGCTTTCAAATAGGCGCTTATTTTAGCAGTTTTATGTCTGCCGCCATGACATTTTCAGTTCTTTCAAAATAAGTGAAAAATGCAGATACAGCTGTAATTTGCCTTCTGCATGGTGGAAGTTGATCTAAACTAACCTAAAGAGAGACGCGCTCACGATGACTTTGAAAATACTTTGTTGAGAGTTACGTTAATTAATCATCTGTTCATTGATTACATCTTTATGGTATTAGAAGAAGGTTGGAATAAGAGAGTCATCCTGAATTGGAAGAAAATATTAGTTCCGCCAGCCGCTGTTTGTTGCATTAGAAAGTGAAACCTGTAGAGGTGCAACACATCTCACACATTTCACGAAGGAAAAGTGCCATTGTGCCGAAAGGTAGTTACAGCTATTCTTTGGAGTCTATAAACGAACAAAGCGTTTGGTATTTATAGAATATTTCGTCGTTTCTTGAAGGAACATTGTCATATTAAAAATTTGAGTACACAGTATTTATGTTCCACAGTAATATTTATTTAATAGTTCGTTGTGAACCGGCTTTCGGCTTCTTAGGGCATCGTTAGATAATTTCACACTAAATAGACACCCCACACAAATTCATCGAGAGTTCATAGCAGTACAAAGATCTTTGTAGAAAGATGCTTGACATTTCATGGCTATATTGATACGAAAAGCAAGCATAATGTATCACACCAAAGATACTCGGAACAAATAAATCTTGTATTCCAGTATGTTAAAATATTAAAACTATATGAATGTATCAGTCAAATATGTTGGACACGTGAGTAATAGGAAACGCTACTATGATATATTGACAAAGTGGTGAATTTGATGAACTGACCGAAAAAATGGAGCCGGTGGGAGGAGGGGGGGGGGTGAGAAAGAGGTCTCTGGAATGTGGGTGTGGAACATTCATAACAAGCTTGTTGTGCCATATTGAGAGAAATAATAAATGGAAGTTGCTACTTTAGTGAGGTTCAGTAAATGAACTGCATTTTGTCATTAAGGACCAGGTCAGGATTCTTTGATTGTTGTCAGGATTTCGAATAATGTTAGTTTTCTGCCTTTAGTTCTTCTGTGAAGAACATAATATTTCGTATCATATGAATGACATTTATTCAGAGCATGTTCGGCAAAGGTCGAATTTTTCTTCTTCAGTCTCCAACTCCTTTCATGGTCAGTCAGTCTAGAAGTTTGAGCCAAATTCAATAGGCGAGTACATTCAGTCAGGTAGGTTAGCAACGGGGTCCCCACGCAGCTCCTTATTAGCTGAAATGTTTATGGATAATGTTGAAAAAAGGTATTTATATAGGGGCCTCTTGTAAATTCTAAATGTGGATCATCTACTGTGCTTGTAGAAATGTACGACCAGACAATTACACAAATTTTATTAACAGTTAAATTCACACCACAGTAAAATTAAGTTTACAGTAGAGTTGGGAGGTGACTCCATCAACCTTTTAGACCTCACTGTTGACATGAGTAAGCAACAGCCTTTATTTAAGATACGCTGAAAAGTAGCTTTGATAAAAATAGTAATACCGACCGGTTCCCAACATCCCATAAGAAAAAATCATGCAGCCTTCCACTCTATGGTGCACCATCTAGTGTCTATGCCACAAACCAAACCAGAATTTGAAAATGAATTGAAAATAATTAAAGAACTATCATACAGTCGTGGTTATAGTCATACCCTAACTGACAATATACTCAGCAGAAAGAAGAGACAGAGGATAACAGCACTCCTTCATCCTTCTCAGACAGCACAAAACCACACTGATAACGAATGGGCAGAACTTCACAGGAAACTGCAATCTACAGAAAATACACTTCAGCTTCTTACACTAGGAATGCTACTGTCCATCTCCTGTCCAACAGTAAAGATTATATTCTACCTTAAGAAAAGAATGAAATTTATAGGACTTTGCGCAATCTGTGTTGCAAATTACATGTACGTCAATCATGTAGGACCATAATTATTAGACTAACTGAGCATGAAAGGAATCGGAGACAGAAAAAGAATGATTCGACCTTAAATGAACATGCTCAGAACGAATGTCATTCATGTGCTGTGAAATGTAGTGTTCACCAGAGAGAAATTAAAGGCAAAAAACTAACATTACTCGTAATTCTGATCATTTAATAAACAGCAGTCAAAGAATCCTGATCTTAATGACGAAACACAGATTCATTAGTCACCCTCAGTAAGTAGCAGCAGCCAGTTATTAGTTTTCTCATCACTAGGTAATAAGTTTGTTGTAACTGTCCCACACCTACAACCCATAGACATCTCTCTCTCTCGCACTCCTTTTTTTGACCTGTTTATCACATTCGCCACTTTCTCCATATAACATAGTAACCTATGCCATAATTTACTTGTACAACATATTTGGTTTATTCATTCACATAGTTTTAATATTTGAATATGCCGTATTACAAGATTTATTTGCTCAGATTCTCTTTGGATGTTATTATGCTTGTGTTTATTAACAACATAATCGCTAAATGTCTCATATCTGTGTACAACAATCTTAGTACAGCTATGAAAGCTCTTTGAAGTTGTGTGGATTATCTCTTTTATGTTAAGCTACCTGCGTATGGCCCGTTGTTGTTGTTGTTGTGGTCTTCAGTCCTGAGACTGGTTTGATGCAGCTCTCCATGTAACTCTATCCTGTGCAAGCTTCTTCATCTCCCAGTACCTACTGCAGCCTACATCCTTCTGAATCTGCTTAGTGTATTCATCTCTTGGTCTCCCTCTACGATTTTCACTCTACACGCTGCCCTCCAATACTAAACTGCTGATCCCTCGATGTCTCAGAACATGTCCTACCAACCAATCCCATCTTCTAGGCAAGTTGTGCCACAAGCTCCTCTTCTCCCCAGTTCTATTCAATACTTCCTCATTAGTTATGTGATCTACCCATCTAATCTTCAGCATTCTTCTGTAGCACCACATTTTGAAAGCTTCTATTCTCTTCTTGTCCAAACTATTTATCGTCCATGTTTCACTTCCATACATGGATATCTAAACATTTATGGTGGTGTCTGTTTGCACTATATCGTGTCTCCCTACCACTTTCGCGCAACGACGCTCTGAGCGTGTTTTTTAGGGAATCAACTAGTTTGAACCTGAGACCTGCTGCTGGTAAGGAGACGCCAGACCACACATGACATGTAGAATTCAGAAGAGTTCAGTGAGACTAGCCATGATATAACCAAATACTAAATGATCTCAGCGTCAGCTCCACTGCACTCCCTGTAAAAGAATCTTAATACTAACTAAATTTAGTGGAAAGGGCTCAAGGCTTTCCTATTTTTAGTTAGCTGGTAAAAATAACGACGAAAAATCAGTTAAGTTTACCATTGGAAATTTTATTCTACTCACAAAACAATGATTATAAATTGCACTATTGATAAAAGGAAATCTTTTAATACAGGATGGTAAAAGCTAACTGCGTTCAACAAAAATGTGAACGAATACTCCCTGAATGGGTTTCCAAGTTCTACAATCGATCGAATGATGACCTATGCCAAATCACATCTATAATCTAGGTTTAATTTAAGTTTCACAAAAGAGAAAACTATCAAAATGGTCTACAGTGACCCTCAATTATCTTTAATTACTTATTTAATTGTCGTAAATTACAGTGGCTGATGTGGCTTCTCAATAACTATATAAAAGAAAAATCATCGCGTTTCAGATCTTTTCTTCAAGTGGCAAATGTGAACACCATGAGTTTTAATTAACGATCAACACTAGTATTACGCAAAAAAGGGGTGTAACAGATGAGTCTTCTGCAGTTCTGAGTGAAGCCTTATGCGCTCAAAAATGCGGCATCGCGTGCGTTCATTACCTTGTCGGTGTTTAAGCAGCGTCAGGGCGGCAGCGGCCGGCGCAGCAGCCATCCAGCTCGCCGTCTCCGAACTAACTCTCCTCTAACTTCTCCTTTCTACAGTTTACCGAAGTTAGTTTAAAAAACTATCTGGCTATGTTTTCATCTGACCAATCAGGGTCTCAATGTTAACCTTAAGCTCCGCCTACAAAAATTCTGTCTATCCAATGAGAAACGTTATACTTTTCGTGGTGGGGTAATGTTTTTTAAAGTTTGCAACGTAACAGAGACGCTAAAAAGTCTCACGCTAAAACGTGCGGGTGGTGTGGTCCTTTTAGCGTTATCGTGAGATCTATACTGTTCTTCTGGATGGCTCTTTCTTTTAACATGGGCTGGATGATTGTCCTAATGTAACAGACACGCGAAAAAGTCTCACGCTAAAACTTGCTGGTGGTAGTGGCCCTTTTTGTGTTATCGTAAGTTCTATACTGCTTTTCTGGAGGGCTCTAGCTTTTGACATGGGCTGGGGGTGGTCCTTGACATACCTGAGACGCGAAAAAGTCTCACGCTAAAAAGTGCGGGTTGTATAGTCGTACAGGTAGGCTCGCGGCGTGGGTGCCCAGCCCCTCCCTTATCTAGCTTAACACGGTTCTGCTCTCGGCTTCTGTCCTCGTTTCTCCCCTCAGAACTGCGTTTGCCTCACGGTGGGAAGGTACGACATGCATTTAGGCATTCTTGTGTTAGTCTGTGGTATTCCATTTGCTCACTCGTTACTCGTATTACTTTGGTTAATTCAATGTCACGATTTATTCGGAGCTATGCGACATACTACTGGATTTGCTTATCATGTCAGGGTTTTCATGTAAGGTGTTGGATTTGCCTGACACCTTACATATCACCACCCTTCGAACTTAGTTTTTGCACTGAATTTGGCAATGATTGAATCGTTGTCAGTCAAAAATTTTATAATTTATCTAAATTTTGTTGCGTATTGTTCAGCCACGTTATTCTGTTCTATGCTAGTTTGTATTACTAATTTATATTTTATATTCTTCCACATTATAATTAAAACGACAAGAGAAGGATATTTTTATGCTATTATTAATTTTTAACTATTTTCTTTCTTTATTTGAGTGTGAAGTTTGTTTTTTAAGAAGTTTGTTATCGAAAGTGAGGAGTCTTTCACATCGATTTTCTTAGTAATATTGTTTTCATAAATGTAGTAATTAAGTAAAATCTATTCCTAACACATTTTCTAAATACCACGTACAAGAAAATAATTTTTTTTTTTCTAGACACTCATTTCAACATTGTTACACTAACAAATCAGAATTATTTCCAAGAATTGCTTTGACAAAGAAATATACATACACAAGTATTGAGATATTATCACAACAAATTTTACAAATGCTAAAAAAAAATTGCTTTGACAAAGAAATATAAATACACACATATTGATGTATTATCCTAATAACTGGTACAAATGTAAAAAAAAGGGAAAACATCCAACAAGATAATTTTTTATTCTTGGTTTTTATAAGGAGAAAATAATTAAAATATAGTTATTCTTTCATTTTTATGAGGAGAAAATAAGTGGCATATTATTTCTTTATATACTGTCCATTTCAGAACTAATGACTTTTTTTATCGACAGTCTATTTTTTACTTAAGTCCATAGTCAATGACTGTTATTTTGTAGTTTATAAGCTGTCAGGTGTGTTTAACTTACTTAGTTTTTCACACATTTCTTTTGCACAATTCCTACATCACATAAATTGATTTGACACACTCACACAATCCTATGAATGTTCAAGCATGAGGTTGGCGAATGTTTTTGCACGAAGGTGATGGACTTGAGCGGGATGGATGTGGGCAAGTATTTGACGTACAGCTTCGTTCGTCGTTCCTTTTTGGCTTTGCAAGTGTGTGTTGCTGTTGTGGAGGTCCCATAATGGAAAGGAGCTGTGAGTGCAGAATCTCGTGGTTTACTGGCTTTGTATGCGTGAAAGTCATCGTTATGTGTCGCTGAAAGCGGTCGTTTTTCGTTGTAAAACTTCGCAGACGACTAGTTTACAATAGGATAGGGATTTCGGAAGGTATGTCGTCTATTCTTCACCCATCTTCTTTCTTGGTCTCAATCTTGCGAATCTTCAACTTCTGTTCTTCCGCTTTATCTCTGCTTCTTACTTGCTTCTTGGTTCTTCTCTGGGCAGGATATGGAAATATTTATTGATAACTAGTCGCTTTGAAGCTCTCCTCCTAGTAACAGTTTGATAAATTGTTTGGGCGCGTCATTTTTACTTTGTGCAAGTTCTTCTTCAGTTTCGTGCATCAGCGTGCTCTTTAATAGCAGTAGTGTGACTTTTACGCATATTTTTTGCCAGTGGTGGCTTGCCCAAGCGGTCTCCTCGTCGGGCCGGTTTTTGCTCGCTCCGCTGAGTGGGGGCTCAGAGACCCTTCCGGCGTTCGCCGTCCCAGCGCCGTCCCGCCGCGTCTCAGCAGGGGTCTGTCACTGTGCGGCTCGGTGTTCCATGCCTGCAGGGTTCCTCCTAGCGGGCATATTTATTGCCCACTTTCGATACAAGGGCATTCTGTTACTTTCGCTGTCCTTTTCCTTCTCTCGACGCTCCTGCTATGTAGGAATCGTGTCTTGCTAATTACGTCCTTTTCTTTCTTGATACATCTCGCGTTGCAACTTGTGGGTCGTTGCATCTCTTCCTTGGTGGAGTTTTTTACAATGGTTCTTACAAAAAGTTTTACTTATAATCATCTAACATATATCTAGTACCTACTTCTTATACGCCTTCTTAAAAAGCTTTACAAATTTCGGCGCCCTTTCCATGTTACAATTCTAAGATAGTTGGAGTCTTAACGTCTAGTCAAGAATCCTCAAATTCGTTTTTATTTTTATTTTTGTCTAGTGTCGTGATGTATAGCATTTTAGTATTTCATGCTGTTAGACTATCTACGCTTTATCCCTTCACCTTAAGCTATCGTACTATTGATGTTATTATTGAAACTACTTTTTCCCACCTTCCTCTCTCTTCATTCTTCTTTCACCTGACGATCTTATCTGCAACATAATCTTGAAATATTGTGCTGATTATTTACCAGTAATAAAATTAATCTTCAAACTTTTACTGAAAGTGTTTAATACTGCCAGCCTTAGTTAAAAATACCTCTGCTTTATCTCGTAAAATACCCTCTAATTCTATTTTACTGTGTTCCAAAATACCTTGAACTTCTTGCAATTTTTCGTCGATTTCTTAATGGACTTCTAACATGAGTTGAGGCGATTCCTTCTTTTTGTGCATACCATTCTAATTCTTCGTCCTCCTTATCTCGCATCATTCTTAATTGTTTGTTTATAACTGGTATTTCTTCTAATTTTAGCTTTTGCTCAAAGAGAAGCGTGACATTCCCGAATGTTACGCAACCTTTCCCCATATCTATTATCGCTCGTCTCTCATTTAAAAAATCTGCACCTATAATCAAATCTACAGTTAGTTTAGGTATAATCACGAAGTTCGCTTCGATCTTTTGACCTTGGCACGAAAGAGTTAACCTTGTTTGTCTCGTAACTTCCGCAGCATTGTTTCGAATAAGACCTCTTACTTTAATCTTACGTGTTTTCAGAACTGGCAATTCCTCATTGGCATTACACTGCATGAATAAATTTTCTGAGATCACAGTCAGTTCACTTCCGCTATCAATTACAATATTGACTGGGATATGCTTTACCATGGCCTTCACAATTGGTTGAATTTGAAAGGGTTGGTTCTGTTCTTCTTCTTCTTTCATCAACGAATCCTCCACTGAATCATACATGAGTCTTTTTAGGAATTTCTCTTGTGAATTCGAACTTTCTGTAGGATAAGCTTCGACTGCTACTTCTCTCTCTTTTATTTCCTCTTCTCTATTTCTTCCTTCATTTACGCTTTCTTCTACATCCTCTACTTTTTCCTCATCCTCGTCTATCTTCTCCTTCTCCGTCGCTACTTCCACATAATCGCATCTAAATGCACTAATTATCGCTTCATAACTTCCTTCATTATATACATTGGGTTGTGTGCCCACTTGTAACTTATTTTCTTCTTCTGTCGACTGCGCATTATCCTCATTGAATTCTCTTTCCCTGGTTTCCATCTCAAATAGCTCTGCAATACTCATTACTTCGTCCTTTCCTCCTACATTCGTTATGCATGCCTCTGGTAATTCATCTTCCTCGTCATTATTCTCCCAATTAATTTCGTCCCAACACGATATTGTTATTTTCCTGTCTTCGTTCTCATCTGGTCCCTGCGGATTTCTTTCTTCCTTCTTCTCTTCTCGTGATAAGATTTTTACCTCTTTGTTCAAGGTGCTGCAATTGTCCTGGGTCGGTGCGTCATTCTCTTTGGCATGGGCGCTTAGCTGTCAAATCGAACGTTTATCGAGGTTTTGTGGTCTTATCTCCACCTCTTCTATCTGTATTCGCTTTTCTTGTTCAGCTTGTTGATAGTGGTTTCTTTGTTGATAATTTGTCGGTCTATTGGTTCTCCAGTACCCGTTCCGGTTGTCGTTATTCCCTCTGTAATAGTTGTTGCCGTTCCTGGGTGAATTATAATTATTGCCATATTCTCTTCTAAATACATAACCGGTTCTTTGTTGAAATCTATTCTGGTTTCTTGGTGCGAAGTTATCACGTGGTTCGTAATTATTGTTTCTTCGTACTATGTCTTGTGGATTCCACTGCTTTTTGATTTCGTTTTCACGTGCGCTTCGTCTTTTTCTTGCGTCATCTTCCGAAAATATGAACTCTAGTTCCCTTAGAATACCTTTAAATGCTTCGACGTCATTGCCTCCGCGACCTACTAATGATTGCTGGTATTCCAATGGTAGCTTCAACGCGCATAATTTAATCAACTCTCCGCCACTGTATGGTACATCTAAGAATTGATTTTTGTTTGTCATTGCTTCGAAAAGTTTCACGGGACTCTTCTCTCCTGAATTTTCAAAATATGGGTTCTGTAATAATCCGTACTTCACTCTGTTCTGTGCTTCCCTTGACCAATATCGTGAGAGAAACTTCTCTCTGAAATCTTCGTACGATCGGCATGTCGCTGCAACGTTCTGCATGGTTTCTGCGACTGTTCCTGACATGTGTGCACATATAAAGTCTAATTTGTGTGCTAGCGTCCAGTGTTCTGGTAATCCTACTCGGAATTGATCAATAAAAGTTCGTGGATGTAATGAGTTTCCTTCTCGAAAGTGTTGAAATTTTCTGACTGTGAGGAAATGATTGTTGTCGTACTTCGTCATAGTTCCATATGAAATTCGCGATTCTTCGCCACTTTTGTTTCTGATCATTTCTTCCGTTGTTCTTTCCTGTTGTGGTCGATCCATTGGATATTGTCCACTGTAACTTTCGCGTACCCGCGGTGTAGGCTGTCTGATTTGAAGTATGTTACTTTCCGCAAATCTCAAATACATAATATCTTCGTTAATTTCTTGTTTCTCCGGTGCTGTTACAGATACGGACGTGGTTGCAGACTCTGTGCTTGTTCGATCCTGTTCACTACGCTCTTCAATGGTTTGCAACAACTCTGTTCGCAATTTCTGAAATTGTCGCTTCGTTTGCGCTTCTATTTTGACTATGCGGCTATCATATCTTTTCAGCGCTGCTTTTGTGATACGTTTGTGTAACACACCTTTTTCAACAATTTTACGCGCTGTACCTGCTGCTTGTCTAGTAATTACGTTTATCTGTTTCTTTAGTTTCTTGACTTCTCCCTGGGTGTTGTTACGTAATGTTTTGATCTCGCCCTGAATGTCATTACGCAATGTTTGTACGTCCGCTTGTACCTTGTCAATGTCTGTTCTCAATTGATTGTGACCTGTTATTAAGTTTCCTATCACTTCTCGAGATTCTTTTGCCTCGTTTTCAATATGACTTAGGTGTAACTGAATTTTTTTTGTTTTGTTCTTTAATCTCACGCATTTGTCTCGTGGTTTCCGCATTCTGAATTTTAATTTGGTTCGCAATTTCTTTATTTTGCCTTGTCATGGTTTCCGTAATTTGTTGTAATAATTCTGCGAGATTGGTGAGTCCTATTACGTTTTGTTCCGACGTCCTACGCTCTGTGTTTTCGCCCAAGTGTTGGTACGCAACCGATTGCATTAAACTGTGCTGTGACACGTTTCTGCTCTCATTCCTTGTACTCTGTGGTGAGGGAGCTCTGATTACTTGTACTATGGGTTCTACGTATTCAAGACGCAAGTCAGAATCCTCATCGCCTGTCTCTCTACTTTGCTGCTCTGTCGTATGCTAACCTAGGTTTTCTATGCCTCGACGTACATTATCCTCGTTATGGTGCGTTATCTGTCCTACTTCTCGCGATACTGCATCGTCTGTTGTACTGTCCTCTATTCTCTGTCGATTTTCATGCTAGGTCTCTACCTCAATTCGGTCAAGGTCTCGATCTGCCATTGCTAATCTTTCCGAATCCCTTATTTTCTGTTATAAAAGCAATTCACGCGCCCTACTTCGCGTCAAAATGCGCTCATACGATCTCACGCGTTTCATAAACTTTTTGTTCGCGGGGCGCTCAATCTATCTCACGAATTTCATAAATTTTTTGTTCACACGACTTGACACTACCAAGACTAACAATCCATTCACTTACTTGTTGGGTCAGAACCAACTTGTCAACGATGTATCCGCCACCTGTGCGCTTGCATTGGAGAGAAAACTTAATTCTAACAATTTTCAGAATTCATAACTTAATTATGCTATTGTTTCTGCTAGACTCATTTCTATTTTATACATTTACTATCTATCGCTGCAGCTACTGTCTTTGACTAGGTATAACGTTAGAAATTTTTTTTTAATTTTTTAAACAAGATATTTTTCTGACCTACTTAGGCATGTGGTCGACCTTCAATCATGGTATTTTACCATCCTGGCAGGGTCGCCATTTTCTAAACATTCATGGTGGTGTCAGTTTGTACTATATCGTGTCTCTCTACCACTTTCGCGCAACGACGCTCTGAGCGTGTTTTTTAGGGAATCAACTAGTTTGAACCTGAGACCTGCTGCTGGTAAGGAGACGCCAGACCACACATGACATGTAGAATTCAGAAGCGTTCAGTGAGACTAGCCATGATATAACCAAATACTAAATGATCTCAGCGTCAGCTCCACTGCACTCCCTGTAAAAGAATCTTAATGCTAACTAAATTTAGTGGAAAGGGCTCAAGGCTTTCCTATTTTTAGTTAGCTGGTAAAAATAACGACGAAAAATCAGTTAAGTTTACCATTGGAAATTTTATTCTACTCACAAAACAATGATTATAAATTGCACTATTGATAAAAGGAAATGTTTTAATACAGGATGGTAAAAACCAGCTGTGTTGAACAAAAATGTGAACGAATATTCCCTGAGAGGGTTTCCAAGTTCTACAATCGATCGAATGATGACCTATGCCAAATCACATCTATAATGTAGGTTTAATTTAAGTTTCACAAAAGAGAAAACTATCAAAATGGTCTACAGTGACCCTCAATTATCTTTAATTACTTATTTAACTTGTCGTAAATTACAGTGGCTGATGTGGCTTCTCAATAACTATATAAAAGAAAAATCATCGCGTTTCAGATCTTTTCTTCAAGTGGCAAATGTGAACACCATGAGTTTTAATTAACGATCAACACTAGTATTACGCAAAAAAGGGGTGTAACAGATGAGTCTTCTGCAGTTCTGAGTGAAGCCTTATGCGCTCAAAAATGCGGCATCGCGTGCGTTCATTACCTTGTCGGTGTTTAAGCAGCGTCAGGGCGGCAGCGGCCGGCGCAGCAGCCATCCAGCTCGCCGTCTCCGAACTAACTCTCCTCTAACTTCTCCTTTCTACAGTTTACCGAAGTTAGTTTAAAAAACTATCTGGCTATGTTTTCATCTGACCAATCAGGGTCTCAATGTTAACCTTAAGCTCCGCCTACAAAAATTCTGTCTATCCAATGAGAAACGTTATACTTTTCGTGGTGGGGTAATGTTTTTTAAAGTTTGCAACGTAACAGAGACGCTAAAAAGTCTCACGCTAAAACGTGCGGGTGGTGTGGTCCTTTTAGCGTTATCGTGAGATCTATACTGTTCTTCTGGAGGGCTCTTTCTTTTAACATGGGCTGGAGGATTGTCCTAATGTAACAGACACGCGAAAAAGTCTCACGCTAAAACTTGCTGGTGGTAGTGGCCCTTTTTGTGTTATCGTAAGTTCTATACTGCTTCTCTGGAGGGCTCTAGCTTTTAACATGGGCTGGGGGTGGTCTTTGACATACCTGAGACGCGAAAAAGTCTCACGCTAAAATGTGCGGGTTGTATAGTCGTACAGGTTGGCTCGCGGCGTGGGTGCCCAGCCCCTCCCTTATCTAGCTTAACACGGTTCTGCTCTCGGCTTCTGTCCTCGTTTCTCCCCTCGGAACTGCGTCTGCCTCACGGTGGGAAGGTACGACATGCATTTAGGCATTCTTGTGTTAGTCTGTGGTATTCCATTTGCTCACTCGTTACTCGTATTACTTTGGTTAATTCAATGTCACGATTTATTCGGAGCTATGCGACATACTACTGGATTTGCTTATCATGTCAGGGTTTTCATGTAAGGTGTTGGATTTGCCTGACACCTTACAGCTACACTCCATACAAACACTTTCAGAAACGACTTCCTGACACTTAACTCAATACTCGATGTTAACAAATTTCTCTTCTTTAGAAATGCTTTCCTTGAAATTGCCAGTATACATTTTATATCCTCTCTACTTCGACCATCATCCGTTATTTTGCTCCCCAAATTACAAAACTCTTTTACTACTTTAAGTGTCTCATTTCCTAATCTAATACCACAACATCACCCGACTTAATTCGACTACATTCCATTATCCTCGTTTTGCTTTTGTTGGCGTTCATCTTATATCCTCCTTTCAAGACACTGTCCATTCCGTTCAACTGCTCTTCCCAGTCCTTTGCTGTCTCTGACAAAATTGCAATGTATTCGGCTAACATCAATGTTTTTATTTCTTGTCCATGGATTTTAAAAGCAGCCAAAAACAAGTTGATAGCAAACTGTCAGATAAATATTGTTGTGGAACATAAATAGTTAATACTTATATGGATATAGTGTCAGTTCTTTCGGACATGTCCGAAAGAACGGACACCATATCCATATAAGTATATAGTTCTGGCAATACCACCCATGATCTTCTTCTTCTGTGCGGATGCGCACGTATTCCCCGAACTCTTACGGGACTTGGTAAGAATGTCTTCCACGAGTAATGAGTGTGTTGGTGTTTGACACTACGAATGTATTGTGTGGACACACAAGATGAGAATGTGGGTCTCGCGGGAGGCGTGCGCGAGATAGTCCCTGTGGTCGCACTACCATCTGTGCCCTCGGTGGCTCAGATGGATAGAACGGCTGCCATGTAAGCAGGGGAAATGTATCGTTGTTAATATATGTAAACAAATATACATGGTTACAAAGAAAAAAGAAAAGGTTCGAGTCCCGGTCGGGGCACACATTTTCACCTGTCCCCGTTGATACAATCTGAACGTATTAATATAATTGTAATAAATAGTTTGCGTTCAAGTTTTTAACAAAGCATTGTAACTTTATTATTCACACCATAAAGGCATTTTTACGATCTTTGCTAACTCCGCACGTCTTAGACGTTTGTATTACAGCCTTCTTGCAGCAAGCACTGGCTACGAGTGGGTCGTGTATCGCTGGCTTAAGGCGACCGATCCGCAAAAGTTGCGTCAGCGGAACGTAACGTGCGAAATGCGTTTGGGGGTCGCCACAGAGGGCGCTGCCGACCCCGACTCTTCCCTGTGGGACCCTCAGCGGGGCCCCCGGCCGTTCGCGCGGGCAATAAGTCTGGCAATGGGCGACCGCGCGGGGCTAATAAGCGATCGTGATCGGCCCTTACGCGGTGACCGGGAGGGCGATGGCCACGCAGAGCCGGCGGTGGGGGCGCCCCAGCAGGCCGGCCGGTGACACATCGTTACCTCGGATTACGGCGCTCTGTATTCTCCGCACCACGCCGGGAACACGGCAGAGGAACTCTGCGTCCTTTCAAGTGGATGTTTCCGGTCTTCGCAAAAGCGCTTAGCAAACTCTTCCATAAATGAGGCCCTTTGACGCTCATAAGGCTGACGGATCCCTCAAGTTGTCAGTGGGTTATAAAGGCCATACATGTCTAACATCAAATACCTTCAAAAAATTATCGAATAACGCGAAACAGCTGACTGACATCATTGCCAGATTTAAACATAAACTAACAAACTTCCATGTCGAGATTTCCTATTCTACAGATATAATTTTATATAAAAGCTACAGTCCGATTGAAATTTCTTGTTAGTTGACAGTTCGCGCGTTGGAGCTGCTTTCCTCCAATCAGAGAGCTCAACGTCACGCCCGAACCGTGCGCCATTGCCCAACTGCCACAACAACTGTTCATTTCACTGCCAATTCCTTGTCCTGCATTGTTTCTTTATGTGTTTGGTTCCTGAATTATCGCTCTAATACTTTTGTTTAATATTTCATTACACATGATAACCACACAGAAAACAACACTCATACACAACGATGTTACTGAGATACACACATTTCATACACAGCACTAACCAAATATTACTGTGTACTTCCGCACAAGGGGCAATTCAACGTCGTATTCAGTTATCATAACCACAGAGAACCACTTTAGGTAAACTTCGCATGACATTGCGCGAAGCTGAAAATTTGAAGGCTGCAGCTCATCTTTGCGAGTGGGTCACCACAGTCATGATAATACTTAACTGCATTCCGAGTTATGCTGTAGCATAACGGATAGCGTATAAATCTGTCAAGAAGAGGATCAAATCTGGTCAAATAAAACGAGTTTCCTTTTTTTCCTAAGTCTAATCAAAAGAGTTTGATTATTATCTTTAACCAATTAACTGATTTTAATGTATTTTTTTCTAATTCTTTGCCACATCGTTTTTGTCACCGTATTGACTTTTTCATTTACTATTTTTTTCTTCCATCGTTCTTTTTTCATCTGAAATCTGCCTGTGTAGCCTATAATCGGCAACCAAGTGACAAACAATGACTGCTCATCGGTTGGTAACGCGGCAGCTAGTGTAGCCAGAGAGAGGATTTTTTCAGGTAACCTATGATAGCCAGAAATTGCAGTTTGCCTTTAGCGCTGTAATCGAATTTTTTCTGTCGTGAGTCTGCTCGACAAGCTACTTTCTGGTGTGCACGGAATTAAGCCTCAAAGTTCGCTTGATTTTTTCTGTCATTTCCCTTGAAGAATATGAGTTATTATCGCTTGAGGTGTAACAAAAGATTGTAAATTTACCATTTTCAGTCCAGGAAAGTCGTTGCACGAGGAAATCGCAATAAATATCGTCCTTTAAATAACGGTTTACAAGTTCTACCCACTAATGGCCTCGTATAAGGAAGCCAAGACACATTCCTCTTCGCCATCTCTGTGGTAACGTGCTGATCTGTGAAAAAGCGTTTGTTATGGCTCGCTGTTCCAGTCTCGCTAACTGTAACGTTTTGTCCCTTCTGTGAAAGAGCTTAGTAACTGTGGAGAAATCGATCTTCATTTTAGTTTTGTTACATGTTGATGACTCCAGTTTTCTCGGGTACATTGCACATCATGAGGTTGTGGTTTGCTTGAGGCTGGGGCTGAAATTCAGGGCTACAATACACGGCGCGATTCTGTCATTCCTCACTTAATCTACTATATCGACGGAGTATCTTTCAATTCCGACATAACTCGCGGCGGCCGCTTCCAACATTTGTCAAGTAAGGCGCCGTTTTTGTGTCATCTACTCCAACAGAGCGGTAGCTGCCAATCGATGTGGCAACACTGTAGTGCCCAGTGACAGACGTCAACTATCAAGTAATTTTAATCGCATTGTAGTTCCACGTATAGTATAGACGGTAGTGACGTTTACTTTCTTATTTAAATTTAAATGTGTTTCACTAGCGTCACGTGTGTTCTCTTCCAAAGCAGAGCAGTCAGCATTACGAGAGGCCTGGAGAAGACACTGGTTCGATTCCCACCTATTCCATAGGTATTTACTGGTGGAGGACTTGAATAGGATGCACTCAACCTCTATAGACCAAGTGAGGACCTACCTGAAAGAGAAGTACTGAAAGCTTACAACTGCTGGGAGAGCAATGTGCTGAGTTTTGCTCTGCCACACCGCATCCAATGATGCCTTTACGAAAGGATGACACAGTTTCAATATCATGTTACAGAGTAATCACAATGATTTTAATATTATGACTCGGAACAGAATCTGTTTATTTTCATCAAAGTCTAGCCACTTTGCGATTCAGTAATTTTAAAATAGCCATGCTCATCATTTAAACTAATTCATTCTACATTAATTTCGACAGAGATCGCGTGAATGATCTGACAAAAATGGAATTAATATAGTACTTGTTACATTGTAGCCTCAGCGATTGATATACATAAGGTTATTTTTTGAAATTTTCTACATTGAAAGTTAAGTCATCACGATACGTTACTAAAAAATACAGCTTCAAAAAGATGCTCCAATATTTGTTCGCTGCCATTGAAGTAGTGAATTTCGAATTTTTCTCTTGAAGTCAAAAAGTAATTACTAGATAAGTTAAATGGTTCAAATGGCTCTGAGCACTGTGAGACTCAACATCTATGGTCATAAGCCCCTAGAACTTAGAACTACTTAAACCTGACTAACCTAAGGACATCACACACATCCATGCCCGAGGCAGGATTCGAACCTGCGACCGTAGCGGTTGCGCGGTTCCGGACTGAGCGCCTAGAACCGCTAGACCACCGCGGCAGGCTAGATAAGTTACCCGACAATATTCGCGATACTACAAGAACATTTCTGCCCACTTAGTTTGTCTGTCCTTCCTTTTCCACCCTATTCCGCCGGAACCATCTCATGTGATACAATCTTTATTCCAAAATTAGTCACTGCTGTAATGACATCTTTTCGACACCACTGATGGCAGAATGGAAATTTCGCACGAACTCTGAAAAATATTCCAGAGATGTCTTCTACAACTGAATAGCGAAATGGTAACACCTCTCTGGCAAGTAAGCTAGCCATCTAGAGGAATACTTTGGAGAAACAAAAATATTAATAAAATAAGAATCGGTTCTTTTTTCTACATATCTCTGTGTATTTTAATTGGTAGATACTTGAGTTTAGGTTATGAAATGAAAATCACACTTAAGCAAGTGTTGCATTCGGTATTTTTAAGCTGAATAAGTCCTTTTTAACTTTCATGTTTTTCATTATGAAGAATATGTATCTCCGTTGACAGGAGGATCCAGTATATTTAGCTCCTATCAACAAAGATATGTTAAGGCGATTTAGGTCTGTGAAAGCCGGATGTGTACCGAATTTATTGCAAGTGTTGCATGTCTCAAGCAGACTACTAGCAGAGTTGTTGAGAGGTCCAAGGAACGCCAGCGACACATCTGAATGAAACAAGTAAGTAAACCAGTTGTCGCCAAACACTGCTTCGAATACAATCGTTAAATGAGAAACGATGAGATCAGTATCGTGATGCAAACTCCCAAGTTCCTGGGACAGAGTAATTAATGAGTCTATCAAACTAAAGGTGTAGGAAAACCTAATAGATGGGGACTAGGGTTCCAATTTAAACATTGCTTGGAGTCCAGCACTAAAGTTTGTTAAGTTAGCACCGGCCACCGCATCCAACACAGCTGGGGAAAGCTGAGCGGATGTGTGTTTCGTGGAACATCAGTACATGCTATGAAAATCCCTAGAGCATTGAAGGGTGTAATGGACGTGGTGAGTCGACCTCGAGTATAAACAGAGACAGAGACCAACAAGAGTTCACGGTTTTTTGGCATGTAGACATCGATTATCGAATACAAGCAAGAGCACAACTCGCAACTCTTGAAGCTTTTGAAGAAGACGACTGGGGCGATCGTTGAAATATTATACATCAAATGGAACCAACAACTCGACTGAACAACCGAAAGCACACTATTGCTCAGTCGTACCGAGAACACGTGAGGTATTATTTCACTTCAGAACTTCACCACACCATTCTACAGTGATTTACTGTTGCTCACAAATTATTTTCTATTATTCTCGACTGTTACCTCTTCTCGAACTTGCCCCTGAACCTTCGTATCACTGACGGTGATTATTGGCATCTTCGTCATATCACCTCTTTGCTAAAATTCACAACAGCACATGACTTATCTAAATTTCACTGTGTCTGTCTCAGTGAGGGCAATAACTGTCTCTGAAACAAGTTGCTCTTCAGCATCAATCATATTAAAACATCAGGGCACCTCATAACGTATTATGATTTCAAACGACGTCCTCGGAAGCAACGATAGCTGGACCAGACGAACTAATCTACACGGAAAATGGAACTGAAAATTGTCACCTAAAATTCATCACTAGCTTTCATTAACGCTGAAATAGCCTAATTTCTACGGTATACTTAAAGAATTTCTTTCATTATACCGGAAAACAGTCCCCTCTCAGGGTCGGAATACGAGGTTCAAATTCCTGTCCGATAACAATAATTATTGTTTTGGCAAGCCTATAATGATTAACACGATAAATGATTTCGGGGTTTATCGTTTGAAAATGACTCTTCAGGTCTCCTTTCCAATCGTCGTCCGGGTCACACACGTCTCTCGTGGCCTCTTCGGCAACAGGAATTCATCTCCTAATCATCAGTTTTTATTTTTCTCCAATCGTCTTAGCCTTACCTGCGTTTTCAGAACGTTCGACACGTTTATGCCTGTTGCCATTAGATGGTGGCAGGCCCTCAATAGACCCAGCCTCAACTGCGTCTTCGAATGGTGAAAATCCCACTAACTCTACAAGCTCGCAACCATTTGTTGTTGTGCTTCCGTCTTCTTCTCTATTCACAACGGTCTGTTGTAAAAATCCTTCTCAGTGAAATATTCCAGGAGGTTGTGGAGCAGCCGGATTCCCCACAGAAAATAAATGGGAGATGTCTTCCCAATTCCAACATTTACATGGTAATCTAGAGGAACCTCTCGAAAACACGGATTACAACAGGGATATTGGAGGTATTTTAATATATTTCTGAGATGTCCTTTAGCCATTATCCCAGATTTAACCTATAATTTTGTAAATAAGTCTGAGTGTGTGTGTGTGTGTGTGTGTGTGTGTGTGTGTGTGTGTATGTGTGTGTGCGAGCGCGCTAGCTCGTATGCACCTTCCCGCGCAACAACACCTTACTGTATGTGGCGGTATGCACTTAGGGCACCCACTTATCTGTTGTCGCCTTACCCGTTCATTTCGAAAGCATCGCGCAGGAAAAAAGATTGTTGCATTTCTCTTATGTGTAATTCATTGTTGGCTGCGAAGGACGGCTACTCCTAGGTATTTTACTTTTTCCTCTTTCCAGTGATTTGTCACTAACAGTGCAATCGTATAGTACCATGTTTTACCGACTATAAGACGCTGCTTTTTCTTTAAAAAATTGCCTCCAGTATTCGGGTGCGTCATATACTCGAAATTAATACAAAAATGTCCAGTGTTTGATTTAAAATATAAGCCAGTCTTTTTAATGGCCATATATTCGATGCCACGGGAAACCTGCTCCTGTCTGACAGCGGCAGTGCATCGCTAACACCGTTTCCATCTCGCCACACCATCACAGCCGAGAACACTGTCTAGCCTATAATGCGTCATTGCAGTCTACGGTGCAAGTGAACTTGAACTGAAAGTGATTTCTGTGTTTGTGTTATCGGTAACAGTGCAATATTTTTGTTAGCAGTTATTTTCGTAATGAAAAAAAAAGAAAAGAACAGAAAAGATAGAAGGTATACATTTGATGCGGGCTACAAATTTAAAGTAGCAGCATATGCAGACGAACATGGAAACAGAGCGGCTGAGCGACATTTCTTCTCTCCACCAACAGAAAAATCCATTTACGGTTGGCGCGATAGCAAAGACGAACTGACAAAAAATGGGGAAGAATAAATGTGCAAATAGAGGAATGAATGCAAAATTCCCAAAACTAGAAGATGAAGTATTGAAATGGATTCACGGACACGGTCAAAATGGCACTGGAATTAATACAAAAATGATTCAACTACATACTCGTAAGTTAGCGCTACAGTGGAACATAACAGGTTTTAAGGGTACAGTTGGTTGATGCCACGGCTTTATGAAGTGCCAAGCGAACCTAAACAAAAATATCTCAGTAAATATTTCAAGAGCACGAAGAGAAAATGGATCTTTCCATCGCTTTATTATTCAGCATCGTTACCTTTAATAAGCAATACTAGGTCTGTGATCTTCTAGTGGATGCTCCTACAGTTCACTAACGTCACATTCACGTTTTCTATTTCTAACATACGTATACGAAATTTCTGAGATAAATGTGTCTTATCAGTTTTCTGTTTTGTCAAGCAATTGTGATATTCCTGGCTGTGGCCGCCAGAATTTTACCTTGCTAGAAGCTCGCCTTGATGGAGCTGGATACACGTGAAGTAGCATATGGTACAAAGGTGGAGTTGTACAAGCGGCAGATGGTGCAGTATGTACTATTTCCGTGGGAGAATCCGCCAGTTGTACTGAACTTGCTTCAGATTGGTCGGCACATTCGCAAAACGCCTAACTTCTCTTATTAATTATTTATATACTTTTTATTGTATTTAACCCATTTTACAGTATCAAAATCTCTCATGGTTACCCTACGAGTCTACCATTTTTGTTTATTAACTTTCACTCATTTTGAGAACCGTAAGAGTAATGATATTACAACCAAAGTGCTTCGGACACCTTCTGATAGCTTAGTCGCACCTGGGAGACGAAGTGCTTCGGTTACGCTGGTCACTCTGTTTGGGACTGACGTTTCGTACGCTGTATCGGAAGTTGTCAGATAAGTTACCGTACTATTAAGAAAGCTATGTCGAGTGTTGTAGAACACAGTGTATAAAGTGATATTTTAAAATATAAACAAACAGGATGCATTAATGAGAGGTATCGCCTACCATCATTGTCAGTACTACACGTTTTTCCCTCTGTAGGTACATAGACTAACCTCGGCACGTGTCGTCCCACAAAAAGAGCACAAACACAGATTCAGATTCGAGATGACAGCATAGAAGATCCTACGACCAACGTGGTGTCTTCTGCGCTGGGGACAAAACTTTAGAAGACGACAGTTTGGTGGAAAGAATGGTTAGGGACTCTTATTCAATCTCTACATATCTGTCCAGCTTCCAGATCTGACTTCTAACACGACAACGTATAATTTATGCAGTTCACCAGATCACAAGGAGGGTTTATCAACGGCCTTGCCGGCCGGTGTGGCCGAGCAGTTCTAGGCGCCTCAGTCTGGAACCGCGCGACCGCTACGGTTGCAGGTTCGAATCCTGCCTCGGGCATGGATGTGTGTGATGTCCTTAGGTTAGTTAGGTTTAAGTAGTTCAAAGTTCTAGGGGACTGATGACCTCAGATGTTAAGTCCCATAGTGCTGAGAGCCATTTGAACCAATCAGCGGCCTTGCCGCATTGGTAACTCCAGTTCCCGCCATAACACCGAAGTTAACTGCTATAGGCCTTGCCTTGCTTTTGGAGGGTAACCATCCAGGTCTCCGGTTCTGCCGAGCACTGTTGGCAAGTGGGCTGCACTCAGCTCCATGAGGCTAACTGAGGAGCTACTTGACTAAGAAGCAGCTGCTCCGGTCACAAAAACTCTCTACTCCCAGGGAGAGCGGTGTGATGACCATATGCCATTCCATATCTATATCCAGTGACGCCTGTCGACTGAGGATGACACGACGGTCGGTCGGTACCGTTGGGACTCCCGAGACCTGTTCCGGCAGTGTGTGTGGTGTACAAGGAGGGTTTCGTCCAGCCAGAAAAAGCCTCATGTGCACCTTACATGTCCTCACTATCTTCGTAGACACGTCCTGCCTTTAGTGCGCGCCTGACCTTTTACTGGTATCCCTACAATTCCCAATTCCATCTGAAATTAGAATCCGATATCTTTGCAGAACCACCTGAGCTTCAGATTCAGATCTTCCACGCTGTTTCGAACTAGAGAAATTTGTTGGAGACAGGATATGATATTACAAGTAGTGAGCTGATCTTGCACCATGTGTACCATATTAGCTACCTTCACCATCTCAGTCAATTGCAGAAATAATCAGAGGATGGCCTTGGAATTCGAGCGGCGCATCATTTGTGCACATGTGAGCTATGATTTTCAACCAGTTGCACCCAGCGCATTCCTTAGCTGTGGGTACGACCTTCTCCATATCTCTGGCAGAAAATTCCAAGTAAAACAACGAGTGCACACTGCTACGTCTCTGAGTGGGTCCATTACACATCTAATGTTGGAGCCCCCAGTGATTACTAGCCTGCTGCACTTGTCGGTATTGGGTAGGAAATTCATCCACTAGCCCGACATGCGATACACTTTGTGCTGGTCAAGTGCGTTATTATCGTAAAGGCGTAAGGAGGCAACAAAAAAAAAATGGTTCAAATGGCTCTGAGCACTATGGGACTCAACTGCTGTGGTCATTAGTCCCCTAGAACTTAGAACTACTTAAACCTAACTAACCTAAGGACATCACACACATCCATGCCCGAGGCAGGATTCGAACCTGCGACCGTAACAGTCACACGGTTCCGGACTGCGCGTCTAGAACCGCGAGACCACCGCGGCCGGCAAGGAGGCAACAATGTGGCCAGTTACACTTTTTTCTTCCATTCAGAGGTACACAAACACAGTACAGTCTACCACTCAGCCTAGAATGAATACAGCCCGGTCATGTGTAGTTTATTGTAAAATGCAGTGATTGTGGGACTTCAAGCTGATTCGCGTTGCTTTCGCCACTCGTCTTCCAACTTTGTTGCAATTTAGAGCAGTAATCTGTCGATCGTGGCGATATTAAAGTTGCGATGCATAATAAATATTAACAAGAAGTGGCACTCAAATCTGTTCTATAAAGGCCTCAGTCATTGCTAACATCTGCAACTTCTAAAACAGAAATGAGTAACACTAATGAATTCAGATGCATTAACCGTTACTTCTCATTAGAAAGTCAGTTCATATAAAAGCTTATGAAGGAAACATGAACGCAAGTGCTTAGAAAACTTGATTAACCACCAGTCAAACTGAGATAAACACACAGATATTATTCACTACTTGAAATAAGCTCATGAGAGAAGCAATAAACTAAACGCTATGTAGTATTAAACAGGAAATACATCCTAATGTTGTGCAGAATTGTATTTCCTTCGTCACGAACCGGCTCTCGATTTCTTAGATTATCTTCAGGTGACAACTGAATGTCATAACGCAAATAAAATGATGTGCGATTTAGAGAGCTATTATTTGTACAGAAGATACAAAACTGACATCGAGTGTTTACAGAGCAATATACTATATTTTTTGGCACGTAGCAGTAATTACATAACACAGAAGGGAGAAACAATTTTACTTGGAGGTAGATTTGCCAACTGATGAAAAATAAGTTAAATTTACAATTTGTAGCGAATGACTAATTTAACAAAGGAGAAAAGGAAAGCGAGTCTAATAATTCAACACTACGCTGACAATTTGTATTATATGTCTCCTTTTCGCTGTATCTTCTGCACAAATAGTAACTGCGTAAGTCGCACACGCTTTTATCTGTGTTTGCGACATTAAGTTGTCACCGTGACTGAATAAATGTAGTTTTTCAAAACATTAGGACTTTTTCGTATTTACGACTAATATTAATACGAGTTTCTGCCAAGCACCGACAGAAAATTCGGTTCATGTCAAAACACTGTGCACGAACACAGACCGCAGCTGCTGGTGCTCCTCCGCGTGGGTGGCTGGGGCTTCACTGACAGCCTGCTCCGATTAACAAGGTATAATTTCCCGTATTTCCCGTTGTACATTGTGAAAGGTGAAAAACACATCAAGTGACAGAAGCAGGATTAGATCCGATGATGCCTCGTACCCCAGGCCTTTGGCTGTGTTCTCAAGTGAACTATTTGCACAGATGCCACTTACTCTTTCCATCGATCCACGTCAACGAGAAGGTCATTCGACAGCGATTTTGACTGCTAGGAGTCTGCATTTACTTTTTTACCGGATTTTTTCCTCAATAACTGATTCCTACGTAGCTCCTAGATAGAATCATTTCATGTTACAAATGGAACAGAAACTATTATTTGTGTTTGTTTTAGAGTTCTTACTATTTGTGTTTTCTCTCTTCTCTGATCTATGTCTTCTCACGAGTATATTAATTATTGATTTTGTTTATTCTGTATAAATATTGCCATCAGGCCATCTTTTGCATTTTAACTGGGATTCTAGATATTTTGCATTACGTACATTATGGCAAGCAACTTGTAATGGATCTTTCTAATGCAGAATACAAAATTTAGAAAAAAAACTATCACATAATCAAAATAGTACCTATTGTGGAACAGCAAAGACAACTTAAAAGCAGGTAAACCTGTAGGAAGAATTGCCTCATAATCAGAAAATTCAAAACAGCCTTCGGCGGAATTAAAAGCGAGAATGCTAACGGGAAATCCGTTGTTAAGTGCAAAGGAGAGAGCGTAAAGGTCTCTATGAGTGGAAAGACTTCTCTGATGAAATTAGAAAATACGGGAGGCTATATAGAAGAAATGAGGGATCCAGTAATAGAATCAGAACTGTAAAGAGCTGTGGAAGCCGCAAGAAAGGCAGAAGGGATAGATAATATCCCATCAGAATTTCTAAAATCGTTGGGAGAAGTAGCAACAAAACGACCATTACGGTTGGTGTGTAGAGTGAATGAGTCTGGCGATGCATCATTTGACTTTCGGAAAACACGTCATCCACGTAATTCCGAAGATTTGTTTTGTGGATGAGCATAGCTAGGAAGCTAGGAGACGTCATGAATGAGACTTTTTGTTTTTAATCTCTAATGCAGTTAAAATTAATTTTTGGGGAAAAAATAAACAGCAGAAGTACCGTCGCAGTCTCTTTTCGTGTGGAGTCTCAAGGAATTCTCCAACTGTTTATGCAACAAATACGGCGAGCACAACAATAATCAATTGATTTTGTGCATCTTGATATGTCCGTTTACACAAAGATATCCACAAGAGATATAGGTAGGAGCACTATAACAAGTTTATTTCTCGAGCACAGCTGTGACAAAGTCTTCAATGTATTATGGAAGTAAAGTCCCTTTAAATTCGAAATTAAATAAAGTTCTTCCAAAAGTTAAAAATGAATAGTAGTTGTCCAATGGCAGACACAATTAAAGTTGATAAATAAAAAAAATTAATTCCTCTACACGTGAAAATAATCTGTTGATAAGTAAGAACAATTCACTCTTTAAAGATGAGCAAAATAATAAAGTTAAAGTTCAACATAAAACAAGTTCTTTCATAAACAATGTGTACACCCTAGCTTAATCGCGGAAGCAAACCCTTCCAAAATATCTCACAGTCGTACTCCACTGGAAAAATTCCGACGTTCACACAGTATAGAAAATTTCTGACCCTGAGAAGGATAGGTGCACAAAGTAAAGTCGTGGTAGTACCTTGTTGGTGAAGTAAAAACAGTAGAAATTATACCGCAAAGAACACCTTTAGTGTAAGGTCGAGTGTTCAATCTCCAGTAACGCACATTTGAAAGTTTTGCGTAAAACAATTACGAAAGGAAAAAATTTGTCGGTAACAATTCACCACGTGTGCGTCAGGAGAGCGACAAAAAAATGAGCGTACGTGAGGTGCAGGGATCAACTAGCTATGGGAAGTATTTATGGGCATCGTCGACATTCAAGAAATATTCAAAACAAACCATTAACTTGCACCTTGAAAACCGAATGAAAAATGGAGCGCTGCCTTGATCACGATGGTTTGCAGTATCGAGGTCGAAGGCTAACTTCTTGGGTGCTACAAACCGTGCAGGACATTCAGCTCTTAAAGAATGAATGTGGAATCATATTAGTGTAACGGGATGACGAGACCTGATGAAATGTGATGGTATGCAAACGGATGCGAAACAATTTGTCGTGGAGCTTATCGTTTAACGGGCTGTCCTTTAAGGCGTAGCTGGAGATCGTGCGATTATAAGTTTTACTGGCTGGTGGTATGCATTGGAATCTCATATACTTCCCTCTAAAGGAGAGTGATTGTTATACGCACACCAGGAATCAAGCAGAAGCAAGTTATTTCCACCAGTTATTGGCTAAAAGCAGTGCTAATACCATAGTTGTAATGCTCTTATGCCCGTTTCCACACTCTTATTTGCTGTGACGTGAATATTTCCTACTGCCCTTGCACGCACACGAGGAAGAATGGTGGGATCAGAGCACCTACAACACCTTGCATCACAGTAAATAACTCTCCATCCAGTTAACCGTCCAGATGAGCAGTCGGTATAATGCGCAACGGCATTGATGTTAGTTGATCTTGATACAAATCTCATGGTACCTCTAATTTCCAGGGCTCCTTTCATACGAATTTTCTCGTCAAGTCCGGATTAGTCGGAGTTGAAAACAAAGTCCTCACTGAACGATGGAATAACTTTGTTTATATGATCATAAATTTTCGGGCCCGTTGCCCAGTTTGCTGCGCATCGTCAAGTTGACGCTTTCTTTGAAATATCCTTATCTTACGTGTTCCAATTCAGTAGCACTGTTTGAATTTATGCAACCATCCATTGCTTACCTTGAAATCATTGTAAAACAGGTCGCGCGCTATTTGATGTGCATAACGTAATATGTTACTATTTGTACATCCTATAAACTGTATCGAGCATCCTTGAAAGAAGCAAACACCAGTTTTTGTAACAAGTGCACCTTTTCTCCACTAAAATATTCGTATTTTTTCTTATGCAATAGGCGAACCTCATTTTATTTGGCAACCAGTTTCAGCGTTTTACTACTCCATCAGTCGGCAGGTGATGGTTGAAGTGTTGACTATAGCAAGTATAGGTCAACTAATAATGCTGGCCCCTGTTTTGATAACAACCGAAGTAGATTCTTGCTACACGTCGGTCAGGAGCCTGAAGATAGCGTAGTAAAAAACTGAAACTAGTTGTTAAATAAAATAAGGATGTAAACTAGACGGCTGAAAGGTGTTTAATTTGACGTCTTCTTACTCGTAATATGTTCATAAATGTTTTCTTACTAACCTACGGATGATCATCTATGTACGTAATTGTGTTTACTACCCGATCCTTGGACAACTATTGTCCTTTACTAAGTTTCACTTGAGACGACAAGGATGATGACCTACATGGCTTGACAACTGTTCCAAAATCTCTTGCATTTGGTAAGCACATATCGTACTAATGTAACTTGTTCGCACAGTCTAGCGTATACGACACTCCACATTCCACTGACTCGTCTTTCAGAAACGCTAATAGAGCCTATTTCATCTGCAACATCTTCATAACTCTGCGAAATTCCTTGGGTTCCTGTCTGATGAAAGGTCAACTTCGGCAACTGTTCTTGTAGATACACAAAAGAGCGAAAGAAACGGTTACACCTGCCTAATATCGCGTAGGGCCCCCCGCGAGCGCACTGAAGTGCCGCAACACGGCGTATCATGGATTCGACTAATGTCTGAAGTAGTGCTGGAGGGAACTGACACCATAAATCCTGCAGGGCTGTCCATAAATCCGTACGAGTACGAGGGGGTGGTGATCTCTTCTGACCAAATCGCTGCAAAGCATCCCAGATATGCTCAATAATGTTCATTTCTGGGAAATTTGGTGGCCAGTGGAGGTGTTTAAACTCTAAAGAGTGTTTCTGGGGTCGTTCTGTAGAAATTCGGAACGTGTGGGGTGTTGCATTGTCATGTTGGAATTCTACAAGTCTGTCGGGACGCACAATGGACATGAATGGATGCAAGTGATCAGACAGGATGCTTACGTACTTGTAACCTGTCAGAGTCGTATCTAGACGTATCCCATATCACTCCAACTGCACACACCCCACACCATTACAGTGCCTCCACCAGCCTGAACAGTCCCCTACTGACATGCAGGGTCCATGGATCCATGAGGTTGTTTACAGACCCGTACACATCCATCCGCTCGATACAATTTGAAACGAGATTTGTCCGACTAGGCAACATATTTACAGTCATCAACAGTTGTCGTTGTTGACGCGTCCAGGCGAGACGTAAAGCTTTGCCTCGTGCTGTCATCAAGGGTACACGAATGGGCCTTCGGCTCTGAAAGCCCATAGCCATGATGTTTGGTTGAATGGTTCGTATTCTGACACTTTTTGATGGCCCAATATTGCAATCTGCAGCAATTTTCGTAAGGGTTCCACTTCTGTCTCGTTGAACGATTCTCTTCAGTCGTCGTTTGTCGCGTTCTTGTAGCAACTTTTTCCGGCCGCAGCGATGTCGAAGTGTTTTACACGATCCCTGGTATTCACTGTACTCTCGTGGAACAGTCGTACGGGAAAATCGCCACTTCATTGCTACTTTGGAGATGCTGTGTCCTATTGCTCGTTCCCCGACTATAACACAAAGTAAAACTCACTGAAATCTTGATAAACTGCCATTGCAGCAGCAGCAACCGGTCTAAATACTGTACCAGACACTTGTCTTATATAGTCCCTGCCGACCGCTGCGCCGTATTCTGCCTGTTTACATATCCGTGTATTTGAATAAGCATGCCTCTGCCACTTTCTTTAGTGCTCCAGTGTATCATTGCAACGTGAGTGTATCAAAGGAATGTTAACTTTGTGTATCATTGCCATTGCCCTGCCTTGTATCAACACCATAGGACTGTTGTAAGCTTCTTGTCGACTAAGCAGTTCATCTACGCTCCGTAGCTCATGATGTGCTCACTATGGACACCTTCAGTCCCGACCCCTTTACCATTACCAGCCAATACTGTGATAGGCGTCGAGTGTCGTCTATATCTTCGGCAGTTTGCAGCCTCGCACGAAAGGGTTCCTTGTTAGATTTCCCGCGGCATCCGTCTCGTAGGAGCGAAGTTCGTGGGAACCCAAACTACTTATGTCTAGGATGCCACAGGTCATCTAATATACAGGGTATTACAAAAAGGTACAGCCAAACTTTCAGGAAGCATTCCTCACACACAAATAAAGAAACGATGTTATGTGGACATGTGTCCGGAAACGCTTAACTTCCATGTTAGAGCTCATTTTAGTTTCGTCAGTAACGTGATTAAATTGTGAATTTTCACAATCGACATGTGTGGGCTGACGAGAATCTGCACGCAATTGTGCAATCACGTCATCAACACAAATTTTCTGTGAACGTTTGGGCAGGCATTGTTGGTGATGTCTTGATTGGGCCCCATGTTCTTCCACCTACGCTCAATGGAGCGCGTTATCATGATTTCATACGGGATACTCTACCTGTGCAGCTAGAACATGTGTCTTTACAAGTACGACACAACACGTGGTTCATGCACGATGGAGCTCCTGCACATTTCAGTCGAAGTGTTCGTACGCTTCTCAACAACAGATTCGCTGATCGATGGATTGGTAGAGGCGGACCAATTCCATGGCCTCCACGCTCTCCTGAGGTCAACCCTCTTCACTTTCATTTATGGGGGCATTTGAAAGCTCTTGTCTACGCTACCCCAGTACCAAATATAGAGACTCTTCGTGCTCGTATTGTGGAGGGCTGTGATACAATACGACATTCTCCAGGGCTGCATCAGCGCATCAGGGATTCCATGTGACGGAGGGTGGCTGCATGTATCCTCGCGAACGGATGAAATTTTGAACATTTCCTGTAAGAAAGCGTTTGAAATCACGCTGGTACGTTCTGTTGCTGTGTGTTTCCATTCCATGATTAATGCGATTTGAAGAGAAGTAATAAAATGAGCTGTAACATGGAAAATAAGCGTTTCCGGACACATGTCAACATAACATATTTTCTTTCTTTGTGTGTGAGGAATGTTTCCTGAAAGTTTGGCCCTACCTTTCTGTAACACCCTGTATTTATTTACTAAATAGACGAAGAACAGCTCGCACGTTCCATCTCTCAATGTAGCTGGTAGTTTTATTTCATGGTTATCAAATAATCTGAAAGATGATCCTGACACGACATTCACGAGAGAGACAATGCCGTGGTAAGACAAGAGATTCGCATTTAGGAGGAATGTAGTTCGAACCTCCCCGCTTGTCATCCAGACTTAGATATTCCGTGGTTTTCCTAGATCGATGAGTGGCGGAATGATTTATTCGATAATAATGTATGGGATTTCCTTCCATATTCTTTTCCAAATCAAGCTTGTATTCAGACTGTAATGAACTCATCGTCAGCTGGACGTTAAACCCCAATCTCCCTCAGCGTTCATTGCGTTATGTGATTATCGTGACCTAACGACAGATAAATATTGTTTACAGCCAAGAGCTGCTCCTGCTACCAGCCTGTAATTAACCCCTCGCTGTGACTGCGGATGTTGATTAAGAGAAGAGTGTACCCCCTCCCCCGTGGAGGCGCCGTATCACAGGCAGTAGCACACTATCTCGTTATCTTGTGATCCTTATGAAAGAAAACTCTATGTCACTTACTTGTAATTGTTATTAATGTGCCTACAAAATAGCACTCCTCTTAAAGAAGCGTTCCCAGATGCTTCGTCGAGATTGAATTAATAAGGTTTTGAATGGCGTGGACGTGTGACAGGTAATAATTCCGGCTACTGTACCGGCGTGTAGATCTGTGGAGCAGCAGGAGTCCCGCTGGAGGAGAGGGAGTTAATCTAAGAAGGAGAGATGCAAAGTCACTGCCAGCGAGAACTTCTCATTAGCAACACTATTATATGTCAGTCCTGCTTAATTGTTGGAATCTATCAAGAAAAGGTCTCGTTTAGATCTAAAAATTGCTTACCTTTAAAATTAAAATCGCTTTCATTGTTGATCGAAGACTTTTGGTATACAAATTCGCCTCTATCTTACAAAGAATAATTTGAAAAAATGGTCGGAGTGAGAGGTGGGGACGATAGTGATAGTGTATCAACACTCACCTTCCTTCTGATGTTGACTTCCTAATGACGAATGTATCACCAATTGAAACTTCGAAGTGATATGTGGCTGCTGCAGGGCATGTCAAAAACTGCGCTAAAGGTACCTAGTACTACTCCTAGGATGTCTAGTATACAACTAATCATCGCATGATCACTTTCTTTGCAACAACAGCTCCCGAGATAACAGGGCCAACACTACGATCACCTTTTCGGGAATGACCAGCACAGAGTTATCAGGAGGTGGAGGCGTGGGTTGCTATATATTTAAAAGTTGTAAAGGAGCAACCGAATACACAGACTTAAGTTAAATTTTGTTGGACTGTAGAAATGAATTCGCCGGCCGGTGTGTGGCTGAGCAGTTCTAGGCGCTTCAGTCAGGAATCAGCCTCGGGCATGGATGTGTGTGATGTCCTTAGGTTAGTTAGGTTTAAGTAGTTCTAAGTTTTAGGGGACTGATGACCTCAGAAGTTAAGTCCCATTGTGCTCAGAGCCATTTTTTGAACTGGAGGAAGAACTAAGACATGTTGTCATTAGCCATTGCAAAACAACAGAAGCAGTGGGGGAAGGTGTTTCAGGTAAGTAGTGATTCGGTATTTAGATCTGGTATGTCAGATGCAGCTAACCCGTAGATGACACCAAAGTGCGAGAAGACTTGGAGAGAATAATGGATCTATAAAGTGGGGAATGCCAGAGCACTTTCGTAGGCGAGCGAAAGGAATGTGATATTGTTCATTTGGAGAAAAGAAACGACAGCCCAAAAAAATCTTATAGGGTTCTGCTATGTATTTCAACTGGTTGTAGCGTAAACTCTCTTCAGAAATCGGAATACCGAAAGAACTACAAGGAAAAAAATGAACAATACAGGAAGAAAACTTATCCATGATGCGGTAAGGAAAAGTTATAGAAACCAAAGTATGCGAAAAAATATCTGAAAAAAATGTCCTGTACTTTGAACCATTATACACAGATTAATGTTATACTGAAAAGAAGAAAAATATCAGACAAAGAAATAAAAATCATGTAGTACTGTAACCATCTGAAAGTTATTAACGCCAAGATAAAAATGTTTTGTATGTACTTCAGTAACAAAGGTATGAAATACAGTGGTATAACTATGCAAAGGTAGGCCACCATGGATACAGCAAAGGCGTATACAAAAAGCCATTGAAAGCTGCTAAAATACCACAAATTAAATATAACAATGGAAAAGCTGCAATAGAGAGAAATTTCTCAACTTGGAGCTATAGCTAAAGAGTTTCCTAAATGTGACAACATCAAGTGAATGGCGAAAAATGCTAAAACAAAACTAAAGTATTGGCTAATGAGCATGTTTAAAGTGCTTCAAACGTCTCCTTTTATATACTGATCCCTACTGCATGATACTTTTACGTATCGTGAACACTATGGAAAGCATCAAACTCTGAATATCTTCTTTCAGTCGTTAAGTGTGCTGAACGTTGTACAATATTTAGCCGTCCATACCGAAATTTCCAGTGGTTTCCATGAGTACACTGAAAGAAAATGTAATATGAAATACGAAAGTTCCTGGCAGATAAAAACTGTGTGCTGGACCGAGACTCCAACTCAGAACCTTTGCCTTTCTCGGGCAAGTGCTCTAGCAACTGGAGGTAGTGAAGCTGTGAGACGGGTGGTGAGTCGTGCTTGGGTGGCTGAATTGTTAGAGTACTTGCCCGCGAAAGGCAAAGCCCCGAGTTCGAGTCTCTGCCAGGAAGTTTCACATCAGCGCACACTCCACTAAGGAGTGAAAATTCCAATCTGAATATGAAATACACGTGGGCGAACGTGACTGCTGAATAGTAAAGGAATTACTCTTCACATAGTATTGAATATTTACAGACGTCAGTGCTCCCACTCACCAACAAGCTGCCTCTGATGAACATAAAAGCACTATGAACTCCATCTATATTTGCTGGAGCTGTACTGTCAGAAAAAAATTTGTATATGCGAACCACAGCCGTAGCGCAGTTGTCATGAGAAATCACATACTCGTCTGTGAGCCAACCAGAGCCAGGCCCCAATCATTATTCACACTGGGTTCTTGAAAAGTTAAAAATAATATTCACGTTTCTTGGATCATTTCTGATAAAGATCACCACATAAGCTTTTTCAATGCAGATTTAATACTGAACTTACCAAAGAATATAAGCTGCATCAACCCCCTTTGTCAGGTAAATTTTGCCCACATTGGTATATTACGTACTCCAAGACGCGTGACGTCATGTTGTTAGAGCAGTCACCACAACCTGGTTGCTCTGTTTATACTTGGAGGTGAAAACAAGTCTACAATATTAAAAAACATGCAATAAAAATAGTTTTATACTTATCAGTGCAAGCACAAAAACATTGTTCTCAAAGAAATATTTTCGCAAGGCGAGTTAGAAAATGAAGTAATTCTGGGCTCCAATCAGATCGATCCTTTTAGCAACCAGACGAAATGTTTAAAAAATAAAGGCTGCGTCCGATATCTCGTCTTTAAGTTTGCACTGCAAAGTATTTACCACTAGACTACGAGCAAACAGAACCAAAAAAAGCTCAAGTGGAAAACAGCACTTCCTACAGAAACTTTCGTATCCTGTATTGTTGCCAGTTAATTCAGGTGGCCTTTATTTGATTTTATTCCAGATATAACAAACTGAAGTCGAAAGTACACGTTGGATAGCAAAGGCAGCTAATGGAACATGGAAGTGAATGTATTGCACAGGTTGTAATCTACATCCAGAATGTCAGAATTCTCATGCAAAATAATGCATCGTCCGTCCCAACAAAATCATAACCCTGCCAGATGTGGAGTTCGACAGTCTGTTGGTATGAGCAGCCCGGCGTACCTAATGTGTTGGTTCGGTTCCCACCGCACGCGACTATTTTTAACATGCAAGTACCTTCACCTCTCGTAATGCCATGTGAAGGACATAGGACGGCAACGTTGTTCCTATTCCGAACTAACATGACGTCCCTTCAACAACCGAAGGATTAGAGACGTTTCGGTTTCTCGATAACATAGGTATAAGACGGGATAGGTAGGAACTCGTTAACTAGTAAGCTTTCTTACACTAGACATTTTAATTTATTTAATAAATTAGTAACCTGTAAGGTCATACACCATATATTTCTTATTTTATCTGAACCTAAAATGTTGAAATATTGTTACTGGACTGGGATGTCCCATTACACGAGATCCCTTCAGAACGACATACTTCCGTGAATACGATGTTATCCCAATATTCTAAACTCTTCAGAATCTCCACAAAAGGTGCATGCCTGGGTTTGAATTATGATGCTGCACAAAAACTTTTACGTCATGGATGCTGGGCTTCGACTCCTATTCACACACATGACTTTTCATCAGACACTCCTAGCTACAAGCAAAAAGAGAATCCGATTGTTATTTTCTCTTCATGTGTAGTCAACAACGATATCAAAAGGCGATATTCCAGTGTCTGTGTAATTCTAAGTAATGGCGAGATCAGGGCGTTTCGTTAGTTCGGGTTGCATTCCGAGGCCAACTTGATTGATTTGTGACCCCTCCCGTCCTCTTAACTATTGTTCTCATAAGTGGTTTATCACCCCCCTGGAGTTGATTTATGAGTCCTTGGTGATGTTCTGTCCTTCAGACACATCTCCCACCCCTCCACCACCCTGTTTCCTCCACCCCCCCTTCTGTGAATCGGTTTGCCAACACATACACAATTTTGATATCAAATTAACTATGTAATTAAATCGGTTGCTGTTTACCTTCAGTCATTAACAGTAGGTGTCTCCATACCACAGTCATCATAGGGCTTCCACTGCATTGTGCGATGAATCATGTCCGTCAATGGAAAATCTCTTTCCACACCCTGTACTAGATGAAGATGTGCATGAAGTACTCCATTTCTATGCTATATCGTGGACAGAATTCGAGCCTTGTATTTCATAACTGCACTGATTCTAAGTTAGGGATAGGTGTTTGTGAGATACTCCAAACCCAATGTATACTTTTGCTTGACAATTGTCCTGTTTATGGAATTAGTGCAGCATGGTGTGTAACCTGTCGAACACCACTGCCATGCATTTGTCTGTCTCCTTGTAAGGGACATTTACCTTTGCTGATCATTTTGTAGGACTGATGTGTGAGCATAGGAAATTGGAAATTTGTGATAACTTCCTATTGGACCAAACTGCTGAGGTCATCGGTTCCTGGGCTTACGCACTACTTAATTCAACTTAAACGAACTTATGCTAAGGACAACACACACACCCATGCCCAAGGGAGGACTCAAGTGCGAGCATAGTATAATTTATGAACCATAATCGAAAGTGAACAGTGGGTGTTGTATACCTCCGGAAAGCTATATTGTGCATGTCACAAATAATCTTTGTTTTCCTTTGGAATAAAGATACTTTCATCGTCTTGAAGCTTATCATCTGAATGAGTGGGATGGAAAACTTGCTGGGTGGATGTATGTCAGATGTTGGACATGCACTACTGGCCATTAAAATTGCTACACCAAGAAGAAATGCAGATGATAAACTGGTATTCGTTGGACAAATATATTATACTAGAACTGCCATGTGATTACATTTTCATGCAATTTGGGTGCATAGATCCTGAGAAATCAGTACCAAGAACAACCACCTGTGGCCGTAATAACGTCCTTGATACTCCTGGGCACTGAGTCAAACAGAGCTTGAATGGCGTGTACAGGTACAGCTGCCCATGCAGCTTCAACACGATACCACAGTTCATCAAGAGTAGTCACTGGCGTATTTTCAATTGGTGAGAGATCTGGAGAATGTGCTGGCCAGGGCAGCAGTCGAACATTTCTTGTATCCAGAAAGGTCTGTACAGGACATGAAACATGCGGTGGTGCATTATCCTGCTGAAATGTAGTGTTTCGCAGGGATTGAGTGAAGGGTAGAGCCACGTGTCGAAACACATCTGAAATGTAACGTCCACTGTTCAAACTGACGTCAATGCGAACAATAGGTGACCGAGACGTGTAACCAATGGCACCCCATACCATCACGCCGGGTTATACGCCAGTATGGCGATGACGAATACACGCTTCCAATGTCCACTCACCTCGATGTCGCCGAATTCTGATGCGACCATCACGATGCTGTAAACAGAACCTGCATTCATCCGGAAAAATGACTTTTTCCCATTCGTGCACCCAGGTTCGTCGTTGAGTACACCATCGCCGGCGCTACTGTCTGTGATGCAGCATCAAGGGTAACCGCAGCCATGGTCTCCGAGCTGACAGTCCATGCTGCTGGAAACGTCGTCGAACTGTTCGTACAGATGGTTTTTGTCTTGCAAACGTCCCCATCTGTTGACTCAGGGATCGAGACGTGGGTGCGCGATCCGTTACAGCCATGCGGATAAGATGTCTGTCATCTCGACTGCTAGTGATATGAGGCCGATGGTATCCAACACGACGTTCCGTATTATCCTCCTGAACCCACCGATTCCATATTCTGCTTACAGTCATTGGATCTCGACCAACGCGAGTAGCAATGTCGCGATACGATAAACCGCAATTGCGATAGGCTACAATCCGATCTTTACCAAATTCGGAAACGTGATGGGACGCATTTCACGTCCTTACACGAGGCATCACAACAACGTTTCACCAGGCAACGCCGATCAACTGCTGTTTGTGTATGAGAAATCGGTTGGAAACTTTCCTCAAGTCAGTACGTTGTAGGTGTCGTAGGTGTCACCACCGGCGCCAACCTTGTGTCAATGCTCTGAAAAGCTAATCATTTGCATATCACAGCATCTTCTTCCTTTCGGTAAAATTTCGCGTCTGTAGCACATTATCTTCATGGTGTAGCCATTTGAATGACCAGTAGTGTATATGTCCTGCATTAGAATATTAAGAGCGTTCCACTCTGCATGACTAGTATTTTGGAAACCACATGGCTTTCACATTATAGTATGTTTAAGTGCAGCACCGTGTAGCCTTAAGAGTATGTGTGTTTATGTTCTGTGATCATGTCTTTCTTGCCGATACCTTCTTGGTACTGACCCAGACGCTACAGCAATAGCTTAGAAGTGATAACACAATTGATTTATGTAAAATGCTTCAAACTCCACTTGCCAGGAGCTCTATCATACATAAGCTACATGTTTCTTCTTAATATTCTGTTATATTTTCACAACACTTTCATATCTATTACACATTGATGACAGATACTAACCTGTTCGACAAGTGAGCATCTGGAGAGATCTTGTGCACTTTGGTGGGTGCCCTGAGTAAGACAGACGTGAACAGTCTTTGTTGAATGGCAGTTATGAACACATCTCACTCTGTTTCTTCAGAGACATGGAATATTGAGGGTACATCTACATCTACACTTATACTCCGCAAGCCACCCAACGGTGTGTGGCGGAGGGCACTTTACGTGCCACTGTCATTACCTCCCTTTTCCGTTCCAGTGGCGTATGGTTCTCTGGAAGATCGACTGTCTGAAAGCCTCTGTGCGCGCTCGAATCTCCCTAATTTTACATTCGTGATCTCCTCGGGAGGTATAAGTAGGGAGAATCAATATATTCGATACCTCATCCAGAAACGCACCCTCTCGAAACTTGGCGAGCAAGCTACACCGCGATGCAGAGCGCCTCTCTTGCAGAGTCTGCCACTTGAGTTTGCTAAACATCCCCGTAACGCTATCACGGTTACCAAATAACCCTGTGACGAAACACACCGCTCGTCTTTGGATCTTCTCTATCTCCTCCGTCAACCCGATTTGGTACGGTTCCCACAATGACGTGCAATACTCAGGTACAGGTCGAACGAGTGTTTTGTAAGCAACCTCCTTTGTTGATGGACTACATTTTCTATGGACTCTCCCAATGAATCTCAACCTGGTACCCGCCTTACCAACAATTAATTTTATATGATCATTCCACTTCAAATCCTTCCACACGCATACTCCCGGATATTTTACAGAAGTAACTGCTACCAGTGTTTGTTCCGCTATCATATAATCATACAATAAAGGATCCTTCTTTCTGTGTATTCGCAATACATTTGTAAGGTGTCAGGCAAATCCAACACCTTTCATGAAAACCCTGACATAATAAGCAAATCTAGTAGTATGTCACATAGCTCCGAATAAATCATGACATTAAATTAACCGAGTAATACGAGTAACGAGTGAGCAAATGGAATACCACAGACTAACACAAGAATACCTAAATGCATGTCGTACCTTCCCATCGTAAGACCGACGTAGTTCCGAGGGGAGAAACGAGAACAGAAGCCGAGAGCAGAACCGTGTTAAGCTAGAAGGCCCTACGATAAGGGACGGACTGGACACCCACGTGGCCAGCCTACCTCTAAGACTACCACCCGCACGTTTTAGCGTGAGACTTTTTTGCGTCTCTGTTACGTCAAGGACCACCCCCCAGCCCATGTTAAAAGCTAGAGCCCTCCAGAAAAACAGTATAGATCTTACGATAACACAAAAAGGGTCACTACCACCCGCAAGTTTTAGCGTAAGCCTTTTCGCGTGTCTGTTACATTAGGACCATCCCCCAGCCCATGTTAAAAGATAGAGCCCGCCAGAAGAAGAGTACAGATCTTACGATAAAGCTAAAAGGACCACACCAGGTGCAGGGTTTAGCGTGAGACATTTTAGCGTCTCTGTTACGTTGCAAACATTAAAAACATTGCCCCACCACGAAAAGTATAACGTTTCGCATTGGATAGACAGAATTTTTGTAGGCGGAGCTTAAGGTTAACGCTGAGACCCTGACTGGTCAGATGAAAACACAGCCAGATAGTTTTTTTTAAAGCAACTTCGGTAAATTGTAATAAGGAGAAGTTAGGAGAGAGTTGCTTCCGAGATGGCGAGGTGAGCGGAGCTGTGCTGCCCGCCGCTGCCCTGACGCTGCCTAAACACCGACAAGGTAATCTGAAACGCGATGATTTTTCTGTTATATAGTTAATGAGAAGCCACATCAGCCACTGGAATTTACGACAAGTTAGATAAGTAATTAAAGATAATTGAGGTTCACTGTAGACCATTTTGATAGTTTGCTCTTTTGTGAAACTTAATTTAAACATAGATTATAGATATGATATGGCATAGGTCATCCTTCGATCCATTGTAGAACTTGGAAACCCTCTCAGGGAATATTCGTTCACATTTTTGTTGAACGCAGTTGGTTTTTACCATCCTGTATTAAAACATTTCCTTTTATCAATAGTGCAATTTATAAACGATGTTTTGTGAGTAGAATAAAATTTCCAATGGTAAACGTAACTGCTTTTTCGACGTTATTTTACCAGCTACCTAAAAATAGGAAAGCCTTGAACCATTTCCACTAAATTTAGTTAGTATTAAGATTCTTTTACAGGGAGTGCAGTGGGGCTGACGCTGAAATCATTTAGTATTTGGTTATATTATTAAGTATTTGGTTAAATAATAGCTAGTCTCACTGAACTCTTCTGAATTCTACATGTCATGTGTGGTCTGGCGTCTCCTTACCAGCAACAGGTCCCAGGTTCAAACTAGTCAATTCCCTAAAAAAACACGCTCAGAGCATCGTTGGGCGAAAGTGGTAGGAAGACACGATATAGAACAAACAGACACCACCATGAATGTTTAGATATTACATTTGTCTATGTTAAGGGTCAGTTGCCACTCCCTGCACCAAGCGCCTATCCGCTGCAGATCTTATTGCATTTCGCTACAATTTTATAATGTTGCAACTTCTCTGTATATTACAGCATTATCCGCGGAAAGCCGCATGGAACCTCAGACACTATCTACTAGGTCATTTATATAAATTATGCAAAGCAATGGTCCCATAATACTCCCCTGTGGCACGCCAGAGGTTACTTTAACGTCTGTAGTCGTCTCTCCATTTATAACAACAAGCTGTGTTCTGTTTGCTAAAAACTCTTCAATCCAGCCACACAGCTGGTCTGATATTCAGTAGGCTCTTACTTTGTTTATCAGGCGACAGTGCGGAACTGTATCGAACGCCTTCCGGAAGTCAAGGAAAATAGCATCTACCTGGGAGCCTGTATCTAATATTTTCTCTGTCTCATGAACAAATTAAGCGAGTTGGGTCTCACACGATCGCTGTTTCCGGAATCCATGTTGATTCCTACAAAGCAGTTTCCGGGTTTCCAAAAACGACATGATACGCGAGCAAAAAACATGTTCTAAAATTCTACAACAGGTCGACGGCAGAGATATAGGTCTATAGTTTTGCACATCTGCTCGACGACCCTTCTTGAAGACTGGGACTACCTGTGCTCTTTTCCAAACATATGGAACCTTCCGTTCCTCTAGAGACTTACGGTACATGGCTGTTAGAAGGAGGACAAGTTCTTTCGCGTACTATGTGTAAAATCGAATTGGTATCCCGTCAGGTTCAGTGGACTTTCCTCTGTTGAGTGATTCCAGTTGCTTTTCTATTCCTTGGACACTTATTTGGATGTCAGCCATTTTTTCATTTGTGCGAGGATCTAGAGAAGGAACTGCAGTGCGGTCTTCCTCTGTGAAACAGCTTTGGAAAAAGGTGTTTAGTATTTCAGCTTTACGCGTGTCATCCTCTGTTTCAAAGCCATCATCATCCCGGAGTGTCTGGATATGCTGTTTCGAGCCACTTACTGATTTAACATAGGACCAGAATTTCCTAGGATTTTCTGTCAAGTCGGTACATCGAATTTTACTTTCGAATTCACTGAACGCTTCTCTCATAGCCCTCCTTACGCTAACTTTGACATCGTTTAGAATCTGTTTGTCTGAGAGGTTTTGGCTGCGTTTAAACTTGGAGTGAAGCTCTCTTTGCTTTCGCATTAGTTTCCTAACTTTGTTGTTGAACCACGGTGGGTTTTTCCCGTCCCTCATAGTATTACTCGGCACGTACCTGTCTAAAACGCATTTTACGATTGCCTTGAACTTTTTCCATAAACACTCAACATTGTGTAGAAACAGAAATTTCCGTTTTGATCTGTTAGGTAGTCTGAAATCTGCCTTCTATTACTCTTGCTAAACAGATAAACCTTCCTCCCTTTTTTTATATTCATATTAACTTCCACATTCAGGGATGCTGCAACGGCCTTATGATCACTGATTCCCTGTTCTGCACTTACAGAGTCGAAAAGTTCGGGTCTGTTTGATATCAGTAGGTTCAAGATGTTATCTCCACGAGTCGGCTCTCTGTTTAATTGCTCGAGGTAATTTTCGGATAGTGCACTCAGTATAATGTCGCTCGATGCTCTGTCCCTATCATCCGTCATAAACATCTGAGTGTCCCAGTCTATAACTGGAAAATTGAAATCTCCACCTAAGAATATAACACGTCGAGAAAATTTATGTGAAATGTATTCCAAATTTTCTCTTAGTTGTTCTGCCACTAATGCTGCTGAGTCGGGAGGTCGGTAAAAGGAGCCAACTATTAACTAGCTCGGTTGTTGAGTGAAACCTCCACCCATAATAATTCACAGGAACTATCCACTTCTACTTCACTGCAGGATAATCTACTACTAACAGCGACAAACACGCCACCACTGGTTGCATGCAATCTATCTCTGGCTTCAGCCAGCTTTCTGAACCTATAACGATTTCAGCTTCGGTGATTTGTATCAGCGCTTGAAGTTCCGGTACTTTACCAATACAGCTTCGACAGTTTACAATTACAATACCGATTGCTGCTTGGTCCCCGCATGTCCTGACTTTGCCCCACACCCTTTGAGGCTGTTGCCCTTCCTGTACTTGCCCGAGGCCATCTAACCTAAAAAACCGCCCAGTACACGCCACACAGCCCCTGCTACCCGTGTAGCCGCTTGCTGCGTGTAGTGGACTCCTGACCTATCCAGCGGAACCCGAAACCCCACCACCCCATGGCGCAAGTCGAGGAATCTGCAGCCCGCACGGTCGTAGAACCGTCTCAGCCCCTGATTCAGACACTCCACTCGGCTCTGTACCATAGGTCCGCAGTCAGTCCTGTCGACGATGCTGCAGATGGTGAGCTCTGCTTTCATCCCGCTAGCGAAACTGGCAGTCTTCACCAAATCAGATAGCCGCCGGAAGCCAGAAAGGATTTCCTCCGATCCTTAGCGACACATATCACTGGTGCCGACATGAGCAACCACCTGCAGATGGGTGCACCCTGTACCCTACATGGCAACCGGAAGGACCCTTTCCACATCCGGAATGACTCCCCCCGGTATGCACACGGAGAGCACATTGTTTTTCTTCCGCTCTCTTGGTGTCATATCCCTAAGGGGCCCCATTACGCGCCTGACGTTGGAGCTCCGAAATACCATTAAGCCCACCCTCTGCGACCGCCCAGATCTTGAAGACTGAGAGGCAACGTATGGAACAGGACAAGCAGCCATGTCCGACCGGAGACCAGTATCAGCCTGAAACAGAGCCGGAAACCGATTCGTCAGACAAACTGGAGAGGCTTTCCGTTCAGCCCTCCGGAATGTCTTTCGCCCTCTGCCACACCTCGAGACGACCTCCCATTCTACGACAGGTGAGGGATCAGCTTCAATGTGGGCAGTATCCCGGGCAGCCACAGTCGTAGTCCGATCGGGGGATGCGTGGGACGAGCTGGCCGTCCCCGACAAACCCCCATCCGGATCCCCACAGTGATGCCCATTGGCAACAGCCTCAAGCTGTGTGACCGAAGCCAACACTGCCTGAAGCTGGGAGCGAAGGGATGCCAACTCAGCCTGCATCCGAACACAGCAGTTGCAGTCCCTATCCATGCTAAAAACTGTTGTGCAAAGAACGTCTGAACTAATCCACTGAGAGCACAAACAATTCGACACAAAATTTAGACGGTTACTAAAAACAAGGTTGTCTAGTAAATGCAGTAATGCTGCTACTTGCGCACTGCTGACACACTACTGGGCAGCGGAAGGAGACTACGCGATTTTAAACTATTCAGGTACTAAAACGCGATGTTACTACTCTCAAATACTATAAAACGCCCGAAATTTATGAATTAAACAATGCAAGTACCAAAAACGCGTAAAGAAATTAAGAATTAAACTATGTAACAAATAAGTGAGCTAGGAGTGTACGACTTGCTGCTGGCAGCTGCTTATCCAGCGGCGGCAGGGAGCACCCTCCTACTTCCGGTCAACTGCAAATTAAATCGGCGACAGAGCTGTATGGTTCAAATGTCTCTGAGCACTATGGGACTTAACTTCTAAGGTCGTCAGTCCCCTAGAACTTAGAATTAATTAAACCTAACTAACTTAAGAACATCACACACATCCATGCCCGAGACAGGATTCGAACCTGCGACCGTAGCGGTCGAGTGGTTCCAGACTGTAGCGACTAGAACCGCTCGGCCACCATGGTCGTCAACAGCGCTGTAGGGAGTGTTGATCAAAGATAATGTGGGTCGGTCTTTCGATCTACAGCTTTATCCTAAGAACGCAGGAACATTCTCTGACTCAAATCCACAAGGGGAAAGATGGGCAATTTTAATCGTAAATTTGGCTCTATAATCGAAGTGCTACAAATATGTAGATAACGTAACTGCATCAGTATTACACTGTCTCGTAATCCTTGGTGTATATGTTTGAGAATTAACGATGAATGTGTGTACACCAAGTCATCTATAGATATATTTGCAATCTAGTACATGGTACATGCAAAAAGTAGTGGAGGCATGGTTTAGCGACGGCACAGAAATTCGTGAGATTACTGCCATGTTATTAGTCCCCATTGAAATAATGAAAAAACTGGTAAAAATGCTGAAATTGATCAGACTATCAACTTTGGTGTTTATTATGGTACATTCTCTTATATGGTGTCTTCTCCATCCCAACCATCCACTGGTATGCTGTTGATTACTGCATAATCATAACTGAAACCACTTGTTTGAGATGGAGAGAGTCTTGGTGGGAGAAACAGCTTCTGGGGATAACCACACCAGAACCGTCATCACGTAAGTGGCTGCAACAAAAGGAATCAAAGCTCTTGGTCTCTTCAAATTGGAATACTTAAATAGCTGATACCACGTCACTGCGAAAATGAGATTTAATGTAGAGTCCATCATCTTCTGGCAACTGTTTGTAAACACTCAAAAATCCGCAATCTCTTCCAGGTTCTATAAGCTGCGATGCATTCCACGCTTTTGTCAATAAGGGAAACTGGTTCTATCTTTTATTTCAACCATCCTGTGGGTTGTCGGAGGAGCATAGTTTACACTATGCGATATCGTGCTTTCTGGGAGAGCCAATGGATTTAAATGTGTTAATGTTGGATTTAGCACCTGCCACAGACCTCGAAGTCATGATAGAAAAACGTAAGAAAAGGCAGTGTGCAAAGGTCTAGTCATATATTGATTGGATATGTTACAGCAGAAAAAACAATGTACCAAACTACTTATGAAAGTACAACACAGGGACTGAAAGTCTGTGGGAAATGGTCCTCATACAGCATTTGTGACGGAACTTTACACTGGTCTGTGCCACCGACTTCGTTCACTGGCCATCTGCTCCAGTGAACCAATAACTGCACCTTTAATATGATCGCCACATGTCTCATGATGACAGCATGCAGATTGATATATCAGAAGAAAGGGACGTGGTAATACTTTATCGAGTTCTCTACCAGGTGACGTAAGCAGAGTTTTTCTCTGCTGGATGGTACAAAATAACAAGGATAGAAAGAATGTTTGGGTGACAGACGTGAATGCACCTTGAGGGACGCAGATCTCCTTCAGATTGCAGTATCTGTATGTAGTATGGCGACCACCGCCATGCAGAAGCAAAATTCTCGTTCTCCTTCCAGTTCCCGTATGATATGGAGTCTTCCTAACTTTCCCTATAAAAAATGCCACTGCAACTGCACATACTGTCATTTCTACTACCTCATGTTGCAGGAGAAAGCTTCATTTGGTGCAGGCCTTACCCACAGTACATTGTTGGCAGAGCTATGACAACATGTTCTCATTTCCACCTAGTGGTCATAATACGGTCTCATCATATTAACTCAACTCACCCTGCTTCTCCACAGGATTCAGAAGTTTTATATGGACGGATCACGTGGACAAAGCTGCAGGGGGGGGGGGGGTGAAGGCACAGACTAAGAAACAGTTACAAGATGTAGAGGGACTGTCTAAAGCCACGATGAGTTTTGCTATAGCAGATAGGTTCGGAAAAGGTGACTCTTTTCGAGATATGAGAGTGGCGTGAATACGATTAGCCAGTGGCTGTAATCATTAAAAGACGTCCCCATAGGATCCAACACAAGTAGATGGTTGATTGGACAGACCTGATTCTAATCCGCAGACAGCATATGTACCAGAACCAGAAACTGTAACGCTGTCAGAGACTCTTGTGCATGACTGTAAGACCGCTTTTTATGCAGGCTAACAGTAACATAGTCTTTGCGACTGTATTTTTAATAGTTGGTCGCTTATAAGACGATTACATATTTCTTTCCTAGACACAGTGGTATCATTCAACGAAATGCAAATGAGGCATGTCAATCGATGGCGGATTTTTGCTCAGTTTTGTTTGGTGCCACCAGTATTCAGTTACCGGCAAAGTATTATACTAGCAGGCTTGCAATTGTAGTGTTGGGAGTGTTAAGTTATTGTGGTCATTGTTGCAACATGTGCAAAGAAAATGGCTAAGTCCGGTAGTAAGGGAGGTGTGGATTTCATCTAGGAGATTTCAGTACACCGATAGTCGTAAGGATGTTGGAGGATTTGATGTGGAAAATTATGTCAAGCCGTAAGAGGAGTATATATTTGATATTTCGAGAGACACATCGGTCAGGAGAACTGTTTCCGATACTTCGCTCATTATGGAATGTCATCAGTTTTGGGCTGCAATCGTAGTATTTAATTGTAATTACAGTGATAAATACGTGGTTGATATCCTAGGACGACACCGTTTGGCGTGTGGGATGTGTGGCCGAGGTAGCTTGCTCCCAGATCAAATGGGAATTTCGGACTTAAGGCTTTAGAGAGTCGGGTATGAAGGAAGTTCTGGGAAGGTGGTTAGCAGGTTCTTGCCAGCAGCTGCATGCGTTGGTAAGTCCCAGTGACTGCGTCCCCTGGATAGCTGAACAGACTAACTCAGTAAACATTGGGCTCTCTCTGTGATAGCATTCTCCGTGGAAAACTGAGCCATTCAAAATCGATCACAGCCAAGTGTAGGCACTGGACGTATTGATAACATCCGAATTCCTAACACTCCAATGATCCTTGGATGCCCTCCATGGCTGGAACTGGTGCACTCCGGCATACACATGCATCCAAAACTGCAGCTGCAGTCACAGCATCAGTTTCCTCTGACCTATGGGCATTCGGGCTGGTTGTGTATGAGGGGATTGGCCTGTCACGTGTGGACACTGGACCATGAGAGCGCATGTGCAAGTGTTTCAACTTTCTCAAACATCTAGCCATGATCACTATGCTACAGACTGTGTCATGGTTTAAGCGTGTCATGTTTCGTGTTTCTCAATACGTCGCAGTGGACTCTGTCTTGCAGGGGTATTTGCTGTTGTCTCTGTCCTATCATGCAGTAGTCTTTTCCTCCTCTGGCTTCCGAATATAGTGAAGAGAATCAATTTAGGAATTGTGTAGTGCTTTAAAATCCCAATCACAACGTTCTGTTCCCGATTGATAGCGGTCTCCAACATTTAACCATGACATCTACTACTGTTATGGATTAGATTGTGGTTTAAGTGAATCATTTTTAGTGCTTCTCAACACGTCACTGTGGACTCTATATTGTGGATGCATTTGTTGTTGTCACTAGCGTATCACGAGTAGATCCTTCTTCCTCCTTCTGGATGTAGTCAAGAAAAGGAAGTTAGGAATTCTATAGTGCAATAAAAAACCAAGTGCAACTTCAAATTCCTGATTGATCAATTTTTTGTTTCTGATAGCGATATCGTGAGCACGCACACTAGTCCAAATCCTCCCACAAATTTTTTAAAGGAGTAGCATGCAATTTAGCTGAAATTTGAAATTTTCAGCTACCTCCAACGTAATGGTCTTCCTACCAAATGACCTAGCTGTGTCAGTACCCGCCAATAGGAGTCAAGGGAAAAATGTGTATGGGGGAAGCATAGGATGTGGAAATTGAGCTGTTACAGAATCGAATCCCGTCACATATACCAATCTTATTCTCCATCAATAATCAGCAAGGAAAAATCTGTACCACACAGAGGGTATCGATTTTATCAATTAGTCAATCAATCTGATATAGGGGTGGACCTATTTCCGAGACATCGACATTATAGCATTTTTGCAAAGGCTACCTAGTTCTTGTGGAATGCCTTTGTTCCCACTCCAGTTTCCATGCGAGAACAAAGGGATGTACGCCAGTTCTGCATGAGTTGTGAGGAAGGCAGTGGAGGGGGATGAGAGGGGGTAGAGATACGGGTCGACATACTGGTCTGTGTGTGTTTGTATATGTTGGTTCACACAAACAGGAACTATCCATTTGAGAGACAGAGAGGGACAGAGAAGGTGTTTTGATAGGTATCAAATACTAAAAGGTTACCGCGACCGAAGTTTTTCTTTGGAGGGTTAGTTCAACATCCGATCTGCATGCTGCTCAAGGTGGCTGACATGTGGTGTGGCCAACAGCAGTCGCTGAGACCCGAGAAGGTGTAGTGCAGCTGCATATGCAGGAATACACGAAATGACCAACCTGGTGGAAGATGAATGTTTCGCAATCGGAAGAGAGTACATTGACAGTATTCCTTGCTCGATTGGAAAACGTGATCTATTTAATTACTTCTTTTTCACGAATTTTTCAAGACCTGAATCTTTCAACAGAGCAGAGAATGATGAGCAAGAGAGATCCAAAACAGTATATGCTTTGCTATGTAATTGAATTTCCTGTCATGACATCCTTCCTCTCTGACATACACTTGCCATTTTCCAGCTGGGGGAGGGGAGAGCTGAGGAATTTTCCAGAGGGAGAGGGGTTAATTAACGATTTAATTAATAAGTTAATTAATTTGATATGAAAATTGTGCATGTATCAGCAAGGTGAGTTACCTCAAGGATGTGGCCGTGGGTGTGGGAGGGTGACGACATAGGGGAGGGTTGGAGGTGTTTCTCAGAAGGACAGATTGTCCCCAGGGGGTCATAATCACCAGGTGGTCACAACGCACTTTGCAGAACAATAGGTTAAGGGGAGGAGAGGGCTTATAAATCAGACAAGTTTACTCCTAAATGTATGCAACCCACACAAACAAAACATCCTGACACCGCTATTACCCCACAACTATTCTACATTCCGATGCAGAGTTCCTTTGGACAGGCGTTGCAGCAACTATAGCCATTATGCAAGTGTGAATATGGTAAATTACACGTTACTCCAACTGCAGCCATTATGCAAGTATGACCTTGGTAAATCTATTGTTACTCCAACTGCAGCTCTGGTCAAAATACTTAGTATTACAAGAGCTTCATCATAATATGAGAGTGAGCCATTGAATCTCCTCCACCACTAAAGGCCATTAGATTTGTCTGGGTTTTGGACATGATGAAAACTTGGATTATAAAATAAAATTTCCCACTGATGAATCCTTTTCACAGCAGATGTATTGTCAGTAAGCATTTACAAAGATGTTCACATTAAACAGCACCTGTTACAGTCTTTGCGTCATTATACTGGCCAATCTGCGATTGACTTTACGTACGTTGCACCACTCATAATAAATTCCATATTAACAATGTATGCTGTTTGACCTATTAACAAAACCAATAACATTTACTGATTTATAATGAGGAGTTGATGATTTACAACAAAACATTAGTACAGTTTTAAAGTCAATAAATAGTGTTTCAGTCTAAGTACATTTCTATATATTGTACTTTCGACTTTCATGTGGAAATTTGCTTATGAACTTATAGTAACAATATCTATCGTAAATCATTAATTACATTTTGATTTTATTCCTAACATTAACTGAAGTACAGTACAAAATGGCAAAACGGGATTTCACGTTAAAGTTCTGAATGATAATTTCGTAGTCTCAAAATGACTAAAAATCAATAGTGTTTACATCAGAACGTTCGAGAATCGTCAGTGAAAAAGTCAATTACAACTGATCTAATTGATTTTTGTTATTGACTTGATACATAAAGTTCACAAGTCACGTTAAGTGCATCAGATGACTGATACACGCTCCAAAACAGTTGTTCGGTAAGTTCAAATTTACGAACTTCACTAATTAATTATTAGTTTAATTAAAACATAGATATTTCTCTTAACATTTCTATGGGAACGTAGTAGTGTAATCACGAGAATGAAATTATAAATTTTGTTGAAATTTACGACAGTATGTTATTTTACATCAGGTTTTGTAACTAATTATAACTTTCTGTGATTACAATGAAATGATCTGAAGTAATGTTAATGAATTCGATTCAGTATTTAAGTGACCCACACCATTTAATTTTCCTTATACATATTAAGAAAACCCATATTTCCTAACTTTTGTCCATGACATATTCTGTGTCGGGTAAGATACAATCTGCTAAACTGTTAGTGGTACCGAAGCATTCATTAATTACCCTGTAACTAGTCCTATTACTACAGCTGTAGAATGGAATGATGACTGTACAGGAATATGCATAATGGATGTACGAGTACATGTTGTAGACCCATGGTTGACGACCTATGGAAGTTTGGGTGTGGCCGTGAGTCCTACACGGATAGCCAAATGGCGGTCTACCTTCGGTAGTGGTGAGTCGCGCACGCCTTGCCGTGTCTCGCCTGTTGCGCTGCTTGCGAATGGGCGCGCGTTGGTTCACTTCCGTGTAGCGGCTTGTCGCCGAGTCTGACTTCATCGAACATCATGGCGTTTTCTTATCGGCAAGCCCAATTAAGTTAACGTCCCCTTTGGATCAAGAACGACCGAAGGCGTATGAAGTAGAACGTTTTATACGGGATGAAATGCATCTGCTACAACAAGATGTTCTCGGAATTCAGTTTTGAATCCTCAGTATTACTGTGTACATATAGCTGGCGAATGGTGAGCAGTGCGCCGGCGTTGTGTAGCGTCACGGTATCGCTCTCAAAGTTACTCTGACGGACATATAGCGACTGTCGTGGTTGATCACGCTGGTTTTGGCCCCCAAACATTGCGGATCCTCGAACTCCCGTTGAGGTACCGTCGTACGTTGTTGTTGGCCGCCTTTAAACCTTAAGACAACGTCATCAGTCACGTTGCTGAAACATGGAGGATGTTCGAAACATACCGTGTCTTCAGTGGTGTCCGTCTGATCAAAACTGAACTACAGAAACACGTGCCTTCCTACTTGGTTATTGCCAGCTGCAGGACTGTCGTCATCTACGATGGCCAGCCGCTCACTCGTTCAGGTTTAGGCCGAGAAGGTCTTGTCCGTTCTGAATGTCTCTGACATGTCTGGTTCAGACGCCGATCGGACTCGTCGCTTTTATTGCGGCGTCCACTGCGTTCTATCTTACGCGTCTGCGGGGATGCTGCCAGCTGCGGACCCTCTGAATCAGTCGGTACCGGCGTCGACTTCTCTCGAAGAGGCGATGGACGTTTTCCCTGTCTCTCCTACACTCCTGCCGGAGGCAATATAAATTATGACTGTCAGCAGGCTCAAACTGTCTGTCCCGACACTATGGTTGTTGATCGTGGAGTTGTTCCGACCTCCACTTTTGTGCCAACTGGCCACATGTCGGACGATAGCCGCCCACCATCTGACATGGAACAGGATGTTAGAAAGCAACGATCGCTGAGGACACCGAAGAGACAACGCCGTACCTCTTCTGATGACTACCTGCATCAGACGTGTGCGCAAGTTGACGATCCTGCAACTGATGGTGCGCTGTCCTCTGCCAGCCTGACACCTGACGACGCGATGTCCTTCCCTACCTCCATCTCTGATCAGCGCACACTTCATGTCACCGGCATGTCCCCGGTTGATTCTGATTCTGTTGTCTCCATTTCTATGTGTGTCGCTACCTGTTGGGGCACCTCTGATAGTGTTTCACAGAACCTGCCCAGTGAGATGTTCGTCTCCTGAGTGGACGACGTCAATGCTGAGGATGGACTGCTTTGGTTGGGTCGGATCTGTCCGTGTCACAGTGATGTGCCCTTCCACGGAGGCCTAATAGAGAGTTCCCTGTGCTTCCCCAGTGTTTGAATCACCCATCCTCCTGGCGACGGCAGATTTCCAGTCTTATTGGGTACCCATGTTCAGTGTCAATACCATTCGTGTGCAACACAAACTGGCTTTACTCCATGACAAGGTGCATCCCGCAGATGTTGACGTTGCTCTCCTTCAGGAGGGTCACGTTTTCACTTTCTGTGCTTCCCATGGTCTTACGGCAGATGTCTCTAGTGCTTCCTCTACTGGTAATGGGTTGGCGAGCCTCTTACGAGACGGTATTCTAGATGATGCATTTGCCTATCTCCCTGATGCCAGTGGTACGGCTCTCACCTTCAGTGGCGTCACGATCATCAGTATCAACGCACTATCTGGTATGTGTCGCCACTATGAACGTTCCACCTTCTTCTCAGAGACAGTCACGCCTCTTTTCCTTGGTCGGTAAGATGCACTAATCATGAGAGGCGATTTCAATTGCTCCCAGGCACCCAAAGACCAACTACCACGTCGCTCTCTGTGCGCAGTGCCATCAGTCTCTGGCGTGGCCGTGGTCCATGGAGACTCGACACGGTTCACCTTCATTCACCCGACTCCCGGCAGCTTATCGAGACCACGTGGACAGCTTTTCGTCTACGCCATGATGCCTGTAAGCCTGGCCTGTCTTTGTAAGTTCTCTGTGCAAAGTCTGCCCTCCACAAGGCCGTGATTGGTTACGAAAGGGAGGATGCATCGTGGCAGTGACGAACTTAGGATTATACTTCACAATTTTCCGGGAATGTGCTACGATGCCAATGGCGATGATGATGCCGATGGTGAATCGTGGCAAGGCACAACTCGCATCCCTCTCTCGCCACCACCTTGAAGAGGCTATGGTCAAGGGCCACACGGAGGACGGACTAGTGCAGGACTGTCCATCTATGTATCATGTCATAGCAGAACGACGCCACGATCAGAGGACATTGATTAATGTACTTACAACCGATGATGGGCGGCGTTTGATACCCTCCAAGCACATTATGTTATGCTGTACTCTGAACAACGTCATCACCCAGCCAACATTATGGCGGAATTCAGACTCTTCTTTGACTCGTTTTCCCTGGATATGACGATAGATCTTGATGACGTCACAGAGGACGACATCCAGGATGCTATATAGGAGGGTTCTACAAAACCGGCCCTGACGCCCTACCACTGGAGTTTTATCAGAGATTTCGTCCACTTCTGGCGCCAGTAGGGATTGAAATTTGTCACAGCCTTATGTCATCTTTCGTGCCGATTCCAGACGGTTTCTACGATGGTTTCCTCATTCACATCCACAACCCTAGGGGTACCTCACGGATAAGCGATTACAGCCCCTTGACACCGAGATAAATATCTTTACAGGATACTGACTGCTCTGCTTAAACGGACGGCTCGGTACATGACTTCCCCCTCTCAAACACCTTTGGGAGTGGGAAATAACATCCGCACTGCACTATTGGGACATAAACGCTCTTGCTCACTCGCGTCGTGTGTCTGGTCTTTTGGTAGCTCTTGACTTCGGCCAGGCGTTCGATCGGGTCGATGAGGACTACCTGGAAGGTGTGCTTCACAGTGTGGGATACCCTGATACTACCGTCGACTTCGTAATGCGTCTCCTTCGTTACGTCTCACGTGCACTACAACGTGACTCTTACTCTTCCCGTCTCGATTAGCCGACAAGGAAATCAAGGCTGCCCGCTCTCTGTACTTTTGTATGCTTTCGCCATGGAACCGTTGCCCTGCGACCTCCGTCAACGCCTCTCTGGGATGTGTTTTAGTGGTCATGTACCCAGCTGCCCTGCATACGCAGACGATCTCAACATCGTTCTTCGTAAAGGTGCTGAGGTCAGGGAGTCACTGGAATGGGTCACTGACTTCGGCGAAGCTTCTAGTAGCTGCCTTAACGTCCACAAATAGAGCTTCATGGCTATAAGTGCGGCACTTACTGCGGACGGTGCTGATCTTTTGCGTGTAGCTGGTACCATCCGAGCTTAGGACTCGATGTCGCAATTGATCTGTGGCACACGATTGCCCTCAACTGCAGGCGCCTACATTCCCAACCACGAACTGGGCTCTTAAATCACGGGTTACGAGCAGCCGGTCTTCTGCAACGGACACAATATGTAAAATTATATCTGGCGTCATGTATCACTCACGTGAGACAACCACTTCCTATTCCACCATCCATGGCCTACCGCATGTGAGCAGCGTTGGTTCATTTGTTTACTACGGCTTGCTGTTTAACATAAGGTACGAGACCGTCACCTCCGCGGTTCAGGGCCTGATTAGGTCTGTATCATGTGCCTGACAGAGCGATAGCCCTTTTCATTGGCTCTCACATGGCACTGTGGAGCCATTGTCCTACGTGCCTTACCAGCCTATTAGTGGAGGGTCATGCACCACACTTTCTCTCTGAGTCAATCCCCCTTTCGGATGTCCCGCCGCCCTTCTTTCACTTCCGCCACGTTTTCTTCGACGAGAGCTACGTCCATACTGCGATAATGCCAGCGCACTTGACATCCACGAAGGTGACCTATGGCTTTCTTCAGCAGCACAGGTCACCCAATGTAGCTAAGGGGAAGCATCCCCATGTCGACTGGCGTGCCGTTTGGCGATCGGTGTGAGATCCTTATCTTGAAACTGAGGTCCAGTCTACATGGTACGATACTATCAATTGGGAAGCAAGTATACCGGTCACGCCTTGACGGGATTCATCTCGCAGACACCCCGTGGTGTGTCGCCTTTGACGTTTTGGACTCAGATTAGCATCGCCTGATGTGCAGATCAGCGAGAGATGTCTGGTTATTGGTGTGTCAGATGTTGTCCCTAATTACCCCACGACTCCTCATCAGGTACCTACTCAATTTCTCCTCATTTCGGGCGCAGGATACTTCCCGCAAGCAATGACGAACTCTGTGAAGTTGATTTGTGGACATGTACCTCACTACTTGTTTGCTGATGGCGAGAAAAGTATCCTTGATTTTTTGCATCTCTTTAATGAACGCCATTGTGCAAATTCCCGCAATCCAAAATAAAATTTTTCTCCAATTTCCTTTGCAGTGTCTTCCTTAAGGGGGGTAGGACGTCAAACGGGCTGACTTGGAGCAGGAGAGGCACCAGAGGACATTTTAATTTCCACTGTCTATACTTTTACAAGTAAATTCATAAAACTTTGTCTGCATGACCAGGAAGGCTTCAGGATTCACACTCGTTGCAGCGGAAGTTAAAAAACATCAAATATTTTTTTTTTTTTACATGTGAAATTTCATCATTTTTTCACCTACTATTGGTTGCATTTGTTTCTATAGGTACACTTTTCTTCATAGGTAAGAGAGACTGTTCGATGAATTTTGCACAGCATACAAGCCATACTTACAGGTGTCTGAAACTCTAGAGTCTATTTAATTTATGAAAAAACGATTGAGCTGTTACGTTTTAAAATTAGTGTTTAGAAAAAAATAAAATGTTGTAGTTAATTATCTCAATTTTACCACAGTTTTTAATAGATTTGGAGAATTCTAGAGTTTCATACACCTGTAAGTATGGTTTGTATGCTGTGCAAAATTCATCAAAGAATCTGTCTTAATTCTGAAGAAAAGTTTACATATAGCAACAAATGCAGCCAACAGTAAGTGAAAAAATGATGAAATTTCATATCTAAAAAAAATTATTTTATGTTTTTGCACTTCCACTGTTACGAGTGTGAATTCTGAATCCTTCCTGGTCATTCTGAGAAATTTTTATGAATTTATTTGTAAGAATATAGACAGTAGAAAATAAAATGTCATGTGGTGGCTCTCCTGCTCCAAGTTGGCGCGTTTGACGTCCTACCCCCCCCCCCCCCCCAACCCATCCCAGAGCTGGAGCGTTCCTGTCATGAAAAATTTGATCCCCGCCTCATCCATACTTAAAACCGATACATTCTCTGGTCGTCGAAATGTTCTTCTCGGAAAAGCTATACGTAGATAGTCTCAATGAGTCTGACGTCTTGCTGCGTCCTTCTACCCGCGACGCCGGTCTCCTGCTATATTCGACGGTGTTGATGTAAATTTAAAAAAGGGAAAATAAATAAATGTACCATTAATGTTCATTGTCCTTCTACTCCACGAGGGTGGGAACGCGGTAGGTTCGCAAAAAAAAGAAAAAAAAAGGGTAAGGCGTCTGCTCGCGGCACACGTGGTCTCGGGGTTCGAGTCCCAGACCGGCACAAATTTTCATTGCCATCATTCCATTCAACAGTTCTACAGCTGGTGGTAGTTGGCCATATTTTCAATTCCGAATAAATTTAGTGTAAGGTATGAGAATGGTTCGATTTCCATTCAGCACATATTTTTCGTCACTTATTTCTAACTCAAACATGTAAACATCTCTCTACTAAGTGAGAGAAAACTACATTTAACGTCAATTTCTTGTAGAAAATAACGGCATTAGGTGCCAGGTGATATCCCAGTAACACAAAAATTATACGTCTCTTTTTTACAGGTCGAAGATTCTCGCTACTGATGGTCAAGTTCGATATGTAATATTTTATTGTTCTCAGTTAATTTTATTAGGTGTTCAGTTCGAATCGCCGTCCAATGCGAAACTTTACGTCATTGCGCTTTAAGTTTAAACATATGCACGCTTCGTTACTTCTGAGTGGAACCATATTCAGCATCTCTCGTAGTTGGTTAAAGGATAATATTCAATGAACAGAAATCCTGATCTAGTAAGAAAATTTTTGTCAGGTAATATGTGTTCAGACTTGCCAACTGGTAACGGTCAAAAACTGGGTATTTCCCTTATTTTTATGCCTAGTCAGCAATAACGATCGACACTGTGTTCGAGCCTCTGTCAGACTGGAGACACTGGGAAAGTATGGCAGAAGCAAGGTATATCTCTTCCAAAAATGCCGTGTACCTCATGGCTAATCCGCACTTGTGTTGTTTACAAAATGATTCCTTTTCCTATGCTCTGAGAGGGAACCAACAACAATTACGTGACCGTGCCACTCTGAATATCGTTCTTGATACAGATGCGGGTTGCGTGAAACGACAGTGATAGTGGCAGCTGAGTCACACAGTATAGATTTAGCATCGCTGAAACCACAGGACCATCAGAGGGGTAGGTGATTCTGAGTGTTTTTTTGTGATTGCTGTGGTGTAGAACTAATAGATTATCCTTGTAGCGGTGAAACCATCACAACAGCATACTGCTGATACTCCTAATGAGATGCCAAGAGGCCGTCAAGACGTAGTGTCGAGGAAAGCTGTCCAACAGTTGTCCAAGGAGGTGATTTTTCCCCATCTCACTTTTCACATAACACTGCAACACGCGTTTCTTCTTTGGGCTATTAGTTTTGCCCCAACCTCTATATTCTCCTGACGTGGTACCAAGTGACTTTCTTCTGTACTAGGATGAAGAAAACATTGTGTGGCAGGCATTTCCACAATGGCGAGAAGGAGAGTTTCGAGGTGCAACGTTTCCTGATCACCCCAAATGCAGACTTCCCCAACCAAGGTCATAACCAAGTTATCCATCGTTGGAAAAAAAGTATTGCGGTGAATGGTAACCGTGCAGAAAAGAACTAACGCCATCAACATCGCAGTTTGATTTTTGAAGGTGATAATTATAGTTTATGTGTACCCTCGCACATCTGAAAAGGTCCTGTTTTCTTCCTCTCGTGTGCTGCACTTAAATTGGAAAGACTGTTCCCCCATCTCTCTTTGTATGAGTGAAGAAAATCATATAATGCAATTATCCAGTGTAGTCACACCAGAATATTTGACCGACCAGAAGACACTCTGAGCAAATTTATCTTTGAACTTTGAAGAAAAATTCACTAATAAAGAGTAAATAGGATGTATCGGAATTTAGACACTCAGAAGAGAAAGTTACCAGATTGCATTTTTGATCGTCATATGGGTCCAGAAGTGTCATTATGCTATGGAGTGCCTTGGGTATCTAAAATCATCACCTCTGGTTCACATGGCCAGCAATTTGGAAACCAGCAGTTGCATTTCTGAAGGCTGTGCCCTGTCTTGGAGGTCGGTGACGTTGTCTTTCAACAAGATAACACAGGACTGCACATAAGCCATACTGTCTTGACGTACCTCGACACGGAGGATGTTCAAACGCGAACGGCCGAGAGATTAGCATGACATCAATCAGTAGCGACTACGCTCTATAAATTCGGCCATAGAGATGTAGCAGCATGGACTGACGTGACATAGCTACTATCCAAGCTCATTTCGACTTAGTGCCATGCCGGTTTACAGCTGTTGTTGCTGCCAAAGTTATTCACCTACATTTCACACCCTGTATATTCCCAGAGAACATACAAATTTTATTCAGTGTTTTTCTTACTGCACTGTATAAGCGCGGTCAGCAAAGCTCTGCTAATTGCCTTACGTCCAGCAGTTGCAGTTCTGATAGTCAGCAGTCTATCATTTGGTTCACCCTTCGTCGATGGATGGATCGATGGATTTGGAATTGGTGGACGCTAAAAGCGGGTTCCCCTTCATACTTCCAGACTTCTTACAGCCAACGCTTTACTACCAATACCGAGTGTGGTTTCAGTGCAACTAGGCACCCGTACTTGTGTTCTGGGGAGTGGGACTTGGAGTTGCTGCTCATGTCCATCCGTATCTGTGCCAGTGGACAGGGCAGCCCGGAAGCCGTGCAGCGCAGTCAGCGTGCGTGAGCGCCTGCCAGCTGCCGGCTGACGGCTGACGTGTTTATTTATCGAATTAAAATTTCTGCCAGTCGCTAATGAGTATCCTGCTCCACCCAGCCACGTTCCAACATCACGCTGCTGCGCTGCTTTGTCATGTTTGCAAATGAACCTGCTCTTAATAACCACTCCTTCTTACTTGCTGCTCGTCTTTAAGCGGCGCTATTGACTCGTCTCGTGCGACTAGCTGCGTTATTCTTGTAAACCAGAGCAACCTTCTGTAAGTTCTACAGCTCAAATCGTGCAACCGGCTTTTTATATAACTCTGACGAGATATTCAGGAGTCAGAGAAAGTGGAGCATATCAGTCTGTCAAGAATGATAGTTCTTTAGCGTGTTGCACAAAATTTTAAGAATTACGCGAACCTTTGTCCAGACCTAGTCATTCTTCCCGTTCTTAGTCACTACACACTGAGATGACAAAAGTCGTGGGATACCTCCTAATATCGTGTCGGACCTCCTTTCCGGACTGGTGTAGAGCAGCAACTTGACGTGGCACGCCCTCAACAGGTCGTTAGAAGTTCGAGCCATGCGGTCTCTGTAGCTGTCTATAGTTGCGAAAGTGTTGCCGATGTAGGATTTTGTGCACAAACTGGCCTCTAGATTATGTTCCATAAATGTTCGATAGGATTCAAGTCGAGCTATCTGGATGGGTAAATCATTCGCTCGAATTGTACAGAATGTTCTTCAATCCAATCGCAAACAACAGTGACCCGGTGACATGGCGCATTCTCATCCATAAAATTTCCACCGCTGTTTGGGAACATTAAGTCCGTGAATGGCTGAAACTGGTCTCCAAGTAACGGAACATAACCATCCCAGCCAATGACAGATTCAGTTAGACAAGAGGACCACGTCCGTTCCACGTAAACAAAGTCCAAACTATTATAGATCCACCACCAACTTAAACAGTGCCTTGCCACAACTTCAGTCCATGACCTCGTGAGGTCTTCTCCACAGGCGAACCCTACGATCAACCAATTGCAATAGGGACTCATCTGACCAGGGCACGCCTTTCCAATCGTCTAGGGTCCAACCAATATGGTCAAGAGCCCAGGGGAGGCGCTGTAGGCGATGGCGTGCTCTGAGCAAACGCTCGCGTCTGTGGTACACTCGACACACTCGTGACATGTGCATCTCGCAATACTGAATCCCCTAACGATTGCGTCCCATCCATCTAGCTCCAACTACCATTCCTTGTATGAAGTCTGTTAATTTCCGTCATGGGGCCATAATCAGGGCGGAAAGGTTTGCACGTGACACAACTGGGTACAAACGACAGCTTATCGGATGCGCTGCAGTTTTATAAATTGTGTACGCGCTAGTACCGCCATCTGTGTACAAGCGTATCGCTATCCGGTGATTGTCACCTTAGTGTTAAGCGTACGGCATAGCGCACCATGCAACGTAGTTAGTCTCTCACTGCCGTCTTAAAATTTCGTACTTGTAACTGGAAAACGATTACATTAATCCATACGGCATGTTCTTTTCTTCTCTCCTTGATGAGAATGGCCCAGCATGTCTTTCGCTTTAAGTTTCTGGGTTGGCTTCCATATGTTAAGTCATACTTCGTTGGTGATGCACCATCTTGTAACCTGCTAAGGTCTTTTACCATGGAACATGCGATATTTGCAAATAAATTGAGTTTCTTATATCTCTTAACAATTTTAGCTGTCTTCAAAATGAAAACGTGTTGGTTTACGATACCTTCTCTTCCAAAATGTATCTAGCATGTAACTGATTTTTGATAGCACTGCTGATTATTTTGATCCCATTCACTGATTATTGGTGTGTCTTTGTGTAATACCGCAACAGATAGATTCTTCAATACTGTAGTGACGAGATTTACTCTCTTGCTACGCTTTTAAATTTCAGTAGAATATTTGTTCCTGAGTATATGAGCACGTTGTACCTCGCAATATGTTTTCACATTGCAAAAGCCTTAACTTTTGGAATAATTTTTGTAATTTTAGAAAAAGGCTGCAGCGCATAAAAAATGAATGCCATCATTTAACAGCGGTCTAAGGAAATACAAAGGACGTTCAAAAAGCTTTGCACAATCATCTCTAATTTTTTTATTTTTGTAGGAGGAGAATGAATTTTTCTGTGAACATACTTGGAACATTTAGCTATAAGTTGGTATATAAAAGTATTTTTTTTTATTTACAGGTGAGCCACGCTGGAGCACGAAGTAGATGTGAGATTGCGATAACGGTCGGTGATGGAGTTCCTCTTCAAGACCGGCGATGACTCAGCCACAGCGATTCACAAGTTGCTCCCTGTTTATGGGGAGGACACAGTGGATCGCAACAGTGTCCAGTGGTGGTTGCAGAGGTTTAAAGAAGGTGATTGCTCTCTAGTGGACAATCCACGATACGGTAGACCATCGACGGCAGTGAGTGATGTGAATAAGGAAACCATTGATCAAATCATTCAAAATGACAGATGTGTGATGCCACAACAGCTTGCTGAAATGATTCGTTTGTCATTGGGTAGTGTAATATTACAGGCACAGTCAGTAGGGTACAGAAAAATCTGTGCATGATGGGTGATTAGAATATTGACAAGAAAAATAAAATCGATGAGGAAGAATGTTTGAGAGGGTCTCATGAAACCTTTACTGAAAAGTCAAAACAGTGTTCTGACAGCGTCATTACCTTCGATGAAACATGGTGTAAGGTGGTGTGGTCTCCTGACCCTCATTTCTTACATATTCCGTCCTCACAATCGTATTCTGCACGTCAAGACGCTTCATTCGAACCCAAACTCGATAAGGTAGAGTAAATTTTGTATGAATTCATGTAAGCGATACGCAAATCTAAAAGTAAATCACAAGTGCGCACCGAGGTTGAAAAAGTCGAGGCTGGCGTAAACAACATGACAGCCACAGGAATTTTCGTTCTAGGGAGGCTGCCACCCCACTGGGAGGCCTGTCCCTTCAGAGGGGTTGGTCAGCACCCACCTACTTCGGCCGGAACGATCTCCCAGAGAGAGGGCAGCTTTTTTCAGAGAGAAAGAATAACAACCCCCGTGTTTGACTTAAAAACAAATTCTGCTACATTGTGTGGGAGCGCCCAGAAGTTGCATTTTTTGACGGACCAACTGCGTAGTTACGGAGTTCTCACAGGAGGACAATATAAGCCTAACGGAGATGCTACATCTTTCCCCATTGGTCGACTTAAACAGAACGTCATTCTCCTGTTTAAAAGAGCAACGCTAATTGGCGGAATATTTCTGACGCAATGACCCAGAGGAGTGAGGGAAGGCAGCGAATGTTACGCCCTTGCAACTTTTCCAGAAAAAGGGGCCGTTTCATTGTCGCTCTTGGAGCGGGAACACGCAATGGTAGAGAGTGTGCTAGTATGTGTATGCAAAGAGCGAGGAAAGTCTCTCCTCAGTACTTCACTGGGAGAGCACCTCTGTCTTTGGCGAATCGGAGTAATAATCTATATTGAGTTGCTCGTGATTAAGTGTTGTTCACTGAGTTGGCCGCCACACTTATTGTACGGTGTCAACATGGAAAGAGTACCAGTTAAACGCCTGCGAACGAATATTGAGTGGCATCATGGTGGTTATCTGACTGTTGTAACATGCCAATAGTTAGCCTAGGGGTGGATAGGAGTCCTTGACTTCATCAAGGCGTAGGGAGAGTTTGATTGGCGAAGGTCAATCCAGATAGAAAGAGATAGATGTGTTATTTGTCAGCAGCGAGCAAAGCAGGTAGCAGTTGTCGCAGCTGACGGTATTGTCCACATAGCGTATGCGAGCCCCATCTGTCCTCCATTACAGCCTTGACCGTACGTAGAAAAGTTATTCAAGTTGTGTAGGCATGGCTTCAGTCATTCTGCTGAGTAAATAACAGTCTTAAAGCAAAGGGAGAAAAGAACCTTTCCATACTTTGTAAATTAATACCATTCCTATCCATAAGCGGCAATATACTGTTCTGAAAGAACCCGGAACTTTATTAATTTATAAGATAAAGTTTCACTTGATTTCTCAGATTTTTTGCAGTAAATAATATTTTTCATTCGTTTAATGTTTTTCTTACACTCACTAGCAATACTCCAGTACCCAAGTAATCCACTAGTTGTGTAAGAATACGGAATATTTTTATGTCTTTTCCTTGCAGCAGACGACTTCAGAAGATATTTGTTGCTGAATGTTTTTCAAGCATTTCTTGTTGGTACATTAGGGGCGTCTGTCTGACTTCTGTAGTAGTGTGAGTTGGAAATTATTTCTTGCAGGAGCCAAAGGGTACTTGTTGGATCAATCCATCGTGCAACTTGACAAAATAAAACCCACGCACTTAGAAAGGTTGTTTTTGTTCGAACCTGAGAGCAAAACCCCAGCCATCGATTGGCATCATCTGGGTTCCCCTTGGAAGAAGAAACCAAGACTTTCACGAACAGCAGGCAGAAAGGTGATGACCTTCTTCTTCTGGGATCAGTGTGGCGTCATTTTCATTCACTTTTTGTAATCTGGCTCCACAATTAAACGGGACCGCTACTTTTTGTCATCGGAGAAATTGCTGCATGCCATCAAGACCCACAGACCACAGCTTCAGGGTCAACTCATCATACTCAACCATGACAACGCCAAACCCCATACAGGCCTTATGACGCAGGAGAAAATCAGGAAAATGGGTTGGAAAATTGTTCCTCATCCTCCATACAGTCCGGACTTGGCTCCGTCTGATTTTTACCTCTTTGGTCGTCAGAAGGCCACCTGCGCCGTAAAATATTTGATAGTCCGAAAGACCTTATTTCCTGTGTCAAGCGATGGTGTAAAAGTCAATCCCCAGAATTTTACCAAAGTGTTTTTACATCATGGAAAGAACGTTGGTCCAGATGTGTCACAGCGATGGAGGCTACATTGAGTAGGCTCAGTGTATAGCTATCTGTTACAAGTATGTTCACAAAAAATTTCACTCTCCTTCTGCAAAAAATAAAAAAATTATAGACGACTGTGTAAAACTTTTTGAACGTCCTTTGTATATTGAAAGTCTGTTGCAGGAAAGTCTGAAAACTGTAGCAACTAGTAACACTCTCATCTCCTATCTGGTTATTAGGTGTTTCCGGTAATATATTTACTCCCTTTTTCCGATATCTTAGGACAGCACTTAAACCAGTCTATAATGAGGAAACAAACATAATATACTTACACGTCACCTTCATCCCACCGTCAACCGCAGAGAATAAGCCATTGAGGTGCAAGGAAAATGGAGGTACGGCGATATGTGATTAGTAGGCAGGACACTGGGTGCTGGGACCAGGTTTCCCTGTAATATATTTAGGTTAAAGTGTTCTCCAGGAAGAGAAAAGGTGAAATTGCTGGATGAACTGGCACGGGTTACAAATTGGGGAAGGTAGGCTGATGCTAATACGAGGCGAAATGCATATCGTACTGGTACATGACCTGTAGACCTTAGGAGATGCGGAGATCCGGGCAACACTGTGATGTTTGGGTTTATAAAAGGGTAAAGTGACAGAATGATGTAGATCCAAAGTGAAATCTATTAGTAGTTTACTTTTCTGTAGTTTTAATCTATTTTTGGTGCACTGTTCTACACATTTTCCAAGTCTGGCTTCACTCAGGCCTTTGTGTGTCTTAGCTCAACCTAGATTAGTACTACTTGTAAATTGTCTTCAGCCGTTTTTCCGTCAAGTAAATATAAATAAGCATCTGAGTGAAATTTATGCTGCAACAGCAGTTACCTTTTGGAAGCGCCCCAAGGAAATAACTGATCATGACAACGATTATTTAATCCTGTTACAAAAGATATGTGAACTATGCAGTACCCACAGTATGAACCATTAATGTAATTAAGTTCTCCTTATAGGAAATTCTCCTAGGCATGCACACATCTCTGTAGTCTGTATAATTTGCAACCACCCTGAGCCTTCCTTAAGCACATAAACAATAATCTCAGAATATAAAACGAACTTTTGCACAAGCGTCTGGTGAGAGGCGATATGTAGCGAACTCTGATTGTGCTGCTACATTTACCATCGACGTCATGTATAATTACGTACAGTGAAATGCCAAAACTCACATAAAATATAACAACACACATAACATTGTAGATTGTTTTGCTAATGATGAGGTACTGAATAGAATTGGTGAGAAGAGAAATTTGTGGCACAACTTGACTAGAAGAAGGGATAGGTTGGTAGGACATGTTCTGAGGCATCAAGGGATCACCAATTTGGTATCGGAGGGCAGCGTGGAGGGTAAAAATCGTAGAGGGAGACCAAGAGATGAATACACTAAGCAGATTCAGAAGGATTTAGGTTTCAGTAGGTACTTGGAGATGAAGAAGCTTGCACAGGATAGAGTAGCATGCAGAGCTGTATCAAACCATTCTCTGGACTGAAGACCACAACAACAGTGGCATTCTGCAAACCGTGATCTTACATAAGCAAGTCGGTTTGGACAAAACAAAGGAAGTTTTTTAAAAAGCAGTTATATGAACACATGATTTACTAATAACTTGCTCTTTTAGAAACAGGGACAGATGTGGACATGGACTAAAATTTATTGGTTTATGAACAGGAGACAAAAACTGGAAAAACACCAAACTGGCATGAATTTAAGAGGAGTATTAGGGAACGACTGCCAAGAACGGGGGGAAAGGAATACAACAGAAGAAGAATGAGTAGCTTTGATAGATGAAATAGTGAAGGCGGCAGAGGATCAAATATGCAAAAGGACTAGGACTGGTAGAAATCCTTTGGTAACCACAAGAGGTATTAAATTTAATCGATGAAAGAAGAAATATAAAAATGCAATAAATGAAGTGGGCGAAAGGGAATACAAACGTCTAACAAATGAGATTGACAGGCAGTGCAAAATGGCGAAGCACGAATGGCTAGATGAAAAATGTAAGAGAGTAGAACTATACATCACTAGGGGTAAGATAGATCTGCCTACAAGAAAATTAAATAGACCTTTGGAGAAAAGAGAACCACCTGTACGAATATCAAGAGCTCAGATAGAAAACCAGTCCTAAAGCGAAAGCAGAAAGGTAAAGGAGTATATAAATGATTTATACAGGGCAGATGCACTTGAAATGGAAGAGGACGGAGAGGAAGAAGGGAGATATGATACACTGTGAAGAACTTGACAAAGCACTGAAACACCTAAGTCCAAACAACTCTTCAATCTGCTGAGCAAGATGTATGAGACAGGTGAAATACCTTCGACTTCAAGAATAATATTAGTTCCAATGAGAGCAGGTGCTGACAGGTGCGAGAATTGCTGAACTATCAGATTAATAGGTCACGGCTGTTAAGTACTAACACGAATGCTTTACAGAAGAAAGGAAAAAGTCGTGGAAGCCGACCTCGGGGAAGATCTGTTTGCATTCTGGAGAAATGTAGGAACACACGAGGCAATAAAAACGGGCTCAAATGGCTCTAAGCATTATGAGATTTAACATCTGACATCATCAGTCTCCTAGACTTAGAACTACTTAAACCTAACTGACCTAGGGACGTCACACACATCCATTCCCGAGGCAGGATTCGAACGTACGACCGTAGCAGCAGTGCGGTTCCGGACTAAAGTGGCTAGATCCACTCGGCCACAGCGGCCGGCGCGAGGCAATACTGACACTACGACATCTCATAGGAGATAGGTTAAGGAAAGGCAAACTGCGGCGTGCGGGATTTGAAATTCCGTGTGCTGTGCAGGCTGCAAATTAGAAATTCACCTACCTCAGAACCGCGTCTACTCGATATCCCTCCACTCGGCAACTTAGATACCTAACAGATGATGTAAAAGCAGCGTTGATAAAAAAACACCATCCAATATCTACAATTACTGAGTCCGCGCAACTCTGTTAATGAAACAAAGTTCTGCAGAAAAACTGTCACTAAAAACTTTTATCGGGCTGTAAGATAATGGTTTGGCTTCTGGAAAATAATATCCGAAATATCCACACAAAAATGTTTATTTGTTCATGTAGCCAAGAAACGACACTATTCAGTCACTTTCGTCAAGTCCATAATTCGTACACTTTTTTCGCATGCACAACAGCAGAAATTGGTCCGAACCCGACCAACGTTTTCATAGTCATTAATCTCACCACTAATTTGGATTAATACATTCTGTCCTTCTTATGGATTTCTGAAAAGCGGTAACTGCTCGCCAAAAAATGCTCATTGGTTCAATACTGCAACTTTGCCAGCGGATACTATGAAGGTCAAATTTCACACGCGAATATCTGTCCAACCAAACTGTTCTAAAATTTCGAAACTTCACAACACTCTCCATCAATGCAACTGCTATTACAGCCACACAATCTGGACGAAAGGAGCCAATTATTTCATCATTTTACACACTATTTTGAATGGAGCTAGTAACATGATCATCAGCGTTCAAAACTAGTGAGCCACTCAATTTCTTGTGGCCTCACTCCCAGCATAACTATCAGGTAACGAGCGGGAACCGTCTCAATTTTGATTGGCTGACCATACTGACTACCAATCAGAATGCTCGCTGATAATCATACTCGCGCCAAAACTGACCTGTACCAATCCTTATACACAGACGCATTTACGTCATGTTGACATACAAATATTAAAGAAATGTTTAATAACACTAAAACGAAAAGGATTCCTTTCGATACAGATAATACGCCAGCTGACTTTGTGGCTGCTCTGTTACAGGAGCAATCACACCTGGACATACGTCATCAGCAAGTGGGTAAATTCCCTATTAACATTTTCCGATGACAAAGTTGTGTAACTCTTGCAGGTTAGTTAAGATGGTATATAATGCAACATTAAAATATGACGAATGTCCCACGTACACACTGTCATTCACTAACATATACTCCAACAACAATACTAGACACAAATAATAATTTTGTCTGGTTTTTATATTACGAAAACGAAAAAGAATTAAAGTTTTAATATGAAAATTTTAATTAAGTCTGCACTCCGAGAGTAATGTTTTACTTTTTTAGATAATACCAAAAGATAAACTATTATGTTTCCTAACTTAATTTAGTTTCCTAAGTGTTGGTTTTTGACTTTCGTAGCAATTTCTTCTATCTCTGAAAATATGATAGTTATAAAGCTGAAATATGGATACAATATTCTCCTGAATGTCGAAAGGTAGTGTACCAATTTTGAAAATGATTGAATAATATTTAATATCATTTACTTAGGTTCCTATATGTGGTGAATAATGCGTCCAGTAAGAGACATTGTATAGCTTTCCCACGGCAGGTAGTGACAGATGCTCGTGTACCTCCCGGTTAGGCTGGCAGATGTCAGCCCCCGAAGTTACATGCAGCTAGCTATCCTAAAACAAACGTTCCTCGGAACAAACGTGCGACGCTACGCACCCCCTAAGAACCCAAGTCTTACCTGAACATATTTTATGGTTCTTATTGCAGACAAGATTTTTTTTTCAGTTGAATCCTTAACTACCATGACACTGTTAATTAAAAATTGTTTTCGTCAACTATGAAAATATCTTCGCTACATGACAGTATTATATACAATTACATCGAATAGCAAGGGCTAAAACTCAACAGCATACAACCAAATTAATTTACAGAAAATTTCCATCTTTTTCTCATATCACATCTTTCTTACAAAATTATTCTTGAGCACTTCTTTTTTTTTAATTGAATTAACAAAGTATTTGCACCGGACCAATTTTGTATTTGGTCTTGAAAGTACAAACTTTTTTCTCCAAACAAAAGGTTCTTACTATTTCATAATGAATTTAAGCAAAAACAATCAATTAACACCCCGTTCTATCAGCGTCCAAAAAACTGACTACAAATATAATTTCGGCATTGTGGAGGGTGTCCTTTCCTATCACAGAATACAGTGACTTTGATATGGTGGTCGTCACTTTACCTAACATTTCTCTGAAAACACGTTGGGGTTCTGGTAAATGTCTCTGATGAATAAAATGGGTGCGGATCATTTCTATTCATCACTTACATATGGGTCACGTCATGAGCTCGTCACTGGGATACAGCGTCCAGCTCTGTCTCAAATCGCGTTCTCTCTCAATCTCGTATCAGGTTCTGTCATATTTTCGTACCTGCAATATATTGTACGTTTAAGAGTCCATTCTTAATCTCTACATCCTATCCTAACACGCATATATACTCTAATCAGTAGATGATGCTCTCAAAGCAAAGAACTTCATGAAAAAAAATTTTTTTGAAAACTTTACTGTCCTCCACAATTTACTTCTTATTTACAGAAAGCCTTTCTTTCTCAGGCAAATTCATATTTCATTCCAGTTAAACATTTTCTTTACAGTAATTACATTTAATACAAATCCTCTCTGTTAACAGTGAATTAATGGTCCCTCAAAAGAAAATTAACAGTGCCACAAAATTGGCACTGTGACTGAATTCATTTTTCAAAATCTGTTAACGATTAAGCAAATTACTGTTACAAGATCTGCTGCTTTGTAAAAAACACTCTTTCTTAACTCTTTTTCAGAAAACCAACTTAACTACTTTACTACACGCAAATAATCTATTATACATCACGAAAAACACATCATCATTAGACAGAAAAATTATCTCCGCCACCATCTGCCGGTCTGGAAGACGTCATTACACATTATGAAAACAAACACAAAATTATTGATCAGTGAAAATCAGTCAGTCCACCTCCTGCAGTCCTGCAGCTCCTTATATATACATGTTACAAAAAGAGAAGAACAATTTTATAGATTCAGTGAAACTACTCATGCCTTACATATTACTATTGGAAAAGAACATCTATTCTATAAAAAAAATCCTCATAAAATCTCTAATAAATATCCTTTCCATCATCTGCGCCTATAGCAAAGTCCTCACATTAGACTTATATTACATAAGGAATATACAATTATTGGCAAAGAATACCATAAGTCTTTATAGAACAGTACTGAACCTGCTAGCCAATTACTGTGGCTTCTCATAGTCTCATGATCAAATTACAACATAAATACAGTACATACAAGAAAGTTCCTTATATATAAACATTAAGCACGACTCGTGCCAACTTATGTGGCTCTCTGACACGTCCTATTCACTATATTCAAGGAAACATACATTACTGACAATACTTTAGTCCACCTCTGTGTGGCTTTCAAGTCATCTCGAATACGAAACTTCTTTTTACCCTTTTGGCAGGGAATCCTCTATTGCCTCTGAACACATTACCTTTACAATAACATTTCTACCAGTTACATAAAACGTCAGCAAAATTAGACATCTTAAGCCCATCTCTATGGCTTTCAAAACATCACATTTTCACTTAATTCAATAGGACCCCTCGTGACTTAAACATATTTCTTACACTGCAACGTCTTTACTGGTTGCAAAAACTTTTGTATTACTCTTTATATTAGTGTATAGGCAGCTTAAAGTAATCTTTTCTGTCATTAACAGGCAATTCCCTCTCATCTGATTAGTCACTTCTTCGTTTCTACTGAGACACCAGCTCTCTTCATACTTGGTACTACTCAACAAACTCTATTTACTGACACTACTTGCAATTATAGGGAAAAAGAAAAGACCATAGTCAAAGTTCTGAATGAAGAAGGGGAAGATTGACAATACGAAAAGAAATGGAAATAGTACTGTCAATAACTCGAGTACCTAGAGTTCGTCAAACACTTAGCATTGCATTCAGTGCAACGTTCTATGAGGCTTCTAGTTACTACTATTTATTTGCTGCTCCATAAAATATCTCTTTAAAGCAATTATGTATTTAATTCCCAACCGCTTAAATGATTTTATATCAAGAGAACCTATTTCTTTCCTTTCTCTGACTTCATCAATCTCTCAAGTGTTTACTGTGGTTCTGCAAAAGCGTATTGGCAAGATTTTGGCAATGGACCCTTTTTCTCCAAAAGGAGTGGATATAGTTTTCCCTCATACATTTATTACCGCCTCAGTGTTTCCAAAATCTAATCATCCTTGGTACTTCTATAAAAACTCGGCACCTGCCAACATGTCAACACTAAATCCTTTAATAATCAAAAATTTCTGCTCCAATTGAACCCAACCTATGATAATGGGTATCATTAACTATTGCTCAACTACCTTTTTGCTTCTACCAGAGGCCACAATAATGTTTAACCCACTCACTGCCATAATAATTACTTCGTTTCTATCAGGGAGAGCATTCACAAATTCCTGTGTCACTTCACATACTTCAGAACCACTGTCAACAAGACACTTAATTTTTTTTCTTAAATCCATTATCTCAATTATAGGTTGTGTAGGATTTATTTTTAGACATTTAGATTTAGGCTCATCTAGCAAATCTTGCAGCACCTCTCATCTGTCGAAACTTACCCCTCCTGTGGAAATTAACAGTACTTTTACTGACTCCTCTTTCACCTTATTTCTACTACTAATAGCCTCTTTCACTAAATTGCTCACAATGGAGAAAGCATCTCTGTCTTTTTCCTCCTCTTCACCTGAAATATATTCTGTTTCTTCAACCCTAACAAAGGTGTTGACAGAATTATCTATATTACCCCCTGCTTCTTCCTCTTCTGATTCAGCGACTTCACTTTCTGAAATAGCTCCACTCACTTTATTTAAAAAAACTCCTCAACAGTGTCATCCTCTTCCTCCTGCATTTCCGTAATATTAATTCCACAGTCTACATGTAGCCTCTCATCCATCCTGTGGTGCTGATCCACCCCCACCTCCTGAACTACACATTTATTTTCTGAAATAATTTCCTCTTTAAAATGGTTCTGCTGATATCTGAAGTTTCACTCTCACAAAATGCTACTTCCTTTTCTAAAGAAACAAATTGTTTATCAGTGTCACTCTCCTTAGCCCTCATATTTTCAATAACATTACTCTCTAAATAATGTTTAATAGGTGCCTTCTTTAAATATGGTTTTGCTAGCTGGTTTATTCGTTAATATTTACGTCTGCAAGCGCCAGCGTCATCACAGACTCCTAACAGTTTAACTGCAGTACTCCGTTGTCACCTCTGACGTTTCCACCACCTGACAGGTGACACTCATACATTATGTCACCGTCTCTCAGCTGATTGTAGCTGGCACGTCGGTCCGAGGTGATGAACGTGTCCCTACTGGCACTTCCACTTCTTCCCCTTCCTGTATAACCGTTCACCCGCAGCACTGAAACCATGTTTATATTGACGTCCTCTCAGTTTTCGCCGGGTCTGTTGGGAGCCCTATGTTCTCTCCTAACACTTTCTCCTGCTTTTAACAGGTTCTCAACTCTTTCCAAATAATGAACAAAACGGTCAATGTCATTCTAGGGAGCTGAAAAGATCTTATTTCTCCAATACAGTGGCAACTTGTTTTCGATCCAAATAATAAATTGCTCTGTTTCTAATTTTGAACTCAAGTATATGACAAAGTAGTTACATATTTCTGGACAAATCTTCTAATAACCTCTCTTTTTGAATCGTACTTTTCTCCTGACCAAAACTTATTTAAAACCTCCATTTGTTTTCCTTTTCCCCCATATTCTTCAAAAAACGCCTGTTTGAAGTCCGCCAACTTATCATACTTATCAGAAGCTAAATTTCCCCAGATTCTTGCCTCTCCCATTAGATAAGAGGTGATAAATCCAATCTTTTGCTTGTCGTTCCATACTTTAGGCAATACATCTTCAAAATCACTCCAAAACTCTTTAGGGTGAACTTTCTTATTTCGATCTAATTTCAAATCCTGGCGATGCGTAACATAGGCAATTTCCGAAGATTCCACAACACCATTAGACACTGCACATTGTTCATCAGCAACTGACATTGTTTCCTGTTTTATCTCAGTTACAGTAACAGGTATAAATGGGACACATTAATTTCCGATACATTGAGCTCTCTATTAGTTCCATAATTAGCATACATTGAGTCTGTCAAGCTGCTACTCATATTTGCTTGTGATACTTCAAAACTGAAACCACTATTCATGGAATCATTTTCAGCTTTAACTCTCCACAAATCTACCTCCAGTTTCTCATATATCTGGAAATATCCTTTAGATACAGATAGTACGCCAGCTGACTTTCGGGCTGCTCTGTTTCAGTAGCAATCACACCTAGACATACGTCATCAGCAAAGTGGGTACATTCTCTATTAACATTTTCCCACGACAAAGTTGTGTAACTCTTGCAGGTTAGTTAAGATGGTATATAATGCAACATTAAAATTTGACGAATGTCCCATGTACGCACTCTCATTCACTCACATATACTCCCACAACAATATTAGACACAAATAATAACTTTGTCTGGTTTTTATATTACGAAAACGAAAAATAATTCAAGTTTTAATATGAAAATCTCAATCAATTGATTCTGCACAGCGAGAGCTCTGTTTACTTTTTTAGATAATACCAAAAGATAAACTATTACGTTTCCTAACTGAATTTAGTTCCCTAAGTGTTGGTTTTTGACTTTTTAGCAATTTTTTCTAATTCTTAAAATATGATATTTAAAAAAGCTGAAATTTGGATACAATCTGCTCCTGAATGTCAAAAGGTAGTGTACCGATTTTGCAAATGATTGAACAATATTTAATATGATTTATTTAGGTTCATATATGAGGTGAACGAATGCGTCCAGTAAGAAACATTGGACAGCTTTCCAATGGCACGTAGTGACAGATGCACGTTTGTCTCCCGGTAAGGCCGGCAGGCGTCAGCCCCTGAAGTTACATGCAGCTAGCTATACTAAAACAAACGTTCGCTCGGAACAAACTTGCAACGCTACAAAACCTACGTTTATAGCATTTGTAGACTGAGAGAAAGTTTTTGACAATGTTCACTGGAACACTCTCTTTCAAATTCTAAAGGTGGCAGCGGGAAAATACAGGGAGTGAAAGGCTATTTATAATTTGTACAGAAACCAGATACCAGTAGAGGGGCACGAAAGGGAAGCAGTGGTTGGGAAGGGAGAGAGATATAGCCTATATTAGATGTTATTTCATTTGCATATCGAACAAGCAGTAAAGGAAAAAAAGGAAAAAAATTTGAGGTTGGCCGGTGAGATTACAAAGTTGTCAGAGACAGTAAAGGACTTGGAACAACAGTTGAACGGAATGGACAGTATCTTGAAAGGAGAATATAAGACGAATATCAACAAAAGCAAAACGAGGATAATGGAATCTATTCGAATTAAGTAAGGTGATGCTGAGTGAATTTGATTAGAACATGGGACACTTAAAGTTATAAATGTGATTTGTTATTTGGGAAGCAAAATAACTGATGATGGTGGAAATAGGGAGGATATAAAAATGTAGGCTGGCAACATCAACAAAATCATTTCTGAAAAAGAGAAATTTCTAACCCCGAATATATATTTTAGTGTGAGGAAGTCGTTTCTGAAAGTGAAACATGACGAGAAACTGTTCAGACTAGAGGAAAATAGAAGCCTTGGAATGTGGTGCTATAGAAGAATGCTGAAGATTAGCTAGGTAGATCACGCAACTAATCAGGAGGCACTGAACAGAAATGGGGAGAAGAGAAATTTATGGTACAAACTGATGAAAAGAAGGGATCGGTTGATAGAACACCTTCTGGGGCATCATGTGATCACATTTTGGTACTGGACGGTAGCGTGTAGGCTAAAAATCGTAGAGGGAGATCACGGGATGAACACAGTAAGGAGATTGAGAGAGATGTAGGTTGCAGTAGTTACTCGGAGATGAAGAGTCTTGTATAGGATAGAGTAACATGGAGAGCTGCATCAAAACAGTCTTAGGTTTTGAGACCACAACAACATCAGAAAAACTTCTCTTTCCACACAGCATGCTGACATTCACTGAAATACATTCACTGATTGGCATCAAAACGCAAACTAAGAATACAAATATTAATGGTATCAACGACTCAAACTAATTTTCCACTTAATTAGACCGTGTTTAGTATCTAGTACGAGCACAGTCTCTGACAGAGTCCATGTGTGCACGCGACTCAAACCTATTCATCAAAACGAAGTTCCCGATTGCAATGCCAAAGCAAAGAGAAGTATTTACTATAAGTAACCTTGACATCGGAGAAATCAGTTCGTGTGAAATGAATGCAGCTGATTGTAACTGCAATACATAGCTTAAGCCAAAAGTGTCTAGCGATCTCACTAAGAACTGCAGCAACAGAAAGGAAGAACATCACAGCGAGCAGGAAACCTCGACAGCGCGCCAGGCCAGATCCAGCACTGAAGTAAGGGTGTCAAAAAGCCGAAATTCGACAGCAATGAAAAGAATTTTCGCGGCAAAGCGTCTGGCTCTCTGTCGGATTCAAATTGTCTCCCGTAAAATATGTGACACGTCATTCAACGGGCTACGTCCTAGTTCAAACAGCTCCGAAAGATTGTGTGATTCCAGTTCTCGTTCACACAAAGATACTCGTTGCACTGTGCAACACTGATACTTGTGTATATACACTGTCCAGTCACATTTATGTGACCCCCTGTCAAAAGCCTGAATAACAACCATTTGCTGGGTGGACCGCTGTGAGACGTGCAGGAAGAGAGACAGTGCGGTTTGGGAAGGTACCGACTCCAATACCGTGGCCCGCTGCGCTATGTTTCTCGGTTCAGGGCCCATGTCTCGAACAGCCCAACCGAGATGGTCACCCACATTCTGAATTGGGTTTAAATCCGAGGAGTCTGGTGATCAGGTGAGCACGGTACGTTCCTCCTGGTGGTCGTTGAACCACGCACGTACACTGTGAGCTATTTGACACGTTGCATTGTCTTGTTGATAGATGCTAGCATAGTGAGAAAAGAGAAACTTCGTATATGGATAGACACAGCCGCGAAAGATAGATGCATCTTGTGTTGACTCATTGTGCCTTCCAGAAAGACGATATCACACAGGGGATGCCACGAAAACATTGCCCTGACCATAACGCTCCGTCCTTCAGCTTGGTCCCTTCCAACGATTGTTGCAGAGTTGCTTTCAGACGTTTGATGCCGTACACAGCAACGGTCATCTGTGCAATGGAGCATAAAACGTGACCCACTTGGAAAGGTGACCTGCCACTACTCAATGGACGTCCAGTTGCAAATTACAGTCTTTGCCGGCGATGAAGAGCAGTCAACGTGGGTTCATTAATTAGGCACCTGCTACGGACGCGTTCACTGAAAGGTCGTTGAGAAGAGACTGGGAGGCCTCTTACGGGACAGGTCCAGCCGCCTTGGTGCAGGTCTTATTGCATTCGACGCTACATTGGGCGACCTGCGCTCCGGATGGGGATGAAATGATGATGAAGACAACACAACACCCAGTCCCTAAGCGAAGAAGATCCCCGACACAGCCGGGAATCGAACCCGGGCCCCTTAGGATGGCAATCCCTCACACTGACCATTCAACTATCGGGGCGGACAGAAGAGACTATTGGTAGCCCCTTAGTTCATTTGGGCAGTCAGTTGCTCAACATTTGGCTGTCTATTCGCCTGTACACATTTCTGCAGCCGTCGTTCATCCCCATCATCTATGGCCCGTGCTGCACAACACAATAGTTGACTCGGCGGCGGTCATGGATAGGACCATTTTGCCATGCATGTAATACCTTAACCACGGAGGAGTCCGAACAGTTTACAGGCTCAGCCGTTTTGTAAATGCTTCCACCCTCGGCCCAAAAACCCATGATCATGCCCTTTTGCTCGTCAGATAAATAGCTCCGTTTCCGCATGACGACAACGACTGCACTGTTTTCCGCGTCGCCCTATCCTTTCCCCCTTCCCCGGCATGTTTTGTAATCCCTCCACTGCTAGTGTGCCACTTGCCATCTCTAAGTGGGTATTCCACAGTGACGTCGAAAGTAGATGGAGATCACCTTAATTGGTTATCAATTTCACTGGACCGTGTGTGCACACTTGTCTCTTTGGAGTTGAGGCGGTAAAGTCAATTGAACGTGTTAATGGAAAGTCGAAAAGCAGACCCATATGAGGGTATTGCCGTTTTGTGAAACTTTAGAATAATATTACGTGACTGTACTGTGTATTTGAAACTAACTGCGACGCTCATTCCAAGGTGTACATCTCCATAACGGTGCCTGGTAGAGCCGTGATCAAGCGAATCGGAAGTCAGTTCCTCAGACAGGTGGCTAATTCCCACCTCGTTAGGAGAGCCAAGCGGTAGTATTCGGTGGCAGGATCTCAGCCTGGTGTGGATCAGATAAGGGGGCGTTATTTATCTGCGGTCGGTTGCTGCGCTCGGCTGGCTGAGATGACAGCCGATGGGTATCTGGTGGAGGCCCGCCCCTCGCGATGTGGTCAGATAGCAGGCAGACACCAGATACGCGCATAAATAACGCAGCGGCTGCAGGCGGCTCGCTGTGCGGAGGGTGCTGGGTACGGGGTACTTGCTGGCAGCCGCCACCAGGTGAGGAGCACGTAGCCAAAGTTCCCATCCACATATTTTTTCGTTCTCACTTCATGGATAAAAAAGGTAAGCGCTTGCAAGGAACGATCAAGTGTGAATACAGTTTTGTATATGTAGCATCCATTAATTGCAATGTAAATGACTGCAGTTGTAACAACATATGACGACTAAAACGAACATCAGAGTACAATGGAGTTTTCAGCATATGCCACTGACCCAGTTACAGGCATTGTTCCATAATCTGATCCCTAATGCTTCTTCGATGATAAAGATCCAATAAGCAGATCGGTGAGACACGAGTTTTGATCCATCAAATACAATTTGCGAGCAGTAATTCACTTGGTGTACATCCGAAGCTACTGTTACTTAGCTAGAAACTCTTCAGTAACAAAAAACCTTCTGGTATTCCACACGCTCTTTTTTTTTTTTCATTTGACGAAACGGAGCCATACTGACTGCCTTCCGAAAGTGAAGCAACAAGGCATTAACCTGCAAACCCTATCACACACATGTCAACACGTCGCTCCTAATGGGCAAACCAGTGAGAAGTAAAAATAACTCCAGAAGTACTACAATGAAATGTTATGAGGCAGTTGCTATTCTAACTTTTTTATTAATGATCGATAGCTTTTGATGCTTCGCGAAACTTCATAAACGGATGCAGATATGGACTGATTAAGAGGTCGTGGTTCGTACGACAAAATACGTGACTTAAAGGCACTTGATGTTCTATATAGACTGTTCTTCTGGTTTTCTATCCAAAGAAAGGTTTGATGTAGGTCTCCACGATACTCAATATTACACAAAACTTTTCATCTCCTAAAAACGATTATAAGCTGCTTCCATTTGAACCTGCTTACTGAATTCATCCATTGATTTCCACCTATAGTTTTTGCCTCCAACATCTCCCTCGATAAACAAAACGATGATTCCTTAATATTTCATTATGTGTCCCATCAATCGATTATTTCTTTTATTCAAGTTTTCTTCAATTCAGAACTTCCTCATAAGTTAACTGATCTACACATCTAATCTTTATAATTTTTCTGTAACTCTATATACCAAAACCTTCCATTCTCTTCTTATCAGAACTACTTAATTGTCCACGTTTCGCTTCGACACAAGTGTCTGCAGTGTACACAAGTACCTTCAGAAAAGACTTTCCAACACTTTAATTTGTGTTAAATGTTAACAGATTCCCTTTTTTCAAGTATGCTGTTGTGCTATAGCCAGTCTTAATTTTATATTCTCTTGGCCATCATATGTTATTTTGTTGCCCAACTAGCAAAGTTCAACTACTACTTTCAGTGTCATTTCACTGTTTAGTACGTTCAGCATCACCTACTTCAATTACCTTCCCTTTGATTCTAGTCACCATTGTCAAAAGTTTTTTCTAAATCTACAGATGCTATAAACTTGTATTTTTCTTGAAGGCTGAGTATCTACTAACTGTTTCATATATACCGCGCACCAGGTGGAATGACATCGTCATGGCTAGCTCTGCCAAGGACATAAATAATTCTGAGGGAATGTCGTTTGCTCCAGGGGTGTTGTTTCGACTTCTATCTTTCGGTACCATGTCTAATTATTTTTGGAGCATCGTATTTCCCAACTCTTCACCTACTTTCCATTACCTTTCTGTAACACTGCCTTCATCTATATATCCCTTGCGTATCTCTTCAATGCTTTCCTTGCACCTTCCAGGTTTCCCTTCTTTTCTTACTAGTGGCTTGAATCTCAGCTCTTGATACCAAATTCTCTTTCTCCAAAGGCCCCTTTAATATTCCTATAGGTGGCATCAGTCTTTCCCCCAGTTGCGCATTCTTTTTCTTCACAACCTTGCAGTTCTCGTCTGACTATTCCTACTTCGCCATTTCGCATTTCCTATTAATCTCATTTTTCAGACGTCAAACGCTCGACACCGGGGCTCAGGTCGAAGCGGGACTTATCACTGAAGACCATTCTACTCCAGCCAATGAGATTCCCGGCCGCAGACATGTCTAGAGACGCCCCGGACAATGGTGGGATGCCAACCTGACTGTGTTCCGCCATATAGCCCGACCACCGGGAGTGACCATTCGGGGTGCCTTCTTTTTCGTAGTTGGATCCCTTTGGATGTCATCCTCGTCATCTTTTCAGCGAAGCCGTACATCGACGATATTCTACGCCCCGTTTCATTGCCCTTCATGGCAAGCCATCCTGGATTTACATTTCTGCAAGTTAATGCCCGCTCGCACACCGCGAGAGATTCTACTGCTTGCCTTTGTGCTTTCCAAGCTCTACCTTGACCAGCTTTACTCCATCTCTCCCCGAGTGAGATCGTTTGGAATATTGTGTTGCGGGGCCTTGCAGCAAGCTTGGAATTTTTACGATCTAACGCCCCAGTTGGACGTAATTTGGATCGATACCCCTTGGGAGGTGATAATTCAACAAGTCAGTGTTATCAATCAGTGTCAGAAAAAATAATTGCTTGCATAATGGCAAGGGGTGTAGCAACGTGTTACTGACTTGCTCAATTTGTGAAGCTCTTTCTCTTGAATAAATCATCCAAACTTTTTGAAACTGTAATCATTCGTTTGTCCGTACATTACATCAAATTATGAATTTCCGTCCCATTTCTTATAATGCTTTTATTTTGTCATGGAGCGTCCCACAATCTTTTTTTCCAACTACTGAATGTTATTTTTTCTATATTTTTTATTCCAGTATGTTACGTGGAACAGTAAACTGCTTGTCTGCTGCAAAAAAAGGCATCTTATCATTTTCCACTACCTTCATCGCGTTTTCCATCGAAACTGGAGCCCATGTTTGTTGCTCTGATTTCTAGACAAATTTTCAAGAAATCTTTATACCCGAATACCTAAAACAATACCCAGGTGACGCAGTAGACCGATCTCAAGAGGATTTGTATCTACGCCAAATGAAACAGGAACGATTTTAAATGTAATTAATTAATTAATTGGCAATTTTCACAAAGGGATAGAATGACTTATGATAGCTTTGCGTATAAAATGGATTATAGGTCAATCTGATCTGCAGCACTGTGTGTGCTATGTGGAGTTCACTAACATCTTAGTTGTGAAAACACGCTGGTCGCTTTCCCCGACTAGAAGTGTGGCCACTTTTCCCGATAGAGAGCCATCTCGGCATTAATGGTTCGCAGATGAAATTATGAAAAAATGGTTCAAATGGCTCTGAGCACTATGGGACTCAACTGCTGTGGCTATCAGTCCCCTAGAACTTAGAACTACTTAAACCTAACTAACCTAAGGACATCACACACATCCATGCCCGAGGCAGGATTCGAACCTGCGACCGTAGCAGTCTTACGGTTCCGGACTGCGCGCCTAGAACCGCGATACCACCGCGGCCGGCTGAAATTATGAAGTCAAAAGAAACAAGGATCAATATCTGTAGGCCAAAAGACGATGTTTGAACGTTCACATAGTAAAAAAGTTTTACTCTTCGCATAAGTGAGGTAACAAGGATATTATAAATGACTTCTCTTACTTCAGTGACAGAATATCAGAAAAAATTTTACAGAAAAATAATGGAGCCGACTGTCTTTGCCAAACTCATTGTCAACGATGATGATGCATGTTACTGACCACTACTCGGCAGGTAGCAGCACTTTTCATGGAGGAAATTTTCTCGTCCAGGCTACAGTTAACATCTGTCTCCCTGAACTACCTGAGTAGTTTCTTTTACAACTTCACACATTATTTCTGCTCCCTTATGGTCTGCGAAGTTAGTCGGCATAAGAATAGTCACATACTCCAGAACACACCTAGATAAATGTCTGAAACCTTAGAGAGCAAGAGAACACGAAGCTCGCTTATGACTACCAATACTACATCATTGTAGACTCAGCATCAGGAGAGGGAGTGCAAAGAAATGCTGACTCATGTCAGCATTTTTTACGGACCCCATAATTTTCCATGAATAGACCAAGAGTCCCCGTGACCTGTGTTCCTTGAGAGTCTCACAGACTTACGGCTTGGCCAGCGAGAGTCTGAATGGACTAGATTTTTGCTTTAAACATTCGCGGAGGAACTTTTGTACTATGGGGACGCAGATTTAAATGGAGTCGCATGTTGCTTCAATTGGACCGCAAGATTCTCTTCTTGAAGAAAACGCACTGCAATTCTAATTTTGTCAGTTGACATGTGACGAGTCATTCAACTTTCTATGTTCGATTTACACACGGCAAATATACTCATTTTTTTGACAGCTCGTGTGAACTGGAACTCGGTGATTTGTGAATAAGATTGCACTTCTTACCCATCTCAGCGAGTTTGTACAAAAGCTGGGCGAAAATATGGAAACATGAAAAACGCATTACCATCCCCAATACGGTGTAGGAAAACCAACCGGAAGTCGGTGATTTGTGAATACGATTGCACTTCTTACCCATCTCAGCGAGGTTGTACAAAAGCTGCGCGAAAATATGGAAACATGAAAAACACATTACCATCCCCAATACGGTGTAGGAAAACCATGGTCATTCAAACCAGGCTCCCGGTCATCTTGGAATGGGTAAACACAAGTCGTGTATGATCTTCAGGAGTACCCTATACCATTCTTCCTGTGTAACAGTGGCAGTTTCAGGTAAGGTTGATGCAAGCGTATAGCGGTCACGTGACCATCTCACCAACGCAGATCACAAAGGCTCAACAGTAGTGATCTCTGGTGAGTGGTTGTCAGAGGAGATGCGACAATTCATCCCCGCTCTCACAAGACTAGTCCTGGACGATGCGAGCTGCTTGAACAGGTGTCCAGTCGTCCTGGGACGCAGCATCGAAAATGAGAAACAAACATTGTACCTGTTGTGGTTGGCAGGAGAGCCAACACCGTGTTACTAGAGGAGGCCGAAAGGCACGCGTTTTAGCTCACGCAGGCTGGCGTGAGGTCTGGAACATTACAAGGAAATTAGAATTTAAAAACATGGACGTAGCTGGTGGAATACTTAACTTTAATCAATTAATGATGAACGTCGGTCTTGACATGATTCACAATATCAATAGTAACTGATAGTGGCGCCTTGCTAGGTCGTAGCAAATGACGTAGCTGAAGGCTATGCTAAACTATCATCTCGGCAAATGAGAGCGTATTTTGACAGTGAACCATCGCTAGCAAAGTCGGCTGTACAATTGGGGCGAGTGCTAGGAAGTCTCTCTAGACCTCCGTGTGGCGGCGCTCGGCCTGCAATCACTGATAGTTGCTACACGCGGGTCCGACGTATACTACCGGACCGCGGCCAATTTAAAGGCTACCACCTAGCAAGTGTGGTGTCTGGCGGTGACACCACAGTACCATGCAATAGATCTGATCAGCCAAGATGATCACATAATTCCTTGGCAGTATTGCGAGCTTGCAGAGTAGCCGTGCGGTCCATGTAATACCGCGATATGTCTGCCCAAATCATCACCAAACCCCTGCCATGTTGCACTCCTGAGATGGGTAAACTCGGCCAGAAGTTGTTAACAATTTTTAAACAATACCCATCCGACCACATGACATCCTTCCATTGCTGCATACTCCAGGCTTTATGGCTTCGCCACAACATTTTCCAGTCACGGGTATTAGCATCACTGACGTGCAGGATTGGAACTGGAACTTGCCCTGCTGTTTCCAGCTTACAGAACTCCCTTGGTGATGACAGGGTTCACGGGTACAACAGTCAGTTCAGCAGTTACTTTCGAAGCTGTCGTCCTCTTATTTTTTGTCACAGTCCTCTTCTATCACAGTCTGTCCCGATCTCTCAAACACACATTCGTCCGCGTTGTGACTTAGCGCGCGATGTTTTTCCGCTTTCCCCATATGCGGTACAAATGTTCAGTACGTCGCCCCTTGAAACACCAAACCCATCCGCTACCTTAATTACAGAAACACCCACTATACGAGCACCTACAACTTCCCCACGTCCGTCTCCGTTTAGTTACGACATAATGCACTCACAATTATACAGAACACTGTTATGGCCACGACTGACAGTATCAACTTACTGAGGGCGTTGCACGGTTGCCGTTCGTGGTCAAAACGATAGCGCAGTCTGCCGGCTTGGCTAGCATCCTTATTTAAGAATCTTCCTATGCCGGAACGGGACTCGAACTCGGAACCTTTGCCTATCGTGGGCAAGTGCTCTACCATCTGAGCTACCCAAGCACGTCTCACGCCCTGTCCTCACAGCTTTACTTCTGTCAATACCACGTCTCCTGCATTCCAAAATTCACAGAAGTTCTCCTGCAAACCTTACACAACTAGCACTCCTGGAAGAAGGAATACTGCGGAGACGTGGCTTAGTCACAGCCTGGAGGGTGTTTCCAGAATGAGATTTTCACTCTGAAGCGGAGTGTGCGCTGATATGAAACTTCCTGGCAGATTAAAACTGTGTGCCGGGTGGAGACTCGAACTAGAGACCTTTGCCTTTCGCGGGGAACTGCTCTAACATCTGAGCTACCTAAGCACGACTCACGCCCCCTCCTCAAAGCTTTACTTCTGGCAGCACCTTGTCTCCTACCTCCCAAACTTCACAGAAGTTCTCCTGCGAAACTTGCAGAACTAGCACTCCTGGAAGAAAGGATATTGCTGAGACATGGCTTAGCCACAGCCTGGGGGATGTTCGAGTCGCGGTCCAGCACACAGTTTTAATCTGCCAGGAAGTTTCATATCAGCGCACACTCCGCTGCAGAGTGAAAATCTCATTCTGTAAACATCCCCCAGGCTGCGACTAAGCCACGTCTCCGCAATATCCTTTCTTCCAGGAGTGCTAGTTTCGCAGCAGAGCTTCTGTAAAGTTTGGAAAGAAGGAGACGAGTTACTGGCGGAAGTAAAGCTGTGAGGACGGGGCGTGAGTCGTGCTTGGCTATGTCATACGGTAGAGCACTTGCCCACGAAAGGCAAAGGTCCCGAATTCGAGTCTTGGTCCGGCACACAGTTTTAATCTGATAGGAAGTTACGTTCCTCTTCTACTAATGCCCCTACTCTTTCTTTCCCCATACCATCTTTCCTCGTTGCTCCTATCCTACTTCTGATAAACTTCATTTTACGTACCTGTAATCTACTTACATCACTTTTCTTCATTATCCATGTTTAGATGCATGGATCAGTTCTGAAATGTACTAACTTCTATGTAGTTATTTTTTTTTTTTTTTTTTTTTTTTTTTGAGGCGTCTTTGTTTCAAACGAGGCTAGTAATACCTCACAGGAATGCTCCTATGCTGCTGCCTGTCTGTCTCTTTCTTTTCTTCCATTTTCCTCTGGTACACTTCCCAAGTACTTGACATTTTCCACCTACTTCAATAGTTCGCCTCCAATTCTTATTCCGTTAGTTGGTGTATCTTTCTCTCTAATTGTAACAAGGATCTAACATTTGTTTGCATTTAATTTCATTCCAAACTTCCTCACAGTTTCTTCCCGAGCGTCCAGCTGTTCCTGTATGTCCTCCTTCCTGTCCCCTCACTACACACAAAAGGTAATTTTCAGTCCAATTATTTTAAGGCTTATTGCTACAGTGCCATTCAGTCAGCTCGGTTTTCACTTAAAGACGTGTCCATTGCAGTTTATGATGCATCTTATTCTGTAGGATGGTGTATTGGGGTTGAGGAGGGTCGTCAGTCTTTTGACTGCTTTGATACAGTCTTCCGCCATTTTCTCTCCTACGTCAATGTACTAACCTTACTATCTGGAAACAATATTCACACCCAACTTCCTCAATAATTTGCCGTATATATTCCAGGCGCTATCTTCCACTGCAATTTACACCTTCCAATGCTTCTATTACTACCATGGAAGTTATTTCGTGATTCTTTGACACAATATACCACCATACTGTCCCTTCTTCTGATTTTGTGTTTTGCCTATATTCATTCCATCGACGATTCTGCGGAGAACCACCTCAATACCACTTTGTCAGTCCACTTAATTCTCATTTTCTCCATCGTTATGTGTCAGGCGAAGACCAGCTCACATAGTTCAACTCACAGCGCACTATGTTGAGTGACAAGGGGTGAGCCAGTACCGGAAAAATTAATGCCACGGATTGGCAACACTTGGTCTGGTTCACTGGTCAGCCTGAGTGTACTTTAAAGGCGGCTTCCCACACTCGTTTAGGTGAATACTACTCTGGTCCCCAAACTCCGCCTCAGAAAGTACGATAACCAATCTGCTGAAGTCGACTGACACACAGAACAGAGTTTACACGCTTCACAGACAGACGGCTCACAAGATTTCCATTCTTTTTGTTGCCTGACGACAGTGGTGACAGGGATAGCATCAGGACATGAAGGCAAACAAAACATAAATTTACCAAATCATGGTAACAGTGGAATCCTCTTTTTTTCTGCTAATCAGTTTCTGACCTCCTTCTTGCTTCGTCTGCCATGCATCATTTTAACTAATCTTAACATGCACAAGTATATAATTAAAATTTCAGGCAACTAATGGAAGGATAGGTACACAATAGTTGAGTATTCAAAACAAACACACGTGTAAGCCACTGGACTCAGACCCCATACACGCTGTGTGTGAACCAGTGACGATAGTCGAAATCACACAAGTTGAAAAATCTTTTTTTTTATTATTATTATTATTTTTTTTTTTTTTTTTTTTTTTTTTTTTTTTTTTTTTTTTTTTTTTTTTTTTTTTTACGTATATAGGCCCCCCCCCCCATGAACCATGGACCTTGCCGTTGGTGGGGAGGCTTGCGTGCCTCAGCGATACAGATGGCCGTACCGTAGGTGCAACCACAACGGAGGGGTATCTGTTGAGAGGCCAGACAAACGTGTGGTTCCTGAAAAGGGGCAGCAGCCTTTTCAGTAGTTGCAGGGGCAACAGTCTGGATGATTGACTGATCTGGCCTTGCAACATTAACCAAAACGGCCTTGCTGTGCTGGTACTGCGAACGGCTGAAAGCAAGGGGAAACTACAGCCGTAATTCTTCCCGAGGACATGCAGCTTTACTGTATGATTAAATGATGATGGCATCCTCTTGGGTAAAATACTCCGGAGGTAAAATAGTCCCCCATTCGGATCTCCGGGCGGGGACTACTCAGGAGGATGTCGTTATCAGGAGAAAGAAAACTGGCGTTCTACGGATCGGAGCGTGGAATGTCAGATCCCTTAATCGGGCAGGTAGGTTAGAAAATTTAAAAAGGGAAATGGATAGGTTAAAGTTAGATATAGTGGGAATTAGTGAAGTTCGGTGGCAGGAGGAACAAGACTTCTGGTCAGGTGACTACAGGGTTATAAACACACAATCAAATAGGGGTAATGCAGGAGTAGGTTTAATAATGAATAGGAAAATAGGAATGCGGGTAAGCTACTACAAACAGCATAGTGAACGCATTATTGTGGCCAAGATAGATACGAAGCCCACACCTACTACAGTAGTACAAGTTTATATGCCAACTAGCTCTGCAGATGATGAAGAAATTGAAGAAATGTATGATGAAATAAAAGAAATTATTCAGATAGTGAAGGGAGACGAAAATTTAATAGTAATGGGTGACTGGAATTCGAGTGTAGGAAAAGGGAGAGAAGGAAACATAGTAGGTGAATATGGATTGGGGCTAAGAAATGAAAGAGGAAGCCGCCTAGTAGAATTTTGCACAGAGCACAGCATAATCATAGCTAACACTTGGTTTAAAAATCATGAAAGAAGGTTGTATACGTGGAAGAACCCTGGAGATACTAAAAGGTATCAGATAGATTATATAATGGTAAGACAGAGATTTAGGAACCAGGTTTTAAGTTGTAAGACATTTCCAGGGGCAGATGTGGACTCTGACCACAATCTATTGGTTATGACCTGTAGATTAAAACTGAAGAAACTGCAAAAATGTGGGAAATTAAGGAGATGGGACCTGGATAAACTGAAAGAACCAGAGGTTGTACAGAGTTTCAGGGAGAGCATAGGGGAACAATTGACAGGAATAGGGGAAAGAAATACAGTAGAAGAAGAATGGGTAGCTCTGAGGGATGTAGTAGTGAAGGCAGCAGAGGATAAAGTAGGTACAAAGACGAGGGCAGCTAGAAATCCTTGGGTAACAGAAGAAATATTGAATTTAATTGATGAAAGGAGAAAATATAAAAATGCAGTAAATGAAGCAGGCAAAAAGGAATACAAACGTCTCAAAAATGAGATCGACAGGAAGTGCAAAATGGCTAAACAGGGATGGCTAGAGGACAAATGTAAGGATGTAGAAGCTTATCTCACTAGGGGTAAGATAGATACTGCCTACAGGAAAATCAAAGAGACCTTTGGAGAGAAGAGAACCAAGTGTATGAATATCAAGAGCTCAGATGGCAGCCCAGTTCTAAGCAAAGAAGGGAAGGCAGAAAGGTGGAAGGAGTATATAGAAGGTTTATACAAGGGTGATGTACTTGAGGACAATATTATGGAAATGGAAGAGGATGTAGATGAAGACGAAATGGGAGATACGATACTGCGTGAAGAGTTTGACAGAGCACTGAAAGACCTGAGTCGAAACAAGGTCCCCGGAGTAGACAACATTCCATTAGAACTACTGACGGCCTTGGGAGAGCCAGTCCTGACTACACTCTTCCATCTGGTGAGCAAGATGTATGAGACAGGCGAAATACCCTCAGACTTCAAGAAGAATATAATAATTCCAATCCCAAAGAAAGCAGGTGCTGACAGATGTGAAAATTACCGCACTATCAGTTTAATAAGCCACGGCTGCAAAATACTAACGCGAATTCTTTACAGACGAATGGAAAAACTGGTAGATGCAGACCTCGGGGAGGATCAGTTTGGATTCCGTCGAAATGTTGGAACACGTGAGGCAATACTGACCTTACGACTTATCTTAGAAGAAAGATTAAGAAAAGGCAAACCTACGTTTCTAGCATTTGTAGACTTAGAGAAAGCTTTTGACAATGTTGACTGGAATACTCTTTTTCAAATTCTAAAGGGGGCAGGGGTAAAATACAGGGAGCGAAAGGCTATTTATAATTTGTACAGAAACCAGATGGCAGTCATAAGAGTCGAGGGGCATGAAAGGGAAGCAGTGGTTGGGAAAGGAGTGAGACAGGGTTGTAGCCTCTCCCCGATGTTATTCAATCTGTATATTGAGCAAGCAGAAAAGGAAACAAAAGAAAAATTTGGAGTAGGTATTAAAATTCATGGAGACGAAGTAAAAACTTTGAGGTTCGCCGATGACATTGTAATTCTGTCAGAGACGGCAAAGGACTTGGAAGAGCAGTTGAACGGAATGGACAGTGTCTTGAAAGGAGGATATAAGATGAACATTAACAAAAGCAAAACGAGGATAATGGAATGTAGTCCAATTAAATCGGGTGATGCTGAGGGAATTAGATTAGGAAATGAGAAAGTAGTAAAGGAGTTTTGCTAATTAGGAAGTAAAATAACTGATGATGGTCGAAGTAGAGAGGATATAAAATGTAGACTGGCAATGGCAAGGAAAGCGTTTCTGAAGAAGAGAAATTTGTTAACATCGAATATAGATTTATGTATCAGGAAGTCGTTTCTGAAAGTATTTGTTTGGAGTGTAGCCATGTATGGAAGTGAAACATGGACGATAACTAGTTTGGACAAGAAGAGAATAGAAGCTTTCGAAATGTGGTGCTACAGAAGAATACTGAAGATAAGGTGGATAGATCACGTAACTAATGAGGTGGTATTGAATAGGATTGGGGAGAAGAGAAGGTTGTGGCACAACTTGACTAGAAGAAGGGATCGGTTGGTAGGACATGTTTTGAGGCATCAGGGGATCACAAATTTAGCATTGGAGGGCAGCGTGGAGGGTAAAAATCGTAGAGGGAGACCGAGAGATGAGTACACTAAGCAGATTCAGAAGGATGTAGGTTGCAGTAGGTACTGGGAGATGAAGCAGCTTGCACAGGATAGAGTAGCATGGAGAGCTGCATCAAACCAGTTTCAGGACTGAAGACAACAACAACAACAACATATAGGGGGGAGGCGGACAAAGTAGCCGCGCCAGGCAGAGTTGCCATTGGGGTCCTGGAGGCACACCGAGCAAAAGTTGGGTATCTGCACTGGCGCTTATAGCCGTACAGCTGAGCGCCCCACAAACCAAGCATCATGATCATAATCATCATCACCCTACTTTAGTTATTGAAATTGCGGGCATGCTATTAGAGGGTATGCGACCTTCGTGTAGAGGCGTCATTGCGTGTAAAGTGGCCATCACGGCCGTGGCTTCTAAACATTCTTTGAAGGGGGAGGGGGGGGGGGGGCAGGACATAACAGCAGCAGCGGAAACAAGTGTTCCACAGCGATACTTACTCGAAGTCCTTATAACTGTAAAATATGGCGTTTCAGTCTTCGATCGCTATTCTTAATTTTCAATTATCGGTTTCGGGCTAGCTGCCCATCTTCAGATCATATATTGTAGTTACAGGGTAACCTGTCCGTACAGAACACTCGTGTGTGAAACGCCATATTTAATTTTATGAACGATCGCGGAATTCTCATTGAGACAATCATGTCTACTTTCGATATCCTTATAACTGTGACCTAGGAGCGGTAAATAAAGGAAGACGAGAATAAGAAGGTGGAAAGAAAGGAAACAGAAAGCAGCCGAGAACAAGAAAGGAAGTAAAAAGGAGATAGGGAAGAGCAAGAAACCCAACGGCAGAAGAGCTCTGTTTGGCGATATCGATGAAGACAGTACATGTAACGCGAAGAAAAATTTTCGTCTTCAAGACCAGAAGAGCACTGGAATTACTGCCAGTTGTGCTCCCTCTGGGCTCACGAACTCTGTACTTGTATTGAAGAACGTAGTTTGACTTCTACCTGTTGTAAAAGTGCAGATAATTTAATTCGAATCATGTTTTACAATAATATATACTTGGTTTCCTTATTTTTGAGTTTAAAACTAAGTGACCATTTTGCCGCTCATGTCAGGCAAAGTGACAGTTTTACCTCTTCGTGAAAATTGAATTGTTTAAAGGACTTAATCTGAGCCTAAGGTAATTAAACTACGCAATACCATACTTCAATAGTAACAGATTATAATCACTCACCTCTGTTCATTTCCGTCAATTGGTACTCAGCTTAAAAAGCAGGAATACTTTAACCCGGCCACTTTTCCCGTGTTGCCCTTATTGATAAAAACAACAGTGCTGAGTGGTTACACGATAATGAAAAACATATGTTTCAGGGTATCTCTTAGACGTTGTGGGCGTGTGAACTGGGAGCGACTGCCCTCTGTGCAGCCAGAGAGAGCGGCGGGCCGCCGGGAATACGAAAGGCCGCTGCTGCAAGCCTTTCCCAGCGGACGGTCATAAATAAAAAGGTCTTTATTAATTGCTGTGGCTTTCGATCGCCGGCCGGACGGTCGCACGGCGCCGGCGAATGCGTGATACCGTTTTAATTAACTGCACGGCGCTCCAACAACAAATACGGAAGCGCATTACATCACTCAAAGTCCGGCATTAATTCCAAACCTATAATTTGTGCTGTTATAACATAAATCAGGTATAACAGCTGCGTGTACATCCCGTAATCAAAATTTCATAATTATCTAGACCGTCCCTCGCACAAATGTTGTTATAATTTTCAATTAACAGTGCCATAATTACTTTGGGGCCATCATCCATTACACACGTTAAATTCCCACTTTGTTAAGTAAAAATAAAGTGCATCGCTTCATTTGAGCAGGAAATTAAATACCAAATGCGGACAGAAGTATAATAAGCTTTGTCCGAATTCCCATGAATTGGAGCTTAGGCAGAATTGTAATTGTTCGACAATAAGCCAGCAAGATAGCTTCCTGCGCCGCGCCGAACCAGTTAAATGTTACGCCTGCCAGCAGAGGCGGAAACAAAACGGCCCTGATTCCGCGTAATAAATGAACTGATAGTTAATAACTTGAGGACGCTGGAGCGAATTGTTATGATGCCCGAATGTAGCTCCTCTCAACTCCGTGTCGCTTTTGGCATGAAAACGGGCTGCTGCATGGTGATGTGTTTCGCAACTTATCCTTCTGAGCAAATTACAACTGGCCCGGAAAATATTTACATTAAGACCGATGCGGAATGGATCCTGTTTATTGAACTTCACAGAAGAAGCTGGAAGTGGAAACTCTGCCTGAGAGGTGGCAGCAGTAACGTTTTCGATATTCCGCTGTTGCAATTCCATTGTTTGAGGATTATTTTAAGTACAGTTCAATTTGACTGACAGGTAAAAATTAAAGGAAGACAAATGAGGCGATCTAGGTGACCGAGAGATTTCCCTGCCTCTGCTGTTTGTCCTCTCCTCACTGAACACCTCAATGCACTTATGAAAAGGTTGTCAAGGCCGTGTGTGCTCTCACGCTGCCTCGTTGGCAGTATCTGTGCAGCGTTTCAGCCAGATATCACCTAAAGAAATGGAAATCTGAGGAAGTCCGTCAAGACACTTTAACTCACAAGTAATAGTAAATTTGTAAGCATACGGCTAAAGGTCTTTTTTGATAATGCTTCGACACAGTAAATAGATAAGCTGCTCTGAGATTTTGTCGGACTTTGTTCCAGACTATCCCCCACTCGGGCAGTGTTTTCTGGTTTTCGAAATCTTTTCTGCCTGTTGTAGCTTTTATTCGCTACAAACGCCGTTCACCCCATTTTGTCACTAACTTTTGCACTGGACAGTTTGTTAGAGGTTTCATCAGAATACTCCCAGTTTTAATCTTGCGCAAACGTTTCCACAAACGTGTTTTTACGAATTGTGCTACCGTAGCACTCGACAATGAACACAAGCTATTTTACCTGAGCACCGCTCTGTGTTGCTTTTAATTAGTCACTAAACACGTCTGATGCCACAGCGAAGTACTCTTGACAGAGTATGGAGGAGATACGCATGCGCACATATGTGACAGCTACTAACGAGTGGTACATCGAAACTGAGGTTTGCAGTAATTCTTCTGTTCATTAACAAGGGTCAGTTCTGCATCACACTTATCAGTATTTTCCGGGCTAGGTTATTTTGCCCGCCAAGTGTGAACATGGTTCGCATATGAAGATGTGTCTATATATACAGGGTGGTCCTTTGATAGTGACCGGGCCACATATCTCACGAAATAAGCATCAAACGAAAAAACTGCAAAGAATGAAACTCGTCTAGCTTGAAGGGGGAAACCAGATGGCGCTATGGTTGGCCCGCTAGATGGCGCTGCCATAGGTCAAACGGATATCAACTGCGTTTTTTTAAATAGAAACCCCAATTTTCTATTACATATTAGAGTAGTACGTAGAGAAATATGAATGGTTTAGTTGGACCACTTTTTTCGCTTTGTGATAGATGGCCCTGTAATAGTCACAAACGTAAAAAGTACGTGGTGTCACGCAACATTCTGCCAGTGCAAACGGTATTGGCTTCGTGATACATTACCCGTGTTAAAATTGACCGTTTACCAATTGCGGAAAAGGTCGATATCGTGTGGATGTATGGCTATTGTGATCAAAATGCCCGACAGGCGTGTGCTGTGTATGCTGCTCGGTATCATGGACGACATCGTCCAAGTATCCGGACCGTTCACCGGATAGTTACGTTATTTAAGAAAACAGGAAGAGTTCAGCCACATGTGAAACGTCAAAGACGAACTGCAACAAATGATGATGCCCAAGTAGGTCTTTTAGCTGAGGTCGCGGCTAATCCGCACATCAGTAGCAGACAAAATGAGCGAGAATCAGGAATCTCAAAAAAGTCAGTGTTGAGAATGCTACATCAACATCGATTGCACCCGTGCCATATTTCTATGCACCAGGAATTGCATGGCGACGACTTTGAACGACGTGTACAGTTCTGCCAGTGGGCACAAGAGAAATTACGGGACGATGACAAATTTTTTGCACGCGTTCTACACTCCTGGAAAATGAAATACCAACACCGTGACTTCATTGTCCAGGAAGGGGAAACTTTATTGGCACATTCCTGGGGTCAGATACATCACATGATCACACTGACAGAACCACAGGCACATAGACACAGGCAACAGAGCATGCACAATGTCGGCACTAGTACAGTGTATATCCACCTTTCGCAGCAATGCAGGCTGCTATTCTCCCATGGATACGATCGTAGAGATGCTGGATCTCGTCTTGTGGAACGGCTTGCCATGCCATTTCCACCTGGCGCCTCAGTTGGACCAGCGTTAGTGCTGGACGTGCAGACCGCGTGAGACGACGCTTCATCCAGTCCCAAACATGCTCAATGGGGGACACATCCGGAGATCTTGCTGGCCAGGGTAGTTGACTTACACCTTCTAGAGCACTTTGGGTGGCACGGGATACATGCGGACGTGCATTGTCCTGTTGGAACAGCAAGTTCCCTTGCCGGTCTAGGAATGGTAGAACGATGGGTTCGATGACGGTTTGGATGTACCGTGCACTATTCAGTGTCCCCTCGACGATCACGTTTACGGCCAGTGTAGGAGATCGCTCCCCACACCATGATGCCGGGTGTTGGTCCTGTGTGCCTCGGTCGTATGCAGTTCCGATTGTGGCGCTCACCTGCACGGCGCTAAACACGCATACGACCATCATTGGCACCAAGGCAGAAGCGACTCTCGTCGCTGAAGATGACACGTCTCCATTCGTCCCTCCATTCACGCCTGTCGCGACACCACTGGAGGCGGGCTGCACGATGTTGGGGCGTGAGCGGAAGACGGCCTAACGGTGTGCGGGACCGTAGCCCAGCTTCATGGAGACGGTTGCGAATGGTCCTCGCCGATACCCCAGGAGCAACAGTGTCCGTAATTTGCTGGGAAGTGGCGGTGCGGTCCCCTACGGCACTGCGTAGGATCCTACGGTCTTGGCGGGCATCCGTGCGTCGCTGCGGTCCGGTCCCAGGTCGACGGGCACGTGCACCTTCCGCCGACCACTGGCGACAACATCGATGTACTGTGGAGACCTCACGCCCCACGTGTTGAGCAATTCGGCGGTACGTCCACCCGGCCTCCCGCATGCCCACTATACGCCCTCGCTCAAAGTCCGTCACCTGCACATACGGTTCACGTCCACGCTGTCGCGGCATGCTACCAGTGTTAAAGACTGCGATGGAGCTCCGTATGCCACGGCAAACTGGCTGACACTGACGGCGGCGGTGCACAAATGCTGCGCAGCTAGCGCCATTCGACGGCCAACACCGCGGTTCCTGGTGTGTCCGCTGTGCCGTGCGCGTGATCATTGCTTGTACAGCCCTCTCGCAGTGATCGGAGCAAATATGGTGGGTCTGACACACCGGTGTCAATGTGTTCTTTTTTCCATTTCCCGGAGTGTATTTAGTGACGAAGCGTCATTCACCAACAGTGCTAACGTAAACCGGCATAACATGCACTATTGGGCAACGGAAACTCCACGATGGCTGTGACCAGTGGAACATCAGCGACTTTGGCGGGTTAATAGATGGTGCGGCATTATGGGAGGAAGGATAATTGGGCCCCATTTCCTCGATGGCAATTTAAATGGTGCAATGTATGTTGATTTCCTACGTAATGTTCTACCGATGTTACTACAAAATGTTTCACTGCATGACAGAATGGCGATGTACTTCCAACATGATACATGTCCGGCACATAGCTCGCGTGCGGTTGAAGCGGTATTGAAAAGCATATTTCATGACAGGTGGATTGGTCGTCGAAGCACCATACCATGGCCCGCACGTTCCCGGATTTCTTTCTGTGGAGAAAGTTGAAGGGTATTTGCTACCGTGATCAACCGACAACGCCTGACAATGTGAGTCAGCGCATTGTCAATGCATGTGCGAACATTATGGAAGGCGAACTACTCGCTGTCGAGAGGAATATCGTTACCGTATTGCCAAATGCAAATTTTGTTGGTGGACATAATTTTGAACATTTATGGCAATAATGTGGTATTTACAGCTAATTGCGCTGTAGCAGCATGCGTTCTCAGAAATGATAAGTTCACAAAGGTACATGTATCACATTGGAACAACCGAAATAAAATGTTCAAACGTACCTTCTTTCTGTATTTTAATTTAACAAAACCTACCTGTTACCAACTCTCCTTCTAAAATTGTGAGCCATATGTTTGTGACTATTACAGGGCCATCTATCACAAAGCGAAAAAAGTGGTCCAATTAAAACATTCATATTTCTTTACGTACTACACGAATATGTAATAAAAAATGGGGGTTATTATTTTTAAAATAACTCAGTTGATATCCGTTTGACCTATGGCAGCGCCATCTAGCGGGCCAACTATAGCGCCATCTGGTTTCCCCCTTCAAGCTAGACGTTTCGTTCTTTGTAGTTTTTTCGTTTGACGCTTATTTCGTGAGTTATTTGGCCAGGTCTCGATCAGTGTACCACCTAAAATTCTACCCCAAATATTACGGAAATGGAAGAACGTGCAGCTTTTATAGAATGTATAGGTAGTCAGGGGCTCGTATTGTTCGCCAAGAAACAGATTATAGTACTACTTACAAAATGTACTTTTTTGTGAAAATACACATATTTTTAAATAGAGCAGTGCCTGTTGACATTAACAAACTAAAAGCAAGGTAAATTTTTTATATCTCTGATGTTTGTTGCAGGACTTTAATGTGAGTTGTTTACTATGTGATCAAAAATATCCTTACACCTGGCTGAAAATGACTTACAAGTTCGTGGCAACCTCTATCGGTAATTCTTGAATTCAATATGGTGTTGGCCGACCCATAGCCTTGATGACAGCTTCCACTGTCGCAGGCATACGTTCAGTCAGGTGCTGGAAGGTTTCTTGGGAAATGGCAGCCCATTCTTCGCAGAGTGCTGCACTGAGGAGAGGTATCGACGTCTGTCGGTGAGGCCTGGCACGAAGTCGGCGTTCCAAAACATCCCAAAAGTGTTCTGCAGGATTCAGGACAGGGTTCTGTGCAGTTCAGTCCATTACAGGGATGTTATTGTCGTGTAATCACTACGTCACATGCCGTACATTATGAACAGGTGCTCGACCGTGTTGAAAGATACAATCGCCATTCCCATATTGCTCTTCAACAATGGGAAGCAGGAAGGCGCTTGAAACATCAATGTAGGCCTATGCTGTAATAGTGCCACGCAAAACAACAAGGGGTGCAAGCCCTCTCCATGAAACATACGACTACACCATAACACCACCGCCTCGGATTTTTACTGTTGGCGCTACACATGCTGGCAGGTGACGTTCACCGCGCATTCGCCACACCATCGGATCGCCACATTGTGTACCGTGGTTCTTCACTCCACACAACGTTTTCCGTTGTTCAATCGTGCAGCGTTTACGCTCCTTACACAAAGTGAGGCGTCGTTTGGCATTTACCGGCGTGATGTGTGGCTTATGAGCAGCCGCTCCACCATGAAATCCAAGTTTTCTCACCTCCCGCCTGTCATAGTACTTGCACTGGATCCTGATGCAGTTTGGAATTCCTGTGTGCTGGTCTGGATAGATGTCTGTCTGTTACACATTACGACCCTTTTCAACTGATGGTAGTCTCTTTCAGTCAACAGACGACGTCGGCCTGTACGCTTTTGTGCTGTACGTGTCGCTTCACGTTTCCACTTCACTGTGACATCGGAAACAGTGGAACTAGAGATGTTTATGAGTGTGAAAATCTCGTATACAGAATTATGACACTAGCGGAGCGCCCCATTCTTCTCTTTCACGATATCTAATGACTACTTCGGTCGCTGATCTGGAGTACCTGGCAGTAGGTGGCAGTACAAAGCATCGAATATGGAAAACGTATGTTTTTTGGGGTGTCCGGACACTTTTGATCACATAGTGTATTTTGAAAAGTTTTCTCACCGACACTTGTTTGTACCATTCGACCTGCGTAATTGCTAGGTACGATGTTGTTATGATGTCTTCGAGTGTGCTTGTGTGTTCCTTGACTCCAATTCAACTTGCTGATCAGTTAGTGTATTATAGTCCATGCAGTAGATCGTGAGTGGACAATGGGATTTAAGAATGCAGAAAAAACCTACATGCTCGTGTTGTATGGACAGGGTAGGAAGAATGCAGTTAGTTCCCGTACGGTGTATGCCGCGAGATATGCCAACAGACGTCAACCATTTCGGCAATTATTTATCGACCACATCAAGTAGCCACGTGAAAGTGGTACTGCAACACGTAAACAACGTAACTGAAGAAAACAAGTGATGACAGAAGTCAGGGGAATTAATGTTTTTGCTGTCTTTCAGTTGATCCGCACAATAGTTCCCGCGAAATCGCACGAGGAAGTGGCATGAGGCAGGTAAGTGTCCCATGCTTTCCTCATCGACATAGGGAGCTGCACAGAAACGATTATGAGAACCGTGTTAATTTCCGTACATGGGCTTTAAGGCAGGACACTCCAGATGCGTCATGTTTCTTGTTTAGCGATGAAGCCTTATTTACCAATCATGACCAGGTAAGCCAGCGAAACACGCACTATTGGTCTGTTGACAATCCACGCTGGCTACGTCAAGCGGAATGTCAGCATCCAGAGAGTGTAAACGTGAAGTGTGATAGAGAATCGTTGACTTATAGGTTTTTAACATACAGAACACTGTAGGCGCATTAGTATCGCACCCTCCTAGCAGACCATCTCACACTGATGGTACAGAACGTTCCTCTGCAGACTAGAAGCAACTTCTGTTACCAACACAATGGACTGTTTGTAAATCGTTGGATTTCACCCAGAGACGTACCACTGATGATATGTAAAGACGTACCACTGCAGCCTTTACTTGTGCTGTTGTTTACTGTGTGCTACCACAGGTACTGTCAAGATGTGGCGTGTCAACCATCGTGTAGGGCAGTTTCTACATGACTACTTCAAAACCAGTAACTTATTATTAATGTAACATGTGGTTTTCTTTAATCATTACTTTTCTCGCTAATGATCGTTATTTTGTTGAAGAAATCTCCACCTGGGATCGTGTAGTAATGTTGTCTGTCAAGCTGTGTAAATGGCACTAAGAACATTCACAAAACCGGCCGCTGTGACCGAGCGGTTCTAGGCGTTTCAGTCCGGAACCGCACTGCTGCAACGGTCGCAGGTTCTAATCCTGCCTCGGGCATGGATGTGTGTGATGTCCTTAAGTTAGTTAGGTTTAAGGTAGTACTAAATAAAGGGGACTGATGACCTCAGATGTTAAGTCCCATAGTGCTTGGAGCCATTTAAACCATCTGAATCGTTCACAAAAGTGATCATATATAACCACCAAACAAGCTAAGTGTATGATAAGTAATCTCAACTATACAAGAGTAATGATTTTTACCAATTTTCAGTGCTTTTTCATAATAGTCTCTTTACTAGTTGCAAATTGTTTATCGAATTTAATGCTACTGTTATTCGACGTGGTAACACTTTTCTTTAAGGAAAATGAACAGTTCTGTCACACAGTACCATACACACACAACACTAATGTATTATCTCCTGTCAAAATATTTCATAAAAGTTGATACGAAATACGCGGCCTGTTACATCAGCATGTACAAACATCAAAAAAAGTTTTGCTTCACCTCGCTTTCGAGCGTTCCGGAACCTGTCCATAAAATTGGAATACAAATCAACATAAACATCATTCCTGCCCTTTTTATTGCTCATGAAAACCACACAGTGCATGTTGTACCACCATACAGCGAGACCCTCAGAGGTGGTGGTGCAGGTTGCTGTACACAGCGGTACCTCTAATACCCAGTAGTTCGTCCTCTTGCATTGACGCATGCCTGTATTCGTCGTGGTATACTATCCGCAAGTTCATCAAGGCACTGTTAGTCCATACTGTCCCACTCCTTAACGGCGATTCGGCGTAGATCCCTCAGAGTGGTTGGTGGGTCACGTTGTCCATAAACTGCCTTTTTCAATCGAGCCCAGGCATGTTCGATAGGGTTTATATCAGGAGAACACGCTGGCCACTCTAGTCGAGCGATGTCGTTATCCTGAAGGAAGTCATTCACAATATGTGCAGAATGGGGCCGCGAATTATCGTCCATGAAGACGAATGCCTTACCAATATGGTGCCGATATGGTTGCACTATCTGTCGGAAGATGGCATCCACATATCGTACAGCCGTTACGGCGCCTTCCATGACCACCAGCAGTGTACGTCGGCCCCCCATAATGTCACCCCAGAACAGCAGAGTACCTCCGCCTTGCTGCACTCGCTGGGCAATGTGTCTAAGACGCTCAGGCTGTCCGGGTTCCCTCCAGACACGTCTCCGACGATTGTCTGGTTGTAGGCATATGCGATACTCATCGTTGAAGACAGCGTGATGCCAATGCTGAGCAGTCCATTCGGCATGTTGTTGGGCCCATCTGTACCACGCTGCATGGTGTCATGGTTGCGAAGATGTACCTCGTCATGGACGTCGGGAGTAAAGTTGCGCAACATGCAGCCTATTGCGCACAGTTTGAGTCGTAACACGACGTCCTGTGGCTGCCCGAAAGGCATTATTCAGCATGGTGTCGTTGCTGTCAGCGTTCCTTCGAGCCATAATCCGTGGGTAGCGATCATCTACTGCAGTAGTAGTCCTTGGGCGGCCTGAGCGAGGCAAGTCATCGACAGTTACTGTCTGTACCTCCTCCATGTCCCAACAACATCGCTTTGACGCCTGGACACAGCCCTTGTTGAAAACCCTTCCTGGCACAAAGTAACAATGCGGACGCGATCGAACCGCTTTATTGACCGTCTAGGCACGGTTGAACTACAGACAACTCGAGTCGTGTACCTCCGTCCTGGGGAAATTACTGGAACTGATCAGCTGTCGAATCCCCTCCGTCTAATAGGCGCTGCTCATGCATGGATGTTTTCATCTTTGGGTGGGTTTAGTGACATCTCTGAACAGTCAAAGGGATTGTGACTGTGATACAATATTCTCAGTCAACGTCTACCTTCAGGAGTTGTGGGATCTGTGTAATAATTGGTATCACGTAAGATGCTGTTTGCATTGACGTACGTTCACTATATTTAGAGATTATTCACAATGTAGTTGGAATTCATTAACTCAGAGTGGGTTCTGGGCCTCCAATACATAATTATTATCGCAGTTATGACCAACAACATTTATATCTGTATAAAAATTCAATTTAAAACTACTGCTGCAATATTTCAAAAAGATGGCGACTAACTTAAGACAATCACTTATCGAATCTCCTTCAGGCACTGCTTTACTACTAATAAGTATTATATATTAAATCTTTTTCATACCATTACTATAGACACGAATATTGGACAATATTTCTAAACGTTAATTGCTTATTATTCAGCGTTTACCAACAAACCGCGCTGTAGATCAATAGCACTAATGGTTGCTCTCCATTGTAGGTGATCAGAAAAACTTAACATTTTCATATGGTGAAAATCGTAATGAAATAAAAGTCCAAACGAAGAAGATTCATTTCAACGACACAGAAACACTATTTTTCAATTATTAATTTACAACATAATACAGATTTTTACAGACCTCTTTGTTATGAGACATCAGTTACATCCGATCAGTACTACAGTTCGAACGAGAGGAAGGATTTTCCTAGAAGAATCATAGATAACAGAGATTTTCATTATCTTTTCCATGGGTATTGTCTGAGATGTAATTTCTTACAGAATATTAAATTACGCCTTTCATAATAATTTATTGTTTTACTACTGATGAAGTCCTTTTTATTAATATCGCGAGAATGTGCATTCGCGTTCCACACACAACGCTGTCACGAATATTATTCTGAATAAAATATAGGCGTGGATGTTACAAAGCGTCGGTGTGGGAACTTTTCAAAACTCGACTAAAAGTTAAGATCGGTTGACAGAACACATCCTGAGGCATCAAAGGATCAAACGATTCTCCAATGGAGTGGTGTGTGTGTGTGTGTGTGTGTGTGTGTGTGTGTGTGTGTGTGTGTGTGTCTGTGTGGTGGTAGTGGGAAGGAATGGCGGAAGGTGGTGGGGGACATTGTAGATGGTGACCAAGGCTTGAGTACAGAAAATAGGTTCAGCGAACGTAAGTCGAAATTAGTTGTGCATTTACGAAGATAATTTTTGTTTACAGGCTAGGGTCTGAGGTGAATCAGAGCAGTCTTCTGAATGAATACAACCACAAGAACAACAAACCACGTTGTAACCGTCTCTCTTTGTACTTCGTCCCAGTATTCTAAGGACTATTAACGTGTTGTTGCACCTCATATTGTTATAGACTTTTCAACGTGTACAAAGGGTCGGGAGGTGCTTTGACCTGTTATCGTCTGCCATAACTAGTAAGCGCAGTATCAGAACTGTTTCTCTGACAGTTTTCCCTTCGTGAAACAAAATTGATACTTTTTAATTATTTCAACAACTTGTGTACATTATTCTGGTTAGCAACTAACAAGACTAACTGTTCAAGAGAAAACTTATAAAAACGATACACAGTGTAATTCTCAATATGATTTTCCTTAATTTGAACATCACATGTACTACACTCAGATATGTGTGCTATTTTGGACTGACCCCGAACCTCGCATGTAAATCTTCTAATGAGGAAATAAACTGTGCAAAGATGTAACCTGGCAAGAGCTGTAACACCTAAATCAGAGGCCAATGAGCTCGTTACAAGCTAGTTTTAACAACAAACGTTTAAACTCCTGTGAAACTAATGACTAATCAGACCCGTTTATCATGGGCTATAGAGATAGTAATTGACGTTGTTTCCCATTTGCTGATGTTTGGTTTCTGGATTTACGGAGCGTGAATACATTAGTGACAGAAATATCGTAATATGTCATTACATTCGCTGAAATTGCTATGTGTTAATCAGAGCACAGTCGAACAGCCGGTGACTCGCTGATTCGAGAAACAGGATTTTACGTATTATGAGAGCAAATAATTCTCACGCATCTTTAAACAGTCAGTTACAGCTCTAAGCTAACTCAGCTATTCAGAAGAACAAAAGGCATAAAATGAATGTGAGAGTCGACGCTTCAAAGGTTCTGTGCGGGAGATAATCCGAAGCAACTGCAGTAGAAACTTCATTTTAAATCTATACCTGCAGCTTCATCATTAATCACGATATCCAACAATAATACCACAAACAAGATACAAATGTTAAACTGAAATACATTGTGAGTAGTGGAGTACATACATATTTTCAAAGTTAGAATTACCTAGTTTATTCTTCAGAAACTATGACCTTGTTTGGAGATTTACAGTACAGCTGTATATTGAGCAAAACGAGGATTTACTTATGATAGGTCGTTTGCGTGTATCTTCAGATTTACTCACATGGTTGTATATAACGTGAGTTTTCCTCCACTGCACTGTTAGGTGCGCTTCACCCTAACGACTACACCAATTTTTAATCTTTTTTAATCCATTTATGGAGAAAATCATTTTTTGCATGTCGTTAGTCTTGTTGCTCATTAGTTTAATTTCCCAACTTAGAGCATATAAACAATGAGCAAAAATCCATTGAAATACTCAGACCACCGATCTGTTTCAATAGCCGTAATCAGAAACACTCTGTATTCTAGTTTTTTCTTTCTACTAATTGATAAAACTCCGTTGTTGCCGATCCCAATTCCGGGAGGCGGGGGGGGGGGGGGGGGAGTAACAACATCATAAAAAAACCATGGTTACATGCCTGGGTGACAGTATTATGTAAGGATCCGTCGCCAGTGAGGTCCTCAAGAGCAGCACTTAACATAAGTGCTAAAAATTATGTTTCAATCACGTCTATTACCAGATCGCGCGGTGATTGGTCAGCATTATACCGAATGTTAAGGCCGGCCGAAAGAGAACATTCGAGGACTAACAGTCTTAGTTTTAACTGTGGTAGAAAAACGTCTATCCAGATTGAAAATGTGGGATAACTATGACGAGTGATGAAACAAACTAATATTACGTCATATGATCAATTCACCGCTGCTAAAAGGAATGCAAGCAGGCACTCGGATACTGCGGTGCCTGCACTATTACAGAAGCAAAATTTGGCAGATTCTGAAAACCTTTGTAACTTGAAATTGAAATTTAAGGGAAATATTAACACGCAATCATAAATATTAACGCTTTCTGAAAAGTTGGGAAACTCAGCAGAGAATAAACCTTTTGAAAAGTAACGAAACCCTGCTAGTAGCCATCCAAGAAACAAGATACGCTGGTTACCAGACAATGGATAGCGAAAGGTATCGATTTTTTTTGGAGGTTAACGGGCAGTTATACCTACAAGTAAAAACAACCGCTGTATCGTTTGTGAGATACAGAGGTGAGCGAGTGTGCCGGAACTAAACCAAGTTCACTGATAGTAGCACCACGTCACCTTAACGCGTCTTACACCACAATCAAGTATAAAATTAAAAGTCAAAATTTACTTTTAAAACTTTGTTATCATATATTTTATTGTAATAACGTTTCAAATATCAAAGCCGTATGTACTTAGAATGGATAGTTTCCATAAAAATGCCGTTTTCAGAAAAAAAATAATAAGGCCAGAAAGCCAGAATTTGGTCAGTATGTGCCTATGGAGCTCATAAATAAGCGGTGCAAGTTTCAAAATTAAAGAGCGCAAATAACACTCGGAATTCACGTTTCTAAGAAAAATGGCAAGGGTTAAAACCTGGACTTGGAAACGTAAAAATTTGTTTTACGCTTCACATCAACGAAATTTTAGAGTTGTAGTATTAATAACAGCTAATTCAAGTTCTAGGAAAGGTATGGTTCAGAGGTAGCGGTCTACCATTAGTTCCACTATAGAAATTGTTGAAGGTAATGTTTTTATTCAAGCGAGCTGAAACTTTTTCTGTGCTTTCATACAACTTACCTAAGTACATGAAAAAAATTAAGAAGATTCTGAGTTAATTCATGATTATGAAATTAAAGATTATGCGTCCGAGAAAACAGTCGTTCTGAAGCTGCTGCCGTGTGTTATGGCAGTAGACAACAGACGTTCCCTCAGCGGTCCGTTTCGGCACCTATATAAATACAGCCCGAGAGGCTGTAGTAAGGTTCTCTTCGCATTCAGCCATTGTAAGATCCGCTTCTGTTAAACGTCGGATCGCGCTCTGCCTCGGCTGACGTCAGAGACGGACTGTCACAAATTGAGTATTTGCGGTAAAAACGGATAGTGAACTCGTGAGGACTGTACACCGTCCTGGATCGCTTAGAATCCGCTAAAGTAACTGTTAGTGTGCCGCCAGTGATAATTACAAATCCGCGAGGCAAGTGGTGACTATTATTTCAATTTTTGTGGCGAGCATTTATGTTCAACATTTGTTTGAGTATTAGTAGTCAGGGTGAAAGACAAGTTGGTAGGGACGTTCCGTAGAGGTCGCCTCTGAATTGCTAATAGTGCTGTTTAGAGTAGAAAGATTTTCTGTCAATTGAACATAGGGAATTTCAAAGTGTTGTACGTGAGAGACTTTACTCAAGATATGTATGAAGTGGAACTTTATACTTTCATTTAAAAATCATAGTCCTGATCCGGCTAATCAGAAAGAGAATAGAAACATTTATTTCAATGGGCTGAAACAGAATGTGTCCGTGCAAACTTGAAATTACGGTCACTACGTTTTCCTTTGCTTTCTGGCTGACCACAAAAATAGCTGCCAGGCTCGCTCCCCACAACCTTCCAACTCAAATTTCAGAATTTTAGGAACAGCGTTCACAGTTTGCAAAACTATAAGCCGAAATGTTGTTGGTTTAGGATTCTTCAGTGAAAGACTCTTTCTTTGAAATTTAATGCAGGAATTTAATTGTCAACATTTGTGGACACTAAAATGGTTCAAATGACTCTGAGCACTATGGGACTTAACATCTGAGGTCATCAGCCCCCTAGAACTTAGAACTACTTAAACCTAACTAACCTAAGGACATCACACACGTCCATGCCCCAGGCAGGATTGGAACGTGCGACCGTAGCAATCGCGCGGCTCCAGACTGAAGGGCCTAGAACCACTCGGCCACTCCGGCCGCCTGTAGACAACAAGAAAAAAAGCAAAACTTCTGGGTAGATCCGGAAAAGAGTATGTCGAAAGTTCAAAAGAACAACATAATAAGCACGACTTCAGTGCTCAGCTGGGTAAGGACATATCTTTCCGCAAAGTAATTGGAAACCGTACAGCTCATAAGAGAAGTAACACAAATGGCATGCATGCAAGTCGTTTAATCTTAAAATCATGACAGCACAATTCAAAAAACTACCTAGCAGTCAAGGAACGTTGATAACACTAAATCTCGAATTGGGAGAGTATTCCAACTGATCATGCTACTTTCTCCAGATGTGTTTCAAGAAATCAAGAATGTTAGAAACAATGAACGTATAAATGTTGATTCATACCACTATCCATCTGGGATCCACATGAGATTTATTCCAAAATATAAAGTCTTGAAACAAACCAGTACGACTAAGAAAATAAACAACGAAACCGTGAAGGGAAACTAATTCCGTTCTCTATAGACTACGAATCTTACAGAAACAATTAAACATACTGCATTTGAAATAGCTGCAGAGAACAAGCCAAGAAAGCACACATGGTGGAATAATAAACGCGAAAAATAAATTAGACAAAAGACAAAGAAGAGCTTGGGGCAACTAGTACAGCAGGAAAACAATATTTCGAACATCTGTCAGTTTGATAAGAAGCTAGCAGGTAGATTTATTGGGAGAGAAAAGCCATGCTCCGAAAATGAGCATCTTTAATGTACAGAAGAACACTTTAATAAATGTGGAATACAAGAAACTACTACAAAACAATCAAGAAATATGTATGTGGGTACCTTGCGCAATCGATATGCTTCAGGAAAGAAAATGGAAAACTCGCACATAACAGTGAAGTCAGCTGTACAACTCTAAGTTACCAGTAACATATTTCAGAAAGTTATTAATTTAAGAAAAATTCACCAAACAACTGGAACTCCATGGTGACATTCCAAAAGAAAATTTAAAATCGTCAGGCATCGATGTGATTAAAAAATCCATTAAACAACTAAAATGCAACAAAGCCACAGGTGAAAACAATCTCACACTAGAAATTCTGAAAGCCAGTGGAGATCTAGCTGTCACGACTGTAAAACAAAAATAACGTCTGGTACACCGAAAAAATTTCAGAGAACTGGCGGGATGTATTATTTCATCCAAAAAAATGCAGATAAAACAGGCAGCAATACTTTCAGAGGAATTTCAGTCCCACCCTTAGAATACAAAATCTTATCCAATGTTCTGGGTGTGTTTAATTCTCAGTTACATAAACAAAGTGAAGAGTACCAAACTGAAGTTAGGGGGAATAGCTAATTCCAGATTAAATTCAAAACTTTAAACAAATAATTAAGTTTATGAAAATAAGAAATAAAAAGGCAACTTATTTTAAAAAGTGATACTATTCAGTAGGCAGAGAGCCCATCCTCAAAACCCAGAAGGAATTTGCAGGATACAAGAAATCTCTGGAAACAATTTAACAAAATCTTACAAACAGCTACTACTTCCACCACAGATTTTGCTGAAATGGAAAGTGCTATTGATGTCCGATTGGGAGTTTGGAGTTCGTTTTATTAGCCAGTAAACAGATTGTAACAACACTTAGAAAGTGTATTTTTTGTGCAAACATACCCTTTTTAAAATATAACATTGCCTATTGACATAAAAAAACTATAAGTCGTGTAAATTTAAATGTCAGTGGTATTTGTTGCAGTATTTTAGTGCGAGTAGTTTACGAGACATCGTATTTCGAAAAATTTCTACGCCGACACTTATTTGTATCATTCAACCTGTGTAGTTGCTAGGTACAATGTTGTTATGTTTGCTGATAGTGTGCTTGTGTGTTAGTTGAGTGCACTGCGATTTGCTAGTCACTTTGTGCATGAAATCCAAGCAGTAGGTCGTGAGTGGACGACGGGATTTACGAATGTAGAAAAAGCTGACATGCTCATGGTGTATGGACTGTGTACTAAGAATGCAGTTCGTTCTAGTGTATGTAGCATGGTATCACAATAGACGTAGATCATCTTGGAAATTATATATCAACCTCTTTAAGCAGTCACGTCAAAGTGATAGTGTAACACCTAAACAACTTAAGAGAAAGAAGCAAGTGACGACAGAAGACAGTGAAATTAATGTTGTTGCTGCTGTTGCAGTTGGTCAGCACTTTAGGATCCACGCAATCGCACGAGGAAGTGGCACGAGTCAGGCAGTGTCCCACCCTTTCCCCATCGACACAGGTTCCAACCACATCACACCTCTATGCACCAACAACTGGATGTAAATGATTATAAGAATCGTGTTAACTTCACCACATAGTCATCAAGACAGTATAATGCAACTGTATCATCTGTCTTGTTGACTGATGAAGCCACTTCTGTAAGTCATGGCTAGGTAACCTGCCGAAACATTCACTGTTGGTCTCTTAACAATCCACGTCGTCTTCGTTGGGTGGAACGTCAGCGTACTGAAGTGTAAATGTGTGGCGTGACATAATGAAGCATCAACGCACAGGCCCGTTTTCATAGACACAACACTAAACGTGCACAAGTACCGTAACCTCCTAACAGACGATCTTCCGTGGATGCTTGAAGACGTTTGGCTACGGACTAGAAAGAACCAGTGACACTAATGTGATGGCTGTCCAACCAATATTGCACGAAATACTACAGCTTGTCTTCACAAATTGTTTCCAAATCGTTGGATTGGTTAGTATATATCCTAGCTATTGTAATTAACAGTATAAAAGACAAAATAGGATGGTGGGGGACAAAACCGCTTTGTCACCTCCTACGGTAGTTTAGTAACGATATCAAAATTTATTTGAAGTCCGTACAACTCAAAATAATCGTAAATAATATACAAAGTGACTCAAAAGTCACTGGACATTTAGTTAAAAGAAAACAAAAGTAACAGCAGGTAAAAAGTTTTAAAGCATTAAGTTGTTATTATCAGATGGTTAAAATGCAATGACACACAAAACAAACACAGTGATTAAACCAGTGAATTGTTGAAAGCGTTCGCTGTGAGACGTGTTTACAGCTGTAGTTTTCCGAATTATCAAAATGTTAACGAAAGAAGAAACAATTTTTGGTTTAAGAAATATTTTATTATAATAGTGCTATGTTAATGAATGGGAACGATACTTTAGGTCATAACCATCGTCTGCACCAACAGTGCACAACATACGAGGTATATTTGAAGAACATGGATTTGTTATGGATGCACCAAAATCTGGCCACCCGAAAACAGTTGCAACTGAGGAAAATAAATTGCGGGTATGTTCAGCTGTGACCCAGAGTCTGCAAAAATCAGACAATTAGCCACTAAGCTGGATTTATCTCGAAGGAAATTGAAAAGAATTTTATGCAAACAAAATTATGAAGTTGAGATTCTACCTTTACAACGTGGGTTACTTGAAGACGATTGAGATTGAAGTATTCAGATTTGTGAATTGATGCTTGACCAAAGCATAATCCTAACATATTCAATAAAACTGTGTGGTCTGACTAGGCCAATTTTAAGTGGAAAACTAAACACACATAACTGCACTTACTGGTATAGTGAAAATCAAAATCTTTTGTTAGAACAAGCCACAGATCAAACTGGTATGCGTGTTTGGGGGCAATATCACCATATGATGTTCTTGGACCATTTTTGTTTAAAAGGAAAGGTGACAGGAAATAACTATCTGGATACGCTTCTGAATTACATGGTACCAAGACATGACATGTGCTGAAAACTTCTAAGAAATGCCACCTGCGATTATTTAAATGAAACTTCCCAAGAAAAGTGATTGGTCAGTGGACAGATAATGACATTCCTCCACATTCGCAAAATAACACACCCATGGATTTTTCCTATGAGGTGTCATCAAGAAACTCGTTTACTCTCAAAATTCTCATCTCTTGCTGAACTAAATGACTACATACATAATTCGTTTCATGATTTGGACAGTGATACCACACAATGCCAAAGAGTATGTGACTGTTCCAGAAAGATCTCAGAGATGTATTTATGACGACAAAAAACAGTTTGAACATAAAAAATGACTGTGAGTATTGTCCGTATTTCTCAAGAAACATAAATTCAATATTTAGCTTAAATCAGTGCTTAGTGTCCATTGACCTTTGTGCCACCCTGTATACACAACCAGAATCAGTACTAAGCAAGCAATAATAATATCACAATGAGACAGTTTCTTCGTTTAAAAAATAGAAAATATTTTCACATGAAGTAATCAATATTCAGTTGTTGGTAGCAGTGGTAATTCTTGTCATTTATGCATCTTGACACTTTATTAGTCAAAGTAAACCCATTAATTTTGTTCCACATTCTAATAAAACTTTCAGAAATCCACACTAAAGTTCATAATAAGTTATGATGAACATGGTTAAGGATATACTAATTCTAGTGGACTAAGTATTTTGTGTGTATGTGTGTGTGTGTGTGTGTGTGTGTGTGAGAGAGAGAGAGAGAGAGAGAGAGAGAGCGAGAGAGAGAGAGAGAGAGAGAGAGATTTATTAATTTGTTTTGGTTGTATGTTATGAATCTGACTCGAATGGAGAGGTCTTTAAATAGTAAGTACGCATAATGATATCTGAAACAATTTTTATAAACAAGCCCCTAACATGAAGGGCTGTAAAAATACTATGATACATTTTGCAGATTAACAAAATAGGTTATAAACATGACTCATAAAATTTGCTTCTCGTGAAGAGGATTTAAGTAATAAGGGTATAAGTGAAAAATATAAGTGGTACTATGGTTTTCAAAGATAAAGATGACACCAAAGGAACTGCAAAAGGTTCTCTGAAGATAGTGTAGGTATCAAAGCAAGAATGTCACTGAATCAAGAGGGAGTAGAGTCTTTATATGTGAAACCGATTGGAACAGAACTGTTTATGATTCCTTATTGATCTGTAATTGCAATACTTTTATCAAGAACAAAGCAATGACGTAAGGAAAGTTAATCAGGCCCATATTACAAATTTTGCAAGTGATCCTTTCTGACTGGATCCTATGTCACAAATATGGAGGATATTATCCTTGTCAGATGTTAAAAGGGAACCAGTCTAAAAGTGTGTGTATGTGAAGAAATGTGTGACTGTAAATAGTTTTAAAGTAAGTGAATCATAAAAACAAGAATGAACTCACAGAGTTGAAGAGGCACCAATCATCTATTGGTGTATTCGCTAAGGAGTAGTGATTCCTCTAACTAAATGCCACTATGCCTCTCTAGTAAATCTTTTATTTTATCAGTAAAATTACTTTCTTCAGTCTTACTGAGATCAATATTGCTTACTTTATTTAGTGTCATAGTACTTACAGGAATCACTTCAGGTTTTAAATCATTGAGATGTTTCAACACAAACAACTTACCTGCTAACATGTAAGCCAATTCCTATGTGTTAGTATTAGCTACTCTCATGACTTTAAAAGGACCATGGTATACATGTAAGAACTTATAATTTCGTCATTCAGTCTGTTGGATTTTTGATTTGTTTTTACCAATACTTAATCATCAGATGAATGTCTCCATTTCCTTTCTGCTAATTTCTCTTTCATCACTTCTTAGGCTAACTTATTTTTTCATGCGCTACTTCACTTGATACTGAGAAATCAATTTCTTCCTCAGTTATATTAGAAGAACATCAATTCACACGGTGCAAAACCAGTGGATTCATTCTACAAATTATTAATGATATTCTCAAATTGGTATGTGTAATTAGCCCAAACAGAGTGTTTCTCACTACAATTGCTACAACATAGCCAGTTAATTTCCTCCATCACTCTCTTGCTCATATTGCCTCGAGGAAAGTATGTAGATATATTTATAGGTTTAATTTTGTATTGCCTTGAGCAGTGCAAAAATGTTTCTGAAGTAAATTGAGGTCCATTATCTGAAAGCAATGCAGTTTGAATACCTACTTTTGGCAAACAGTTAAGTTTCAAATTTTCCAGCAAGGCTCTTGATGTTGGCTCTATTCATAGGAAAAACTTTAACATGTTTGGAAAAAGCTTCCAAAACTACCAACACATGTTTGCACCCTGCTGCAGAAGTAGGTAAAGGTCGTAGTAAATCGACTGCTAATAATTCTCTTCATTCATTATCTAATACTGAATGCACCAAACCCATTATATCCTATCGAATGATCTACCATACACTTGCTATTCTGAAGCGTATTCGTTATTCTGGACCAGTATTCTGCTAGGAAGAGCTTTCTAAACTCTTCCCAAGAAGTATATTTACTTACTACTCATGTTGCTCAACAATAAGCATCCCCTTTATAAAGTCCCTTCAAAAGACATTTTCTCTCTTTCACTCCATCCCTTAGGTAAACCATCAAATTCTCTAATAACGTCATTTCGATGTACACTGCCACAAGGTTCAAAATTCATAATATTTTTTAAAAAAGTAATGAAAGATGAAACACTTGATACAGAGTGACCTCTTCCACCAAAACTTTGATTCATCTTATTTTAAAGTGAAGTAAATTTTTAATTCATGATTTCATTAACTCCCAACATACTCTGCTTAATTATAGAAATACATTTATTTTCTACTTCAATTTTCATATTTGGAATTGAACCATTCATTGCTTCTTTTGCCTACTCTAGCTATGTCTTCAAATGATCTTTATTTTTATCATGATAAGTTTTGTTATCCTCATGAACTTTCTGACAATTAGCATTTACTGCCTCAAACATATCCTTGCATAGTTTGGAACATTTTCCTTGCTAGCTTTACAAGGATTGGCTGCTTCCCCCAATTTGGAATTTCTTTCTGTACGAGGCTCACTCAACTGGCTCTCAAATTTACTTTCTGTTTTAACATTTATTTCGTCAGTTTTTTTTAAATTTTCATGTACAGTCTCAGTTCGTTCTTTATATTACCAATATTCGCTTTTATTTCACCTACGTTTGAATACGTTTGTCCCTGTAATTCATTCAAATTTGTATTTAAACTAAAAAGCATAGCTATTACTTTTGCCATGCTATTTTGCATACCACCATTTTGTTGTATTTTAACTTTACCAGACAACAAGTGGTCACTGACAGGTTCTTACTTGACGTTACAGAATTGTATTAGTTGATAGTTTCTTTCAACATTACTTATGTCGTTTCTTCATTATCTGCCTCAGTATTATTTAAAATTCCTGTCTTAATGAGCAAAATTAGGTACAACCACAAGACCATCTTCCCAATTTCTTTTACCAACAACAATTTTCTTACCACCAACACTATTTTCCTTATAAGTCATTTTATAGAACTAAACTGGAACAGTGACTTTAGTTACTGAAAGTTTTCAAATACATGTGCATGATGAGTTTAGCGATGCCATCTCCGGATCCGTCCGCTACTATCTGCTACCACCTGCTACACCGCCTGCTCAAGTGTGGCAAACGCAGCAATGGTCCAATTTTCAAGACGGTTGACTTCTCAGCCGCTTCAGCAGGCAGCGATTCTTCTTCTATAGACTGGTGCGGCTATTCGTAATTCCCATGGTCCTCTTCTGTTGTTCCTTATCGCACAGTCCATCTCCAGATACCTTTCAAAAAATCATTTTGGTTCGAACATTTTTTACCAGTCACTGCACATTTTACTCGGTCACGCTCTTGTTTTCTATATTAGTGTAAACCCCACTAACGGTCGCTTTAACGTTTTATAAGTTCACGTCTAAAGTGTCTTAGTAAAGTGTTCTTTACAAGACAAATTATTAATGTAAACTTCCACTAAAATCCACTTCACTACATCATGTTCTCGGCACACGCTTGTTCATATACATTATATTTGTTTTTGTATCGCTCCTCACTCGTCTGAAGCAGAATATGCAAACACAGCTAGTGCTACTTTCCACTAAAAGTCACTTCTACACACTGTTCCTAATACTGGCGATACCGCAAACAAACTATATATTGCTCCTAGAATGGGGCACCAGACATAAGGGTAAAGGGGGACTCACCCACAGACTAATGTTGCCTCTCCGTAGAGGCACTACTGGTCCTTTAGCTGGAAATGTTCTGAATAGGAATGTATCTCTTAATAAATAAAAAGAGAAGTACTGTAGTCCTTTTCAAATGTCCACACAAAATCACTTCTTATATTTATCTATGTAACTGGATTCCTATAGATAAAGACCAGGACTCATTACCGATCAGAAATATTTATCCAGATCTCATTATACTTACATTTGATAAATAACTTTAAATTATATTCCGCTAAAAGGATGGCAATCATGACTTAATTGGTACCTATAGTAATTTTTCCTATATCGGATGAACAAATTTTTGTAAGGCACACAGAAAGATGATAATCGTTCGTTAAGGTATAATGAATTGTTTACAAATGTTGCTTGTTAAGTCTCTCACTAATTCTATCAGTCACTGCTCATATCCTCGAAAAATCTCGATGCTAATTCAAACATCAACACTAGAACACACAGTGTAGAGAATACTGAAATCCCAGAGCAAGTTACATACTGACCAAGACCTAACTCCAAGAAAAGCTAGAAGCGTAATGACGGAATGGCGAACGTTTGTCCTTACATATACGCGCACTATAATATTGCGAAATTTCTCTAGGTCAATATATTCCTTTTTTATAAATATATGATAATTACTGTGAGACTTTGTTTATCAAATTACCCATATCATAAGTAGCCATTAAAATATACAGAATCAGGTGATACTTACAAATGAGGATTCCTGACTTTCAGATATGACATACATATTGATAGTTAAAATTTGGTTATTAAATGCTATGCAGTTCTTAATTATGGCAAGTACATATTTGTTACTAGCGTTGTTGGGTTCAGAAAATTTAGCCCATCAACAGTATGTTAACATATTCTAGAAATTTATAGTGTTTTGGTCACATTATGAGTTGAAAATTTGGGCTGGTTGAAATCTTTAATTAATTGTATCTCTGGAATCAAGTAGATGTGAGCCAAAATAAGCATGTCTTTGAAATGAGGAAGAATTGGTCGTCAGCTCAGAGATAAACTAGTTTTCTAAATCTATTTATTACCTCACGAGATTTTTATGGACGTCTTCCAGATCTAAAATTCTGAAATAGAATAACTTTTGAAATACACCATTTGCAGCGAAACTAATTAAAACAAAACGTTTAGAACAGTGAATTACATAAACTGAAGAAATAGATTCCACATGGGAAATTAATGTATATCAGTTTGTAAATTCATGTAATCTATGCTCAGATAAAGGATTCTATCCCCAAAATTTTTGGAAAAATAACAGCAAGTACGGAAAAAAAGACAAAGTAGGATAGTGGAGGGCAGACCCGCTTTGTCACAATGTTTTCAAGAATTGTTTCTAAATCGTCGGACTAGACGCAGAGGACCTGCACTTTGGTCAGCCTGTTCCCCAGATTTGACCCACGTAGACATTTTTCTGTGGGGAAAGCTGAAAGACGTTGTCTACAAGGTCATACTAACCACACCTGATGATATGCAACAACGTCTTACTGCAACCTGATCTGACGTATCTGTTCAAATGCTAACACGTGTACAGCAGACGTTCCATACCAGGCTGGAAGCGTGTTTTGCCCTTGTTGGTGGTCAATTTGAACACAACCTGTAATGGTTAGCTGTCTCTTTACTGGTCAGAATGCACGTAACTAGGGTATACACATCCCCTTTAGTGTGTGATAGCACAGGTACTGTACAAGTGCCGGTGTGAGAACTTCTCACAATACGGTATCTCGTAAATGACCCTCTCTTATATACTGCAACAAAAAAATGGCTCTGAGCACTATGGGACTTAACATCTATGGTCATCATGCCCCTATACTGCAACAAAACCACTAACTTTCTAATTCTCCTTAATGCAATTTTTTAATGTCAATAGGCAGTGTTTCATTTAAGAAATGGTATGTCTGCACAAAATTTACACTTTCTAAGTGTTATTACAATTTGTTTGTTGACTTTTAATAGGACCCCCCGACTACTAATCCATTCTGTGAAACCTACACTTTAATGGCAAGTTTTAGGTGATTCATGCCTCAGTTAATAACTATATAAAGTTGCATGAACGGGCAAAACCAATGGACCATTTGACCTTTGCAGACAACGTCGAAATAATGGGTGGAAATTCAGAGAATGGGAATAAAATATTGTAACTACTGCAGGAAATAGCTGGGAAGTCACCTCTACAAATGTCGTTTGAAAAGATAGAATACAAGACAGGTGAAATAATTGGCCAGGAACTTTTAAAATCAAGTATGGAAACGTCAATAAGACAGAGGACTTTCAATACCTTGTGCAAACATAACCATAAAAAAGGTAAAAGGAAGTAATTAAAAACAAGACTGAAAAAATGAAAAGAGAGTGGATGAAAGTGAGAAAACTGTACAGTAAAAAGTGTATTTCTGAAGATTTCAAATTAAGACGTTATAATACAATTGAAAACCAGGAGTCCTCTATGGGTCCGCATCACTACTTTAAACCAAATGCAAAAGGAAATAAACAATTTGAGTAATACCGAAAGGAGAATCCTGTGAAAAGTATTAGATCCAATCAAGAACTAAAATGGAAATCTAGTTTTGAGACCTAATAACGAAATATACTCATTCTGCCCTAAAATAACAGACGAGATCAGGAAAAATCATGTTACCCTCAGCTGACATCTTGAAGAATAATGGAAGTCAGATTAACTAACAAATATTTCCAAATCAGTAAAAGAGACAAAGAAAATAACTGATGAAACAAGACAGAAAAGCGCTTATAAGAAATGAAGATACGACCAATGTGCTGTCATGATTCTTTTGGATGTATGGGCAGCATGCCTGTCCAAAAGCACCGTTTTGGAGTAGAGTGCCACGGGGTGCTGCTGCTTCATGATAACATAAGTACCCAAATGTCGTAATCAGAAGTTACGCCAATTCAGGTGGAGACAATAGAGCATCCACCCTGCAGTCCTGATTTTCCTTCAAGTGATTATTACGCCTTAATTACCTTAAAAAAGCCTTGAAAGGACGACGATTCCTCTCGGACGATGATGTGCCGCAGGTGATTACGGACACTGTGTATCTTCAGCCTGGTGCTTGGGTGTGCTGACTGAGTCAGTGCCTGACTAGCATACCGATTCTGGAGTTGTCGTCTTCGAACGGAAACTTTTTGATCGTCCCTTATATTATAATTACGGTTAGACGTCAACAGAGAGAAACGTACGATCGATAGGCACCTAGCCCAACGATAGATTTAACAGATTTAAACTAGCACTATTTGCTTTCGCCTATCCGTAATTTGTCCAATACCAACTACTGTACTTTCTTAGCCTCACTTGAGTACATTTCATTTTTTGTTACTCGGTTCGGTTCTTACTTGCAGTTTAACGTGATGCTGTTTATTATTTTTTTATTGTGTGCTGTGCTGGTAGTTTCTACACTACTGGCCATTAAAATTGCTACACCACGAAGATGACATGCTACAGACGCGATATTTAACCGACAGGAAGAAGATGCTGTGATATGCAAATGATTAGCTTTTCAGAGCATTCACACAAGGTTGGCGCCGGTGGCGACACCTACAACAGGTTGAAATGAGGAAAGTATCCAACCTATTTATCACACACAAACAGCAGTTGACCTACGTTGCCTATTGAAACGTTGTTGTGATGCCTCGTGTAAGGAGCAGAAATGCGTACCATCACGTTTACGACTTTGATAAAGGTCGGATTGTAGCATATTTCGATTGCGGTTTATCGTATCGCTATACTGCTGGTCGCGTTGGTCGAGAGACAATGACTGTTAGCAGAATATGGAATCAGTGGGTTGTTAACACGGAACGCCGTCCTGGATCCCAACGACGTCGTATCACTAGCAGTCGAGATGACAGGCATCTTATCCGCATGGCTGTAACGGATCATGCAGCCATGTCTCGATCCCTGAGTCAAAAGATGGGGACGTTTGCAAGACACAACCGTCTGCACGAACAGTTCGACGAAGTTTGCAGATGCATGGACTATCAGCTCTGAGACCATGGCTGCGGTTACCCTTGACGCTGCATCACATACAGGAGCGCCTGCGATGGTGAACTCAACGACGAACCTGGGTTCACGAATGGAAGAACGTCATCTTTTCAGATGTATCCAGGTTCTGTTTACAGTATCATGATGGTGGCATCCGTGTTTGGCGACATCGCAGTGAACGCGTGTTGGAAGCGTGTATTCGTCATTGCCATACTGGTGTATCACCCGGCGTGATGGTATGGCGTGGCATTGGTTACACACCTCGGTCACCTCTTGTTCGCATTGACGGCACTTTGAACTGTGGACGTTACATTTCAGATGTGTTACGACCCTTGGCTCAACCCTTCATTCGATACCTGCGAAACCCTACATTTCAGCAGGATAATGCACGACCTCATGTTGCAAGTCCTGTATGGGCCTTTCTGGATACAGAAAATGTTCGACTGCTGCCCTGGCCAGCAAATTCTCCAGATCTCTCACTAATTGAAAACGTCTGGTCAATGGTGGCCGAGCAACTGGCTTATCACAATACGCCCGTCAGTACTCTTGATGAACTGTGGTATCGTGTTGAAGCTACATGGGCAGCTGTACCTGTACACGCCATCCAAGCTCTGTTTGACTCGATGCCCAGGCGTATCAAAGCCGTTATTACGGCCAGAGGTGGTTGTTCGGGGCACTGATTTCTCAGGATCTATGCACCCAAATTGCGTGAAAATGTAATCACATGTCAGTTATAGTATATTTGTCCAATGAATACCCGTTTACAATCAGCATTTCTTCTTGGTGTAGTAATTTTATTGGCCAGTAGTGTATTTACCTATACGTTTATAACAGGAAAGATGAAAACCAGATTCTGACTCCTCCAATATCGCTACGACAAGTTAAAAATGTGTACGGAGTACTATAATAGCCTAATTACCCGTCTGTAGCACCAGAGTCGTTATCTGCAGACTGGCAAAACGTATGGATTGAAATATTTCAGTATATCACAAGGTAACCGAACAGTAAACATTTTTGAAAATAACGTTAAATTAAATTAATGCATTATAATACACTTGGAGTTGCCTGTGTCGCCTTAAAATCTTGTTGATCAACAGAAATACCGCCCAAATGGCGATGGTTGCATTTCTTTTAATGAAATTGCTCAAAATTCTGCCATTATTAGGCCAAGTCTAGTCATCCGAACGGTTCTCAATTATGAAAACCGGTAGCGATACTGAACGACGGAGAGGGGTTTGTGGAGACCAGAAAGGGTATGTGTCGATGAAACTCTCTATAGTTCGAGCGTTTCTAAAAAAAGAAAAAATTTCAACGGGCTGCTTGAATTCGTCCGAGCCGTTTTCACCCTGCATCCCCCTCCCCACGCTACCCCTTTCATCCAAAATCCGTTTACGCTTTTGTAATACTATAATAACTATATCCACAAATTCACTGCACAATTAAATCTTAAAATGCGTGTATTCATGTGCTACCAATTGACGAAACATGCAAAATCAAAGGAATAATATGCAATATCAGACTTCCATATTTCCTTCATCATTTTTATGTTATTTGGAAACATTGGACAACAACCAGTTTTTTCACATTCTCCCCCTACCCGGGTAGCTCTGTGGCTTGAGGTGCTGAGCTAATGATATCTGGATTCAGGGGGCAATGTGGTCCAAATCCATCCGCCGGCAACCGTGAATATAGTATTCCGTGGTTTCCCATCTTCTGTTTAGGTAATTTCCGGGTTGGTCCCTTATTATAGGCTACAGCCAATACAATCCTTATTGCATTATTTCCTGACAGAACTCATTACCCTTAAAGATGCAGCCTCTCTGCTGCACTGGAGGCGAGCCGAACATTTCTTCGGAGACTACTGACACTAAAAGCCATATTTACATTAGAATGCAAGTATTGATCGTCATTTTGCACTATGTATTATGTTTCAGGCTAAAGATGGATCGTGCCTTCACGTTTTACTGCAAGAACGATGTTCTACTGTGAAATATCTTATTCTTAATATCCTTAGAACAGCGAATTCATCAGTTACAACTCTAACCTATTTGTATGACCGCTTTATACAAACGATTACGTATGCTGTGCATTCGTAGATTTTTTCCAGCGGGCTGTTTGAATTCGTATCATATTAGCATGGATAAATGCAAAAACATTTATGAGATCGTAGGAAGTGTAAGACGAGTTGAAATTAATGTATAGATAAATATTAAGATCCCAAAACTGTAGCTCGTAATAGCTATGTATCCTGTTTTGTTTATAAATAAGTTTGGTTGGTATAGTTAACTGTTGAAATAGTAATTTTAAAAAAGTTTCTGAGCACATCAGGAAGTTGAAGAATTTTAATGAAATACAAGTTACTTTAATAAAGTTTGAGGCTGAATCGAGGAATCTGAGATGCTTTATTTACTGAAGAAATTCTTTGGTTTCAGATAATTCGTAAATTGATATTAGCATGGATAAATGCAAAAACATTTATGAGATCGTAGGAAGTGTAAGACGAGTTGAAATTAATGTATAGATAAATATTAAGATCCCAAAACTGTAGCTCGTAATAGCTATGTATCCTGTTTTGTTTATAAATAAGTTTGGTTGGTATAGTTAACTGTTGAAATAGTAATTTAAAAAAAGTTTCTGAACACATCAGGAAGTTGAAGAATTTTAATGAAATACAAGTTACTTTAATAAAGTTTGAGGCTGAATCGAGGAATCTGAGATGCTTCATTTGCTGAAGAAATTCTTTGGTTTCAGATAATTCGTAAATTTTAATACAAGAATGTAGAAGAAGGATAGCTATTCTAAAAAAATTTTTTGAACCCATTTAAATTTATGATTTATTCAATCCTACATTAAGCTTTTTCTGCTTTGCAATAGCGAACTCTATATTAAGAAAATGAGTTGTGCTTTGTAAGCAATGAGGCAATGCATTAAATTCTAAAATTAGTTCGTTTGGCAAATAAATGAGTTTATCTCATTGCCAAAAAAAGAAATAGTTTTCTTAATTTTAGCTGTAGTCGTCAGTGTTTCTTCCATGACTGTATTAACTCCGTAAAATAAAGAACAACCGCCTTCCGTCACAATCGTGATTTTATTCCAATGCACGATGATTTTAGAGCCCTGGGGACTCATCTTCAAGTGATTTAAAATTGTAAATCAGATTTTGTTTTCTTTTCGAGAGTAACGTTAATTCTGGTCCTGATATGAATGCAATGATATACTCCAGAGTGATACATTGAGAATAAAAGCTTACAAAATTAAGACAGATCCAAAAATAGCTGACTGTTTTCAGTAGTAGGTACATGATGTTGAAGCACATTATCAGTAAACATGTTTATGATCATTTATACACTGGTGTCTGTATGTGTGTATATGCACAAAAACATATTAATTCATACTATGCTTCAAAACTATGTATCAACTTTCACTAAAATATATATGTAAGTGTATAAACATATTAATTCATACTATGCTTCAAAACCATGTATCAACTTGCACTAAAATATATATGTAAGCGTATAAATGCACATAAACATATTTACTAATAGAGTACTACAAAATTATGTATTCACTAATGGAAATAGTAAGTTATCTTTCAACCTGTCTTACGTTTTTAAATTTATATCTACCATCAGACCAGAATGAATCTAAATCTGAGAAAAGAAAAAAAATTGATTTAAGCTCTTAGAGCACCTGAAAATGAGTCCCCAGGGCTCGAAATGTATCGCACACTGAAGTAAAATCACGACTGTGATTGAAGGTGGTTGTTCTTTGTTTAACGAAAGAGATATTTAAATGCGTATCTAGGTATTTCTTACTGTACACTGAAACGCCAAAGGAACTGCTATTCAAATCCAGAGATACGTAAACAGGTAGGATACGGCGCTGCGGTCGGCAACGACTGTATATGAGAACAAGTGTCTGGTGCTTTTGTTAACTCGGTTATTGCTGCTACAACGGCAGGTTATCAAGATTTAAGTGGGACTGAATGTAATGTTACAGTCGACGCACGAGCGATGGGACCCAGCGTATCCGAGGTAACCATGACCTGGCGATTTTATAGTACGACCATTTCATGAGTGTACCGTGAATATCAGGAATTCGGTAAAACATCAAATCTCCGACATCGCCGTGACCGAAAAAAGATCCTGCAAGAACGGAACAAACGACGACTGAAGAGAATCGTTAAACGTGTCGAAAGTGCAACATTTCAGCAAATCGCTGCAGATTTCAGTGCTGGGCCATCAACAAGTGTCAGCGTGCGAACCGTTCAACGAAGCATCATCGATATGGGCTTTCTGAGCCGAAGGTCCACTCGTGTACCATTGGTGGCTACACGACACAAAGCTTTGCGCCACGCCTGAGTCTGTCAACACCGATATTGGACTGTTGATGACTGGAAATACGTTGACTGGTCTGACGAGTCTCGTTTCAAATTGTATCGATCTGATGGACGTGTATGGCTGGAGGAGGCAATGTAATGGTGTGGGGCGTGTGCAGTTGGAGTGATATGGGACCGCTGATATGTCTAGATACGACTCTGACAGGTGACACGTACGAAAGTATCCTATCTGATCACCTGCATCCATCCTTGTCCATTGTGGATCACTACAGACTTGGGCAATTCCAGGACAAAATGAGACACCCCATAAGTGCAAAATTGCTACAGAGTGGCTCCAGGAGGCTGAGTTTAAGCACTTCCGATGGGCACCAAATTCTTCAAACATGAACATGATTGAGCATATCTAGGATGCCTTAAAACATGCTGTTCAGAAGAGATTTCTACCCCATCGTACTCTTATGGGTTTATGGACAGCCCTGCAGGATTCAGGGTGTCAGTTCCCTCCAGCACTACTTCAGACATAAGTCGAGTTCACACCACGCCATGTTGAGGCATTTCTGCGTGCTCGCGGGGGCCCCACACGATATTATGCTCGTGTACCAGTTTCTATAGCTCTTCAGCGTATGTTACACTTATTCAAGAAAACCTTTTCCTGCTCAGTCTTGTAGACCTACTATATACTATTTGATGAAAGTTTTGAAAAAATCCTGGCTACGCCCTTGCCCCAGACCACTTGCTATTCCTCTTAAGCTCAAAAAGCGTTACAGAAACTCTCTGACTGTATTGGAATAGAACCTCAGTATCGAATGAACACGGAATCCTGGCTGAAACTCAGGCACAGGTGCTTCAGTCAAACTGTATGATTCCATAGACCTTTTAAACATCTATGCTGTGTATATGCAGAATGAAGTGACAAATGAATATTCGTACAAGGGCCCTGCCTAATACACATCAGTGGCCAATCCTCATTTTACTTCATCAAGGGAAAGTCAGAAATGGAAATTATCACACCCAGTTGCAGATAAAAGTGATTTGTTATGGTTGAAAACACAAATATGTGAATTATATAAAATTAAAAATTAACTTCAGTGAGAAGCTCCACAAATACAGTTGCAGCTTAGTAATGTGCTGCAGCAGTCTCAATTTAACCACATGATATTTAATGGCATGTGACTAAGCTAACTGAACTCATTTAAAAGTGACTTGAAAAATCAATAGTTGTCCTGTATAGGGAATGTATGAAAGCAATTGAAATGGAAGATTGGAAAGTTCACTTGTTCTATGGTACAGTAGTCAATATTACTAAAACTGCATTAACTAATGCGGGATGAGGTATGTTAAATCGAGTGTTTGCCCTGATCTTAGGAAAAATGAAATTAAAGAAATTATAGCTGAAACAAACGTAGCCACTGAAGTAAAAAGAAAAGTAGCTAAAATACAGAAATTCAGTGTGACTAATACAAATGTAAAAGTCAAAAATTATGTAATGGGTCAACATGGCACTAATAAATCAACTAATAAAGGGTTTCATATATTGAATAACCTTAATGAAAGAAGAACAGAAATGCGGGAAGTTATCATTACTAAGGCTGATAGGCGTAATACAGCAGTCACCATACATGATAGCGACTACATTAAGAAAACAATGGCCTTCTTTAATTTAAAATGGCGTTATTAAGATTAAAAAATATCCTACTAAAGTTTCCATTGATACCTTGAGATGTAAAATGGATACTATCGCCTTTCTGTTTCCAGAAAGTGTGAAGAAGCCTGTTAAAATGATGAAGACCGGTATCCCACAGTTAAGATTTCAAATTTAATTTCATAAAGAGAAATCTATCCGGCCTATTTTTATCAATGTTACTTGGAATAATTATGAGCTGAACAATGTGCTGAGTGAAGATGGAAAAAAACCGTAAACTTTTCAAGAGTTCTTTAGTCTAAGGAAACTTATGAAATTCTTAAAACGTTAGCACGAACTGATATCCCAGATAATACAAAGTTTGCATTTGTAGACATCGAAAACTTATACACTAATGTCAAATCTAATATTGTGTACAGATTGAAAAGGTGAAGTCATCGAGCTCGTAGAGCTACTAAAGGTATTACTAAAGTGTAACTGTTTCGTGTTGGAAACACATATCACTAAGTGACTGGCCCGCTATGGTTAATAATCTGGCTGGCACCTTAAACCAAACAGTCATCAATGAAGTGGCAAACACGTTCTTTCAGGATTGTAGTACACTTTCGGAAAAACTGTTTATTACAGTGACATGTGGATGACGTCACAATTCTTTTTAAAGGTAACGAATCTGGCACAAATGATTAGGCAGGTATTAAGCGATATGCACCCAAAAATTAATTTTTCTCTTCATCTTGAACTGAACTGTTCCATTAATTATCTGGACCTAAGGTTACTAGCAAAAATGACTGTCTACGTTCATATCCTACACGTTACTGAAATAAACTGTTTTGTATTTCCACGATTCACCACATCACTCACTTACTTTTACAGCAGGTGAAATCAACAAAGAGACAGAAATTTTGAAGTAAACTGCAAATTTAATGGGTACAAAACGTCTGCTGTCACTAATATTTCTAACAAACTTCTAAGATCGAAGTTCTCTTAGCTACTTATGACAATGCCTTGACTAAAAACGACAAAGGAAAGTTAAAAACCAAACTGTTTCCATTACATAAGACTGCTGAGTATCACGGAAAGTTATGCAATGTTTTCGAAGAACAAACGTAAATATTCGCTTCCAGACCATGAACATCATAAACTCATAAGGCATAAAATTTGTTCCAAACACAACAAATTTCTTAATTCACGAGTATGCAAAAGTTAACTGCAATGACTATGACCAGTATTACACTGTACAGGAGCATACATATTCCCAGAAACTGACAATTTTCGGTGTTCACATTACTACAGAAAACCATTCTATACTAGATATTAATCCAACCCAAGAAGAGGTTGCAGAAATAAATATTCACAGTATAAAGAAAAATTCTTCTGAAATGATACTGAAAGAGCAGAGGTATTTCAATCAGAACTATTATTTTAATATTTTTGATGACCTACTTTAAATAGTGCACACTTTGTGTTTTATCACCAATAAGCCTATAGGAGTTTGACGCCTCAGTCACGGTAGACAACAACTGGCAGTCAATAACGACGTTAATATTAGCTGAGAGCATGTTAGATAACAGCAGTTTTGAGTTATTCAAAATGCAGAAATTACATTACTTGGTGTACTTTTTGTTTTGATTGCTACCACCTGATAATGTATTTCTTACGTTATAGCGAATAAGTTCTTGTGAATTTTATATTTTTATTGCTACTGTCAATTTTATGTACAATTTTGTACTTGTCTCAATTATTTTATAAGTTGGTTATGACGTTAGTTATTTTCTAGTTGTTTATCAAAACTGTATTTGTTTGTGCTGGTGCGCCACACGTCAGTTATAACAGGAGAAACACGGTGGTTGTAGGCAAACAGACACAGCAGTCAATATCCTATTAGTTTTATACGCTAATAGTCATGCTTTGACCAGCCTTCTGATGTTGATGAGTTACAGTTACTTGCAACCTGTGCAGGCTTCTCACGGATAACATTAAGTGTCTGTGGCGTCATGACTTTTCTGGCATATTGTAAATACAGTATACAGACAAACCTCCCTCATAACTCAGTCTGTCTATTAAAAAACCGCATCAAAAGCTACAGTATTCTCTAAGATTAGCCTTCACATAGACAGAAAAATGTGGCGAGGGACTTCAATTAATCTTTTGTATAAATTTATACATATAGATTCTGGCCAGGTTTCACTGCTGTTTGGAGTCCTGGTGGCTGATTACATTACTACTTTTCCTGGCAGATAATGCCTCATTGTAGCTAATCGACATGTAACTGCCCCTAGGAAAGGCCGCTGGACCTGATGGGATACCAGTTCGATTTTACACAGAGTACGCCAAGGAACTTGCCCCCCTTCTTGCAGCGGTGTACCGTAGGTCTCTAGAAGAGCGAAGCGTTCCAAAGGATTGGAAAAGGGCACAGGTCATCCCCGTTTTCAAGAAGGGACGTCGAACAGATGTGCAGAACTATAGACCTATACTTCTAATGTCGATCAGTTGTAAAATTTTGGAACACGTATTATGTTCGAGTATAATGACTTTTTTGGAGACTAGAAGTCTAGTCTGTAGGAATCAGCATGGATTTCGAAAAAGACGGTCTTGTGAAACCCAGCTCGCGCTATTCGTCCACGAGACTCAGAGGGCCATAGACACGGGTTCACAGGTAGATGTCGTGTTTCTTGACTTCCGCAAGGCGTTTGAAACAGTTCCCCACAGTCGTTTTATGAACAAAGTAAGAGCATACGGACTATCAGACCAATTGTGTGATTGGATTGAGGAGTTCGTAGATAACAGAACGCAGCATGTCATTCTCAATGGAGAGAAGTCTTCCGAAGTAAGAGTGATTTCAGGTGTGCCGCAGGGGAGTGTTATAGGACCGTTGCTATTCACAATATACATAAATGACCTGGTGGATGACATCGGAAGTTCACTGAGGCTTTTTTCAGATGATGCTGTGGTGTATCGAGAGGTTGCAACAATGAAAAATTGTACTAAAATGCAGGAGGATCTGCAGCGAATTGACGCATGGTGCAGGGAATGACAATTGAGTCTCAATGTAGATAAGTGTAATGTGCTGCCAATACATAGAAAGATAGATCCCTTATCATTTAGCTACAAAATAGCAGGTCCGCAACTGGAAGCAGGTATTTCCATAAATTATCTGGGAGTACGCATTAGGAGTGATTTAAAATGGAATGATTATATATAGTTGATCGTTGGTAAAGCAGATGCCAGACTGAGATTCATTGGTAGAATCCTAAGGAAATGCAGTCCGAAAATGAAGGAAGTAGGTTACAGTACGCTTGTTCGCCTACTGCTTGAATACTGCTCAACAGTGTGAAATCCGTACCAGACAGGGTTGATAGAAGAGATAGAGAAGATCCAACGGAAAGCAGCGCGCTTCGTTACAGGATCATTTAGTAATCGCGAAAGCGTTACAGAGATGATAGATAAACTCCAGTGGAAGACTCTGCAGGAGAGACGCTCAGTAGCTCGGTACGGGCTTTTGTTAAAGTTTCGAGAACATACCTTCACCGAAGAGTCAAGGAGTATATTGCTCCCTCCTACGTATATCTCGCGAAGAGACCATGAGGATAAAATCAGAGAGATTAGAGCCCACACAGAAGCATACCGACAATCCTTCTTTCCACGAACAATACGAAACTGGAATAGAAATGAGGACCGATAGAGGTACTCGGGGTGCCCTCCGCCACACACCGTCAGGTGGCTTGCGGAGTATGGATGTAGATGTAGATGTAGTGCCATGAGTAAGTACCACAGCTGTCATGAGGTGTCGCTCCAAACGTCAATTAAATATGTAAAATATGAAACAGATCACAATACATATGTTTTATATTCATCATTATTATAATTAAAAATTATACACAAAAACCTCCCACACAAATCAGTTTGATAGTGGAAACCTTATCAAAATCGCTACAGTATTTCTTGAGATAAGCGTTCACATGAAGCAGAAAATCACGGCGGGGGACTTTAATTTATGATACGTACATGCACACAAGGGCTGGAGTCAAATTGCCGCTGGTGTATTTAAGGATTGGTGCTTGACCCGATCCTACGTACTTTGTATACAACATCATTTCCACAACACTACGGGTGGAGGTGAATTTATACACTGGTGACATAGCATTATGCACAAAGAGACTTAAAGCATGCCCACTGCAACGGAGATTTCAGTTGGAAATAAGCCAGCTTGGCAGCTGTGTGACAAAATGTCGGCTTTCAAGCAAAACCAGATACATTCAATCATCATTATGAAGCGCCAGCACCTCAGCCAGACGTCAATAACAGAGGAACATCGGTAAACTGGGCTGGGCGCCATGCCCGAGAGACTCCTACTCACAGAAGATGTACGTGGGAGGGCCCTTAGATGATCGCGGACCTACAACCAGCTCTGAAACCAGAGTTTGCGCTGCCCGCCCACACCCGTTTTGTTATCTATAAATGTCTCATACAACCACCGCTCGCGTATGCATCAGCTGCTTGAGGCAGTGTTGCTGACACTCATGACGAGTTGCACCAACGAATTCAGAACCGGGCTTTGCTATTGGCTCTTCATCTACCTCTGGTACGTCCATCGAGAGAAATGAACTTATTGGGTGATGTACTGCGACTGAAAGAAAATATCGAGGAACTGCTAGGAAATTCTGCAGAATGCTTGCACTGCAAATTCGCACATAAGAAGCTACGCTGCAAAAGCTCGCTCGCCATGTCCAAAGCGCGTTCATGACAAATATGATGTGATAATTTTAAAAAAATCAGTAAGAAGTCTAACAACTGCTACTTAAATACCAGCAATAGGTTCCACACACGCAAGTAACGTCAGCCATACGTTAGGACCAGACACTAAAGTATGCAAGAAGACTGAAGTTAAAACGCCAAATGTTGGAACTTCTTCTTAAACTGGAAGTTACGGTTTTCCAGTACTGAGGCACACTCGTACAAGGGTTGGAATCCCTTAACTCTCAGTCGTTGACGTACAAGGAACTACTCTTCTAGATTAGGAGTCTGCTAGTTATAGCCTTCTCATCGCATCGGAATATCATCGCTGTCGTCCGCCTGCTTAACTGAGTAGTGACGTGCTTGCCCCTCATGCGGATCCGGGTTCGATTCCCAGCCGGGTTGGAGATTTTCTTCGCTCGTGGACTGGGTGTTGTGTTGTCTTCATCATCTTTGCATCCTCATCACCGGCACGTGAGTCTCTCAAAGTGGCGTCGACTGCAATAACATTTGCGCCCTGAACTTGTCGGCCGAACTTCCGCGGATGGGGCCTCCCGGCCAGCAACGCCATTTCATTTTTATCATCGCTACCAGCAGATTCATCGCCAGTTGTCTTTACTACATCGATACCGAGGGGTCAGCTCCTCCTGCTGTGTGTCCGGATGCTCCCTGCATCGCTGGACCGAACTACGAGAACCAAGTCATCAGAATGAGGACATCGCTCAGAATCGCTGCTATAAAAACGACAGCCCTAATCTACACCACCTGGCTGCAATCTGGACAACAACATGGCAGTGACTACCCATCGGACGTTAGTAGGACATTTTCACTACTTCCTAGCACCAATAAAGATTCCACTGGCCTCCCAGGCAGCAGCACCATCACCACAAACAATTGCAGAACCAGCCACATCGTTGCCAGCATCATCTTCAGCAGTTGCATCGCCTGCTACAGCAGCATCACCAGAAGCAGTCATAACGTTGCCAGCAACGATACCAATTACAATGCACTCAGTGGCATCTGCAGGTAAACACTGCATAATATCAGTCATCCCGAAACCTTCCTTCTGCATCGAACTTGAGCCTATAACCAAAAGTAACAAAACGTCCAGGACAAGTGAGCGTCAGGGGTAAATCAAAAGGACTAAGCTAACTCTCAGGCACTGAGGACATACGGACTGAAATCACTCCAGAAGCGCAAAACCCATCACAAGAATCACCGACCACTTTTCCATTCTTCCTTAACCCGAATTATAAACTCTTTTCGAGGAAATGCATCCATAGCAACCTCTAGAAAACCTCGGCCAAAAGAACAGCAAACACGAAGCTGACACCCAGCGTTTACAGCAGCAATTAGAATATTTGACTTAGGACAAATAGAAAGTGAACTGAACTCACAACCAGATATTAATATCCGCAAGGCACTACCCATTCACAGTGATAATGGACCTCGCTGCTTAATAAAAGGATTTTTCAGAATCACCAGATAACATAGGGAAAATTATAAAACAAACAATCTAGTCGGAGGAACATCGGCAACTGAGCATAATAGCAGAGGTTGAAAATACCGCTTCAATTGCAAGGTTATTATTATTTAGAAGCTGACCTGTTTCGGGCCGTAAATGACCATCATCAGTGACCCCGAGCGCCGAGGTTGAAATGTGCAGGCCGAGGTGTTTCATCAGTGACTCCGTACTTTGTGATCGCTGCTGATACACCGCGTCCTGTACCCGTCCACCGCGGCGCTGGGGCTCACCGCAGAAAATTACAACACCTGGGGAACTGACGTATAAGAGCCCGAAAACGATCTTCTTCTAAATAATAAGAACCTTACAACAGAAGCGCTATTTTCAACCTCTGCCAAGATTATAAAAAAATTGCAGCCTTGATTTTCTATAGGTAGCATTCTGTACAAGCATCTCGAACAACTGCTCAAGCATTTCGATGTCAGTGGTGCTTCCAAAAGAATGACCACCCGATCGTAAACTATAGGAGTCCATCCTCCAGTCCTCATTGGGATAACACCACCTTCATAAACAATGTCCGAACCTTGAATCCCCATATACTTGTGATGCCTGCGATCAGTATCGCCCTTTCTTCTCAGAAGTGCATATGTAAATCCAATCTCTAAAAAACTCCACTGTTGATTTTCTGGATATTTGTGGTAGGTTCCTATGGGGCCAAACTGCTGAGGTAATCGGTCTCTAGGCTTACACACTGATTAGTGGTTTAGGGGTAGCGTCTTTGAATCATAATCAAAACGGGTTCGGTCCCCGTTTCGATCCCCGCCACTGCCTAAATTTTGATAAATAATCAGCATTGGCGGCCGAAGACTTCCGGCATAAGAAGTAAGCCTCATTTTGCCAACGGCAGAGGAGCGGATAGAGGTTCAGGGCACTCTCTTGTCCTAAGGGTGGGAAATTGCCCCTAAAGGCGGAAGAATCAGCAATGATCAACGACATGAGGATGCAGAAGGCACTGGAAACCACTGCATTAAAGACACATAACGTGTATCCACAGGACATGTAGCCTGTAGTTGAAGAAGTGTTATGATGATTTCTCCATTGGCAAAAGATTCCGGAATAGTCCCCCATTCGGGTCTCCGGGAGGGTACTGCCAAGGGGGAGGTTACCATGAGAAAAAGATTGAATTATCAACGAGAGGATAACGTTCTACGAGTCGGGGCGTGGAATGTCAGAAGCTTGAACGTGGTAGGGGAACTAGAAAATCTGAAAAGGGAAATGCAAAGGCTCAATCTAGATATAGTAGGGGTCAGTGAAGTGAAGTGGAAGGAAGACAAGGATTTATGGTCAGATGAGTATCGGGTAATATCAACAGGAGCAGAAAATGGTATAACAGGTCTAGAATTCGTTATGAATAGGAAGGTAGGGCAGAAGGTGTGTTACTGTGAACAGTTCAGTGACCGTGTTGTTTAATCAGAATCTACAGTAGACCAACACCGACAACGATAGTTCAGGTATACATGCCGACGTCGCAAGCTGAAGATGAACAGATAGAGAAACTTTATGAGGATATTGAAAGGGTAATCCAGTATGTAAAGGGGGACGAAAATCTAATAGTCATGGGGGACTGGAATGCAGTTGTAGGGGAAGGAGTAGAAGAAAAGGTTACAGGAGAATATGGGCTTGGGACAAGGAATGAAAGAGGAGAAAGACTAATTGAGTTCTGTAACAAGTTTCAGTTAGTAATAGTGAATACCCTGTTCAAGAATCACAAGAGGAGGAGGTATACTTGGAAAAGGCCGGGAGATACGGGAAGATTTCAATTAGATTACATCATGGTCAGACAGAGATTCCGAAATCAGATACTGGATTGTAAGGCGTACCCAGGAGCAGATATAGACTCAGATCACAATATAGTAATGATAAAGAGTAGGCTGAAATTCAAGACATTAGTCAGGAAGAACGAATACGCAAAGAAGTGGGATACGGAAGTTCTAAGGAATGAAGAGATACGTTTGAAGTTCTCTAACTCTATAGATACAGCAATACAGGAATAGCGCAGTGGGCAGTACAGTTGAAGAGGAATGGACATCTCTAAAAAGGGCCATCACAGAAGTTGGGAAGGAAAACATAGGTACAAAGAAGGTAGCTGTGAAGAAACCATGGGTAACAGAAGAAATACTTCAGTTGATTGATGAAAGGACGAAGTACAAACATGTTCCGGGAAAATCAGGAATACAGAAATACAAGTCGCTGAGGAATGAAATAAATAGGAAGTGCAGGGGAAGCTAAGACGAAATGGCTGCAGGAAAAATGTGAAGACATTGAAAAAGATATGATTGTCGGAAGGACAGACTCAGCATACAGGAAAGTCAAAACAGCCTTTGGTGACATTAAAAGCAACATTAAGAGTGCAACGGGAATTCCACTGTTAAATGCAGAGGAGAGAGCAGATAGGTGGAAAGAATACATTGAAAGCCTTTATGAGGGTGAAGATTTGTCTGATGTCATAGAAGAAGAAACAAAAGTCGATTTAGAAGAGATAGGGGATCCAGTATTAGAATCGGAATTTAAAAGAGCTTTGGAGGACTTACGGTCAAATAAGGCAGAAGGGATAGATAACATTCCATCAGAATTTCTAAAATCATTAGGGGAAGTGGCAACAAAACGACTATTCACGTTGGTGTGTAGAATATATGAGTCTGGCGACATACCATCTGACTTTCGGGAAAGCATCATCCACACAATTCCGAAGACGGCAAGAGCTGTCAAGTGCGACAATTATAGCACAATCAGCTTAACAGCTCATGCATCGAAGCTACTTACGAGAATAATATACAGAAGAATGGAAAAGAAAATTGAGAATGCGCTAGGTGACGATCAGTTTGGCTTTAGGAAAAGTAAAGGCACGAAAGAGGCAATTCGGGCATTACGGCTAATAATGGAAGCAAGGCTAAAGAAAAATCAAGACACGTTCATAGGATTTGTCGACCTGGAAAAAGGGTTCGATAATATAAAATGGTGCAAGCTGTTCGAGATTCTGAAAAAAGTAGGGGTAAGCTATAGGGAGAGACGGGTCATATACAATATGTACAACAACCAAGAGGGAATAATAAGAGTGGAAGATCAAGAACGAAGTGATCGTATTAAGAAGGGTGTAAGACAAGGCTGTAGCCTTTGGCCTCTACTCTTCAATCTGTACATCGAGGAAGCAATGATGGAAATAAAAGAAAGGTTCAGGAGTGGAATTAAAATACAAGGTGAAAGGATATCAATGATAGGATTCGCTGATGACATTGCTATCCTGTGTGAAAGTGAAGAAGAATTAAATGATCTGCTGAACGGAATGAACAGTCTAATGAGTACACAGTATGGTCTGAGAGTAAATCGGAGAAAGGCGAAGGTAATGAGAAGTAGTAGAAATGAGAACAGCGAGAAACTTAACATCATGATTGATGGTCACGAAATCAATGAAGTTAAGGAATTCTGCTACCTAGGCAGTAAAATAACCAATGACGGACGGAGCAAGGAAGACATCAAAAGCAGACTCGCTATGGCAAAAAAGGCATTTCTGGTCAAGAGAAGTCTACTAATATCAAATACCGGCCTTAATTTGAGGAAGAAATTTCTGAGGATGTACGTCTGGAGTACAGCATTGTATGGTAGTGAAACATGGACTGTGGGAAAACCGGAACAGAAGAGAATCGAAGCATTTGAGATGTGGTCCTATAAACGAATGTTGAAAATTAGGTGGACTGATAAGGTGAGGAATGAGGAGGTTCTACGCAGAATCGGAGAGGAAAGGAATATGTGGAAAACACTGATAAGGAGAAGGAACAGGATGATAGGACATCTGCTAAGACAAGAGGGAATGACTTCCATGGTACTAGAGGGAACTGTAGAGGGCAAAAACTGTAGAGGAAAACAGAGATTAGAATACCTCAAGCAAATAATTGAGGACGTAGGTTGCAAGTGCTACTCTGAGATGAAGAGGTTAGCACAGGAAAGGGGTTTGTGGCGGGCCGCATCAAACCAGTCAGTAGACTCATGACGCAAAAAAAAAAAAAAAAAAAAAAAAAATTCTTAGTCCGGCCCCGGTAGCTGAGTGGTCAGCGTGACAGAATGTCAATCCTAAGGTCCCGGGTTCGATTCCCGGCTGGGTCGGTGATTTTCTCCGTTCAGGGACTGGGTGTTGTGTTGTCCTAATCATCATAATTTCATCCCCATCGACGCGCAGGTCGCCGAAGTGGCGTCAACTCGAAAGAACACTCTACCCGACGGGAGGCCCTAGCCACACGACATTTCATTTCAGTGTAACTTAAATTAACTTACGCTAAGGACGACACACAACCAATGCCCGACGGGGGGGGGGGGGGGGGGGCGCAAACCGTGGCAAGTGACCCCAGACCGCTCGGCTACGCATTGTTGATAAAAAAAAAAACCATACAAACAACTCTTTCCGTCCTCCACCCACCGTTGAAGACATGATCTTAGTCCTCCAAAATATCCATCCTTTTCAAAGACTCCACAGCCTACATCAAATGCTTGCCACCCATACGATCTTCCATACAAATACATGTGTCACCTATGCGCAAAATGGAGCTCATTTAATTTTTGATCGACTCGAAACGCTCCTTCAAATCTATGCTCAAACATCCCCCTGTTTAAGTGAAAACAGCGCAGCGTTCGACGGAACAGGAGCCCTCCTAATGGCAGTCCCACCAGAAATGACAGTACACATACAATAAAAATGGAGGAAACCTGTACGGCTATAATGAAGTGTACACAAAATCTCAGGTACGTAAATTTTGTGGTACTTGAAACAATCAAAATATAATTGCTCACATAATTAGTTAAATATTACGTCCACATAGAATGATATATTCACCAAATAAGCCAGCAAGGCCTCACAGTGGCTTTGGAATACTGTAGTATTACAAGTTCTGATAAGTAAACAAATGTCCTACATCATAGCTCTATCGGATCTTAAGATTTTACGCAATCTTTATATTCGATCAATGAAAGAACAGTTATCTTCTGAGTGACTGCTGGCTAATGACGCAACTTCGTGCACTACACAACGAACGTATCTCAGCATCATAAGGCAATTAGGAAATCAAATTTCTACATAAAAATTGGGTAACGTCCAAAATACAGGAGTAACACTCACAAACACTGCAATTCCGCTTTTTTACATAGCAACGAGGGAAGAGAAAAAAGAAAAATTTCCGTGTCGATATGTGATACATTTGGATGCTATAAAAATGAAAGCAGTGTGAAAAGATGATGTACTTATAAAGTGAGATATTAGTTATGGGAAGTTGTTTAACAAAAGAAATTAATTTTTGTTTAACTTTCGAAGTTACGGAAATCGTTATTTACAAAGCCGGGAAATTAAGTTACGTCATAAACATAACAACAAGGAGAAATATAAAAACTAATTTCAACACATGATAATTTTATTACAAAAATATTTTTTACTCTAGTTTGTGAGAGAAGAGCTTCCCAACATTTATAAAGTTCGGTTAATAATCGCTTAGATGATGTTGTCGGCGTGTCGCCATCCAGCGCCACCAGTTCGTATAGCAGAAGCGTAATCAATGTAATAATTCCTGCTGCCAATGTCGTCTTCAAGATGACTGCCCATGCACAGATGCAGTAGGAAAATGAGATGTTTAAGGTACTCTCCCAATTGAAATATCTGTATGTACACGAAATGCCTTCGCAAATGCTGTAGAGAGAATGACAACAATGAATATCTGTGTCGCACCGGGACTCGAAAGCAGATATCCCTCTTTCCCCGAGCGGACGCCTTAACAACTTAATCCGTGCTCAACTCACCCCCAGACCCCAACTTCAATACGTCGTCGTCCATGTGTTATAACCTGTATTCGAACACGTTATGTAGTTCCTGTACAGGGGAGGACGTTTTAACTGAAAGTCGTTGCCTGATATCGATGGATAAACACGATATTGTAATGACTGCTTTGAAACAAGTGCGATGCAGTGTTCCCTCGGACAGATAGTCATGCCCTTTGGTATGCGTGCATTGCATCGCATTTCTTAACAGTACAGGCACCGCAATGTTGTAAAGATCTGCAGTCGGTGTTGTAAACTAGACATTCTTCACCCACGCAAATATGTCGTGTATTTCGATGTCACAGGGGTTGTTTATCAGTCCCGACTGTTATTATGTGAAACATAATTCCGTGATATGAAGCTAACTCTGTTGTTGTTGTTGTGGTCTTCAGTCCTGAGACTGGTATGATGCAGCTCTCCATGCTACTCTATCCTGTGCAAGCTTCTCCATCTTCCAGAACCCACTGCAACCCACATCCTTCGGAATCTGCTTAGTGTAGTCAACTCTTGGTCTCCCTCTACGATTTTTACCCTCTACGCTGCCCTCCAATACTAAATTGGTGATCCCTTGATGCCTCAGAACATGTCCTACCAACCGATCCCTTCTTCTGGTCAAGTTGTGCCACAAACTTCTCTTCTCCCCAATCCTATTCAATACTTCCTCATTAGTTATGTGATCTACCCATCTAATCTTCAGCATTCTTCTGTAGCACCACATTTCGAAAGCTTCTATTCTCTTCTTGTCTAAACTATTTATCGTCCATGTTTCACTTCCATACATGGCTACACTCCATACAAATACTTTCAGAAATGACTTCCTGACACTTAAATCTATACTCGATGTTAATAAATTTCTCTTCTTCAGAAACGCTTTCCTTGCCATTGCCAGTCTACATTTTATATCCTCTCTACTTCGACCATCATCAGTTATTTTGCTCCCCAAATAGCAAAACTCCTTTACTACTTTAAGTGTCTCATTTCCTAATCTAATTCCCTCAGCATCACCTGACGTAATTCGACTACATTCCATTATCCTCGTTTTGCTTTTGTTGATGTTCATCTTATATCCTCCTTTCAAGACACTATCCATTCGGTTCACCTGCTCTTCCAAGTCCTTTGCTGTCTTTGACAGAATTACGATGTCATCGGCGAACCTCAAAGTTTTTATTTCTTCTCCATGGATTTCAATACTTACTCCAAGTTTTTCTTTTGTTTCTTTTACTGCTTGCTGAATATACAGATTGAATAACATCGGGGAGATATTACAACCCTGTCTCACTCCCTTCCCAACCACTGCTTCCCTTTCATGTCCCTCGACTCTTATAACTGCCATCTGGTTTCTGTACAAATTGTAAATAGCCTTTCGCTCCCTACATTTTACCCCTGCCACCTTCAGAATTTGAAAGAGAGTATTCCAGTCAACATTGTCAAAAGCTTTCTCTAAGTCTACAAATGCTAGAAACGTAGGTTTGCCCTTCCTTAATCTAGCTTCTAAGATAAGTCGTAGGGTCAGTATTGCCTCACGTGTTCCAACATTTCAACGGAATCCAAACTGATCATCCCCGAGGTCGGCTTCTACTAGTTTTTCCATTCGTCTGTAAAGAATTCGTGTTAGTATTTTGCAGTTGTGACTTATGAAACTGATAGTTCGGTAATTTTCACTTCTGTCTACACCTGCTTTCTTTGGGATTGGAATTATTATATTCTTCTTGAAGTCTGAGGGTATTTCGCCTGTTTCATACATCTTGCTCACCAGGTGGTAGAGTTTTGTCAGGACTGGCTCTTCCAAGGCCGTCAGTAGTTCCAATGGAATGTTGTCTACTCCGGGGGCCTTGTTTCGACTCAGGTCTTTCAGTGCTCTGTCAAACTCTACACGCAGTATCGTATCTCCCATTTTGTCTTCATCTACATCCTCTTCCTTCTCCATAATATTGTCCTCAAGTACATCACCCTTGTATAGACCCTCTATATACTCCTTCCACCTTTCCGCCTTCCGTTCTTTGCTTAGAACTGGGTTTCCATCTGAGCTCTTGATGCTCATACAAGTGGTTCTCTTATCTCCAAATGTCTCTTTAATTTTGCTGTAGGCAGTGTCTATTTTACCCCTAGTGAGATAAGCCTCTACATCCTTACATTTGTCCTCTAGCCATCCCTGCTTAGCCATTTTGCACTTCCTGCCGATCTCATTTTTGAGACGTCTGTATTCCTTTTTGCCTGCTTCATTTACTGCATTTTTATAGTTTCTCCTTTCATCAGTTAAATTCAATATTTCTTCTGTTACCCAAGGATTTCTACTAGCGCTCGTCTTTTTACCTACTTGATCCTCTGCTGCCTTCACTACTTCATCCCTCAAAGCTACCCATTCTTCTTCTACTGTATTTCTTTCCCCCATTCCTCTCAATTGCTCCCTTATGCTCTCCCTGAAACTCTGTACAACCTCTGGTTCTTTTAGTTTATCCATCACCTTAAATTCCCACCTTTTTGCAGTTTCTTCAGTTTTAATCTACAGGTCATAACCAATAGATTGTGGTCAGAGTTCACATCTGCCCCTGGAAATGTCTTACAATTTAAAACCTGGTTCCTAAATCTCTGTCTTACCATTATATAATCTAACTGATACCTTTTAGTATCTCCAGGCTTCTTCCATGTATACAGCCTTCTTTTATGATTCTTGAACCAAGTGTTACCTATGATTAAGTTGTGCTCTGTGCAAAATTCTACCAGGCGGCTTCCTCTTTCATTTCTTTGCCCCAGTCCATATTCTCCTACTACGTTTCCTTCTCTCCATTTTCCTACTACCGCATTCCAGTCACCCATGACTATTAAATTTTCATCTCCCTCCACTATCTGAATAATTTCTTTTATTTGATCATACATTTCTTCAATTTCTTCCTCATCTGCAGAGCTAGTTGGCATATAAACTTGTACTACTGTAGTAGGTGTGGGCTTCGTATCTATCTTGGCCACAATAATGCGTTCACTAAGCTAACTCTATTAACACAAAATTACAGACTTCACTGTGTAAGTAGGCTGTTTAGGTTTTTATGTTGGTAACGCCACATAGTGCTCTATATGAAAATCACTGATTTTTTTGTGTGCAGGCTGAAGCTGGTTCGCATTGTTGGAATATTTGCTATTGTAGTGTTGAGCAGTTGGATGTGAACAGCGCGTAGCATTGCGCAGTTGGAGGTGAGCCGCCAGCAGTGGTGGATGTGGGGGGGGAAGGTGGCGGGGTTTTGAGAGCGGATGATCTGGTATTAAAATCTTTCATTTGCTAAGTATGCCTATCAGTAGTTAGTGCCTTCAGTAGTTAGAATCTTTTATTTAGCTGGCAGTATTGGCGCTCGCTATATTGCAGTAGTTCGAGTAACCAAGATTTTTGTGAGGTAAGTGATTCATGAAGGGTATAGATTATTGCTAGTCAGGGCCAATCTTTCGAATGGATTATTGAAAGTCAGATTCCGTTGCGCTAAAAATATTGTGTGTCAGTTTAGTGACGATCAGAATAAGTAAAGAGAGAAATGTCTGTGGACGTTCAGTTTTGCTCAGCTGTTTGAAAATCAAATTACGTAAGGGGTTTACCAGCACAATAATTTAAAATTTTCCAAAGGGGACGTTTCAACTGTTCATGGTAAGCATCCAACATGGTATAATCGTCTCTTCATTATCTCAGCCGACAGCTTCCAACAATAAGTTATAATGAAAACACCATAATAATTGTGTTCACGATGTTCACAGTTCAAAATGCTCAGAAAAACATGTACAGTTTGTAAACAGCCTACTGCGCTGTCCCCGCAACATATCTTCCAAGTTCGCGTTATGCAGTCACATTTCACCGTGTGTATTATATTACGTCTGTAATTAAACTTGCAGCTCACGACGTGCATCGAGACATTTCTTGCTGGACTCCCCGATATCGTACACACTGCAGCCGTACGACTTGACTGTCTGCCAAACTTCGCATTTTCAAGTTCAATTTTCAGAACATCAGACAGTGACACGAAACACTGTTACACATAGTTTTTTGCTTCATCGTCCGCGGCTGCGTAACACCTGCGATTGCGTCACCTCCCCTTTCCCCTCTCACGTGTGTGACACGATACTCAATTACTTACTCACTTCCAATTTTGCATGAAACCATACATTTACATTTATATACATGTTTACATTTATAGAAACCTTTTAAATGCATAACATGAAAAGACAAATAGCAATTCATCAAATATCGAATGTAATAAATGTAAAAAAAAAAGATGTACAAAACCCAAACTACTAAAACTCTCTTCCTAACCAAAAGTCGAAGAAATGAAAGTAAAAAAAAGTAAAATACAAAAAACGTACATCGTATTATATCAGCGTCTTCACAATCCTACACCTAGTAGAATACCCTCCATCCACATCCGCGGATAACATAAAATCTATGTCTCAACGAAACCTTCCAACATCACCATTCTGTGCGCCATGTATCCACACACATTACTCCACAATGATAATCTTAATCCTATAGCCTGTCTCCAAAATATCTCTTCTACCACCCAACCACGCCTGAATGATCCAACTGAGCCCCTTATCGGCACCATTTTTCTCCCAAAACTCACATTAACCCTTTGCACTGTCTACATCCGTCAAACCATCTCATCCATTACGATCTCCTAATTCACGTAGACATAATCGCCGCCGCATATTCCTGCCAAGAACAGTGGCGGCGTTAGTATATCAACATACGTAATGGCCACAAGATCCACAGCCCTGCCTGCTCCGGGTCTGACACAGATATCGTCTGGGATGGCATTATTATCTCCCCTAAAAAGCTAGAGGTGCCATCACAGTAGAAGTCCAAGATCCAACTGGCTGTGATCATTCACCTGTCCTTCTCCAGACCTCATACTGCGTACCGAAGTCAGGCCGTCACACTGTTAATTACCCAGCCAAACAAACACAGGATTATTCGCTAGCAGACTGGAATGCATACCGTGACCGTATTCATACCAGAACCCCAACGTTCACAGTCCTGATGACATCCAGCATGAGGCTCCTTTCCTACAACTCACTATCTCAGATGCGTTTTCCTATTATATCCCACTCCGAACTATCTCACTCTCCCTCCACGTGCTGGTCCCCGGCCCAAACTTTGATTATCCAGTGGATACCTATGAGTATGAACGTACAAACGTAGTTATCCCACTTCTTGCACCACAATCCAGTACTTACGTAGCTATGCACAAACAGCATCAGTAACAACTGAAGATATCACGGAAACTATCGTTAAAAAGCGGAACACTACACCTGGCCAGGACAGATATCTACCACCACTTCATCGTCATCCAGAGCAATGGAAAATATCCAAAACTCCTCGTCCTCCTGAAAACTCATAAACCTCTCTCGCAAACCTCGTACTATCGAGCTATCAGCTTCACACCACTTTTCAGCAAAATCTTTGAAACATTCCATATCCGACAAGACCATCAGCACTTACAAACACAACTACCCATCCCCAAAACACAGCGTTTCTTCCATCCCAACTATTTCTTCATTGACGAAGGTCTTCACCTTAACCATCTTGTCTGCCATCAACTAAATAAAAGGTAATCTGCTGTATTTGTCTCCCTTGATATCCAAAAAGCATTTGACCGATTTTGTCATTATCCGGTCCTGGCAGCCAATATCTCCCTCACAAATCACTAACCCAGGTACACTGCTGCGCTACTGAGTCCACATTCCACCGTCCATGAACTCTGATGCCACATCTAACCTCTCCCGCCGGAATTTCAACCAACTTCCACTCCCCGACCTTGAAAACCGTCCTGAGACGTACCCATCATTCTAAAACTACTGACTACGCTCAATCATTCTTCCATTTCTTTCCCTTCCCCTTTCTCCAGTTTTCTGACATTTAGTCCATACCTGCGATACCGCAGGATCCCACAGTCATATTCACCATTCCACCCTCGTCGTGACCATGATAATTTTCATGTACCACCATCGTCACCATTACATAATAGCGTAACTCACATTATCGTCAGTGATTGATTTCAATTGTAATGAAAAATGGTCGACAAATTCTAAAAAAAAAAATTCGACGATATTGTTCGCGATTATGTTTTTTAAGAAGAAACTTCATTTTATGTCTCAGATCATAGTGTCCAACATTGCCAAAAGATGTCACTGCAAACGCTAATTAAATATAAAATGTTAACAATACATATACGAGGGTCACTACAAAAGAAATGCACACTACTTTTTTTAAAGTGTTTGAAAGTTTCACAGTGTGTAGATACACCCTTTAGAAACAAAATTTTCATCTCTCCACATTATTTCCATCCCTCTCAACTGCCTTACGCCATCTTGGAACCAGCGCCTGTATACCCGCACGGTAAAATTCTGGACCAACCTGTTGGAGCCAGTGTTTGGCAGCGTGCACAAGGGAGTCATCATCTTAAAACCTTGTTCCACGAAGAGAGTCTTTCAGTTTCCCAAAGAGATGATAGTAACATGGAGAAAGGTCACGACTGTAAGGCGGGTGTTTCAGTGTTGTCCATCCGAGTTTTGCGATAGCTTTCATGGTTTCTTGACTGACATGTGGCCCTGCATTGTCGTGGAACAGCAAAACATCCTGCTTTTGCCGATGTGGTCGAACACGATGCAGTCGAGCTTGAAGTTTCTTCAGTGTCGTCACATATGCATAGAATCAATAGTAGTCCTACTTGGTACGATCCCCACAAGCAAGAGTCCTTCGGAATCAAAAAACACCAGAGCTATAACTTTTCCAGCAGAAGGTGTGGTTATGATTTTTTTTTCTTGGGTGATTTTGCATTATGTCACTCCATTGATTGCCTCTTCGTCTCTGATGAAAAATGATGGAGCCATGTTTCATTACCTGTCACAGTTCTTCCAAGAAATTCATCTCCACCATTCTCGTACTGTTTCAAAAGTTCGATGCATACCGTTTTTCTTGTTTCTTTGTGAGCCACTGTCAACAGCCTGGAAACCCACCTGGCACAAACCTTTTATAACGTCAACACTTTCAGTATTCTGCAAACACTTCCTTCCCCCATAACAACATAGCGTGACAATTCGTTCATTGTGATGCGTCTGTGAGCAGTCACCAATTCGTTAACTCTCTGCACATTGTCTGGAGTGTGTGCAGTACGAGACCTGCCGCTGCGAGGACAATCCTCAATATTGCCGTGCCCGCTTTCATCACATAACCTGCGAGCCGAACGACTAACTGCACTGCGATCGACAGCAGCATCTCCATACACGTTTTTCAACCTCTTGTGGATGTTTCCCACTGTCTCGTTTTCACAGCACAGGAATTCTATGACTGCACACTTCTTCTGACGAACCGGAAGGTAAAGTGTAGCAACCATCTTGAAGACATTCTGTGACGGTGTCACTCACGGGGACCGATTGAACTAAGTTTGAAAACAAGCGGTAAGGATGTATCTACAGACTGTAAAACTTTCACACATGCAAAAGAAAACTGTATTTTTAGAAAAATAGTGTGCATTTCTTTTGGAGTGACCCTCGTATAATGGGCCATCAAAATGTTTCCATTCGAAGGTGTACAGCCTGTAACGGTATGCAAATCGGTCTAAATTGCAATGGGCATTGAGGTAATCAAAGCACCGACGCACCGGTTTGAAAATATTAGTTCGGTTAAACACCGTGTCGCTAAGTGAAGAAGTCCGCAACTGCCTGCTGGACACCCTCGTCCGACTGGGATCGTCGCCACTTCGGGACCGAATGCGTGATATTCGTGTGGGGAGCGATCTGGACAGTGGGGCGGGTGTTCGAGACTCTCCCATTTGAGTCTCCCATCTGAAGTCGGTCTCCCAGATGGACCGACATCTTGTGTCGAATTGCGACCAGCAAGGAACTTGGCGCTCTATTGCACAATGGTGGTTTTCGACAGATGCGCTGCCACCTAGACGATTTTCATTCAACGATGGATGTCTCTCGGTGTTTGTCCTTCGGTAGCCAAGAAAAGAATAAGAGCACGTTGGTCTTGTTTGAACGCATTGGGTAATAAATTCGCCATAATTCGCGTTGCTGCATTTGCCCCTCTCACGTCGCAAAGACGCGAATGCCACATTAATCCCTTGGCTACCTGTCGGTGCCTACATATCCGCATCTCTGTTACGTTAAGCTGTATATAATCTGCAGCAACTGCCTCAAAAGTAAACTTCTTGATCGCCCCTTTGTTACACAATCACCATTACTGTAATTATAAATTGTATACATAAACATTCCTCATGAATTCTTGTAGTTTTATCATTCCCGTGCATCTGGGCCTCATCTGTTCTTGCACTTTAGTGTCAACCAATTAATTGCTAGAAGCTAACACTTGAGGCTAAAGCACGATCTTCACAAAACGATATTTCAAAAAATTTACCCAGATTGAAAAACAAGAAAAATGTTAACCACAGTTTCAAACATTAACTACAATCAGGGAAAAGCGTCGACATAAGAAATAACTACATACTTCAACTAGAACATAATGAGGTGTTCATCATCCTTGAGAGAAGGCAACAAATGTCACTGATTTAAATTCTAAAACAATGTCCATTAGACATAACATACAAACAGGATTTGGCAAATTATGTTTGTGAACCTGATGAAGCGGTAGGTGGAAAGATATGCTGAAAACTACAAATCTATAATTGTAATTTATTACGCACATTTCTTTGAGTGTGGTATGAGCCGGCCGCCGTGGCCAAGCTGTTCTCTGCGCTTTAGTCCGAAACCACGCGACTGCAACGTCCGCATGTTCGAATCCTGCCTCGGGCATGGATGTGTGTGATGCCCTTAGGTTAGTTAGGTTTAAGTACTTCTAAGTTCTAAGGGGCTCATGACCTCAGATGTTAAGTCCCATAGTGCTCAGAGCCATTGGAACAATTTTTTGAGTGTGGTATCACAGACGGTATGGCTGACTGTTCGCAAGAGATGCAGTTGTAAACAACAGGCTGATGCCTGATTATAATGAAGATAATGATGAATCATACATATGTCACGTCTAGAGCTGGGCATTGTGGAACACCTATTACTCTCTGATTTTGCACAGCTGCCTATGGAGAGTTTTGATGAACGTGATGATTCACACATAGGTTACATTGTAGAAGTTGACCTTGAGCATCCAGAAGATATTCACGGATCTCACACTGATCTACCATTATGCTTATAGAAAGTGGTAGAATTACCGAGCATCAACAAACCAGGAGATCGAAAGAAGCTGATTTCTAAGTCATACACAAAAATTTAAAGCAGGGCTTGAATAATAATTTTAGTGTAAGAAAAAGTTCATCATATTTTATCATTCCGTCAAGCTCCCTGGGTGAAACCGAATAGAAGTATCAACGCTGAGGAGCGGATGATTGCATATAACAGATTTAGATTTTTTATCTAATAAATAACTCTGCTTTGGTTAAACTATGTGTGAAAAATGAGTGATGCGGAAACAAATAACAAGTTGAGAGAATATGTATGGAGTTTCTACTCTTGTTGCAAAACCTAACTGTTACATATTTTGTGGGTAATTTGCCCGCTAATAAATTAATTAGATTTAACATTGTTTCTGAAAAACACGTGGTTGAAGGAATGGCTGATATTTCTAGAACTTTTCATGCAGATTTCCATTATGGACTTATGTCGAAGAAATCTGAGGCACAAATTTTAAAATGTATTACGTAGACACCGATAGTTTAAAGCACTGCCTCACAAAAAAAACCAAACCACCCACAAGGAGAGGAAGTTACTAAAAGGAACTTCACGAGTTGAGCGAGTGCATGTTTAGATCAGTGATTGCAATATGGAGTCAGATTTACATAGAATTTGGCAATATGAGCCCACATATTAGTATGACGTTGCATCTCTTCTGGCTGGGATGCGTTCACTGATTCTGTTGGGAGGGGTGTCATAAAACAGTTGTATCCTGCCCTGAACTCCGTTTCATCTGATCCTTGATATCCTGATTAGTGGCACTATGACGAAGTTGACATTCGAACTGGTCGAACACTCGTTCTATCTTGGATAGAAATGAGGCTCTCGTTGGTCACAGGGTATCTCATCATCATGCAGACAGTTCACAGACGTAAGTCCCATGTGTGGCCAAGTATTATCTTGTGAGACTTGAGTTTCTCGCAGCGTATGCAATCTTCAAGTAGCTTGTGTGAATGCAGCCAGGTGACGTTGTCGACAACTGCCAATATTTCGACAGATGCACACTGTGTCATTTTCAAGGCAAACCTGCAGCCTGTAAGCGTTCGACAAGGGAATTTACAACCTCGGTTTTGAGAGCAAGTACGGTCAGATAAGACACACACACACACTGTAAACATTAGCGCCACTATACAACCAAATATCATCAACGTCATTAACTGTCGACGATGAAAGTTAATAACCAACGAGCGAGGTAGCATTAACTCTGTCCCTTTGTTTTCTGACAAGGGGAGTTTTCTCTGCCGTCAAAGACTGTTGCACATATCTTTCCATTATGGGCATGAAAGCCCTTTGGACAGCGTAAGAACCTGGAAGCTGCACTACATTCTGAACATTTGAAGGTGGTACGGAAAAATACATGGAGCGAAAGGTTATTTGTAACTTGTACATAAACCGAACTTCAGCTACATCAGTCGAAGGACATGGAAGGAGAGACGTAGAGCAGAAGGAATTGACACGGGATTATAACCTATTCCGGATGTCAGTCAATCTGTACACTGAGCAAGCAGTGAAGGAAACAAAGGAGAAATTCGGAAAGACTATTACAGTTCGGGAAGAAGAAACAAAAACTCTGAGGTTTGCCAATTGCATTGTAAAACTGTCACAGACAGCGAAGAGCAGTTGAACGGAATGGACAGTACCTTGAACGAAGAATATAACATGAACATCAAAGAAAGCGAAATAAGGGGAATGGAATATAATCCACTTAAATTAGGAGATGCTGAAAGGATTAGACACTAAAAGTAGTAGACGAGTTGTCCTATTTTGGTAATAAAGTAACTGACGTTAACTGAGGTTGAGTGGATATAACATGTAGTACGGAGACAGAAAGGAAAACATTTCTGAAAAATAGAAAAAAATTGAATTTGTTAGCTACTAATATCAGCTTGTTGGAAAAACTTTTCTGAAGGTATCTACTTGGAATGTGACTTTTTATGGAAGTGAAACGTCGACTATAAGACAAGAAGAAAATAGGAGCGTCTGAAACTTGGTGTTACAGAAGAATGCTGCTGGTTAGACAGGTAGTTCGCCTATCTGATGAGGTGATTCTGAATCGAATTGGGAAGGAAAGAAATTTAGGGCACAAGTGATCAGCTGATAGGACACATTCTGAGGCATGAAGGAAGAGAGAAGTGGAGGCGGGGGTAAAAACTGTGGAGGGAGACCAAGGCTTCTTACAGTTAGCAGGTTCAAAAAGATGAAGGCTTCGGTAGTCACGCAGAGATGAAGAGGCTATGGCGGGGAAGAATAGCATGGATAGAGGCATCAAAGCAGCCTTCGGACTGAAGACCGCAACAGCAACAACAACGAGGAAATTATTTTGAGTCAGCCACTTTGTGGCGGGAGCTGCAGACTGATTGTAGACGGCGACAGCTGAGAAAAAGCTACCGATGTCTTCACTACACTTTTGCATTTGGACATTTAGAGGGTGATGCTTCAGGATTACACGGATTGTTGGAAATAGACTATCGTCATTAAGAGCTGTGCATTAATATTCCATGGAGTAATTCCGTTTTTAACGGACAAAGCAAGCTCTCTGAATACACTGATGTGCGTTACTTCTTATTGCCACGCACTTAATGCATTATTCTCTTCGTCCGAACAGGCCTCGGAAGGACCATCGGTACCTATCGATTGCCGTGTGGTCGTCAGCGGATAGGCGTCACAGGATGCGTGTATAAAGGGGCCTAACTTCACTCCACTTGCCAATAGCACTCGGCAGAGGTGGGAGTCACCCATCCAAGTGCCAGCCAAGCCCAACAGCGCTTAACTTCGGTGATCTGACGGGAAGCAGTGTGACCACTGCATAACACAGATCCTTAAATAACCGTGCTTCATATACGCCTGCAAATGGCTGAGGACTGGCATAATTTCTTTTGATTACACCTTACCACACATCTTTAGATTTCACCTGACTGGATTACCGGCTGGTCGTTTAGTTTCTTTTCAATGGAGTCAGTGAAAACGCCTCCACGTAAGTATCTGTTTAGCCATCAACCGGCATCTGCGACGCTCCATCAATCAGCCAGCATTTTAGGAAGGAAGCAGTTTGCAGTCATGGCTTCCCTACAGTTAACTACTAATGCCGTAAGAACACGTTTCCCTTTAGGAGACATACACAATCAAACGTCTGCCCCCGAAATTCGAAATGGTTCGTTTCGGATGCTAAAAACCTTGCTAAATCGCTTAGGAATTTGCTATCAGCTCATATTTCGCATTCGCTTCGCTGTTTGATTCTGGTAACAGTTTGAAAGACTCAGCCGTAAATACGAAGAACACCGACGAAATGAGACGGTCCGTAAGTTCTTGTGATGCGAGGCTCATTGCGACAATTTATTTGAAATGCGGTGCGTTCGCTTCGAACTGCGTCTGATTTTACATTAGCGGTACTCCGTCTCCATTGCCAGCCTCTTAAGCGTCCGTTAAGAGTCTAGCGAGGGAAATCTCCGATCACACATCCAATTACAGAGGCGACCGTAACGTCCAGGAGCCTCGACTTAACCGGACCGAACGAGAATTATTTCCGCGGCCTAGCCGCGCCAGCGACGTCCAGAATTACGAGGCTGGCCAGGCCCGCGAGCGGAGTCCCCTGTAATTTGGCCAGTCACGGTTTTGTGGGCCCGCGCGGAAGACGCGAGCTGCCGATAACGCGAGACGCCGCGCCGCTAAGGACGGGCTGCCCCGGCTCCGTAAAACGCTTCTAATTGGTGAGCCGGAAGGGCGGGCGGGCGCATCCCGCGGCCGTGTCCGCGCGGGGATTTCCCTGGCCAGTGGGCGGCGCTATCGGCGATCTGCGGGCCGCATCTGCGAGCGCAGTGCGGCGGCCAAATTACGCCCTAATTGAGACGTCGGCCGGATTAGAACAGGTGCAATCTCCGATGGGATCGCGATGCCGCGTGTGCGTGGCGTACCGAGCAGGGGCAGTAGTACCACTACGACTACTAGAGTAGGAGCACCGCAGGCGGCCCGTGGTAGCCGCGCACGGCCTCGGCGCTCACGACCTCTATTAGGGCCCAAATTACCTTCCTGCGGCCGCGTTATCGATTCCAAAGCTCGCCGCCGCGGGGCATTTATACTTTCAGCGTGCGGAAGATTTATTCCTGTTATTATGTTGCGGCGGCCGGGCGTACAATGAAGCTGTTGGTCGCGTTTCATTAGCCAGCAAACCGGCGTGGCGGGCGCGTTTTCCTTTCCGGCCGGGCCCGCATAGGTCACTTATGAGCAATGGTGACAGCGCATTTATTGGGCGCGCATATATTACGCATAAACAAACAGACGTGGGCAGGTGATACATCAATAAGTTCCGCAATTGCTCCGGTCGAGTGGCGTTTGTCATTTTTTATTGCAGTCGACAAACTGACAGCTTTGAACAAGTACCGTAATTATCAACGGCTATATTAGACAGATGTAAGTACCAAAGTACAGACCCAAACACCCAAGCGTCGATCTCCCATTCCTCTTCCGATTTTTATGGGTTGTAACGGCACTGTTACTTCTGATAATGTATTGTGTCCGTGTAAACACCAAACTGTACGCCGGCTGAGACTCCACATCAAACTGTGCGCTCATCCACAACCAATTCAGCCTACCCATAAATGGCTGAATTAGTCGGATCGAAGTAGGAGAAAGACAGGGGGGGGGGGGGGGGGCGTACGGCCTTCCCCTCACGAATGTGATTCATTTTGGTAGACTGTCTAGGGCTCCACTAGGACTTCGACATACGTAAACAGCAAGATCAACGCTCAATCATTTTCGAGAAAGTTGAGTTTGAAAAGTTTAGGCGCCACAGCTGCTGCACGATTCTCGATGCTGCAGGTTTTTTTTTTTTTTTTTTTTTTAGGTGTTTGTACTGCTATCCGGATATATGCTTCGATTGCCTAATACACCGCGAAATTGTGAAGGATTGTGAAACGTTTATGAGTATAAACACAATCTGATTTGTAATAGACACATAGAAAAAATATACACAAACAAACATTTGCCTTTGATTACGTTTGATGATAGATCTGTACCTACAGAATCGAAAATTGCGCAGGTCGCACCAGCGTTTAAGAAGGCTAGTACGAGTAATCCATCGAACTACAGACCTATATCATTGCCGTCGGTTTGCAGTAGGGTTTTGGAGCATATACTGTATTCAAACATTATGAATCACCTCGAAGGGAACGACCTATTGATACGTAATCAGCATGGTTTCAGAAAACATCGTTCTTGTGCAACGCAGCTAGCTAGCTCTTTATTCGCACGATGTAATGGCCGCTATCGACAGGCGATCTCAAGTTGATTCCGTATTTCTAGATTTCCGGAAAGCTTTTGACACGGTTCCTCACAAACGACTTCTAATCAAGCTGCGGGCCTATGGGGTGTCGTCTCAGTTGTGCGACTCGATTCGTAATTTCCTGTCAGGAAGGTCGCAGTTCGTAGTAACAGACAGGAAATCATCGAGTAAAACTGAAGTGATATCAGGTGTTCCCCAGGGAAGCGTCCTGGGACCTCTGCTGTTCCTCATCTATATAAATGACCTGGGTGACAATCTGAGCAGTTCTCTTAGGTTGTTCGCAGATGATGCTATAATTTACCGTCTAGCTAGGTCATCCGAAGACCAGTATCAGTTGCAAAGCGATTTAGAAAAGATTGCTGTATGGTATGGCAGGTGGCAGTTGACGCTATATAACGAAAAGTGTTAGCTGATCCACATGAGCTCCAAAAGAAATCCGTTGGCATTCGATTACTCGATAAATAGTACAATTCTCAAGGCTGTCAATTCAACTAAGTATCTGGGTGTTAAAATTACGAACAACTTCAGTTGGAAAGACCACATAGACAATATTCTGGGGAAGGCGAGCCAAAGGTTGCGTTTCATTGGCAGGACACTTAGAAGGTGCAACAAGTCCACTAAAGAGACAGCTTACACTACACTCGTTCGTCCTCTGTTAGAATATTGCTGCGCGGTGTGGGATCCTTACCAGGTGGGACTGACGGAAGACATCGAAAGGGTGCAAAAAAGGGCAGTTCGTTTTGTATTATCACGTAATAGGGAAGAGAGTGCGGCAGATATGATACGCGTGTTGGAATGGAAGTCATTAAAGCAAAGACGTTTTTCGTTGCGGCGAGATCTATTTACGAAATTTCAGTCACCAACTTTCTCTTCCGAATGCGAAAATATTTTGTTGAGCCCAACCTACATAGGTAGGAATGATCATCAAAATAAAATAAGAGAAATCAGAGCCCGAACAGAAAGGTTTAGGTATTCGTTTTTTCCGCGCGCTGTTCGAGAGTGGAATGGTAGAGAATACGATTGTGGTTCGATGAACCCTCTGCCAAGCACTTAAATGTGAATTGCACAGTAGTCATATAGATGCAGATGCTGCAATAATTATTGTTTTCCATGTTCCTACGATCAGTAAACCTGATTCATGCAGTGCTCCATAGGTTGAACATTATACTTTTTTATAAATCGTCGCCAGTTTTGTAAAGGCCTCATCGCTACTGCTGTGGAGGCCGAATTTGTCAGTTCGTGAAACGGCTTCTGTGCTAAGACAATTTCTCCGTGCCACTTTTACACGGGTATGTCCCTGGGTCAGGTAACGGGATAGGAGACCGAAGGTTCCACAACACTCCAACAAATTACTAACAAAGTCACACCAATGAGTTATAAAGTTTACTAATCTCTGTGACTTGCTGATTGATTAAGTCTTCAAAAAAAAAAAAAAAAAGAAAAGGGTCAAATTGCTCTGAGCACTATGGGACTTAGCATCTGAGGTCATCAGTCCCATAGAACTTAGAACTGCTTAAACGTAACTAACCTAAGGACATCACACATATCCATCCCCGAGACAGGATTCCTACCTTCGGCCGTAGCACTCGCGCAGCTCCGGACTGAAGCGCTTAGAGCCGCTCGGCCACCGCGGCCGGCTGATTAAGTCTGCAGCATTGCATGTAATATAACACAAGAAAGGCCCTGAATGGTAAAGTAAGAATAATCGTAAGTAAACTTCACAGTACATAGTAAATGCAACTTACAACAAATGTCTGTTCACTTCTAAGAGTTCACTAAACGACGTTCCCTGTCTAAGGGAGCCCTGGATGAAGCCAAGTGGGCGAGAGCTCCTCCTCTGCCTTCCGAGTAGGCTTCTGTCCGTTGTCGTCCGGTCATTGGCGGATTGCACACGGCCGGCAATTGGCAGAGGCGAAGTCGATATCTTCATCCTCAGCGCCGCCCGTGGCGCTGTTGGAACTCGTGCAAGTGGCGAGTGTCTATGGCACTGGCACCAGTTCGCATCTTTGCGCCTGTGTTGCTTTTGCACTCGCTATGTCTTCCGTACGACATAGCAGTACTAAATGGTTCAAATGGCTCAGTCGCCTAGAACTTAGAACTAATTAAACCTAACTAACCTAAGGACATCACACACATCCATGCCCGAGGCAGTATTCGAACCTGCGGCCGTAGCGGTAACTCGGCTTCAGACTGTAGCACCTAGAACCGCACGGTCACTCCGGCTGGCAATGGAAGTACTTGTCACAAACGCAGATACAATAAGATAAATAAAAGGACTATACTGATTCGATTGAAAGTTCTCTTGTAAGATTTACTATTTCCAGTATCCTTAAGAAAAACTAATTCGTTTCCTTTTCTTGAGGACAAAAGACCAGGTAAATAATAAAGTGCATGATTAAGTATTGATAATCTGCACGGTCGAATCGATTTTTTGTTGTAATGACGTGGGAATGAAAAAAGAACTACGTAATCACAGTGAGATTTGATTCACAGTCCCCGCGTTTTCGAAACCTAGCGCAAACTACCTCTACTGAGGACTCATTAAACATTAGCGGCCCTGCAAAGTATACAAGCACGCCTAAAATTAACAAACTCGGTTTCCTGTTTACTATGATAAAGATAAAGTTGTGGTCCTGTCTTACACACCCTGTCGACATGAATGAAATAGGTGAGAGCAAGACCGTAGCCCCCCCCCCCCCCCCTCCCCTGCAAGTGGTCAAAAGTAATGGGAAGGCTTCTTGAAGCTAATACAGTGGCTTTGTCCTCGTACGCTCCTGGGAGAAATGGGATCTTGATACCCGACACTTGGATCGGTTGTGATATAGTACACAGCGGATCGTCGGGCCCCTTTATATCTCTGCAGGGCGACGTGACGTTCGTAAAACACTTGCAGCCGTCTTGTGCGGTAATTTAAACCTGTGGCAACATTGTCTCTGCGATTCCAAATATCCACCATACAGACAGTTTACTTCGCGAATGAGAATCCTTGTGTAATCTCCGATTTGCTGAGACCCATGCGTCTTGCACCGATCATCATCCTATCTTGGTACGTGCCTCCGTGTTCAGTACAAACCTGTCTGTAACAGGATGATCAGATATCTATTCTACTATCACTACATAAGACACGTCATTAGAGTGTCACACACAGCACATCTTCAAATGGGGCATCCATTCTTTACCACTCAGTTTACTTTCATGAGTAAGTTCCTGGGTACAGCACTGTGGACCTCAAAGTACTCTCGGGCTAATGAAAGTTGGACTAAACGCCACGGACAGGAAGGTGTTTGCCCCAGAGATGGTATCGATACATGGCCCAGATAACAGCTGTAAACTGTCACGCAGCAACAAATTACCAGCCCCAATATATCAATCTCACGAGAGACAAGTTTTTCCTAAAACATGTCACTACAGGCACAGTACACAAGGCAATTATGGGAATCTCTTCCGAGGCAGTAGGAAATGATGGAGTGAGCACTGGCATGATTAAGAACGTTGTACACACTATTATTCCAGTTATCACAGACATCTTCCACCTGTCTCTTGTGAGTAGTACATATCCTACTGAGTGGAAGCAAAGTTTAATTCGACCTATACCCAAGACTGACAACCCAAAATCACCACTTGACTACAGGCCGATCAGCATACTACCTGCAATATCTAAAGCCCTATAATACATCGTCCATGAACAGCTGACGGATTACCTCATAATCCATATCATCCATGATAAATATCAGTCAGGCTTCCGAAAGCAACATAGCACAGCATCTGCATTAATCAAAGTAACTGATGACGATAAACATGCTATGGACAGACGTGAAACTTCCATCCTAACACTGCTTGACTTTATCAAGGCTTTTGATACAGTTGACATTGACATATTACTAATTAAAATGAAACAGCTGAATTTCTCAAACATCGCAATACACTGGTTCGACAGCTACCTCGAAAACAGAAGGCAACAAGTCATTTGTGGGTCGGAGAACTCATCATGGAAAAACGTGCGCTCTGGAGTTTCCCAAGGCTCCTTTCTTCGTCCATTACTCTTCTCACTGTACATTAATGATATTTCTTCAGTGATTCACTCCTGCAACTACCATGTATATCACGACGACATCCAACTGCACATAAGTGCAAGCCCCAAGAACATTGCTGACGCAGCAGCGAATATGAACGCAGATCTTTGCTCTGTTTCTCGATGGGCACAGAACCTAGGTCTGAAACGAAACCCCAAGAAATCCCAGGTCATTCTTATATCTCATCCAAAGTTAATCACCCGGTACTTTCGTGAAACAGTCCCTCAAATACTCCTCAATGGTACCCAACTACCATACCAAAAAACAGTAAAACATCTTGGAAAAATCTTGGATGAGCACCTAAACTGGGAAGAACAAACAACCACAGCTTGCCGTAAATCGCTCTCCTTCCTATATGCAATCCAAAAATTTAGAAAAATATTTCCAACCCATGTTAAACAAAAATTAGTCCAGACACTAGTCTTGCCTAATCTTTACTACTGTGATGTAGTTCAACACGGCACAAATAGTGAAAATTCGAGATGCCTCGATCTAGTGATGAATGCTTGCGTGGAGAGCTGTATCAAACCAGTCTCAGGACTGAAGACCACAACAACAACAACAACAACAACGCTACAGGAGTATCACTAGTAGCTTGCTATCTACTTCGACTGCAAATGAGATTATCTGTAGTTCCGTTTCTCCTCTCTACACGTTGTTACTCCCAAATTCTTTAGATCAGAAAATGTCATGTCGTTAGTGCAGACAGGGAACAGAAGACGTCGGACATAGACGGTGATCCCTTTAGTGTGGCGCCGAGCCAACTGTGACGTAATAAGTGCCATAGATGACTGGGCTGAACACGGCTATGGAGATGTGTACCGGTGAATAGACATGCAACTGTTGAGCAACTGACCCTACAGATGAAGCAAGGGGCCGCCAACAGTGTCTCCTTAACGACCGCTCAGCAAACTTTGCTGCATATGGGCCTCCGCTGCAGCCGCCTGGTACATGCGCCCATACTGACTGTTGTGCATTGCGAAACCCATAAAGGAACCCATGGAGAAATTTGGAAAGGGAATGGAGATTCGGGGAAACAAATAGAAACTATGAGGTTTGCTGATGATATTATAGTTCTGACGGAAACGGCAAAGGACTCGCAAAGAGCAGTTAAACGAACCTGACAGTCTCTTGAAATGAGATTATAATTAACACCAACAAGAAAATTAAAATATGAGTAGTGGAATGGACTCGAATTAAATCAGATGATATATTATATTATTATGTTATATTATGTTAACCGGGGACCTAGAAACGACAGAGAGGCTCCGTCCCCGCCGCAGCCGAAGTGGTCCACAACCCCACGACGACTACCGCAGTCCACTTCACCCCTCCGGCGCCCCACACCGAAACCAGGGTTACCGTGCGGTTCGGCCCCCGGTGGACCCCCCACGGAACGTCTCACACCAGACGAGTGCAACCCTTATGTTTGCCTGGTAATTGTGGTGTACGCGTACGTGGAGAACTCGTTTGCGCAGCAATCGCCTACATTGTGTAGCTGAGGCGGAATAAGGGGAACCAGCCCGCATTCGCCGAGGCAGACGGAAAACCGCCTAAAATCCATCCACAGACTGGCCAGCTCACCGGACCTCGACACAAATCCGCCGGGCGGATTGGCGCCGGGGACCGGCGCTCCTTTCCGCCCGGAAAGCCGTGCGTTAGACCGCACGGCCAACCGGGCGGGCAAAAATCAGATGACACTGAGAGAACTACGAGGTAACTTAAAAAAGTAAATTGCATAATATTATTACTAAATGTCGCACTACACTTCAAAATTGCGCAGGTACGTGACACCACTTTTCAATGTAGTCAACAAACCTCTCTAAGCGACAGCAGAACGTTCTACCAACTGAAATTCTTCGATGATAGAAATGATCCCATTGATCACAGAGCCAATAGAGAACCTCCCCCCTCTGTGTAAACGGCGTCTTATTTTGAAAATCTGTTTCAGCTTATCGAAAAGCTGGAAATCACATGGTGCCAGATGTGCCACTCCAGATCAGTATCATCCAGGTCGTCACGGCCATGCCGAAGTGGAAATACTGCTTGCCGTCAGATCACTGCCTTTATGGACCGTCTGGCGTGGCCAGCATTCATAGGGGTGATGGTCCGGATACGCCGCATGCTGTTGACAACTGACCCTTTACCTTTCGGCAGAAGGGACAGGAGGAGAGCTGCCGGAAAGTCCTTGGTTACCAATTCTTGCCCCAACACTCTAGAATAAATTTCAAACCTCTCCGCAGCGTCTCGTAGACTGAGGCTAACCGACATTGTAAATGGTGACCCGTTCGTCAGATGGGCATGTTACGTTCGGCGACCCTGTGGATGCTCTTCGACAGGACTGGGCTAAGAGCCGGCACCAGATATCACCCTCTTCCTTATTTCACCGTCTCGAACACGAACATGACATGAAACTACACACGCACACCGTTACAGATACATACAACAATACATACATAACAGTTATACTTCTGCACACAGCTCTCAAACTGTTTTACGGGTAGGTGCCAACGGACGCGGAGGATAGCAAAAAAACTTCTCGATTAGAATGCTGAGCCTGCACTTGTATGTCTCCCAGCCATTCATACCAGGCGACTTTACTTTGTCACCGACGTCCGTGCAGCCTCGGTAAAATTGTTGTCACTGCATTTGGTCGATATACAGCCAGGACTTCACGGTGGATCTGTGTGCAATTTATACGTTTTGTGCACGAGAACTGATTGTCTGCGTATACTTCAGTTGTCGCGATGCTTCAGTCTCAAGCTACACCGCACCTGTGTATCCTCCGTATTGCAGTTGAACTGTCTCTGCACGAAACCCACAATATACATTACCTTCTGACAATGTGCCGCTGTTATTTCGCAACAGTCTTAGCGTGGGGTGGAATGTGTAACTTACTTCCTACAGTCGTTACGTGTATTAGACGAGCTTCGCTCTTGGGGCTGCAGATTAACTGCCAATGGGCGAAAAAGGGAGAAGGTAAATCGTTTCTGAAACATGGAAACTTGTTAACATCGAATGTAAATATAAGTGTTAGGAAGTGTTTTCTGAAGTCACGTTTCATCAGTTTAACTTTGTCGGAAGTCACAAGTGGACGATACATAGGTAATGCAGAAAAAGAAAATCGCTGAAGATTAAGTGGGTAGATCGAGTAACTGATGAGAAGCTACTGAATCGAACCGGAGAAAATTACTAAAAGGAGCTACGGTTCATAGGTCACATTTTACAGCATCAGGGAACTGCCGTTGTGGTAACGGAGGGAGGAGTGGACTATATAAATTGTGAAAGGAGACCAAGATCTGAATACAGTAAGCTCAACCCAGAAGATGAAAAGTCAGCTGCAGAAATTCTGCAAAGATGAATGCTTTGTACACGACAGGCGAGCATGGCAAGCTGCAGAAATCCAGGCTTTGGAATGAAGAACTCAACATCAACAACACAACAGTATCCTTTGCAATCGCAAGATCAACACCTTCATCAAAGTTTCAAAAATATTGGTCAAATTTCACAAGGCTCTTCTACATGAATGATGACTCAACCTTTGGGTGGATGTTTTCTTATGCATAGGAACCAAAAGTTTATTCCTTGGCGCAGGCTGAAAGAGCCTGGTTGCGGTGGTCACCGACATAATCATTACAAGCAGCTCGCTCGCTCGATCTTTCATTACCGAAAAGAGCGTCGAGTATACATGGCGGTAACACGGCAACATGAGGCGTTTTGTGTTATCAGTCTCAACAACAGCAGCGCAGTTACAGCTGTGGCCGATTGGTCCTAGGCGTTTCAGTCCGGAACCGCGCTCCTGCTACGCTCACAGGTTCGAATCCTGCCTCGGGCATGGATGTGTGTGATATCCTTAGGTTAGGTAGGTTTAAGTAGTTCTACGTCTATGGGACTGATGACCTCAGATGTTAAGTCCCATGGTGCTTAGAGCCATTTGAGGCATTTTTGCTGTTACAATTGTGAGGCGTGATTTTCGTCGACACTACGACACTTCGCATCCTACACTGTAAGCGGCGTACGGATTCCGCATTGTCCCATTGTCCCCCAAGGTCGACTGATATCACGGTCTGCGATTTTCTTTTGGGGATTTGTGAAACACATTGCCTGCATGGCTACACTTCCAATAAATCTAGGTAGACTTGGACGCCGAGGAGGAACAGCAACAAATGCAGTGACTTCGTAAGTGCTAGCGAAAGTGTCGGATGAGTTTGACTGTCATCTGGGTGCTTCTCGTGCGTCCACAGCAGGTCAACCGAACATTTGTAAAAAAAGGCTCTTTTGGAAATAAATATTTCATCGTCGTATACGTAAATTAAAATTTACTCACAAGTTCCTACCTTAATTCATGTAAACTTTTTATGAATCTTTTTGCAACACCTGTTACGCCGAATTTGGGGAAAGAACTTCCTGAAATGGACTTTCACGGTAAAATATTTTTAGAGTTACGCTTCTTTACTGTCTCAACCAGCAATTGGTAGAGGAACCTGGATCCCATGAACAAAATATTTAATATTTCAAAAAGATTTTTTTTTTACTTAACTGTGCAGACTGCCATGAACAAATTACTTGAGACAAATTATTAAAGGTGATTCAACTTCCGCTACCGATGGATTTTATGCAGCCCATAACTCTTTCAAACACCACACACCCTACTGCAAAGTATCAGCCCTACGCCAAAAAAGGAACGGAACCCTTATGTACGAAATCTACGTAACGTACCTATATTTTGCAGTGACATACGTCTTCTCGAGAGGCTATAGTATTCGAATTACTCAAAAAAAGAGAGAAAACTGGTCTCCAAATGCGTTTTGCTTCAATGACTCGAAGACTGGCCTACAGCGAAACTTATCCCAGCACAGAATTTAACTAGGATGAATTTCTTACAGAAAGGTCCTGTTCTTTTTTTGCTGTAGAACAAATAGAACGCGCGTAGCAAGCGAGATAATATGAAAATCTCGTGCATGGTGTCTGAAGGCGCTGTGGATTGCATAAATCGTATCGGTAATGATAGCTAAGTCACTCTGTATGTGATTTTTGACATGAAGTTGTTATTCATGAAGCTAGGTGTGTCAAAAATTGATGATTTTATATATGTTGTTCAACAACACGGAATTATGAGGACTGTACGTATTAAACAGCGGCTTACATCCTGAAATTGTTCATGACTATGTGAGATTAGACTTGAAGTGATTCTAAAAGATGCGCTGAAAAACTACATCCAAAAATTCTCACTGTTAAGGCAAAATTCTACACATTTCAGGTGGAAAGAAATAGTTGTCTGGGACATAGCCAGTCAACCGTACTCACAAGAAATTTGAATGAAATGATATCCAGGTTTGAATTATTGTGCTGGAGGTTCAACGATATGAAAACCTGGTTCACAATCCACATTCAGGTAACTAATCTCTTATTGAAAGGTGCGGATAAGGGATGGACGAAGACAACTTTATGAGGTTTTCAGTATTAGCATGTTTCTTAACTACACTCATGCTCATAAATTAAGGATAATTGCAGAATGTGGTGCCACACAAACAACGTGGCACTACACAAAACTGGTGCTAATAGCATAGGCACATAGGGAACACACACGGCGCAGATCTGTAAGTCCACGGTATTGGTGATAAAGTGAGAAAACAGTCCCGAAACACATGTGTTATAAAACGCCAGTGTTTCCTGCCCATGTACCCCGACATCAATATGGGATATTATCACCATGCACATGTACACAGGACGCACTACGGGTTGGCATACTCTGGAGCAGGTGGTCTAGCAGCACCAGTACCTGTCAGAGCTCCTGAAGTGTCGTAAGGGTTTGAAGATGTGCAGCGATACGTCAACCGAGAGCGTCCCAGACGTGTTTGATGGGGTTTAGATGTGGAGAAGAGGCAGGCCACTCCATTCGCCTGATATCTACATCATTACAGCTTGGTGGGGCCGCTCGTTATCATCAATCAGGGGGGAGGTGGGATCCACTGCATCGCTAAAGAGGCGGACATGCCGGTGCAAAATGACGTCCCGATGTACCTGACCTGTTAAAATTCTTCTGTCAAAGACATGCAGGGGTGTACGTGCGCCAATGATAATCGCACCCACACCATCAAACCACGACCTCCATACAGGTCCCTTTCAAGGACATTAAGGGGTTGGTATCTGCCTCCTGGTTCACGCCGGATGAAAACCCGAAGAGAATCGCCGGACTCGTCCGTGAACATAACCTGGGACCACTGATCCAATGACCATGTACTGTGCTCCTGACACCAGGCTTTACGGGCTCTCCTGTGACTAGGGGTCAGCGGAATGCACCTTGCACGTCTTCAGGCGATTAAACCACGACTGTTCGGTCGTCTGCAGACTGTGTGTCTGGAGACAATTGTTCCAGTGGCTGCGGTAAGGTCCCAAGCAAGGCTACCTGCAGTACCCGTGGCCGTTTGCGGGTACTGATGGTGAGATATCAGTCTTCTTGTGGTGTTTTACACTGTGGACGTCCCGTACTGTAGCGCATGGATACGTTTACTGTCTGCTGAAATCGTTGCATAATCTTGAGATCACATTTTGTGGCACACGAAAGGCCCGTGTTACGACCTGCTGCGTTCGACCAGCCTCTAGTCACTCTACTATTCTAACCCCCCCCCCCCCCCCCCCCACCAACCCATAACGTCATCAATATGTGTTCTTTGAGCCATTTTCAAGATACAGTCACCAATAGCTCTACTTAAAACGTCTGCACACTTACTCGCTGCACCGTACACTGACATGAACGAACACACCTCTGCGGATGTGGACTGCTGTCAGCGCCACCTTACGAGAACCGCAGTTCAAAGGCACCGCATGGTCACAACCCGAGGTGATTTAAACCAGCAAACCGCCCACCAGAGCGTTGTTTCACCATGCATCATCATTATCCTTAATTTATGAGCATGAGTGTAATTTTGGATATAAATTGCTGTTGGTACAGTATATGCTCCAGATGTTAGTTGCCTGTCAGTAAATTGCTTCAGAAGACGTCACTTCACCACATATGAGATGCACATTTTTTGGTTTCTCGTTGCTCTGCTATTATACGCAACCAGAAAAGGAACGTTAGCTGTGTAATTTGTTAACACAGTAGACAATTGGTTGGCAATTAAAACGACACTTCACACAATAGAAAAAAAAACGCAGTGAAATGAAGGTTTCTCCCGTGGTGATTTCTCAGATTTCTTATTCTGTTGCTTTAGGATAGGTACTTAAGGCAGGATAACATGCATTGCGTTGCGATAGTGAGATGGTGTTTCAGAAACATTTGTTCGTCGTTTCTTCGGATGTGGTACGAAAGGTCTCGTAATGACGGTGACCACCAGATCTAAGGTCAGTCGTAATTTGATTTTATAAGCTTTTTGTCTTACTATCGTGTGGTCTTCAGCGCGTAGTGGCTTCATTTTCCTTCCCTTATTTATGTTTCTGGGAAACATAAATGACAGCCCTGTTTCCTCTGTGACTGGCATCGCAGTACGCCTCTTGTCGGAAGCTGAACAGCTGTGATGTCCGCAGCATAGCCTGTAATTGAAAGCATAACGAGCCCCGGTTAGTAACGGCGAAAGGCAACGGTGCCTATCAGGTGAAGAGTGCTTCAGCCAAAGACTTGTAGCTTTCAGTACTTTAGCATCTTAAGGAAAATCTTTGAAAAACCGATGTTGTTTCCCGTTTCCGGTACGTGTGCGTGCGTATGTGTGTGTGTGTGTGTGTATGTGTGTGTGTGTGAGTGTGTGTGAGTGTGTGTGTGTGTGTGTGTGTGTGTGTGTGTGTATGTGTGTGATGGAGAGAGTGGAGTGCCAGTCTGCACATCAGTCTGCCGTGTACGGGGTCTGTTTTTTGTCCGTTGCACAGCTTGTTTGTCAGCAAGATTACTCGAATGCGCCTGAGTGTGTTAACAGGTATCTTGGCAACTATGTACTGTAAGGCTAATTCCATATTAAGCTAATTTTACCAATGGTAATTTGTATTTACTGTGTGCTAGGCGCAGCCGAATAGAATAGCAGATACTCTGCTCATGGTAACATTTTTGTGTTGTCAGTTTATAAGATTTACATACTGGCGTACTTTTATTAACTTACAGCTAATGCTGCTCTAAAACTCACATTATATGGAAAAGTGAAAGGTGCCTGTTGTTGACTCCTTCATTTTCACACCACTTATCTAGCATCTGTAATATGTACACTCCTGGAAATGGAAAACAGAACACATCGACACCGGTGTGTCAGACCCACCATACTTGCTCCGGACACTGCGAGAGGGCTGTACAAGCAATGATCACACGCACGGCACAGCGGACACACCAGCAACCGCGGTGTTGGCCGTCGAATGGCGCTAGCTGCGCAGCATTTGTGCACCGCCGCCGTCAGTGTCAGCCAGTTTGCCGTGGCATACGGAGCTCCATCGCAGTCTTTAACACTGGTAGCACGCCGCGACAGCGTGGACGTGAACCGTATGTGCAGTTGACGGACTTCGGGCGAGGGCGTATAGTGGGCATGCGGGAGGCCGGGTGGACGTACCGCCGAATTGCTCAACACGTGGGGCGTGAGGTCTCCACAGTACATCGATGTTGTCGCCAGTGGTCGGCGGAAGGTGCACGTGCCCGTCGACCTGGGACCGGACCGCAGCGACGCACGGATGCACGCCAAGACCGTAGGATCCTACGCAGTGCCGTAGGGGACCGCACCGCCACTTCCCAGCAAATTAGGGACACTGTTGCTCCTGGGGTATCGGCGAGGACCATTCGCAACCGTCTCCATGAAGCTGGGCTACGGTCCCGCACACCGTTAGGCCGTCCTCCGCTCACGCCCCAACATCGTGCAGCCCGCCTCCAGTGGTGTCGCGACAGGCGTGAATGGAGGGACGAATGGAGACGTGTCGTCTTCAGCGATGAGCTGGTCCAACTGAGGCGCCAGGTGGAAATGGCATGGCAAGCCGTTCCACAGGACGACATCCAGCATCTCTACGATCGTATCCATGGGAGAATAGCAGCCTGCATTGCTGCGAAAGGTGGATATACACTGTACTAGTGCCGACATTGTGCATGCTCTGTTGCCTGTGTCTATGTGCCTGTGGTTCTGTCAGTGTGATCATGTGATGTATCTGACCCCAGGAATGTGTCAATAAAGTTTACCCTTCCTCGGACAATGAATTCACGGTGTTCTTATTTCAATTTCCAGGAGTGTATTTTGCATCTTTCTCTGAGATATTAATTTTGCACCTTCAATATACTTTGATTCCGATAGGTTCGCAAACTCTTTCATTACCAGTTACATTGAAAATATATCTTTCGTGAGCCGATGTCCATCAGCCAGTGCCGTAGCTTGGCGATAGAGAGTACCACGAGGTTACTTGTCAGAAAGGAGGTCGACCATAATTATCGTTCTTCGTCTTCCTGTAGTAGCACATTTTTGGAGACAGTCGTTGTTGAGTGTGCCTTGAATTGTTATGATGTGTCTGTTTCTGGAGCCATTTTTCTAGGAGCACGCTTTCTGATGAAATTACTTCTCTTGGTGGAATAGTTTGCACGACGTTCATGATTGCTGGTAAGACCCTTCAAAATTATTTACTATGCGGAACTCTGTCTTGCCGTCTGAGGCGAGTCAAGTACAGTTTTGCACACATCGACGCTTAGTTCAGGAGACGATGCAAAGCATCAAGAATTCAGAGGCTGATCACAGAATCATTGCTAAGCTTATTTAACTCAGTTTTGTGTTACATTGTCGAACATTAAATTTCATGAGAAGTACCTAGAGAATTCTGTAACTAGGAACACATGATGTTTCCTGGTCGGTGTTTCAATTTAGTGACTCATTTTAGAAACTCATGAAGAAATACGCACTACAAATCTCCCAAAGGAGTTTCCAGCATTTTCTATTGTTTTTGTTGTTGTGAGATATTATGTGTTTTATGCAGCATTTTAAATTTTTATATAACGCGTGGACGGTCACGCGACACTTAATCGGTCGTGCACCATCTGTATCTTGTCACGGAAGAAGGTTTTCTACCATGGAAGATGTGATATTTGAGAAAGAACTCAGTTTCTTTAATGTATTAACCATTTTCTCTGTCTTGAAAATAGAAATATATGTTAGTTGCAGCTTTATTTCAACTTGTGACTCGTTTTTGATAATACTTTTTAATTTGACATCACTTAACGATTGTTGATTTGCAGTAGAGCAACAACTTAACATGTAGACTATTAAATACAGTATTGAGAAGAATTTATCAATTGCAACACTTTTAAATTTGAATACAATTTTTGTTCGTAGGTATGTGAGCAACTTGTAGCTCGGTACACTTTTTCATATTTGAAGAATGTGTTACGGAGCAATTTTTGTAATTTCAAAAAATGTTCAAATGTGTGTGAAATCTTATGTGACTTAACTGCTAAGGTCATTAGTCCCTAAGCTTACACACTACTTAACCTAAATTATCCTAAGGACAAACACACACACACACCCATGCCCGAGGGAGGACTCGAACCTCCGCTGGGACCAGCCGCACAGTCTATGACTGCAGCGCCCCAGACCGCTTGGCTAATCCCGCGTGGCTTTTGTAAGTTCAGAAAAAGACTGTAGCACATATGAAGTGAATGCTATCATTTAAAAATGGATAAAAGAAAATACATCAGACTTATATTACAGGGATGGCTAGAGGTGCAAGTCTGGAAAATGTTCCAACATTCCCCCCTACATGATCGATTTGATCGATGGGATCGGATTGTACTTACGACGATGTAAGCTTGTTTGGTAGGGCTGAATGTGAACAGGACTCTAACCACAAATTTGTGATTAGTGTTTATAGGTTTGGGGAACGGTCAGTTCTAGGTAGGGTCATTTCCTTTAACCATATTTTGCTTAAATTGTACTGCAAATTGGACACATCCATCTTGTTGACCTGAGGTTAGACGAATAGTGGCAGAATGATTAGATTACGGGCCGCGAAACAAGGCTGGAATCAGATGATAGAATTTAGCACAATATCTTTTCATGGTAGTTAGAGCTTTTTCGGCCACTGAACAAGGAAAGACAATGTGGAATACTGTTGCTGGTCATTAGGTTCTTACGTGCGGTAACACTATATCATGCAATACTATTCATTTTACATACGAGAATTGTTGGAACTGTATACAATGATGCTTGTATAGATGCTTAGCTATTACACTCAGTGAGCTGATGAATACAAGATCATGGAAACAGACCCATTGTACTGTGAATCGTTAGAATAAATTAATAACACCTGTTGCTTCCAAGCAAATATTTGATTACGAAAGTTATGCTGAGATATGAAAGCGCTATCCACATCCGTTGCGTTAATTGTATGAAAGCGTGCGCTGTGTTTCTACTTGTGAGGCATTATTTCGGGTCAAATAGTGCTAGAAATCATTTCATGAACATTACCTATCTCACTTGCATACCAATACAATACAAAGCCTGGCACATGACTACCAATTAAAGTATTGTGATGAATAAGACCGCTTCAGCTATGTGATAAATCTTTATTTCTGATCCAAGCCGGCCGGAGTGGCCGAACGGTTCTAGGCGCTACAGTCTGGAACCCGCGACCGCTACGGTCGCAGGCTCGAATCCTGCCTCGGGCACGGACGTGTGTGATGTCCTTAGGTTAGTTAGGTTTAAATAGTTCTAAGTTCTAGGGGACTGATGACCTAAGAAGTTAAGTCCCATAGTGCTCAGAGCCATTTGAACCATTTTCTGATCCAACTAGTTTCGAGGCGTTAGACCCACAGGTTTATTTCATATTTTATTCCAAATCTGCATTTCTGAAGATATGACTCTAACGCCTTGAAACTAGTTGGATCACAAATAAAGATTGATCATACATTTGAAGCGGTCTTATTAATCATGATTCAGTTCTACAGCTATGGTTAAACACAATACAAATTTTGCTGCTGAGAGTTAAAGTGATTAACGCTTTTGACTAAACGCACACGCGTTTCGAAGTCTATCATATGATGAATGTGAAGTGTACCTTCTCGCCGAGATTTTATAGTAACCCTAGAATCGATCTCTGAAATATGAGATTACAAAGAATAAAAATTTCCGTAAAATTATCGTATACATCAGTCGTCACATAGGCGAAACACATTTTAAAAGAATTTAATTTACACTTTAAAAGGTTAATGTGCAGGATGGCTCCCGTCATTGTTAAGTGGCATTTTACCGCCTAGGTTACTAAAATTCTGGTGCACCGAAATGCTAACTGAAATGTAATCGACCTTCGTTTCGTATCAAAGCATGTACTTAGTGAAGAATGAAAACGTTTCACGACAGTGTGCGACTGGCGCACGACAGTTTTAAACATTAAGCGACTCGGTCCCAACTATTTTAAGCGGCTCATAATTTCAAATACACTGAATAGATATGTTTTGTGCAGTAAGTGAAGTGAAATTGGTAAATAGATGTCTTTAACCATATTCGAATTAAAATGTTTTTATTGTTAAGAAAAAGATCCTTAAACAATGCTTACATCCTAAGAGTCGAGAGCCAAGGGAAGGAGGAAGATCCATCTAGGAAAGAAACAACCGATGTAAGCTTAAGAAGAGACAAATGATTTAATAAAGATTAGTCTTTTCTCTGGCTTCGCCTTTGCACACTCTAGCTTGTCGATACATATTCTTCTCTCCATGGTTCAAATGGCTCTGAGCACTATGGAACTTAACATCGGAGGTCATCAGTCCCCTAGAACTAGAACTACTTAAACCTAACTAACCTAAGGACATCACACATCCATGCTCGAGGCAGGATTCGAACCTGCGACTATAGCGGTCGCGCGGTTCTAGACTGAAACGCCTAGAACCGCTCGGCTACACAGGCCGGCCTTCTCTCCATACACTGTCTTACATTTATTACTTGTGTTTTACGGAGACACTAGGGAAAACAAATGAACACCTATATTGCCTTGTGGAATGGTAGAAGTGGTGGACATAAAGAATATCTCGTTCCAACATTCATTTACATAGCTGTTTTTGATACGCTAGGACATTATGGAGGTGTGAATTTATTCTACTTGGGATAATATTTAGAAAGTTTGGTCCCTCCATTTGGACCAGGATTCTTGGAAAACACGAGTTTAAAACCTATCCTTACCTTCCATGTTTGTTGGTTCCGGAATTTTAGTTCAGATAATATGATGAATGTTCACACAGTTCGTGTTTAAGGAGTTGAACGTTACGTCTATTGAAATAGCTATGGCAAATTTGCGTTTCATTATTGGTGTTCATATTTCGACGATAAAATTTCGTAAAGGGTCATATGTCATGTATAGTTATATAAATCAAGACATTCATAAAAATATACGAGTATTACTCCAAAAGAAATGCTCACTATTTTTTTAGATCCATCTTTTATTCTACATGTTTGAAAGTTTCACAGTATGTAGATACATCCTTTAGGAACAATATTTTCTTTTCTCCACATAATTTCCATTCCTCTCAACTGCCTTACGCCTTCTTGGAACTAGCGCCTGTATACCCGCACGGTAAAATTCTGGACCAACCTGTTGGAGCCACTGTTTGACAGAGTGCACAAGGGAGTCATCGTCTTCAAACCTTGTTCTATGAAGAGAGTCTTTCAGTTTCCCAAAGAGACGATTGTCACATGGAGCCAGGTAAGGACTGTAAGGCGGGTGATTCAGTGTTGTCCATCCGAGTTTTGTGATCGCTTCCATGATTTTTAGACTGACATGTGGCCGTGCACTGTCGGGCAACAGCAAAAAATCATGCTTTTGCCGATGTGGTCGAACACGACTCAGTCGAGCTTGAAGTTTCTTCAGTGTCGTCACATATGTATCCACTTGGGACGATGTTCATAAGGAAGAGTCCTTCGGAATCGAAAAACATCGTAGCCATAACTTTTCCAGCAGACGGTGTGGTTTTGATTTTTTTTTTCCTTGGGTGAATTTGCATGATGCCACACCATTGACTGCCTCTTCGTGTCTGGTGTAAAATGATGGAGCCATGTTTCACCACCTCTCACAATTCTTCCAAAAAATTCATCTCCACCATTCTCGTACTGTTCCAAAGGTTCGTTGCATACCGTTCTTCTCGTTTCTTTGTGAGCCACTGTCAACAGCCTGGGAACACACCTGGCACAAACTTTTTTTAACGCCAACACTTTCAGTATTCTGCAAACACTTCCTTCCCCTATCCCAACCTAGCGTGACAATTCGTTCACTGTGATGCCTCTGCCAGCAGTCACCAATTCGTTAACACTCTGCACATTGTCTGAGGTGTGTGCAGTACAAGGCCTGCCGCTGCGAGGACAATCCTGAATTTGCCGTGCCTTGCCGTGCCCGCTTTCTTCACGTTACCTGCTTGCCCACCGACTAACTGTACTGCGATCGATAGCAGCATCTCCATACACCTTTTTCAACCTCTTGTGTATGTATCCCACTGTCTACTTTCTCAGCACAGGAATTCTGTGACAGCACGTTGCTTCTTACGAACGTCAAGTGTAGCAGCCATCTTGAAGACATGCTGTGTCAGCGCCACTCACGGGAACAGGTTGAACTAAGTTTGAAAACAAGCGGGAAGGGTGTATCTACACACTGTAAAACTTTCACACATGCGTAATGAAAACTGTATTTTTTACAAAAATAATGTGCTATTCTTTTGGAGTGACCCTTGTATAATTTCACACGCAATAGTTTGCAGATCAAAATTTATAAGATTATTTAAGTTCACACACTATGTTTTGTAATTTGTTTAAAGCGAGTGTCCTTTTAAAGTACACTGAAATCATTTACTGATGGCCGTTCACGTGTGTTATCAGTCGTGGTGCAGCGAGATGGGCCTTCGGCCAGAGGTGGCGACAGTACTCCATCTCAGGCCCTCGGTGCACTGGTATGGAGCAGGGCATTGACTGTGCCTTTCAGGACAGGTTTGTCGAATTTGCATAGGAAGGTCGGGCAGCTCATCGGAACTGTACGTGAAACATTGATACACCAATATCAGGGATGCATTATACAGGGTGTTAGAAAAAGGTAAGGCTAAACATTTAGGAAACATTCCTCACATACGAAGAAAGAAAATATGTTATGTGGACTTGTATCCGGAAACGCTTACTTTCCATGTTAGAGCTCATTTTATTACTTCTCTTCAAATCACATTAATCATGGAATGGAGACACACTGCAACAGAACGTACCAGCGTGACTTCAAACACTTTGGTACAGGAATTGTTCAAAATGTCCTCGGATAGCGAGGATAGGTGCATCCACCCTTCCTCGCATGCAATCCCTGATGCGCTGATCCATCCCTGGAGAATGGCGTATTGTGTCACAGCCGTCCACAATACGAGCACGAAGAGTCTCTACATTTGGTACAGGGGTTGCATACACAAGAACTTTCGAATGCCCCCATAAATGAAAGTCAAGAGGGTTGAGGTCAGGAGAGCGTGGAGGCCATGGAATTGGTCCGCCTCTACCAATCCATCGATCACAGAATCTGTTGTTGAGAAGCGTACAAACACTTTGACTGAAATGTGCAGGAGCTCCATCGCGCATGAACCACATGTTGTGTCGTACTTCTAAAGGCACATGTTCTAGCAGCACAGGTAGAGTATCCCGTATGAAATCATGATAACATGCTCCATTGAGCGTAGGTGGAAGAACATGGGCCCCAATCAAGACATTACCAACAATGCCTGCCCAAAAGTTCACAGAAAATCTGTGTTGATGACGTGATTGCACAACTGCATGCGGATTCTCGTCAGCCCACACATGTTGATTGTGAAAATTTACAATTTGATCACGTTGGAATGAAGCCATGCTGTCGAAACTAAAATGAGCTCTAACATGGAAATTAAGCGTTTCCGGACACACGTCCACATAACATCTTTTCTTTATTTGTGTGTGAGGAATGTTTCCTGAAAGTTTGGACGCACCTTTTTGTAACACCCTGTATGTGCCTCTGAAACGAAGTTCTGTTATTATGTTCATAGTTCTAAGAAATACATCGAAAATGACTGATCACACATGTTAGATTGATCCATATTAAAACTGTAGACTTCGTTTTTTTCCTTCACCTGCTTTTGGCACGTGCTTCTATTGCATACCAGTTTTCCGATGTAATATGTGAACTTTAGTGTCTTTCGCTGCTTGTGATCTATCAGAAAGCCTATTCGCATGTCTCCATGATTTTTTATGTCAATTACACATGTCTCTGAAGTGCCACATATTAATTATCCCATTAATACTTTTTAAAATTCTTTGGAATACATGCGTACAATTTTTACGACATGGTAATTCGGTATGACGCACCGCTATGGTCGCGCGATGTGGGAGCGACTGCTGAGTTCGTTTACTGCAACCTTGTGATCTTGTGTGAACAAGTGCTCGTGCACAGTATCGTGTGCAAAGTTAATCCCAAGCAGAGGCTGTCATTGGATTAGTCACACGACTATATCGCACGCTGAGCTTCAGTAAAGTAAGTTCACAGTTTGCCGATTACGCCGATTCGTTAATATCTTCCGTGATATCACCTCAGCTGTCCACTTCAATAAACACAGATGGTGTCCCTTAGCACCAGTGCATAATGCATTTATTTCGCGCCTTATTTCACCTTCCGCATTTTCATATCATATGAGAACGAATATTCACCCTCCCGCCCCCACGAATCCTTCAGTGAAAGACGTATTTACGTTCTTTACAAGACCCTTTGTGAATAATTTTATATTTTATTTTTCAATCTATATGGCCTTAATCTCTTATCTCTATGTCCATAGACCGGATACTGATTCGATTACTGTTCTGAACATAAGCAATACATGTATTAATACTCAGGACATCACCAGTTTTCATTTCACCAATAATAAATTGGCTAACGGAATGCGAGATGGAAAAATTTAAGATATAGGAGAAAAGACGCACCCACAGGTTCAAGGAATCCCTGTACTTAGTATGACTCTGCCATCTGTTTACCAGTTACAGTTACGCGGTAGATATATTCCATGTCCCATATATGCGTACTACTCTGACACATTGGATCACCTACTGGCAACACCAAGCATTACTTACGTACTACCGTTAGAACAACTGTCGTCTTTTGCACTCACAAATGTGAATATACAAGTACATATGTGCATATACATAGCTGTAAAAGAAAGTACAGAGGTGAAGTGCCACAACACCAGAGTTGTGTAGTTTTTATTTCTAACGCTGTCTGTTTCATACAAACTTACGTGTTGTCCATGTAGCACGACGCCATATTAAGTGTTCACACCTCACTGCTATATTGGGCTGTTATGTACACTTAAATTTCAAATGCTTTGAGGAATAGTTTCCAGTACAGTCGGTGTGCAATACTTGCCTAATAGTAAAAAGATATTTTTTCCTTAGTTATTCATACATACATAAACACAGCAGGCTTCACTAATTTGTTTGAAACTATCTCTGCTTAGGTAAAAAAAATCGATCATCGCTTTAATACATCTTCATACAGGGTGTTTCAAAAATGACAGGTATATTTGAAACGGCAATAAAAACTAAACGAGCAGCGATAGAAATACACCGTTTGTTGCAATATGCTTGGGACAACAGTACATTTTCAGGCGCACAAACTTTACAGTAGTTACAATTTTCAACAACAAATGGCGCTGCAAGTGATGTGAAAGATATAGAAGACAACGCAGTCTGTAGGTGCGCCATTCTGTACGTCGTCTTTCTGCTGTAAGCGTGTGCTGTTCACAACGTGCAAGTGTGCTGTGGACAACATGGTTTATTCCTTAGAATAGAGGATTTTTCTGGTGTTGGAATTCCACCGCCTAGAACACAGTGTTGTTGCAACAAGACGAAGTTTTCAACGGAGGTTTAATGTAACCAAAGGACCGAAAAGCGATACAATAAAGGATCTGTTTGAAAAATTTTAACGGACTGGGAACGTGACGGATGAACATGCTGGAAAGGTAGGGCGACCGCGTACGGCAACCACAGAGGGCAACGCGCAGCTAGTGCAGCAGGTGATCCAACAGCGGCCTCGGGTTTCCGTTCGCAGTGTTGCAGCTGCGGTCCAAATGACGCCAACGTCCACGTATCGTCTCATGCGCCAGAGTTTACACCTATATCCATACAAAATTCAAACGCGGCAACCCCTCAGCGCCGCTAGCATTGCTGCACGAGAGACATTCGCTAACGATATAGTGCACAGGATTGATGACGGCGATATGCATGTGGGCAGCATTTGGTTTACTGACGAAGCTTATTTTTACCTGGACGGCTTCGTCAATAAACAGAACTCGCGCATATGGGGAAGCAAAAAGCCCCATGTTGCAGTCCCATCGTCCCTGTATCCTCAAAAAGTACTGGTCTGGGCCGCCATTTCTTCCAAAGGAATCATTGGCCCATTTTTCAGATCCGAAACGATTACTGCATCACGCTATCTGGACATTCTTCGTGAATTTGTGGCGGTACAAACTGCCTTAGACGACACTGCGAACACCTCGTGGTTTATGCAAGATGGTGCCCGGCCACATCGCACGGCCGACGTCTTTAATTTCCTGAATGAATATTTCGATGATCGTGTGATTCCTTTGGGCTATCCGAAACATACAGGAGGCGGCGTGGATTGGCCTCCCTATTCGCCAGACATGAACCCCTGTGACTTCTTTCTGTGGGGACACTTGAAAGACCAGGTGTACCGCCAGAATCCAGAAACAATTGAACAGCTGAAGCAGTACATCTCATCTGCATGTGAAGCCATTCCGCCAGACACGTTGTCAAAGGTTTCGGGTAATTTCATTCAGAGACTACGCCATATTATTGCTACGCATGGTGATATGTGGAAAATATCGTACTATAGAGTTTCCCAGACGGCAGCGCCATCTGTTGTTGACAATTGTAACTACTGTAATTTCGAAAGTTTGTCTGCCTGAAAATGTACTGTTGTCCCAAGCATATTGCAACAAACGGTGTATTTCTATCGCTGCTCTTTTAGTTTGTATTGCCGTTTCAAATATACCGATCATTTTTGAAACACCCTGTACATAGGTTACTAAATTGTCTACATTATGTACAGTACACTGATGAATCAAAACAAGTTCATTGTTCTATGTTGTGGCTACACTGACACTTCATTTAAGAAAAAGTATGCACAAAAAATTCTTCCTCGGATATATTAAATGATTCTACAAAACGTCCGTGGAGTAGCATTGTTTTGGTAATGTGGAATACCACTACTTCTATCTGTTAAGTAATATCCTACGTGACAAAGCCTCTCTTCACCTACACCTCTATGAAACATGCACAGTGGACGTCTGACTTTATCTGATTTATGTTGTGGCCCTTATGATGGAACTTAAGTGAACATAATCTCAGTACCTCCCTCATAAATTAGTTTAAAAAGGCTTATAGGGCCAGGTTCCCACTGAAACTAAAGGTGTCCAGTGTGAATTCACAGCTTTGTTGTAGAAAAAACGCGCAGGTGAATTTCAATGAGGAAAAATAAATACTCCAGCTACAATATATACAAAAGCTGCTGCAGTGCAATTGACATAAGCGGGAATGGGTGGAGACCGTTCCACGGGTCCCACTTAGAATGTGGAAAACGCTTTCTGACAACAATTTGCTGGACTGAGAGAGATTGTGATTGGCAAAAAGCCCCCACTGCTCGGTACAGGACCCAGAACTGCTCCTCCAAGCCAGACACGAAATTGCGATGCCAACACTCCATGTGCAGATCCTTCAAAAAGCACAACACACCAACAGTGGAGCTGTACCGTGTTTTTTCGGCAGTAGCATATTTTTTAATAACCGGTACTGCCTCTCTCCAACAAACAGGCAGATCGTCTTTCACCAGTCCTCTCCCTGTTGCGGTAACGAACTGGCACCCTCCACAGATTCGCCATCCGTGCAGGAACATTTGCGTGGGAGCCAACCTATCTCTTAAACAAATGCAGCCGTTATTCGAAAACCAGTGCGTCAGACGTCAATTCGCATCAACCCCTTACGTTGGCTGCAGCCAAATGTTTCCTTTCACAAGCCAGTAGGGAACTCTCAGGATGGTTCATGGAAAAAACGTGGAGGGCTACCTGCGGAAGCTGAGACGAGCTTTCTCCTCTGCAGAGACAAATTACGAGCTCCCCATGCCGATGGGAGGTAGCGAAGGTGCCAGGAAACTCAGGCGACGGCCTTTGCAGAAATGCTCTATGTACCGATGAACGCCCGTCCCTGTGGACAACGGGCTAACTCCTTGACGCTAAGGCCCATTCGCCACCATTCATCCTGTGAGGGGACGTGGTGACCATAACTCCTTTCCTAGTGCTCGTGGGTACCTTTGCATTCTCTAAATTGCCAGCAACAGAGCGGTTTCCACTATCTACGCCGCACCCGACAGCAGCCTTAGCTGTCAATGAGGGAGACACATTTCCAGCCTGCGCATAATTCCTTCACCTCAGAATGTTGTTGTGGTCTTCAGTCCTGAGACTGGTTTGATGCAGCTTTCCATGCTACTATATCCTGTGCAAGCTTCTTCATCTCCCAGTACTTGCTGCAACCTACATCCTTCTGAATCTACTTAGTGTATTCATCTCTTGGTCTCCCTCTACGATTTTTACCCTCCACGCTGCCTTCCAATGCTAAATTTGTGATCCCCTGATGCCTCAGAACATGTCCTACCAACGGGTCCCTTTTTCTTGTCAAGTTGTGCCACAAACTCCTCTTTTCCCCAATTCTATTCAGCCCTCCTCATTAGTTATGTGATCTACCCATCTAATTTTCAGCATTCTTCTGCAGCACCACATTTCGAAAGCTTCTATTCTCTTCCTGTCCAAACTATTTATCGTCCATGTTTCACTTCCATACATGGCTACACTCCATACAAATACTTTCAGAAAAGACTTCCTGACACTTAAATCTGTACTCGGTGTTAACAAATTTCTCTTCTTCAGAAACGCTTTCCTTGCCATTGCCAGTCTACATTTTATATCCTCTCTACTTCGACCATCATCAGTTATTTTGCTCCCCAGAATACTGCATTCAAAATAACATCATAACCAACACTGTGCCCAATCAGACTCAGTCTCATTGAATTTGTCACTGTACCTCCCTAATGCAACGTGAGTTGCCTAAATTGCATAGGTCCGTAATTGTGATAAATTAGGTGAAAAAGAGATGAGCCACCTTTCGGTTCCACTAAGCACAATAATATTTACATTGTTAAAAGCGAAAAAAAAATCAAAATATCACTGAGGTCGCTCTTTATTGAATGTCTCTCTTCAGCTCACCGTGGGGGCTATACATTCTTTAGAGCCCTCTTAATAACCTCTTTTTTCAATCATTAGCCGGACGCGGTAGCCGAGCGGTTCTAGGCGCTTCAGTCCGGAACCACGCAGCTCCTACGGTCGCAGTTTCGAATTCTGCCTCGGGCATGGATGTGTGTGATGTCCTTAGGTTTAACTAGTTCTAAGTCTAGGGGACTGATGACCTCCGATGTTAAGTCCCATAGTGCCTAGAGTCATTTTTGATTATATCATGGGATGGAATAAGGTGTGCAACATTAAGTCTTCTGGGGTAACAACTTCCATGTGATATTCGTAGCCTCGGATGTTCCTGGTTTATCAGAGAAAACGTAAATCCGCATACTGTGTTAAGACATGGGATAGCTCGGTTTGTTATTGTTTTTTAGGTACCTTTATTCAGACGCCTTTTCTTTAATGGGAGCCAAAATGTACTGCGCATCATCATCCGAACTGAATGGATGTTGGGTTCAGAAAGAATGATATGAATGGCTACCTGTATACAGTACCCTGATTCCTATAAGCTTAACCCTTGTTTCTTGACAGGATTTGCCATACCGGGCCCCACTTCTTAGCAAATCAAAACGATAATTTCATCACGAACTGTCAAACAGCATTGCTCGTATACAAGACCAATCTCGTCATTCATTTCACGTAAAAACTCCATGCGAAATAATAGGAATTATGCAGTTTACTGACAACGCTTTCACAATTAGAAATGACAGCTTAGGGCTCTACTTCCGAAATTTATTCTAATCTGCACCTGCACTCCGACACTTTAGGATTTGGCGTCACTAGCACCAGAAATCCTGCAATTTTAGACCGGTAAGGTTAGTATCTTAGCTATTCATTTATTCTTTTATAAAGACTATTGTACAAAACGTCCTCCATGACTCTGGTGTCAACTATGATAGCAGCTGATATGCCCTCTATTCAAGCATTGATAGCTGCTTGAACTAATTCTTTACTGTGCTCCTCGCATATGTCAGAATCTTTACGGAGCTCATCTCGTGTGTCGCTACACTCACTGTACATTAACGTGTAAAGGTTCACTCCTGTTGGCGTCCCCGTTCCATCCTGCGACCTGCAGTGCAGATCCAAGTGTGGTAGTAGTTAGTTTGAGAGACCATTATCAACTACGGGGAACTCCTCTGCTACCTCAGTTACTCTTACGCCGTGGTTTTGAGGCGGCCAGTTTTGCGTCACATTGAGGTCATTTACATGTGCGTTCCTCAGATTGGCATATCTTGTATTTAATGACTAATGGTTCCTCCGATTGGCATACCACTGTCTCTAATACAGATTTTCCCATGGATTTCCAAGGATACCATTGTGATTTGCTTTATAACATGGATTAATAAGACTGGCATGTCATCGCCTCCTGTTAAAGGGCAGAGAATTTTGAGTGTTCAGGGGTGCAGCTTGTGTTGCAGGTCCGTGTGGCCGAAGAGCGCTGTGGACGCGATAATCTTTGTTCCCGCTCTGATTGACTGGATGCCTGGTGGAGCGGATTGTCTCACACTGTAGCCGCCACTTTCGAATTCTCGTGTATTAAATATACCGAGACTAACATAGACATCAAATGTTGCAAACTGGTGTCGGCACATGCACCTGATTCTTCTTCATATTTATCGGCAACTTAGCATTTTGTATTCTCAGTACATCCATTTTTCTTCAGGTAACGCTCATAGTATTTACAGAAGCTGCCTTGTTTGCTGTTACATTGTTCAAGGTTATAAACCTCTTTACAGAGACGTTCCTGAACACAAGTCAACCAAAATTTTCCCGCGAATGGTCTTTCGATTCCCAGCGCTCAGCGATTTCCATTTCCCTAGGTAGTGTGTTTCCTTGGATGTAGGCTATAGTAAATTGAATATTATATTGCTCTGTCCAAGGTTTAGGAAGTGTAACTTAAAAACCTTTTTATAAATACAGTGGAATACGGTAATTTCTTTTCGAGAGAAAATACCTGAAATTACTGATGTCTCAGCAAGATTTCCTTCAAGAGTATTGACGACAAAAGGAAGACGTACATTGTAGATTCATTCATAAAAATTTCGATTTTATTTGACAAGTATGTCCTGGAAGAAAGCTCGCCAGTTGAAGTATAAATTTCCGTAAAATAATCTCATATACAATTCTTGGCATCGGGCAGACACACATCAAAAGCGATGGGACTTGAAATTAATGCAAATACATAAAATTTACTTCTAAATTACTTTGTGAAGGTATTACCATCTTAAATTCGTATTCGAATAAGGCCAATATCCAATGTTCGTTCCCGTCAGCGCTTACTGGAATGTGACTCTCTAAGTTACTGAAATTCTGATGTAGTGAAATGCTAATTAAAATGTAATCAGACTTTGTTTCATATGAAAGCACGTTCCTTGTGAAAAATATGTAACTGTTTAACGATAGTGCACAAGTAGTGTGAGACAGTTTTAACTATTCAACAATGCAGCCCCAACCTTTTTATGCGTCCTATAATTTCAAATACATTGACGGGATATCTTCAATGTAGTAAAGAACATTTGTTTCTTAAATAAATCTCTTTAATCACATTTTTTTCTAACTGTTGTTATTACTAAAAAGAAGTTTCTTGCACGACACATACATCCAAACAGTTGAGCGGGAAGAGAAGAAGGGGACTCATCCAGGAAAGAAACAAGCGATGTGCGCTCAAGATAAATGATTCAAAATAGATGATATCTATTAGTAATTACTTTTGGTGTAGTCTTACAGCACTAAGTCTTTGCCACACGGTGGCTTCACGATACGTATTCTCTCTCTACTTTATTATATGTATTATTTGAGTTTGACGGAGTCAATACAAAAAAATAAAACACTGTAAATGCTAATTATGTAAATATTTTGTAATAAATGTTGCCGAATGCAGCGAAAGATACGTGCGTCATCGTACTGGAAAAGAATATGTCGTGTAGAGATGGATTGTGTTGTGAAAAGTAATTCTTTCTTTTCTTGTTATCATCACATGATAAGAAACAACGATGTTACACAGATCTGAAATATATATATGTCTACTGAATTATATCTGCGGACGTTGCCTCTTCTCAATTTTTTTTTCTGTTTCAGACACCTCAATATATTTGTGTAAATTGGCGACTGTTATTTACTCCAGGAAGGGTGGAGGACCGGAACAGTTTAAAGAGACTATGAATTCGCTGAAAGCTGAAGTTAGATGAAAGTTAGCTATAAACATGCTATTAGTACTCCGTGGCCGCTCAATTGCATGTTATGTAACATCGATTAAACAAAATTTGATGTTTCTAGTTTTTCTTTGTTCCTTTCACTATTGTGTTTCACGTAGGGCTTATGAATTATTTTTGATATATGTGAAATTCTATTTCGTAACCTCTGTCTAACTACGCAAGGGGTTTGATCAGTTACATTTCAGAAGATTGTGTAGCACGTATCTAGTAATAGCTGATTCAGCGCTTGTAGGACTTGAGTAGTTACAGAGTGACAGTGATGTGTTCCAGGAAATAACCTGCATAACCCATTGAAACTTTGTTGCGTACTGCTTCCGAATACATTGTGTAAACTTACTTTAGTTTCACGACAAAAAGCTTTAATCGACATTAGGACGCAGTTCCCCTGTTTGGTATATGAACGGAAACAGACACCTTGACCTATTGTGTAATAGTGTGTCTTCTGTGAGCGTACAAGCTGTGGCAGGAGATTAGAGCGGCAGTTTCCCGCCGCAGAGCACGTGGCTGGCGGTTGCTACGGGCCCGTGGCGAGCGGGTAGCGTGTACGCGGCGTTGGGAAACCCAGAGTGGACTCCCGGCTGGGGCGTGTATGCCGGTGTTTCGCGCTGGAAGAAATTTATATGCCAGAAAAAAAATTGATAAAACTGAACTAAGAGTTCTTAAATTAAATTTTCCCTGAGACATTTAAGTCTCTAATTTATCTACGATAACGCTGGAAGCTGAAGAAGTGATTTAAACTTCGTGCTGCGGCTGGGACTCAAATCCGGGTCTTCTTGCTTACTAAGCAGATTTGATGACCATTACACCATCACAACATAATCGACAACCGAGCTGCACGAACTACCCAAGTCAAACACCCTCCTCAACACAAACTCCAATTCACGTCTCCCCTTATGTTGGCACTATTAACAGGGTAGTTCGTGCAGCTCTGTTGACCATAATGGTCAGCATATCTGCTTAGTAAGCAAGGAGACCGGGGTTCGAGTCCCGGCCGCAGCAAAAATTTCAGTTCACTTCTTCAGTTTCCAACGTTATAGTAAATAAATTAGGGACTTAAATGTATCAGGGAAAATTTAATTTAAGATCTATACGATCACATGTAGTGCATGTCCAATACTGGGGTGCTATTCCGATGTCGGAGAGCCTTGGTATGAGTGACAATGGAAGGGGAGATGTGAATTGGAGTTTGTGTCGGGAAGGGAAATTGATTTATGTAGTTAATACAGCAACTTTCACCATAAGGCTGTGGTGGTATTCTGGTCAGCATATCTCTATAGTGTGCAAGAAGACCCGGGTTCGAGTCCCAGCCACACCACAAATTTTAATTCCCTTCTTCAGCCTCTGACGTTATCGTAGAACTAAGACTGACACGGAAGTGTGAGTTGGCACTCGTGGACAGAAAAATATGGAAAGCTAAATTATCTAGAAACGCCACAAAAACATGTAATAGATTAAAAGTTATTGTTGGATTACAAATTGTGTTCAAAAGCTAATATCTCGGCAGTGCTTTGGCCGATTAATATTAACACAGTGTCTACGGATGTGGCTAGTAGAGCTGCATGGAGCAATCATAGCCAATTTAGCATAGTACGAAACATTCTGTAATGAGAGGTCGGAATACGGGTTTCGACTAAGGGAAACTGTGTTTGGTAATAAATAAACTTAAAGAGATGAAACTAGCGGCAGCATTCTAAAGTTTAAAGAGGTAGGTGAGTAATTATTTTTATTTGTGCCTTTACGTTTGGCATAAAAAAACAGTGGCAGATACAGAAAATTGAACTTTCAATTGTTATTGCCGGAAAATTTCCATATGTTTCAATTTATTAAATATGTCTCTGTGCTTAGTTTTAGAATATTCGTAATTCTTTTTTCAAGAGTGTATAGGCCAGCCATCTTTGGGACAGGTCAGCTGAGTTTGAGCGAGGCCTTAGGGGGCAGTAGTGGGTTGGTAGCCACGTTCGGGGACAAGTATCTAATTAGCGATGTTCGAAAGCGATCAAGTGGAGCGCAATATAGTGGTTTAGGACAGCAGACAAGATTGTATTCTATGAATTGCGAAGAGAATGTCGAGTGCCGTGATCGCGACATATGAATTTTATAGTGAAGTGTTGTAGCATCAGTTATTAACGGCCGCCTTTACGTAGCAGCCCCTCAGACTGCATTTTAAGTGTTTAGTGAATATATTGAAGAAAAATAAACAACTTGTTCAAATTATAAATCAACGTGAGCGACTCAATATTTTAAATTTCACCGCAATACCAGCCTGCATTGTTTTCTTATGTTTTATTTCAGCTTAAAAATTGAGTTTACGACAGATGTGAGCTGGCACCCTTTGAGGAAAAACGTAGCAAAACATTAGGACCAGCCACATCTCTAGGCCATTCAATTAAGCTGAGTGTAACAAATATACAGAATTTCGTGCTATAGCACGTGGGGGCTCAAGCCAAACTATTCTAACTTCTGTGTGTAGTAGCACTGAACGTTTGCCTGTTTGATTTTTTTTTTTTTTTTTTTCGTTGCGTATTGGAAGCGGTAACCAGTTTCTCACTGAACAACACAGTTCCAGTCAACGCCTTCCGCGACCTTTACCTTCCTTAAAAATACCTTAAACCTTAAATCATCTTATATTTCCTTATTATTTGTCTTGGTGAATTTTCTCCTGAAAGGTTAGCTAGTAATAACGAAAGGCCTTTTGTTTTCGTGATAGTTAATTTACACCATTATTGACTTTGGAATATTACAACTCTATGCTCAGACGCGATATAGACTTCAGCAGCATAATCAGCCCCCGGCAGCTGAATGGTCAGTGTGACGTGACGGATTGTCAATTCTCTGGCCTGGGTTCGATTCCCGGCTGGATCGGGGAACTTTTCTGCTATCATCATCCTATCATCCTGATCGATTGCAGGTCGCCGAAGCGGCGTCAAATTGAAAGACCGGCACCACGGGGGGCCCTAGCCATACGATTAAGTAAATAAAATAAGTACTTGTCAAATATTAAGTGGAAATTCATTACCTAAAACTTGTAAACGTGAAAACAAGACAACACATGTTAAGTCGAGTCCGGATTGTACCTAAACAAACAAATTAGGGTTTAATGTCCCTTCGATGACAAGGTTCTTAGAGAATGAGTGCAGCCTTGGATCTTGGGAAAAATATACCGTGCCCTTTCAAAGGAATGACCTTGACATTTACCTTAAGAAACTTACAAAAACCACGGAAAACCTAAACGTGGATGGCAGGACAGGCGTTTGAACCACCATTCTACGGAATACGAATCTAGAATTTTCCCATTGCTCTTCCTCAAAAAAAAAAAAAAAAAAAAAGTTCACATGTGTGTGAAATCTTCTGGGGCTTAACTGCAAAGGACATCAGTCCCTAAGCTTACACACTACTGAACCTAAATTATCTTAAAGACAAACACTCACACCCATGCCCGAGGGAGGACTCGAACCCCCGCTGGGACTGCTCTTCCTCGTTCGGTAGAATTTAACATAAGGTTGTGTACCTTTCACAATGCTAGGTGGCTACAATATGGGGAAGATTAACGCAAGTAGAATGAGAAATAAATACATAAAAAGGGCCAAGGGAAATTATCCATAATGCGACCTCCAGAAACAAAGTAAGGTGACGTGAATCGGATATCTCGTTCCGACAAGGTGTGTTTTTGGTTCAGAGCTCGACGAAGTAATGTATGCTGAAGGGCTTGGGCGAGAATTCCCGGATTCCCTCTATATGCAATACTTTTTTAATTCTTTAACGACTCATTCTTGCAATAGATCTGACGTTATCTTCCATTTTGTCTCATCTTCCATTAACCTTTTCATCTCTATACAACCAACACCCTCTACAATCTGTGTCACACATTCCTGTCCGCGTCTACCCCTACTACTTTGCCCTTCCACTCCTCTTCCACCACCAAGTTCCTTATTCTTGACCGAGCGAGTTGGCGCATTGGTTAGCACACTGGACTCGCATTTGCTAGGACGACGGTTCAATCCCGCGTCCGGCTATGCTGATTTAGGTTTTCCGCGATTTCCCTAAATCGATACAAGCAAATGCGAGATGGTTCCTCTGAAAGGGCACGGCCGACTTCCTTCCCCGTCCTTCCCTAATTCGATGAGACCGATGACCTAGCTGTTTGGTGTCTTCCCCCAAACAACCCAACCCTTATTCTTGCATGACCTCCTCCCTCACTTCTTGTTTTCCGTATCTCTAAATTGTTTCTATTAAAATTTTTCTGTTTATAATCAGTCTTCTGACTGGTTTGATGCGGCCCATCACGAATCCTTCTGCTGCGCCAACATTTTCATCTCAGAATAGCACTTGAGCTCGAAACTCTCAATTATTTGTTAGATATATTACAATCGCTGTCTTCCCCTTCAGTTTTTCCCCGTTACAGCTCCCTCTAGTACCAAGGAAGATTTTCCAACATGTCTTATCACACGTCCTATCAACTTGCCCCTTCTATTTAATTATTTCTATATGTTCCTGTCCTCGCCGTTCCTGCGAAGAACCACCTCATTTCTTACGTTATCACCCCAACTAATTTTCAAAATCCTTCTGCAGCACCACGTCTCAAGCGCTGAGATTTTTTCCTGATCCGGATTCCAACAGTTCACTGTTTTAATACAATTATGTGCTCCAAACGCACATTCTCTGAAATTTCTTCCTTAAATTACGGCCGATGTATGATATTAATGCCCTTTTTTGAGGGGAAATGACTCTTCGCATATTCTTATCTGATTTTTGTGTCCTTCTTACTTCATATTTTCATGTCATTCATGTTATGTCATTCTCTTCATTTACTTTGTGGTCCTCAGTTTCGGTAAGTTTAGTGATTATCACATATTTGCTCCTCCTCATTACTTTCAATGTCTTTCGTTTCCTCCCAATCCACAGTACGTACTCATTACACTGTTAATTCCGTTTGTCGGAACTTGCAGGTCTTCCTCATTTTCACTGACGAGAGCTATGTCATCAGGTTAACGTATCGTTAATATCCTTACTTTTATAACACTACTGAATCTTTCTTTCATTTCTGTCATTGCTTCTTCGATGTGTACAAGGTGTTTGTTTGGATCTGAGAGAACAAAATATCTCAAAAATGGTGCGAAATAAATGTTCTAGGTGAAAAGCTAATATTAGTAAAGAGGACATCGCTCCGGGGTACAGCTGGCCCCATCCTAACTAACCCTTTTGCGTGGGCAGGGACAACTTTGCATTTTAAAATGGGAGCACAAAATTTTAATTGTATATTCGGATCCTACAATCAGAAAGAATATGTATGGTTCACTCAGACCACTCTTCTCGATTTGTGGTAGCTGGCGCCTGAATCGACAAATATCAAGTGTGCCTGTTTTAGCAATTTACAACCGACGCATTAGCTTCTACATTTCCTTTACTACGTAAATGTAGACAGGCATGGGGACTCACTGATATCAAGCATCCCGATTGGTAGAGAAAACTGTTACACACACATCATTGACCTGGATCACGATGAACGTAGTTTCTAACCAGAAATTGAAACGACTAACCATATTGTACCGTACAACCTCATTTGCAACATTAAAGTAAATTTCGAACATAAATATCACCCGTTGGAACACAAAGGTTTACATTTACATTGTAAATGAAATGTAGAGTCAAATGCATCAGCTCCTAATAGCAGAACCAGACACAATTAATATTTATCGTTTGCTGCGCCATCTACCGCGAATGGGAAACTATGGCTTGAGTAAACCGTACGTATTTTCTTATGTAAAAGCCAAATTTGCTATAAAATGTGGCGTTCCCATTTTAAAATAAAAATATGACCCCAAACACACAGTAGAGTATGTTAGGAGGTGGCAAGTTGTGACACAGACAAATGTCCCCTTTACTGATATTAACTCTTCACCTAACATTCTTTTCGTGCGAAATGTCGTTTTCGGGATGGTTTGTAACGAACACCTTGTCTATTGAACAGTAGTGGCGAAAGCCTTCACCCGTCTCCAAATGACCACTCCGCTCTTGGTCTTCCATTCTTATTTTTTCGCCTTGTTTCTTGTGTGTACGACCCGCTTTATCCCAAATCTTACACCTGTTTTCTTGATAATTTCGACCCTGAGCCATTTTACATTGTGGGACGCTTTTTCAGAGTCGGCGAATCCTATGAACTGTGGCTTCCATTGAAAAGTGTAACGTCAGAACTGCCTATCCTGTGGCTTTATCTTTTCTAAAGCCAAATTGATCGACATCTAACAGGGCTTTTGCTTTTTTCCATTTTCCTGTAAATTACTCTTGGCAGCAGCTTCGATGCATGACCTGTTAAGCTGATTTTGCGATATGCTTGCATGGCCTTGCCGTCTTAAGGATTGTGTGGATGATTTTTCGGGAAGTCTCACAGTACATTTCCCGTCTGATAGATTCTACAAGCCAATCTGAATAGTCGTTTGGTTACAACTTTCCATAATTGCTTTAGAAATTCCTTAGTAATGCTATCTTAATCATCCAGCATACTTTTCGAAGGATCTATCAAACTCTGATTCTGATATTGGATCCTCTATGCTTTTCATATCGACTCTGATGACTCCTATCATGTTATCAGACGGTTTCTCCCGCTCGGAGAGCCCTTCAGTGTACTCTTTCCACCTATGTGCTCTCTCCTCGGCATTTAACAGGGAATTATTCACTCATATTATTTACGTGTTTGCTTTTTAATTTTACCGAAGATTGTTTTGACTTTTCTACACGCTGCATCAATTCTTATGGCTATTAATTTTTATTTTTCTGCTCATCTTTCCTGCAGCCATTTGGCTTCGGCTTTCCTGCACTTGATATTTATTGAATTAGTAGGTGATTTATATTGTTACGTGTCGCGGCTTTTCCTTAATATAGCTGTTGTTTCCTTCTTTGTCAATCAAGTATGGTATTTCTCGTTCTTTCCACATTCATACTGTCTCAAACTATTTTAAACTGCAGTTTGCTCCTCATCATTATCAAATTGTGATCTGAACCTATATGTGCTGTACAGTCCGGAGATTGGAGCATTCATGACGAATCCTACTTCACAGGATGTAACTGGAAAAGTGTCGCGATCATCTTTTCATTGACAAAAGATTCCTCATTAGTCCATCATTAGAATCTTCGGGAGATGACCATGAGAGAAAGATCGAATAACGAAGGGAAAGCAACGCGGCGTGGAATGTCAGAACACTGGATGGGGAGGAAAGACAGAAAATATAGAAGTGGGAATACAGAGACTTAGCCTCGGTATACTTGTGCTAGTCACTGAATTACTGGAATGAAGACAATGATTTTTGTTCAAACAAATACAGTACAGGGTAATTGTTCCTATCGTGAAGTTATTGCGTGACCGTCGAGAATGTTATCCATACCAATGTGCTGGCTCAGGCTACACCGGCCGCACCTGTGTCTGATCAACGGGGGCGCGACAGAGGCCAATCACTGTCGGCGACACAAGTAGTTTTAATTAAACGGGGCCTGCTTTTGTTATTACGCGCAACACCTCATCCGTACAGCTGGGCGCAGCGCCGTGCCATGAAAGTTACCGTTAATTATCGGCTGCGCGCGTCCCACACTTCCCCCTCATCCCGTTTCTTCTGTCCAGCGACAAGTCTATTTTTACGGCACTGCAGGTAGTCGCACGCGGCAAGGCGTATCATGAATTTCAATTAGCACGCTCGACTCCGGTTGCCAGACCCGTTAATAAAAGTGACCGTTGTAAAACAATACAAGCACTGGGTATGGAGCCTGTTGCAGGGGATGAAAACGCCCCCGCAACAAGTGCTTCCCATTTGTGAGTCCGGAGAACTCTTCAGCGCAGAGCTATATTTTGACAGCCGCTGTGGCCGTGCGGTTCTGGCGCTGCAGTCCGGAACCGCGGGACTGCTACGGTCGCAGGTTCGAATCCTGCCTCGGGCATGGGTGTGTGTGATGTCCTTAGGTTAGTTAGGTTTAAGTAGTTCTAAGTTCTAGGGGACTAAGGACCTAAGATGTTGAGTCCCATAGTGCTCAGAGCCATTTGAACCATTTTTAGCTATATTTTTGTTGCCCTTAATACCACATCAATGAACTACATTTACCATTACCAAATTCGTCACGTTTTACTGCACCTCGTAAGTGGTAAATGGGTGTAATCCTTGCTAGTCCTGTGGAATGTTGTGCTCGCAAGTGTGTAAGAGTGGAAAGTATAGAAACATCTGCAGCTCAATCCTATTGCTGTATTTTGTTTCTGATTCTACAATCCTGCCAGCCCACTGTTTGAGACATGTTTACTTGATGACATACGAAGGAAGCGTAGTGGGTATCCCAGCCCCTCCGTACACTATCTAATCAAAAGTGTCAGGACAGCGCTATGTAATGCGCAATTGACCACAGGACGTCACGAGAGGCGGGGAGTATTGTGTTGTCAGTAGAGAAGCAGCAACAGCAGAATAGGCTGAGCAGAAGAACTCATTAACTTCCAGCATGGACTAATCGTTCAATGTCACGTGAGTAAACAATCCAAGACGAACATTTCAACCTTCGAAAGCTGCCCAAGTCGACTGTCGATAATATGACTGTGAGGTGGAAAAGCGAAGAAACTACCACAGCTAAACCAAGACAGGCAGATCTCATGTACAGATTGACAGTTACCGTCAAGCATCGACGAAAATGGTTTTAAAAATTCGCTTGAAATCAGCGAAAGTAATTATTCGTGACTTCCAAGAGCTAGTAGAAATCCAGCTAGCACAATGATTGTACTTAGAGAGTTAAAAAAAATTGGGTCTAGGGTACAGTGATCGAGAAGCTCCTCAAAAGCCACACATTATTAAAAAATCGTAGAGGGAGACCAAGACACGAATTAAGTAAGCAGGTTCTGAAGGACATAAGTTGCAGTAGTTATTTGGAAGTGAAGAGGCTTGCACAGGACAGGGTAGCATAGAGACCTGCATCAGTCCGCCGGCCGTTGTGGTTGTGCGATTCTAGGTGCAGGTTCGAACCCTGCCTCGGGCTTGGATGTATGTGATGTCCTTAGGTTAGTTAGGTTTAAGTAGTTCTAAGTTCTAGGGGACTGATGTGGTGTCACCGCCAGACACCCCACTTGCTAGGTGGTAGCCTTTAAATCGGTAGTATACGTCGGACCCGCGTGTCGCCACTATCAGTGATTGCAGACCGAGCGCCGCCACGCGGCAGGTCTAGAGAGACTTCCTAGCACTCGCCCCAGTTGTACAGCCGACTTTGCTAGCGATGGTTCACTGACAAATTACGCTCTCATTTGCCGAGACGATAGTTAGCATAGCCTTCAGCTACGTTAGTTGCTACGACCTAACAAGGCGACATGATCAGTTTCTATTGATATTGTAAATCATGTACCATCAAGAGCGACGTTCGTCATTAATGGATTAAAGTTAAGTATTCCACCAGCTACGTCCGTTTTTCTCAATTCTAATTCCCTTGTCATGTTCCAGACCTCACGCCAGCCTGCGTGAGCTAAAACGCGTGCATTTCGGCTCTCCTGCCAACCACAACAACTGATGACCACAGATGTTAAGTCCCATAGTGCTCAGAGCCATTTGAACCATTTGAACCTGCATCAGTCCAGTCTTCGGACTGAAGACCACGACAGCATACCAGTCTCGTACAATTACAGTAGTGTCAGTGAGGCATTATCGCGTTTGTACATGGCTCGTTCACAGATGAACACAGGTTGCAGCACTTGGTGAAAGTGGTCGACGAGACTACAGGCGGAGTGGACCGAGATAAGAACCAGGGTGGAACATCGGGCCCGGTGGCGTCGCTGAACACGCTCCCTCCCTCTCCTCCCCCCCCCCCCCCCCCCAATCCCCGCCCCCGCCAAACTTCTCATTACACCGGCGACAGCCAAAATGATAGGCTTCTGCGGGCGTTCTCCAAATGTAAACACTTCCTTTGGTTGGGAAAATAACAACATTACATTTGCTCATTACTATCTCATTGTATTTTTATGTTTCCCACTTCAGTTACTTGGTTTAGGACATTAAACGATGTGATCCATTGTACTGCAATAGCTTTTCTGCTACGGTTCGCCGTGTGCTATTCACGCCGGATAATTTTTGATAGTGCGGCTTCTAGTAGATGTGTGTCCATTTCAGCTGTTATCTGGGATGCTGTTGTCTTCTGCTCTCTGCTCACAATGCGCTTCCAGTCCCTCCTATTCTGTCAGTCAGCGTCGACTTTCTGCCACTGTTGTGCTTGGCAGATGATGTTTACACCTTTCTTACCTGTAGATTGGTTCAAATGGTTCTGAGCACTATGGGACTTAACTTCTGAGGGCATCAGTCCCCTAGAACTTAGAACTACTTAAACCTAACTAACCTAAGGACATCACACACATCCATGCAGGCAGGATTCGAACCTGCGACCGTAGCGTTCGCGCGGTTCTAGACTGTAGCGCCTAGAACCGCTCGGCCACCCTGGCCGGCGAACTTTAGAATGGCTACCTTAATAATGAGAGAGCAGAAGGTGAAGAAAAGAAGAAGACGCCAGATGAACTGCAGTCAGATGGAGGAGTATTATGATAACAATCAGCTGGAGAATTGTCGTGATCAATGATAAAGCGAGACAGATAGAGGAAGAACTTGGAAGTGGTATCGAGCATCGCTGTCTGACAAATACATCTGGCAAAAATGACGAAACTTCATAGCATTACAGCCTTGTTTCTTCATTTTCAACTCGGAAGTGGTAAAAATAAGACAAGTCAAAAATTATCCATGTTCCAAGAAAGTGCTGCCTCTAATTTCCTGCAACTTGGCGTTTTTACTGTGTATTCCTATCGTCATGGATTTAATATTTGTTTTAATTTAGTATGTGAAAATAGGACTATTCAACGGACATGCAGCTACATAAATACTTATGGATGCCAAACAATGTGAGGCTATAAAATGTTAGTCTTTCTCAGGAATCTTTATGGTCTTGAGTGAAATCTATGTGGACCGTAGCGAGATAAATTAGTCTTTTTTTTCACTATAGCAGAGATTCCCTGGCTCTGTCGACCAGGACTCGATCGACAAAATCTCTCAGTATTCTCACGGTTATCTTCTGAGTATTTTAGTATAAGGAACCTATGGTGTCTCGGGGCCTATATCAAAGTAATTACGTTTCATTTGATCAGTTACCGCGATTTACCTTTGTATTTGTACTGCACAGGGAATACTCCCTGCACAGGAGTACAAATGTCGACAGTATTGTGTCTTGGTTGTTCCATTCACTCACTGCACTTGCCGTTGACATCTGTAAAATGCACACTGTACTCTTCACCTTCGACCACTATACTGCTTGGCTCTGTTTTGAGTTACGGATAGGGCTTCCCTTACACCAAAGTATCAGAAAACGTCCCTAAACAACCTCCGAAATTTTGCCGGTGTAATTCTGGTTCACTCGGTAAATCTCCAGTTCACAGAACTTTTATGAAACGTCCCCTTTGAAAAATTATACTAGGCTGTGCTTAAACTGACATACAATATTTTTAGCGCAACGCAATCTGACTTTCAATAATCCCTACAAAAGTATGGCCCTGACTAACATTAACCTATACCTTCCACAAATCATTTACCTCACCAAAAATCTTCGTTACTCAAACTACTGCAATACAGCGAGCACCACTACTGCCAGCTAAATAAAAGATTCAAACTGCGGAAGGCACTAACTACTGATAGGCACAGTTAGCAAATGAAAGAATTTAATAAACAACAAAAAAATGTATTTACCTTAATAATATATATATATATATATATATATATATATATATATATATATATATATATCAGTTCATGACATCAATTCTTAAAAATTTCAAAACTCCGCCATCTCTCTCCCCACGTCCACCACTGCTAGCGGCTCACCTCCAACTGCGCAACGCTACGCACTGTTAACATCCAGCTGCCGCTGCCCAACACTACAATAGCAGACAACAATGCAAACCAGCCACAGACTGCACACAGAACAGCCAGTGATTTTCATACAGAGCGCTACGTGGCGGCGGCGTTACCAATAAAAAGACCTAAACAGCCTACTTACACTTTCATTTAAATATTCTGAATACTTTTTGATGCTATTACTTCTGCCGTTGCCGCTTACGTGCCTTCAAATGGAACGTACAAGATTTTTATGATTTCTCACTCTGCTCTAACAATTAATCCTACATGAAAATAAATAAGACCTTTTCGTAGGAAATATAGTGTAGTTAAATTATGTAATGGGATACATTTTTCTAAGACGTCATAGTTTTGGAATTATTCAAGAAAAACATAAAGGAGTGACCTTCAAACGTGTTCGTCTTCAATAACTCCAAAACTGTGGCCTTCAACGAAAATGGATCTCTGTACAAAATTTAACTACATTAAATTTCCCACGAAAAGGTCCATTTTTTCTGTAGGACTTTTTGCATGTAGCAAGCGGAAGAATATAAAAAATCTCACAGGTCGTTTTTGAAGGCGTTGTGGCTTGCAGAAACCTCATTGGTTCGGGCAGCTGAACCTACGTTTGTACATTAGGTACTACTAGCTGTTGTTAGTGTGGAGACTGATTTATGGGCTGATTTTCTGTCCTTGTCGTAAGTGCGGCATTTGCCTCAACTTCCTCTAAAGCTTTTACTACGATTGTACTTACCAGCAGAGTGCGGAAGACGGGCAGACTATGGCAGATGAGCGAGCGCCGGTTGCAGCTGCGCCGTTAGTTGCGGTGCTGCCGCCCGCAGGTGGCCGGACAGCGCCAGCGGCTTGTCGCCGTAATTAGTTCCGGGAGCTGCCGCCGGAGGCGCGCGCGCCGCAGTGCCGCGATTGTACCCGCCTGCTTGCCTTTAATTATAACGGCTCGCTAGCTAAACGTGAACAGCCACTAACCAAAGGCTGACCATCCGAATAATTGGGATGTGTAAGACAAACAGAAACGTCGTCATACATCACTGACAACAGAGCTGAAGAAACCTAGAAAGTCAATTTTTATGGTACCAGTTTGGGTGCCGAAAACTTCGACTACTAGATACCTATTTCGTGCATATCACATTAAACTACCATGGAACGCAATTTCCTCACCGACCAACAAAAATTTCCAAATCTACTAAACTACACTACTTTCCATTAAAACTTCTACACCACGAAGATGGCGTGCTACAGACGCGAAATTTAACAGACAGGAAGAAGATGCTGTGATCTCCAAATGATTAGCTTTTCAGAGCATTGACACAAGGTTGGCGCCGTTGGCAAGACCTACAACGTACTAACATGAGGAAAGTTTCCAACCTATTTCTCATACACAAGCAGCAGTGGACCGGCGTTGCCTGGTGAAACGTTGTTGTGATGCCTCGTGTAAGGAGGGGAACGGCGTGCCATCACGTTTCCGACTTTGATGAAGGTCGGATTATAGTCTATCGCGATTGCGGTTTATCGTATCGCGACATTGCTGCTCGCGTAGGTCGAGATCAAATGACTGTTAGCAGAGTATGGAATCGGTGGGGTCATGAGCGTAATATGGAACGTCGTGCTCGATCCCAAAGGCCTCGTATCACTAGCAGTCGAGATGACAGGCATCTTATCCGCATGGCTGTAACGGATCGTGCAGCCACGTCTCGATCCCTGAGTCAACAGATGGGGACGTTTGCAAGACAACAACCATCTGTACGAACAGTTCGACGATGTTTGCAGCACCATGGACTATCAGCTCGGAGACAGTGGCTGCAGTTACCCTTGACGCTGCATCACACACAGGAGTGCCTGCGATGGTGTACTCAACGACGAATCTGGGTGCACGAATGACAAAACGTCAATATTTCGGATGAATCCAGGTTCTGTTTACAGCATCATATTGGTCGCATATTGGTTTGGCGACATCGCGGTGAACGCACATTGGAAGCGTGTACTCGTCATCGCCACACTGGCGTATCACCCGGCGTGATGGAAGGGGTGCCATTGGTTACACGTCTCGGTCACCTCTTGTTCGCATTGACGGCACTTTGAACAGTTGACGTTACATTTCAGATGTGTTACGACCCGTGGCTCTACCCTACATTCCATCCCTGCGAAACCCTACATTTCAGCAGGATAACGCACGACCGCAATTTCCAGGTCCTGTACGGGCCTTTCTGGATACAGAAAATGTTCGACTGCTGCCCTGGCCAGCACATTCTCCAGATCTCTCACCAATTGAAAACGTCTGGTCAATGGTCTCCGAGCAACTGGCTCGTCACAATACGCCAGTCACTACTCTTGATGAACTGTGGTATCGTGTTGAACCTGCATGGGCAGCTGTATCTGTCCACGCCATCCAAGCTCTGACTCAATACCCAGGCGTACCAAGGCCGTTATTACGGCCAGAAGTGGTTGTTCTGGGTACTGCTTTCTCAGGATCTATGCCCCCAAATTGCGTGAAAATGTAATCACATGTCAGTTCTAATATAATATATTTGTCCAATGAATACACCTTTATCATCTGCATTTCTTCTTGGTGCAGCAATTTTAATGACCAGTAGTGTACAAGAGGCCGTATCTGGAGCCTACATCTTTCTGCCATTAACCTCACCTAGAAATCCAACATGACCCCCAAGCTAACCTACGCCTAAGCTGCCTGGATCTCAGCCTCGCCTAAATTGTGTAAATTGCTTGAAAGCCATGCACTCCGCCTCGACTTCCTCATCCGTCTGCCTTCCCCAACTCGTATTTTTTACCAACTCATCCACGTCTTCTTATCATCGTAGAGGACCTTCAGATCCGACAAATTAACGGCAATTCCCAACCCCAGCACCCAATTTCCCACTCACTGGTTACCTGCCCGATTACCCTGCTGCCCCACTAGATCCATATTCTACCCTCCATGCACTTTCGTGCCTTATCAATCCCACTCCTGCTCCCACTCCCCAACAATGATAAAATTGGTTCAAATGGCTCTGAGCACTATGGGACTTAACTTCTGAGGTCATCAGTCACCTAGAACTTAGAACTACTTAAATCTAACTAACCTAAGGACATCACACACATCCATGCCCTAATGCCCTAGGCAGGATTCGAACCTGCGACCGTAGCGGTCGTGTGGTTCCAGACTGTAGCGCCTAGAACCTCACGGCCACTCCGGCCGGCCAACAATGATATCCGTCCCGAGAGATACCCCTCTTTCCAGCCCTAATCACAACGCTCCACCTCACACCAATTTTCTCCTTTCACTTCATCCACCTTGCTGACTTGGAGTCGCTAGCTGTGGTTTTACAGGGCCCCATAGTCATAACCATCGAATTTTCATGTACCATATAGGATCACAATTCACATTCATATTTTAAATGAAAAACAACAATTGTTATTTTCCATATATGAATATTTCACAAAACCCCATTTATTTGCCATTTGTTTTTATGTAAAAATTGTAAATATCGTCCACTTATGCGTTATCACAAAATTATCTGTGATTTTCATCATTTTGTATGTCTTAATTATCTTATAAATACAGTGTACAACGACCTTGCCGCAGTGGTAACACCAGTTCTCGTCGGATCACAGAAGGTAAACGCTGTGAGGCAAACTGAGCAGCTACTTGATTCAGAAATAGCGGCTCCGGTCTCGGAAACTGACATACGACGGGGAGAGTGGTGTGCTGACCACATGCCCCTCCATATCCGCATCCAGTGACGCCTGTGGGCTGAGAATGACACGGCACCTGTTCGGTACCGTTGGGCCTTCATGGCCTGTTAGGGTGGAATTACTTATAAATATAGTTCACGTAACCTTTGGATGAAAAGCGGTTTTCATCTGCTGCCGAGCCGCTTCGTTTGTGGGGAATTGAAATAACAATCATCATAATCATCATCATTTAAGACTGATTATGCCTTTCAGCGTTCAGTCTGGAGCATAGCCCCCTTATAAAATTCCTCCATGATCCCCTATTCAGTGCTAACATTGGTGCCTCTTCGGATGTTAAAACTATTACTTCAAAATCTTTCTTAACCGAATCCAGGTACCTTCTCCTTGGTCTGCCCCGACTCCTCCTACCCTCTACCGCTGAACCCATGAGTCTCTTGGGTAACCTTGCTTCTCCCATGTGTGTAACATGACCCCACCATCTAAGCCTGTTCGCCCTGACTGCTACATCTATAGAGTTCATTTCCAGTTTTTCTTTGATTTCCTCATTGTGAACACCCTCCTGCCATTGTTCCAATCGACTAGTACCTGCAATCATCCTAGCTACTTTCATATCCGTAACCTCAACCTTGTTGATAAGGTAACCTGAATCCACCCAGCTTTCTCTCCTATACAACAAAGTTGTTCGAAAGATTGAACGGTGCACAGATAACTTAGTCTTGGTACCGATTTCCTTCTTGCAGAAGAGAGTAGATCGTGGCTGAGTGCTCACTGCATTAGCTTTGCTACACCTCGCTTCCAGTTCTTTCACTATGTTGCCATCCTGTGAGAATATGCATCCTAAGTACTTGAAATGTCCATCTATTCTAACTTTGTTCCTCCTATTTGCCACTCAATCCGTTTATATTTCTTTCCCACTGACATTATTTCCGTTTTGGAGATGCTAATCTTCATACCATAGTCCTTACATTTCTGATCTAGATCTGAAATATTACTTTGCAAACTTTCAATCGAATCTGCCATCACAACTAAGTCATCTGCATATACGAGACTGCTTATTTTGTGTTCACATATCTTAATTTCACCCAGCCAGTCTATTGTTTTCAATATTTGATCCATAAATAATATGAGCAACAGTGGAGACAGGTTGCAGCCTTGTCTTACCCCTCAAACTACTCTGAACAATGAACTCAATTTTCCGTCAACTCTAACTCCTGCCTGACTATCCATGTAAAGACCTTTAATTGCTTGCAAAAGTTTGTCTCCTATTCCATAATCTCGTAGAACAGACAATGACTTCCTCCTAGGAACCCGGTCATATGCCTTTTCTAGATCTATAAAGCATAGATACAGTTCCACTCAAAGCACTTCTCCATTATTTGCGTAAGCTAAAGATCTAGTCCTGACAACCTCTAAGAGGCCTAAACCCACACTGATTTTCATCCAAATGGTCCTCAACTATTACTCGCACTTTCCTTTCAACAATACCTGAGAAGATTTTACCCACAACGCTGATTAAAGAGATACCTCTGTACTTGTTACAATCTTTTCTGTTTCCATGTTTAAAGATTGGTGCGATTACTGCTTTTGTCCAGTCTGATGGAACCTGTCCCGACTCCCAGGCCATTTCCATTATCCTGTTATAGCCATTCCAGACCTGACGTTCCACTGTATTTGATGAGTTCCGACTTAATTTCATCCACCCCAGCTATTTATTGCACTGCAATTTATTGACCATTTCCTCCACTTTCTCAAATGTAATCCTATTTCCATCATCATTCCTATCCCATTCTACCTCGAAATCTGAAACATTGCTGATCGTATTTTCACCTACATTGAGCAACTCTTCAAAATATTCCCTCCATCTGCCCAAGGCATCCACAGGATTCACCAGCAGTTTTCCTGACCTGTCCAAAATACTTGTCATTTCCTTCTTACCTGCCTTTCGAAGACTGCTAATTACACTCCAGAATAGTTTTCCAGCAGCTTCACCCATAGTCTCCAACCTGTTTCCAAAGTCTTCCCAAGATTTCTTCTTGGATGCTGCAATTATCTGTTTGGCTTTGTTTCTTTCTTCAACATAACTTTCTCTGTCTACCTGAGTTCTAGTATGTAGCCATTTTTGATAAGCCTTCTTTTTCCTTTTACAGGCTGCCTTGATTGTGTCATTCCACCAAGCTGTTTGTTTCATCCTACTTTTACACACAACTGTTCCCAGACATTCTTTAACCACTTCTAGTACTGTGTCCCTGTACCTTGTCCATTCCTTTTCCAGTGACTGTAACTGATTACATTCAACTAACTGGTACGTTTCTGAGATTGCTGTTGTGTACTTCTGCCTGATTTCCTTACCCTGAAGTTTCTACAGTCTTATCCTCCTACATATGGACCTGATCTCCTGCACTTTCGGCGTCACAATCCCAATTTCACTGCAGATTAAATAATGTTCAGTGTCATCAAAGAATCCCCAATAACAACAAAGAAAAAAAAAACTCTTCACACACTGACAAGCAACTGTTCTTCACCTACGTTCCTTAATACCTCTGCGTGCACTGTTATTAGTCTAATCTTGTCATTGCGGTCTTTAGAGACGCGATATGTAGAGGTAGACGTATAATTCTTGATACCTCAGTTGATACTTGCAAGGCAGACTTTTTTGTCGAGAGCAACTTTCGTACATCGCACACTCACGCTCTACGCTTAACACATTTCTCGACTTAGATGGTCAGTCATCAGCCATCCCTATCAACAGTATCGGTACAACTGTGCAAAACAAATATCTTGTGGCAACAACATAGCTTTGACCTGAAAGACTAATTGAGTTCTGGAATGACTCTCAGATGATAACACCGTATGCGCTGTTTAAAAATCAGAAGACAAGTAGGTATTCTTGCAAAAGGCCAGGAGATACAGGAACATTTTAATCAGATTACATCATGATCAGGCGGAGATTCTGAAATTAGAAATTGTATTGTAAGGCGTACACAGGGGAATATATAGACTCAGATCACAATTTGGTAATCATGAAGAGTGCGCTGAAGTTTAAGCGATTAGTCAGGAAGAATCATTGCGCAAAGAAATGAGATACGGAAGTAGTAAGGAATGAAGAAATTCACTTGAAATTCTCTAAGGCGATAATGAGTAGCTCAGTAGAAAGTCCAGTTGAAGAGGAATTGATATGTCTGAAAAGGGCAATCACAGAAGTTGGAGAGAAGTAAGTAAGTACAAGGAAGGTAGCTGCGAAGAAACCATGGGTAACAGAAGATATACGTCAGCTGATCGAAGAAAGAAGGAAGTACAACAATGTTCAGGAAATACTCAGGAGTACAGAAATACAGATAGCTTAGAAAGAAATAAATATGAAGCGCAGCGAAACTAAAGCGATATGGCTACATACAAAATGTTGAGAAATCGAAAAAGAAATGTTTCTCTGGAGGCATGATTCAGAACGTTGAAAAGTCAAAACAACCTTCGGTGAAGATAAAAGCAAAGCGGAAACATGACGAGTGCAACGGTAATTCACCTCTTAAATGCAGAGGAGAGGGCAGATAGGTGAACACATAACATCGAAGGACCCTATGAGCGGGAGGACTTGTCCAATAACGTGACAGAAAAAGAAACGAGAAGCTACAGGGAAGACATGTTGGTGCCAGTAATAGACTCAGACTTTAAAAGAGCTTTGGAAGACTTAAAATCAAATAAGGCATAAAGTGTAGATAAAATCTCATCAGAATTTCTAAAATCATTGGGAGAAGCAGCAACGTTGGCGTGTAGAACGTTTGATAATTTTGGAAAAACATGAAACGCACAATTCCGAAGATAGCAAGAGCCGGCAAGTGAGAAAGTAATCGCACGTTCAGCTTATGGGGTAATGCAGCCAAGTGTCTGACAAGAATAACATGCAGAAGAATGGAAAAGATAGTTGAGGACCTACACGAAGCGTAAAGCATATTTGACCTCTTAGCAGCAAATAATCCTAGACAAAAGGGGGTCCGATGACGAATACAGGGATTAGCGACCACAAGGCAGTTGCTGCTAGGCTGAATACCGTAACACCCACAACCAAGAAAAGAAACGCAGAGTAGATGTCTTTAAAAAAGCTGATAAAAATGCTCTTAGCGCCTTTTTGAGAGACAGTCTCCTCTCCATCCAATATGATCACGTAAGAGTAGAAAATATATGGAATGATTTCAAAGAGATAGTATCGATGGCAACTGAGAGATATGTGCAACATAAATTAATAAGTAATGGTGCTGATTCCTAGTTGTACAGAAAACGGGTCAGATCGCTATTGCAGAAGCAACGAAAAAGGCATGCCAAATTTAAAAGAGCGCAAAATCCCGAAGATTGGCAAAGTTTTGCAGAAGTTCCAAATACAGCGCTTGCTTCAATGCGAGATGCTTTTAATAATTTCCACCACGAGACTCTGTCTCGGAACCTGGTAGAAAAGCCAAAGGTATTCTGGTCAAATAGTGGAAATACGCAATTAATACCTTAACTGGGCGATAACAAAGGTGAAGTCACTGACGACTCTGGCACCAAGGCAGAGTTACTAAACACGGTTTTCCGGAACTACTTCACCAAAGAAGACGAAGTAAATATTCCCGAATTCCAATCAAGAACAACTGCGAAGATGGGAAACATAGAAGTAGATATCCTCGGTGTCGCAGTGCAGCTTAAGTCACTTAATAAAGGGAAAACTTCCGATCCAGATGGTACACCAGTCAGTTTCCTTTCAGAGTATGCAAATGCAATACCTCCATATTTAGCAATTATATACAACCGCTCGCTCACAGAAAGTTCCGTACCTAAAAGCTGGAAAATTGCTGAAGTCACACCAACACCCAAAAAGGGAAATAGGAGGAATCCGCTGAATTACAGGCCCATATCACTAACCTCGATTTGCAGTAGGGTTTTGGAACATATACTGTATTCCAACATTGTGAAGTAGGCCTACCTCGAGGAAAGAGATTTACTGACACATTGTCAGCACGGATTCAGAAAATATCGTTCTTGCGGGACGCAGCTAGCTCCTTATTCTCATGAAGCGATGAGTGCTACCGACAGAGGATGTCAAACTGACTCCATAATTTTTAGATTTTCAGATGGCTTTCGACACCGTTCCTCACCAGCTTCTTCTAAGCAAACTGTGTGCCTATGGAATATCGCCTCAGGTGTGGGACTGGATTCGTGATTTCCTTTTCAGAAAGGTCATAGTTCGTTGTAATGGACGTAAAGTCATCGAGTAAAACAGAAGTAATATCCGGCGTTCCCCAAGGAAGTTTTATAGGCCCTCATTTGGTCCTGATCTATATTAAGGGCATAGCAGACAATCTGAGTAGCCCTGTTAGTTTATTTGCAGATGATAATGTCATTTACCGTGTTTTAACTCATCAGATGACCAAAGCGAATTGCAAAATGATTTAGATACGACCTCTGTGTGGAACGAAAAGCGGCAATTGACCCTGAATAAAGAAAAGTGTGCAGTTATTCACAGGACTACTAAAGGAAATCAGCTAAATTTCGATTACGCGATAAGTTACACAAATATGAAGGCCGTAAATTCAACTAAACACTAAGGGATTGTTGTTGTTGTTGTTGTGGTCTTCATTCCTGAGACTGGTTTGTGGCTTTGTGTAGCTCTACATGCTATTCTATCCTGTGCAGGTTTCTTCCTCTCCAAGGACCTACTGCAACCTACATCCTCCTGAATCTGCTTAGTGTATTCATCTCTTGGTCTCCCTCTACGACTTTTACCCTCCACGATCCCCTCCAATACTAAATTGGTGATCCCTTGATGCCTCAGAACATATCCTACCAAGCGAAGCGATCCCTACTTCTAGTTCAGTTGTGCCACAAATTTCTATTCTCCCCAGTTCTATTCCATGCCGCCTCGTTAGTTATGTGATCTACCCATCTGTAGCACCACATTTCGAAAGCTTCTATTCTTTTCTTGTCTAAACTATTTATTGTCCACGTTTCACTTCCATACATGGCTACGCTCCATACAAATACTTTCAGAAATGACTTCCTTACACTTAAATCTATACTCAGTGTCAACAAATTTCTCTTCTTCAGAAACACTTGCCTTGCCATTGCCAGTCTACATTTTATATCCTCTCTATTTCGACCATAATCAGTTATTTTGCTTCCCAAATAGCCAATGTCATCGGCGAGCATCAAAGTTTTTATTTCTTCTCCATGGAATTTAATTCCTACTCCGAATTTTTCTTTTGTTTCCTTTACTGCTTGCTCAATATACAGATTGAAGAACATCGGGAGAGGCTTCAACCCTGTCTCACTCCCTTCCCAACCACTGCTTCCCTTTCATACCCCTCGACTCTTATAACTGCCATCTGGTTTGTGTACAAATTGTAAATAGTTTTTCACTCCCTGTATTTTACCTGTGTAACTTCATAATTTGAAAGAGGGTATTCCAGTCAACAATGTCAAATGCTTTCTCTAAGTATACAAATGCTAGAAACGTAGGTTTGCCTCTTCTTAATCTGTTTTCCAAGATAAGTCGTAGGGTCAGTAGTGCCTCACGTGTTCCAACATTTCTACGGAATCCAAACTGGTCTTCCGAGAGGTCGGCTTCTACCAGTTTTTCGATTCGTCTGTGAGGAATTCGTGTTAGTATTTTACAGCCGTGGCTTATTAATCTGACAGTTCGGTAATTTCACGTTTATCAACACCTGCTTTCTTTTGGATTGGAATTATTATATTCTTCTTGAAGTCTAAGGGTATTTCGCCTGTCTCAAACATCTAGCTCACCAGATGGTAGAGTTTTGTCAGGGCTGGCACTCCCAAGGCTATCAGTAGTTCTAAAGGAATGTTGTCTACTCCCAGTGCCTTGTTTCGACTTAGGTCTTTCAGAGCTCTGTCAAACTCTTCACGCAGCATCATATCTCCCATTTCATCCACATCTACATCCTCTTCCATTTCCATAATACTGTACTCAAGAACATCGCCTTTGTATATACTCACTCCACCTTTCTGCTTTCCCTTCTTTGTTTAGAACTGGATTTCCATCTGAGCTCTTGATATTCATGCAAATGGTTCTCTTTTCTCCAAAGGTCTCTTTAATTTTCCTGTAAGCAGTATCTATCTTACCCCTAGTGATACACTCCTCTACATCCTTACATTTGTCATCTAGCCATCCCTGCTTAACCTTTTTGCACTTCCTGTCGATCTCATTTTTGAGACGTTTGTATTCCTTTTTGCCTGCTTCTTTTGCTGCATTTTTGTATTTTCTCCTTTCATCATTCCCTCGCCCGGGTTCCCGGGTTCGATTCCCGGCTGGGTCAGGGATTTTCTCTGCCTCGTGATGGCTGGGTGTTGCGTGTTGTCCTTAAGTGAGATAGGTTTAAGTTGTTCTAAGTTCTAGGGGACTGATAACCACAGATGTTAAGTCCCATAGTGCTCAGAGCCATCCTTTCGTCAATTAAATTCAATATTTTTTCTGTTGCCCAAAGGTTTCTATTAGCCCTCGTCTTTTTACCTACTTGATCCTCTCCTGGATTCACTATTTCATCTCTCAAAGCTACCCATTCTTCTTCTACTGTATTTCCTTCCACCATTCTTATCAATCGTTCCCTACTGCTCTCCCTGAAACTCTACAACCTCTGGTGGATTAAAGTTGCAAATAACCGAAATGGAAATGATCACGTAGATAATGTAGCGGGTAGAGCTACCCTAAGGCTGCGATTCATTCGCAAGACACTTAGAAGGTGCAGCAGATCTACTGAAGAGACTGTTTTTACTACACTTGTCCGCCCTATTCTGCTGGAGTATTGCTGTGCGGTGTGGGATCTGTTCAGGCGGCACTGACGGATGATATTCAAAAAGTCCAAAGAAGGACGGCTCTTTTTGTATTATCGCTAAATAGGGGAGATAGTGCTACAGATATGAATTGGAGTGGCAATCATTAAAACAAAGGCGTTTTTCAATGGACGGGATCCTCTCATGAAAATTCAATCACCAGTTGCGAAAACATTCTGTAGACACCCACCTCCCACCTACATAGGGAGAAATGATCATCACGATAAAATAAATCAGGTCTCGCGCAGAAAAATTGAAGTGCTCGTTTTTCCCGTGCGCCGTTCGAGAGTGGAACGGTAGACACAGCTTGAAAGTGGTTCATTGAACCCTCTGGCAGGCACTTAATTGTGAGTAGCAGAGTAATCACGTAGATTCAGATGTAGATTTAGATGTAGATATAGATGTTAGATAACGATCATTTAGGCTTTAGGAAAGGAACAGGGACCACAAAGACAGTTCTGATTTTACGAATGACTGTAAGCAAGGCTGAAGAAAAATCAATACACGTCTATAGGATTTGTCAACCTAAAGAAAGCGTTCGGCAATGTCAACTGGTGCAAAATGATCGAAATTCTGTGGAAGACAGAGTAAGCTATAGCGAAAGACGGGTAACACACAAAATGCACGAGAATCAAGAGACAACAATAAGACTTGAAGACCAAGTACGAAATGCACAGGTTAGAAAGGGTGTAAGACAGGGATGTATTCGTTTGCCCATGCTGTTGAGTATGTAAGTCGAAGAAGCACTGACGAAAATAAAAGACTGGCTGAAGAGAGTGATTAAAATTCAAGGTGAAAGGATACCAATGCTAAGATTCGCTGATGACATTGCTATCCACAGTGAAAGTAAAGAAGACTTAAAAGATCTATTGAATCAGATTAACAGTCTAACGAGAACAGAATATGACCTATGACTAAATCGAAGAAAGATGAAAGTAATGAAATGCAGCAGAAATGAGAACACCGCGAAACTTAACGTCAGGATTGATGGGCACGAAGGAGATGAAGTTAAGAGATTCTCCTTCCTAGGCACCAAAATAAGAAAATAACCCATGAGAGACGGAGCAAGGAGGACATCAAAAGCAGACTAGAAACGACGTCATTTATGGACAAGAGAAATCTTCTAGCATCAAACAAAGGCCTTCATTTGAGGACGAATTTTCTGAGAATGTACGTTTCGAGCGAAGCATTGTGTGACAGTCAGACATGCATTGCTAGAAAATCAGTGTCAGAAGAGAATAGACCCACAACAGCAGAAATGAGAACACCGCGAAACTTAACGTCAGGATTGATGGGCACGAAGGAGATGAAGTTAAGAGATTCTCCTTCCTAGGCACCAAAATAAGAAAATAACCCATGAGAGACGGAGCAAGGAGGACATCAAAAGCAGACTAGAAACGACGTCATTTATGGACAAGAGAAATCTACTAGCATCAAACAAAGGCCTTCATTTGAGGACGAATTTTCTGAGAATGTACGTTTAGAGCGCAGCATTGTGTGACAGTCAGACATGCATTGCTAGAAAATCAGTCTCAGAAGAGAATAGACCCACATGAGATGTGGAGTTGCAGAAGAATATTGAAAATTAATTGGATTGATAAGGTAAGGAATGAGGAGTTTCTCTGCAGAATCGGTGAAAAAAAAGCATTATCGAAAACACTTACAAGAAGGGGCAGGATGATAGTACAACTGTTACTAAATGAGGGAATAACATCCATGGAACTAGAGGAACCTGTAGAGGGCAAAATCCGTATGGAAAGACAGAAATTCTGCAAAGACACGAAGGAATACGTTCAGTGGTACTAGGAGGAGCAGTAGAGGGTAAAAACTGTAGAGGAAGACACATCTCGCAAGTAATTGACACCATAGGTTCTTAGTGTCATTCTGAGATGAGGAGATTGGCCCAGAAGAGGGATTTGCAGTGGGTCGCATCAAACCAGTCAAAATACTGATGACTCAACAGAAAAAACTGTGAGCAACATTAGCCTTCACATTATGAGTATGCCTCAGTAGTGGAGCAACGTCCATATGAGTACATTTTGTTAGTATGGGTTGCCTGCACCAGGGACAGGTATACACTCAGGGGCAAGCCTACTGTTCTCCTTTGATTGAAAGGTGCTGAACCTATTGTTCTGCTAAAAGAAACCTACCTTTTGATTGACAGACACTTAAACCATTGTCCCCACCCACCCCCTCAACCCCCTCAGGAAACCTCATGCCTCACTGCTACAGGTACACTTTCCGGTCTGAGTTATTGGAATACCCCTTGTCACTCTTATCAGTTTGATTGATTACTTCATTAAATCGATCAATTAATTAACATCTCTCCCTTTGGTAAGCCCCCTCTTCTCCCACCCTCCCACCTAGAAATTAGCAGGCAGAAGACTCAGTTGATCAGTCATTTGGAGGGAATTCGGATACAGTGTGTGGAATATTATTTAAACACTTTAGATAATTTATAGATTATTATTTAATTATTTATGGCAGTGTATAGAATATTTATTTAGCTAAAGAATTTGCCCAGAAATCTATTGCTATAAATAGAATATTGTTTAAACAATTTAGACAATGTATGGAATATTGTTTATTTAAACAGTTTAGGGGATTCAAGGCAGTGTGGAAATTGGTAGCTCTTTTGGTGGAGAGTAAGGCACTCATAACATGAAATTAAAGGGTTATAGTTTATTTGTAAAAAATTAGTTTTTAGGGGTTGAATTTCTCTTGCTCATCAGTATCTGCTGTTTGGAAACATGTAGGTCTTGTAAGAAGTAATTACATGGGGCTAACATATTGCATAACCTAATGTGCAGCACTGTCCTTTGTGTGCCTTAACCCAATTTTGGCCCTTTGTTGGCACTTAACCTATTATTCTGTTAAGCGGTTTTCCACATCACCCTATTTCCTTAAACTATTGTACCGCCTTTGATACCAAATTAAGTAATTAGTTATGTCCTCCCACCATTTTCTGGCACACTTTTCGAATTTCTCATGCTTTTCAACACCATTTCTGGCTTATTCTTCTTTGTCACCCACCCACTTTAACTATTGTACTGTGTTTTACATAAAAATTATGCAAATTAACATAGTGTTTTGCACATAACCTGCTGTTCTGCTCCATGTCACCCACACACACACACACCCTCCCCTTAACTATTGTACTTATAACTCCAATTTAATATAAAAAAGTTATGCAAATTAATTAAATCTATATTATTCACATGTATGGGGTAGTTTTTATTTAATTTTCAGCACCCTATTGGTTGGTAGAATCGATGGAATATAGTTTAAACAAAAGATTGCTAATAAAAGACATCCTGCCACCCAACACCTGGCATCCGACGCTGACACCACCGCTGTTTCCGCCGACTCTGCACATGCCCCCTGGAGTCGGGTTGCACCAGCGGCCCCCGTGAAGTGATGATGTGGCCATCAGATGCTGAGCCACACACAGGTGTCTGTTTGGGTTCCACTAGCATGAGGTGGCACCATCCCCTTCATACTTGATACCTGAGAAATTCCTGTCGAAATACATGTTCACCTAGTCACCGTTGCTGGCTCAATGACACATAGCTGCGGTGGTGGTCCAGCGCCGAGAGATGTTTGCATAGCAGCAAAACGGTTCTCCATGTTATACCAATGTCACATATTTATGAAAATAGCAGCCAAGTCCCACCTCTAAATACACTATAGAAATCAGTTACAATGCTTCCCAGAATAACACAGCCTGCATTGTTCCTAGTGATCCTAATGGGACATGCAAGCACGCATGATTACCTACCCTGTGTGGCTGATGCATCGCCATGAAATGTCCATCCTGCTGTCAGCATATGTCGCAGAAATGTTAAACATTCTCAGCTCTAAAACCATTCATTGTTTCAGTGTATGCTCGCAAAACACAGTTAGTCATAAAAGCAGTCTTGTGGCTTGGAAAGATAGCACAGATAGGGGGAAATCAGAACAATTATGCAAACAGAATTCAAAGCAGTGTCATTCAGAAGAGAAAAATGGAGGGAATTTTAGGTATCCTACAGCTATTAGTCTGTTGTTGTCCTAATGCCACAGTAAGGGATGAGTGACGGCGCCCCAGGCAGATATGACTGGTCTTCTTCAACTTGTCTTTGAACACTTTCTTTCGCAGATGATTGGCTCTTATTGAATTTACCTGCCAAATTACTGATACCGCTGGTATGGGAGCACTGTCCACCTTTTTTTTTTCTTTCTGTTGATGAGACTTTCGACGTCAAAAACTATTTTGTACAGCTCATCATTTTTCACTGACAATTAAACCCTGCAAAGTGGCCTACAGATCGTCAAATACAAAAATACTCTTACTCAATTACACAGCTCTGCCACTCACCACAGGAGTTTGAATATTAGAGTGTGAAACCGATCTGCAACCAAGAAATATATTACTGCATACCGTGTCGATATAGTAAACATACAATTCGTAACCTGCCCCATACAAAAGCGTCCATTTTACACCATTCATATAGCTATCAACTGCCAGACACTCATACATATACTGCGAAGACCGACAGCATAAGCACATACACTGTAGGTATACTCCTCGCTGCACTAGATATTTCCCGTGAGGTCAGGCAGTCATCCACTTCCAATGCATGACCAGAGCGCCCTCAATGGACCAAAGTCACTCTCAGAACTGTTGTATAAAAGCTGGGTCGGTTCCCCTCAGCACAAAGACATTACTGTTTCTAGTCCTGACCTGCTTGCTTGTTTGCTTTTCAACACCTATCTCCAGACAAGAACATATATAACTTCTCATAGTTTTTCAGAATGTCATACCATTCTCCCAATGCTTCTCGATATCAAGCACATAGCAACATCACTTGCATAGCAGTACTGCTCACACAACATAATTCCAAAAATTATGACTGGAAATTATTTCTCTAGATACCTGAAACTTATCCAGGTGTAGCATTCTCTAAACCATCGAGTAACTAGAAACTTATCCTGTGTGCAAAGACCTGAAAGAAATAGAGGGAACTGATATTTACACTCGTATGCCCTTGAATTTCCTGATATGGTATCCTTCCATTCCATCAAAGAGCCACCAATTTCCATGTATTCCATACATTGCCTTCAATCCCCTAAATTGTTTAAATAAACAATATTCCATATATTCTCTAAATTGTTTAAGCAATATCCCATGCACAGAAATCGATTTGTGGAAAAACTGTTTATCTAAATAAATAAACTATATTCCATACACTGCCATAATAAATAAATAATATTCAATACATTGACTAAAGTGTTTAAACACTATTCTACACACTTCAACCAAATTCCCTCCAAATTACCAATAAACTAAGTCTTGTTTGTGGCAGTTTCTGGGAGAAATGGTGTGAGGGGAGGGGGTTTAATATAGAGGGATAGGTTAATTAACTGACCAATTTAAACAAGTAGTCAGTGAAACAGATAAGCATGAGAGGGGTTATTCCAATAATTCATACATGAATGTGTACATGTGGCAGTGCGGTGGGAGGATTCCTGAGGAGAGAGAGAGAGGGGGGGGGGAGCAATAGGTTATGTGCCTGTCAGTCAAAAGGAAGGATCCTTTTAGCAGAACAATAGGTTATGCACCTGTCAATCAAATGAGAACAATACGTTATGTACCTGTCAGTCAAAGCAGAACAATGGGTTTGCCCCTGAGTTCATACCTGTCCCTGATGTAGGCAACCTGCACTAACAAAATATGCTCATATGAACTTTGCTCCACTACTTGCCTCTGGTGGGAAAATGTGTTTATCTCACATGCAGCACTGTGGACTTCATTGGCAAACAAAAATGAATGAAACTGAACACTTCTGATCCACTGGACAATTTCGGTGTGGTGTCTTTATTCACAAAAGACCTCCTTTCAGATCCATTACTGTCATTGGTATAAATTTTAATAAAGAGATTTCAGTTTTGTTCATACATTTCATAAATCTTAACATACTTTCTATTTTCTAATGAATTTTAATGGTGTCGCCATCGGCTGTCCCTTGTTACCCTTGTGGGCCAATTTGCTTATAGAAGACTTCAAGGAAAGGCGCTGGCATCTGCTAGCTTGAAGCCTCCAATGTTTTGAAAATACGTTAACGACACGTTTTTAGTGTGGCCCCACGGTGAAGATGAATTACAAGAATTTTTAAACCATCTGGACAAATCCAGTTCACAATGGAAATCGAAAAGCAGGGTGCCTTCCATTTTTTATATGTTTTGGTTCAGTGCAAAGATGATGGCATCTTGGGACATGTGTAAGTAGGCTGTTTAGGTTTTTATATTGGTAGCACCACGTAGCACTCTGTATGAAAATCACTGGCTGTGCTGTGTGCAGTCTGTGTCTAGTTTGCATTGTTGTCTGCCATTGTAGTGTTGGGCAGTTGGATGTTAACAGCGGGTAGCGTTGCGCAGTTGGAGGTGAGCCGCGAGCAGTGGTGGATGTGGGTAGAGAGATGGCGGAGTTTTGAAATTTGTGAGACTGGATGTCATGAACTGCTATATACATTATGAGTTTTGAACACTATTGAGGTAAATACATTGTTTGTTCTCTACCAAAATACTGTGTGTCAGTTTTGGCACAGTCTTGTACAATTTTTCAAAGGGGACGTTTTACATGCAGTGTTTCGGAAATCGTTGCATGTGAATTTATATTTAAATGCAAATATATGCCACAACCTTTCCAGGTTTTTTGTTCACAGAGCATACACTATTCCCGACGATAGCACAGAAAGATTTAAATCCACGTCTTTCCTACCATATGTGAGAATCCTATCGTCATAAACAGGACAGATCCTCAATAAGAACTAGGTAAAAGTGATTTTTCGCCCCCCCCCTCCCTCCCCTCCGAAGACGACAGCTCTCTTGAGTTCCATTACAGATGATTTAATAGCCCATAAAGCTGCAAACGTGTCCTTTGAGGCTCGTACGGTGCATGAACGACACCGTGGGTACACGTGGCTCCTTACAACCAATAGATCGCCTGCGGCAGACCACTGTATTGATGCTGGTCACTGTACGTTTTACGAAAAAGTCCAAAATTCGTTTGGCGACGAACTTGAGAGATAGAGGCTCCAGTCAGCCTACTGACTGGTTTGATGCGGCCCGCCACGAATTCCTTTACTGTGCTAACCTCTTTATTTCAGAGTAGCACTTGCAACCTACGTCCTCAATTATTTGCTTGACGTATTCCAATCTCTGTCTTCCTCTACAGTTTTTGCCCTCTACAGCGCCCTCTAGTACCATGGAAGTACTCATGACTTAGCAGATGTCCTATCATCCTGGCCCTTCTCCTTATCAGTGTTTTGCACACATTCCTTTCCTCTCCGATTCTGCGTAGAACATCCTCATTCCTTACCTTATCAGTCCACCTAATTTTCTACATTCGTCTATAGCACCACATCTCAAACGCTTCGATTCTCTTCTGTTCCGGTTTTCCCACAGTCCATGTTTCACTACCATACAATGCTGTACTCCAGACGTACATCCTCAGAAATTTCTTCCTCAAATTAAGGCCGGTATTTGATATTAGTAGACTTCTCTTGGCCAGAAATGCCTTTTTTGCCATAGCGAGTCTGCTTTTGATGTCCTCCTTGCTCCGTCCGTCATTGGTTATTTTACTGCCTAGGTAACAGAATTCCTTAACTTCATTGACTTCGTGACCATCAATACTGATGTTAAGTTTCTCGCTGTTGTCATTTCTACTACTTCTCATTACCTTCGTCTTTCTCCGATTTACTCTCAAACCATACTGTGTACTCATTAGACTGTTCATTCCGTTCAGCAGATCATTTAATTCTTCTTCACTTTCACTCAGGATAGCAATGTCATCAGCGAATCCTATCATTGATATCCTATCACCTTGTATTTTAATTCCACTCCTGAACCTTTCTTTTATTTCCATCATTGCTTCCTCGATGTACAGATTGAAGAGTAGGGGCGAAAGGCTACAGCCTTGTCTTACTCCCTTCTTAATACGGGCACTTCGTTCTTGATCGTCCACTCTTATTATTCCCTCTTGGTTGTTGTACATTTTGTATATGACCCCTCTCTCCCTATAGCTTACCCCTACTTTTTTCAGAATCTTGAACAGCTTGCACCATTTTATATTGTCGAACGCTTTTTCCAGGTCGACAAATCCTATGAACGTGTCTTGATTTTTCTTTAGCCTTGCTTCCATTATTAGCCATAACGTCAGAATTGCCTCTTCGTGCCTTTACTTTTCCTAAAACCAAACTGATCGTCACCTAGCGCATTCTCAATTTTCTTTTCCATTCTTCTGTATATTATTCTTGTAAGCAGCTTCGATGCATGAGCTGTTAAGCTGATTGTGCGATAATTCTCGCACTTGTCAGCTCTTGCCGTCTTCAGAATTGTGTGGATGATGCTTTTCCGAAAGTCAGATGGTATGTCGCCAGACTCATATATTCTACACACCAACGTGAATAGTCGTTTTGTTGCCACTTCCCCGAATGATTTTAGAAATTCTGGTGGAATGTTATCTATCCCTTCTGCCTTATTTGACCGTAAGTCCTCCAAAGCTCTTTTAAATTCCGATTCTAATACTGGATCCCCTATCTCTTCTAAATCGACTCCTCTTTCTTCTTCTATCACATCAGACAAATCTTCACCGTCGTAGAGGCTTTCAATGTATTCTTTCCACCTATCTGCTCTCTCCTCTGCATTTAACAGTGGAATTCCCGTTGCACTCTTAATGTTACCACCGTTGCTTTTAATGTCACCAAAGGTTGTTTTGACTTTCCTGTATGCTGAGTCTGTCCTTCCGACAATCATATCTTTTTCGATGTTTTCACATTTTTCCTGCAGCCATTTCGTCTTAGCTTCCCTGCACTTCCTATTTATTTCATTCCTCAACGACTTGTATTTCTGTATTCCTGATTTTCCCAGAACATGTTTGTACTTCCTCCTTTCATCAATCAACTGAAGTATTTCTTCTGTTACCCATGGTTTCTTCGCAGCTACCTTCTTTGTACCTATGTTTTCCTTCCCAACTTCTGTGATGGCCCTTTTTAGAGACGTCCATTCCTCTTCAACTGAGTTGCCTACTGCGCTATTCCTTATTGCTGTATCTATACCGCTAGAGAACTTCAAACGTATCTCGTCATTCCTTAGAACTTCCGTTTCCCGCTTCTTAGCGTATTGATTCTTCCTGACTAATGTCTTGAACTTCAGCCTACTCTTCATCACTACTATATTGTGATCTGAGTCTATATCTGCTCCTGGGTACTCCTTACAATCCAGTATCTGATTTCGGAATCTCTGTCTGACCATGATGTAATCTAATTGAAATCTTCCCGGCCTTTAACTCATGGAACGTAATAAATTGGCACAGACGCAGTCACAGTGCGACTCACAGCACGTATTGACCACGCGGCCACAGATATAATTCGTGCATATGTAACTATTTTCCGCCGTTCCATGTCTCTGGCGCCTGTATATCTGCGGCTGCAGGCGCAATGACGGGGTCCATAATTATAATAGGACGGAGCGAGTGCCGGAGAGTCAGTCTTTGGACTCACTCTGGAAATGGTTGAACCTTATACAGCTGAAATGTAAGAAGAAGAAGATGAATTTGTGCGGCTGCACTTCATAAATTGTATGGTGCACATTTTAATATCATTTGTTAGGAGTTTCAAGGACTTGATCAGTATTATAAAATTAAACACACTTTTATTTTTTCAGCAATCTCCTGTTCAGACTGACTGCATTTTCCCAGTATCCTTCCAATGAACTGAATACTGCTACCTTCTTTCCTACGTCTATATGTGATTATTCCACTTTATATCAAAGCAAACTGTCAGACTTAGATTTTTCATTTGATGTAGTGCACAGTATTAAATGTTTGTACATTTAAAGAAATGGCACCATTTTGGAATCTTTTGAAAAATCTGCCTTAATATACGCGCAAATGTTTCACATAAACATTTCATTACAGATGTGTTCATCCGCGAAAATTTTGAGGTTACTATTGATATTGTCTTCCAAGTCGGTAACGTAAAACATGAACATCAAAGAAGCCAAATAATGTGGCTGAGGCACGCCTGGAACACTTTCTTTGCTCGTTAACTCTCCATGTGTGTTGCATCCTCCCTACAAAGGAATCCTCACTGCTTGCTATCTCATATGATCGCACTTTCGTTAATAAACGATGTTGTAGAACACAATCAAATACTTTTCGGAGGTCAACATATACAACACCTATCTGACTGGATTCATCCATTGTTTTCAGGATATCATATGAGAAACCGGGATTTATAACTTCACTTAATGGATATTTTCGGAATCCGTGCTTCTTGGCGTGGAGGAGATCATTCTGTTCGAGCACATGTCGGTAATTTGAGTTCCTGGTGCTATTTCATTCAGTATCTTACTAACATTACACTTAGTGAAAGGAAAATTCAGTGGTGCCCCAAGAAAGTGTGAGTACTGCTAATGGAACCTATACACACATGAATCTAAAGAACTTTCTCCAACGATTTTTCGCAGATGTTTGAGTTTTCTGTGGTACTGTGTAGTCGAAAGAAAACGACACTAACATCTTGCCCATAGTGAATCTTTCAGTCTACAGCAGAGTGCACACTCTTTTTGATGTTCTTCACGGCTACAAACTCATTTATAGACAGGAAACCGAAAGAAGAAAACCACCCGCCTTTGGAGTGGGATTCTGGAACCGATCAAGCTAAACACAAAGATTAATTCTGGGAATAACCCCTATGGCACTATTTCCATTTGTTGACAGCTCTATTTTAAAGAGGATTACTGGTCGTTCAAGGTATATAAGACAACTCCCCAGAATTTGTCAAGAAGGAAAAATGTACTGATATAAATGAAACTGGGAGAATGGGTCATGAGTCGTGGCTTTATAAGTCTATTAGTAAGGTAGGAAAGACCCTGGTTCGAGACCCAAACTGAGCCACAGTTTTATTCTGTCTGTTCAGAATTTGGCGTAATACCAGCCTGACATAAAAACTGAATGTGTTTCGAGGACTCAGACTGTGCATATGTAAGGGTACCAGGTTTGTGAAAATTCACAGGCTAAATGAACCAGAATTACAGATCACAGTATTTCCTGGATATAATAACGTAAGTTCACACGTGGGTAAAGCATTATTATGGCTATGGTCGATTGGGAAAACGCAGTTTGTGATGTTACCAGGTCATAAAATTTTTTGATGAATAAGAATATCTTCCTTAAAATTTGTAAAACGAAATACGTATTTACCTACTTGTTCTAGTGAATGTGTGAGCTGAGCAAAAATCTTGATTTGTATGCGAAAATGGAGCAAAGTTCTGTATAAATCACAGGGAAAAAGATATGGTATTGTTGTTGTTGTGATCTTCAGTCCTGAGAATGGTTTGATGCAGCTCTCCATGCTACCTTATCCTGTGCAAGCTTCTGCATCTCCAAGTACTTACTGCAACATACATCCTTCTGAATCTTCTTAGTGTATTCATCTCTTAGTCTCCCTCTATGATTTTTACCCTCCACGCTGCCCTCCAATGCTAAATTTGCGATCCCTTGATGCCTCAGAACATGTCCTACTAAACGGTCCCTTCTTTTTGTCAAGTTGTGCCACATACTCCTCCCCAATTCTGTTCAGTACTTCATCATTACTTATTTGATATGGTCTAAAGTGTATAAATGTTTGTGTGTTAATTAATCATTACATATAACAATGCGAGCCAGTTTTAGCTCAAGAAGATTTAGCTACGAAACGTCCGATGCGGCTCCATTACCGCTAACACAAGAATAACAAAAAAATGGTTCAAATGGTTCTGAGCACTATGGGACTTTACATCGGAGGTCATCAGTCCCCTAGAACTTAGAACTACTTAAAACTAACTATCCTAAGGACATCACACACATCCATGCCCTAGGCAGGATTCGAACCTGCGAACGTAGCAGTCGAGTGGTTCCACACTGAAGCGCCTAGAAACCCATAATAATAGCAAAATGTAACAATAAAATGCAGACAAAAACCACAGCTCCACTTCACAGCAGCCATTTCAAGCCAGTGTGCCACAGAAGCCAAATCCAAATATGATACTGTCCCATACATAGGCCCACTATCATACCAAATGGCAAACTTATTTAAAAAGAAAAATATCACAATCAGCTTTTCCATAAATAATAAATTACAACAAAAAGTAATCCATGATGTAAATACCTCCAAGAGCCCCTGCCGTAAACCAGGAATATGGATACTCAAATGCGATACATGCCCAAAATTCTACATTGGACAGACAGGCAGAAGTTTTGAAATTAGATACAAAGAACACATTGATGCTTTAAGACTTGGTAACTTGAACAAATCAGCATTTGCAGCCCATATTGCTAAAGAAGACTATTCAGTGGAAAACATTGAGAACAACTTAAAAATTTTACATCTAGTAGAAAATGGAGCCACTATGGATATATTACAAGAAATAGAAATACACACACACACACACACACACACACACACACACACACACACACACACACACACATACAAAAGCAGCACCCAAGACTATATCCTTAATGAACAAACAGAGTTAGCTAACACCCCTTTCCTGAATAATTTCCAAAAACTATTCTTCAACCTCCAAAGCAAATAACATTAGTACGCCTATCTGCAAATCAAGTAGCAAATTTTTATGTTACTATAATTCTCATGATGCTAAATGTAATTAAATAATGCACTATGTTACCTATACACTACAAAAAAAAAGAAAACCAGCTTTATAATTAATGTAACAGCATCAACTCAAAAAATCAATGTATCTGTACTAGTGTAAAAGGCATTTCAGTTGCGTAAGTGGATATATGATCCTTTCCAAACATAGGACATCTTGAAATGTTACTATATATCATAGCATCTTTGATACTCATATGTTTGTATGCTCTTTGTATGTATCAAAACATGTGGTGTGTGGTAGAAATCTTCTCAGCGACAAATCTAAAGTGTTCAGTGAGAAAAACTTACGTGTGCAACAATAAGAATGCAGTGTTAATGTATTCACATCTGTTGGACGAATGTTATGAAAACAAACACTCCAAACTGACATTTCACGTAAGTCACGCGCAACGAAAATCAGTAACGCAACCATCTGTGTGCTTATAATTATGTTTTATTTATATTTATGACAATTAATCTGTAAAAAACACACCACATATCATAAAGAAAGCGTGTAAACCGTCGGAAGATGAATCTTTAAACTCCGTCAATCCTATCTGGTGAGGATTCCACACCACACAGCAGTATTCTAAATGATGACCCACAAGTGTTGTGTAGGCAGCCTCCTTAGTAGATCTGTCACATTTTCTAAGTGTCCTGCCAAAAAAACGCAGTCTTTGGTTAGCGTTCCCCACAACATTTTCTGTGTTCCTTCCAATTTAAGTTGTTCGTAATTGTAATTCCTAGATATTTAGCTGAATTTACAGCATTTAGATTTGACTGACTTTTCGTGTTGCCGGAGTTTAACGGATTCCTTTTAACACTAATATGGATGACCTCACAGGTTTCGTTATTTACTGTCAACTGCTAATTTTCGTACCATACAGGTATCTTCTTCAAATCGTTTTGCAATTTGTTTGGATCTTCTGGAGGCTTTATTAGTCAATAAACGACAGCATCATCTGCAAACAATCTAAGAGGGCTGCTTAGATTGTGTCTCAGATCGTTTATATCGATGAGGAACACTACCTTGCGGAACGTCAGAAATCTCTTCCGTTTTACTCGATGACTTTCCGTTAATTACTACGAACTGTGACCTCTCTGATAGGAAATCAGGAATCCAGTCACATAACTGAGACTATATTTTAAAAGCACGCAATTACACAACAAACCGTGTGTATGGTACAGTGTCAAAAGTCTTCCGGAAATCCAGAAATACGGAATCAATCTGAAAACCCTTGTCAATAGTACTCAACACTTCATGCGTGTAAAGAAATACTTGTGTTTTGCAAGAAAGATGATTTCTAAATTCGTGTTGCCTGTGTGTCAATAGACCGGTTTCTTCGAGGTAATTCTTAATGTTCGTACACAATGTATGTTCCAAAATCCTGCTGCATATCGACTTCTAATGATAATAGCTTGTAATTAAGTGGATTACTCCTACTACCTTTCTTGAATATTGGTGTGACCTGTGCAACTTTCCAGTCTTTGGGCACGGATCTTTTGTGGAGCGAACGGTTGTATACGATTGTTAAATAAGAAGCTATTGAATCGGCATACTCTCAAAAGACTCCAATTGGTACACCGTCTTGACCAGAAGATTTACTTTTATTAAGTGACTAAAGTTGCTTCACTACTCCGAGGACAAGTTAATCATGTCGGCAGCTATTCTTGTTTAGAATTCTAGAATATTTAATTCCTCATCTTTGGTGAAGGAATTTCGAAAGACTTTGTTTAGTAACTATGCTTCTGCAACACTGTCGTCAATAGTAGCTTCATTGCCATCGCCCAGAGAAGACATTCTTTGTGTCTTGGCGCTACCATACTTCACATCCTATCAGAATCTCTTTATATTTTCTGCCAGGTTTCGAGCAAAGTTTCGTTGTGGAAATTATTATAAGCATCTAGCATTGAAGTCCGCGCTAAATTTCGTGCTTCTCTAAAAGTCACCACCAGTGACCATCTTGGAGATTTTGCGTCTGTTTAAATTAGGCATGTTAGACAATGAGAGTAAGTGGTCTACTTCTCACAACTTGAGGGCTTCCAATTATCTTAAACTAAGTGAATTTCTCACCAGTTGGAATTGAGGGTTAGCGAATTTTTTCAATATGATTTCCTAGCATTAGTGTATACACACAACAGGAGGAAAATGGGCCCCTAAGTTTCACGTAGGGGAACTGGCGTTAGGAGAAGGAGCATTGTGTGTGTGTGTGTGTGTGTGTGTGTGTGTGTGTGTGTGTGCGTGTGTGTGTGTGATGTTAGTGGCCATCTTGAATCCTGTAAGTAACCTCACTGTTATAATAATAGCTGATCTGAGTGAATAACAGCTTGGGAAAAACTTGTAAAATTGTTTGTCATGTCACTGGAAGGGTTACTTCCTACAGGGTGAAAAACATCATCATCTGACTCAGACTGGAATCCTTTGTCTAACAGATAGGTTTGGACTTTCAGGGTAAAAAATCACCTTCTGTCTTAGAACTGGTACACAGGGAGAGAGTTTACCTTGTCCTGTTTTTCGCAAATGACGGGGTTTGACCTGTGGAAGTAACAATCATCCTTTGTCTCAAGGGGAAAACCCAGGAAACATGGCAACAATGCAGCCTGTGCTCATATTCGAGGTTTGCCGTTGTGGATTATGAAGTCAGATGCACCTCTGTTCCATGTCAGCCACAATGAATTCTATATTTACCACCAGTGACCTACTTCACCAATAAGATAATGCACCATTTTTTATTTCTGAAATTCCCAGCAATTTGTACCTAAGACAACAGCCCTGCTTACACAGTGACATCATAGGACTGGGGGGAAATCTTTGTAGCATAACTGGACTATTTTTAAATTTCTCGCCAAAATTAGAATTTTGCTACATTTTATGACTGGGGAAATTGTTCTTCGTCAGAGAGATAGGGGGAAGTGGAGACATACGAAAAATCAGCTGCCTGCATGCTAAAAATTATAATGCATATGTATAGTTTTGTGCATACCACCATCTCTAGTATTTTGTAACATGACATCGTCAGTTTTGGTGCACAAAATTTCACTTCTTAAAGCCAAGGAATAGTTTCACATTTAAAAAGTTTCGGGGATTATATTTTCACACGTTAGAGCCAAGGGGAGCATATAAGATTGCACGCTATTGTGTTCCAAATTTCACTGTCAATAAATAGCAGAAGGGCAAGTGTTAGTATGGGAGGAGGATGTCGCACAAGAAATGAATTCATGGCGGGACGAATAAAACAAATCAGAAGGCTGACAACTAAAAGAAAAAAGTGAAATGAAATAAAAGAAAGGGTAAAAAATCCATGTCTACTTGCCTGTGTCGTATCTGTCTCCTGGATGGTCAAGGGTATCAGCGATCAGTACAGACACTAGTGGAAGTTCTAAGACCATATTGCAGACCTCGTCCAGCTTCGGGTCGTGCTCCGGACGAACAAGCAAAGTGGTGCAGCACTTCAACACTGCAGTTGTATACGCAAAGATCACAATAAAATCCCTTTCCACACATCCTCATTTACGTTTTTTTGTGGTTTTCTTATAGCGAGAGAAGAGAATGCCGAGTGAGATCATTTGTGAAGGACGCAACAGCCTTACACCCTTAGTCTTTTCTTGCTAGAGCATGGGCTCCGTCTCGAATAACAGATCGTCGACGGGACATAAAAACTCGAATTTTTGTTTTTTTCCATAATTCCAGAGCAAGCTGCGTAGTCGACATTGTGCTATAATCGTTTAAGAACGAGATGACAAATTATAGTCAACTTCAGAGACCAAACTAGCACTCTCATGGCCAAACCTGCAGAGGCTCCTAGAGCCGTCTCATCGCTCATAAACATTGACATTGCTTGTGTACGGACATCCAATATCATTTACGTCACCAAGGACATGTACAATATGTTCCCTGGAGAGGACAAGCTGTGTTCCGCCGCGCCTGTTGACACGTTTTTCTCTTTCGCCAGAGTATTGGATTTTAGATTCATGAAGACACAGTGGATGACAGTACATGGACCTTACAAGAAGTGTGTATCCTGAAAGAAATGCCCCTCTCTTCCAGTGGTTTTGATTTTGTTAGAGACATTGATCTATAAAAACGATTTAGGAGACAATGTGAGCAACCGCCTTAGGTTGTTTGAGGATGACGCTGTTGTTTATCGACTACGAAAGCCATCAGAAGATCAAGAAAAAAAATTGCAAAACGATTTAGAAAAGATATCTGTATGGTGCGAAGACCAGCAATTGACCCTAAGTGTGAGGTCATCCACATTATTGCTAAAAGGAATCCGATAAAGTGTTGCTACACGAAAAGCCCGTCAAATCTAAAGACCGTAAATTCAACTAAACACCTAGGAATTACGATTACGTACAACTTAAATTGGAAGGAACACATAGAAAATGCTGTGGGGTAGGCTAACCAAAGACTGCGTTTTATTGGCAGGACACTTAGAAAATGTAGCAGATCTACTAAAGAGACCACCTACACGACGCTTGTCCATCCTCTTTTAGAATCCTGCTGCGCGGTATTGGATCCTTACTAGACAGGACCGACGGAGTATATCGTAAAAGTTTAAAGAAGGTCAGCACGTTTTGTATTATCGCGAAATAGGGGAGAGAGTGTCACTGAAATGATATATCATTTGGGGTGGACATCATTAAAACAAAGTCGTTTTTCGTTGTGGCGGAATCTTCTCACGAAATTTCAATCACCAGCTTCCTCCTCCGAAAGGGGAAATATTTTGTTGAGACCGAGCTACATAGGAATAAATGATCATAATGAAAAAATAATGAAAACAGGAGCTCGTATGGAAATATATAGGTGTTCTTTCCGCTCGCTTGCCGAGATGAAATAATAGATAATTATTGTGAAGGTGGTTCAATGAATCCTATGCCAGGCACATAAATGTAATTTGCTGAGCATCCATGTAGGCGGAGATGTAGATGTACACGGCAGCTATTTGCGCATCTTATTCGCATATCCGGTAACTAGTCAGCAACTGTGAAATGTCTGACGTGTTAAATCTGCTAACTGTGCCTTATCTTCCAGGTCTTCATAATGTCATCTTCCAACAAGATGACACACGACCGCGTTTCGTCCATGCTCTCCTGACGTACGCAAAAAGGAAGGAAGGCTTGGTTTAAAGTTCCGTCGACATCGAGGTCATTAGAGACGGAGCAAAAAATTGGTTCAAATGGCTCTGAGCACTATTGGACTCAACTTCTGAGGTCGTCAGTCACCTAGAACTTCGAACTTCTTAAACCTAACTAACCTTAGGACACCACACACATCCATGCCCAAGGCAGGATTCGAACCTACGACCGTAGCGGTCGCGCTGTTCCAGACTGTAGAGCATAGAACCGCTCGGCCACTCCGGCCGGCAGACGGAGCAAAAGCACGGATTGTGTCAAGGATGGGGAGGGAAATCAGCAATGCCTTTTCAAAAGACCCATCCCGGCATTTGCCTGGAGCGACTTAGGGAAATCGCGGAAAAAATAAATCTGGACGGCAGGACGTGGGTTTGAATCGTCGTCCTCTTGAATGCGAGTCCAGTGTGCTAACCAATGCACGACCTCGCTCGGTTCATGTTTGTCAATGCCAAAGATGGTTAATTGTTGTCCTAGCCTCACTTTCTCTAAATCTCGCACCTACTGAGCCGAGAAACTGTCACACCACACTTTGCAGACAACGATTGACGATTTCCGACAAACTGTTAAAGCAGTATGGACTAATGTACCTGTATCTGTCATCGAAGCTGAAGTGGACTCGTTGCTCAGCTACTGGAGGTGGCGAATCCCTCTACTAATTTTTTTGCACAGTGTAAAATCCTAAAAATCACATACAAATTTAATCAACTTTTCGCCCTACTACGTTGAATACACGCAATAAGTAAAAGTTCATTATTTGCTATCCTTCGTAATGTTGCAGTTTCAATGGCCATCATTGTATTTTGTGAAGAGTAATGGTCCTATAATAGGTTCTTCAGGTACGCCCTAAGCTCCTGGCATTTCTGAATTTATCTGTAGAAAGAGCCTTGCTGTGTGAGGCTGACACAGTAACAGTGCAAAAGTAGATTTTTGTGTGGTATTTTAGTATTCACATCTGTTTTAATTCAAGCTGTGTGTGCAGTAAGACAAATGACTGTCGAGCTGAGCCCAAGTTCTGACCACTGGTCAAGTAGAATATCTTAAGCGCAGATAAAGGTGAAACGTAATTCTAGATGACCGTCAGCTGTTTATTTTCATGCTCAGTGCTACCGGTTTCGATTAGCAGACCATTATCAAACCGAAGCAAAGCGTAACCATCTTGTCACTACAGCATTTGAATTGAACAACTTCGATGTGGGTAGAAAAACACAGCTTCTGCTAGCAAAAATAATCTCCAAAAGACACATGTATGTAGAAGATGCACACAAGACGATTATACATTCCAAATGAAGTATGAGATCTTATATTAGTCTCATGTGGTTAAAATACCAGTCTTACTCAGATGTGCTATTGTAGTCAGAATCAGTCAAATGTACTTGCACAGATCAACAAAACTTTAATGATGAGATAGATAAATTAGCATTACATATTATGTGCTCGGTAGAAATGAATGAAAGTGAGGAATCTTGCTGCTGTGAGGTCTTCCTGTCATGCACAGAAAGTTGGAAGCCACATGGCGTGAGGTCAGCGTAACTACAGCTTCAATGGTGCTGGCCTGGCAACACGAGGCAGTTGGAGGAACGGCAAAACATGGTGTGTGTCAATCATCGAGCCGTTACGGTTCACTGTGGTGGTGTTCTTCGCTACAGCATAGCCCAGAGACAATATTTGGATGGATTCACAAGAGTGTAACCCAGCATTTTTGATATTGCTCACAGTATTGCTTTACAAGAATGAGAAGCATTCCGGACCACATGTACTGCTGCCCTCACAAGAGGAGGTGAGCCCTCGCTTCTGACTACAGCAGCAGATGACCACTAAGTTGTGCAACAGGTAAGAATTTACCAACATGAAACAGGGTGTGCAATTACAACCTGATTTAACGGTATTACAAGGCACGCCCTCTCATGGGGCACACTGGCACGGAGACTACGTAAGGATGGTCTGTTTGCGCAACGACCAGTATGTTATGTTCCGTCGACTAACGCACATGGGCAGAGGGTCTCGACCAGCGGGGAGTGGTCTTCTAGGATGAGAGCAGACTCAGAGTCTGAGCAGTGACTCTGGACGTGCCCTCATACGTGGAAAGGTGGGAACATGTAATGCACACAGGAACATTCTCGAATATGAGGTTTTGGTTTGCTTGGTGTTATTATGTGGGGAAGCATGAAGTTGTATGAGCGTAGTGACCTCCAGATTTTTGAACACGTTACACCCACTGATCAACGGCCTTCCCATTCCCCAGCCTTAAATCCTATCGGGCACTGTGGAATGCGTCGGGGAGAAGGACTGCAGCACGACCACATCCACCAACGAACATCCAGCAATTGTAAACCGCACTGATGGAGAAACGGAAGGCCCCATCACTGGAACTCCTTACCTATAGTAGATTAGATTCAGTTTTCGATCCATAGACCCAAAAATGAGAAGATTCTCCTGAATGTGGAACAAGTCAGAAATTTTAACATAAAAAACATGAAAGATTCTCACTATCCTGATCATTTGTCAGGGGATTGTCAAAATAGGTAAATACATTATAGTAAACTGAACCTGCTAATATTTACAGGATTAAAACTCTGTCGGAATTATATATAGTTATGCACTTTTAATAAATTTATCAAACACAGAATACCTAATCATGACTGCTGTGACGAACTGCTGTCAGCTGGCCGCTGTGGACGAACGGTTCTAGTCGCTTCAGTCCGGAACCGCGCTGCTGCTACAGTCGTAGATTCGAATCCTGCCTCGGACATGGATGTGTGTGATGTCCTTAGGTTAGTTAGGTTTAAGTAGGTCTAAGTCTAGGGGACAGATGACCCTAGATATTAAGTTCCATAGTGTTTAGAGCCATTTGAACCATTTTTTAAACTACGGTAAACATGAAATGTTGGTCTAACAGTCCCTGTTAAGAAATGCATCAGTACAGTGGAAGGAATTGCCTATCAGAAAGTCTTTCAAACTCTGTATAAACTGTGCTTTATCTCAAACCAATTTCTTTTAAAATGTGTGTTCCTAAATACTGGATCCCTTTCTGGACGAAGTTAAGTGACTTTAGGTCTTTATGGAGATTGATCTTATTCCTAGTATGTATACTACGTATTGAGCAATGGCTGGAAACAGAGATATATTACTTCCAAAAAAAATTCATTAAGGAATAAATATACTGAGAAGCAGCGGTTAGAAACAGCGTTCCTTGAACAGGTTTCTACATGATGTTCTTGAATTTAGACCACAAATGAGGCTTATTAACAGGCTTTTACACGCTAAAATCGATTGCTCGGTTTGAGCGTTATCCCAGAATATGATCCCATATGACATAATACAATGAAAGGATGCAAGTTATTTTTTTAAATTTTTATACCTATTACGTCTGACATCATTCTCACTGCAAATACCTACTTGTTTAAAAGCTACAGAAATTCGGTGATATGCCCTTCCCAACTGAATTTATCATCGAGTTGTAACCCCGGAAATTTAACACTGTCAATCTCTTCGGTCTTCACGTCTTCATATGTTATGCACATGCTAGAAGTAAGTCTCTTACAGGATCTGAACAGCAAATACTGAGTCTTTTCGAGGTTTAATGACAGTAAATTAGCTTTAAACCATTTATTAATGTCAGTGAAAATCTCATTATCAGCCATTTCTAAATCTGTATTTGTCTAGCTACTTATTGGGACGTTTGTATCTTCTGCAAACAAAACCAACTTAGCGTGTGGCAAAGTAACGTAAGAGGGGGCATGGTGTAGACTGTAGAGTATGCACTGCCGTCCCTGGCGAGTACACATCGTATTAAGAACTGTGTACCGGCTTCTGTAATGACCTAGGGACCATCATTAATCATGCCGATTTCAGTGTAACTATTGCTTTTCAATAAAAGTGTCATTTCTGTTTGGCTCATTGCATCTTTTTTCAGTTACCTTCTGTTCTGCAATGTTGCTGTTCTTCCTACACTATGTGATCAAAAGCATCCGGAACCTGGCTGAAAATGACTTACAAGTTCGTGGCACCCTCCATCGGTAATGCTGGAATTCGATATGGTGTTGGCCCATCCTTAGCCTTGATGACAGCTTCCACTATCGCAGACACGCGTTCAATCAGGAGTTGAAAGTTTCTGGGGGAACGGCACCCCATTCTTCACGGGGTGCTGCACTGAGGAGGTATCGATGTCGGTCGGTGAAGCCTGGCACGAAGTCAGCGTTCCAATACATCTCAAAGGTGTTCTATAGGATTCAAGTCAGGACTCTATGCAGGCCAGTCCATTACAGGGATGTTATTGTTGTGTAACCACTCCGCACAGGCCGTGCATTATGAACAGCTGCTCGATAGTGTTAAAAGATGCAAGCGCCAACACCAAATTTCTCTTCACCACTGGGAAGCAAGAAGGTGCTTAAAACATCATTGTAGGCCTTTGCTGTGATAGTGCCACGCAAAACAACATAGGGTGCAAACCCCCTCCATGAAAAACACGACCACACCATAACACCACACCTCCGAATTTTACTATTGTCACTCCACACGCTGGCAGATGACGTTCACCTGGCATTCGCTATACCCACACCCTGCCATCGGATCGCCACATTGTGTACCGTGATTCGTCACTCCACATAACGTTTTTCCACTGTGCAATCGTCCAACGTTTACGTTCCTTACACCAAGCGAGGCGTCGTTTGTCATTTGCCGTCGTGAGGTATGGCTTATGAGCAGCCGCTCGACCATGAAATCCAAGTTTTCTCACCTCCCAAATAACTGTCATAGTCTTGCAATGGATCCTGGTGCAGTTTCGAATTCCTGTGTGATGGTCTGGAGAGATGTCCGCCTATTACTCACGACCCTCTTCAACTGTCGGCGGTCTCTGTCAGTCAACTGACGAGGTCGGCCTGTACGCTTTTGCGCTTTTGTCCCTTCACATCCTAACTTCACTATCACATCGAAAATAGAGGACGTAGGGATGTTTAGGAGAGTGGAAATATCTCATACAGATATTTGACACAAGTGCACAAGTGACACTCAATCACTTGACCACGTTCGTAGTCCGTGAGTTCCGTGGAGCGCCCTATTTTTCTGTCTCACGATGTCTAATGACTACTTAGCTCGCTGATATGAGTACCTGGCAGTAGGTGGCAGCACAACACATCCAATATGAAAAAGATATGTTTCTGGGGGCGTCCGGATACTTTTGATCACATAGTGTATGTGTAGTCCAAGATACATTGAGATTTGTTACTTGGCAGCGATACATAGGGGGGGGGGGGGGGGGGGGGCGGGTCACTTTCGTCCTCAAGTTTTGCTAACCAGTTGTAAGCTATCTATAGTAAGTGACATTAATGAATATAATGTATATTCTTTCTCTCAGATCTTTGTCCTCGTGTAACATGTGCTCTAGATATCGTATTTAGCTGCTGAGGAATACGGACTGTTGGTTCCGGGCATGTGAACAGTGTCGTAAAACAAAACTTTAAACTTAAAGAAATACAGAAATTGAAACAATGAAAAGTAATCTAATTAAATGCCAAAAGTAACTAATTGTTTACTCAGTGAAAGCTATTTAACTGAAACTCAGTATAGGAGTGCATTATGAGAGCTGTGCGAAGTAAAGCGTAATTTCTAACCTGACATAAAAAAGAAAGTGCTATACTCGGAAGATAAATAACTGTCTGAGATTACCTACACTGTTAACTGTAAATTAATCTCATTGGTTACCAGAACACCTGACAGGACTAACTAGGAGCTGTTTCCTCATAAGAATGCCAACTGTGATCTGCCCTGAAATGAAAATAATGTACCTCAAGGTTAGCATGTTGTTTTGTGCCTGGTGTACTGAATTCCTCGAAAGCAAGTAGCAATCAGAAGATGCAGCAGCTAATGGAAAAATAAGCTATTCACCATAACAGTTGTTTTTTGCTTGTCAGAAACAATATGTGGCTTCATTAGCGCAAGGTTGAATGCACACTCGATAAAATATTGAAAACTTTACTAAACTTCAATGACAGAGGAGGGTTTCACTTAAAGAAGACGTTCATGAAGAACTGAACTCAGATTATTGTTATAAAAGGCTATACAAAGTGAGAAGAGGCTAACAACTGCGAAATTCTCTCAATACAAAAATTACAGGCATTCCCACCAGTTGCGCAATTTGTGACATAATGAAAACAAAGAGATCAAATTAACGCTAATCATGAATGTTATTCGTTACCTGAGGGACAAAGATTTTCTTCAGTTAACAGTTCTGACTGTAACACCCCATCTGTCACTTATCTGGTTTTGGTGTGCCTTCACCACAGGTACACTGACTAGCAGATCAACAGAGAGTGCAGAACTGCTGCAATGTCGGATAATGCAAAGAAAGTAATAAGGCCCTGTGACTCCTGATTGAAATTCGGTGGCAGTGTTGACATTAATTGATTCAGAATTGATCCCTTTTAATTAAAAGGGGTGCACATTGATGTTATATTCAGGTATTGAACACCAGATGCAAATGTTGAACATAAAATTAATTAAGAAAGTGACTTGGGATTTCAACTACTTGATTGAAAACAGATACAGACGATTAGCACAGATTTATTTTAACTCACGACCTTCAATCATCACATTACATGACTCTCCTAACAGGCACTGGTAATAAATTGCGTTTGCGTGGAGTAAAGCGCGATAAATCAAAAGTAATTCCTATCGACTGACCCAGGCGTAAAGCGAAGTGCGAGAAGAATTCTACAATACACGGCCCATGAAACCCTCGTGGAAACTTTGCCGACGTGTTCCAACAAATTAATCAGTGGCCGGAGCGGGAGCAATATCACCGAATACAGCGGGGCGGAGCGGCGTCGTTGTGCGGACGTCGGTCCACCTCGCGGTGTTGCAAGGCTGCGCTCGTCTATTCACTCCTTCTGCTCCTAATATGACTTCCTCACTGTGAGGAGGTTCGGGTGGAAGTTTGTGGCCTGTTGGCCTTTACTCCCCTGGGAATTTTTTAGGATTTTCTGTCTATACTGTTGGATTGAATCTGGACTGGCAAGGAGCGCCGGTGGCCTATTTCTTGGTCTTGTCGATATGACGACTTTTCTTCTTCTTCTTGCTCGGTGCAGAGGGCTCTGCCTCGGTTGGGGTCCCGTGCATACGGATTCCCTCTTTATCATACTCTCCGTTGACCAGAGAGATGATGATGCAGCGCATTTGCAGCTCTGTGAATATAGCGTAGGAATCAGTCAGGTTGAATTCCTCCCTAGAAAGACCAATAAGGCCTTCTGGGTACCCAAGTGGCTGATGTGGGAGTGGAGGTTTGGGATGGTTGGGAGGAACGAAGGGATAAGGGTTGTCGTGGTGGGGGTATGTGCCATCGCGAAGTGACCCAGCGATCTTCTTCGTTACAGCGCTTGCGCTGTACATATCTGGGAGCGGGAGGAATGGAGCTTCTTCCCACTCTTTTTCTTGCGCTGCTACCTCGGTGTCCTCCTTGTGCTGTGTCGCCTCCCCTTCGGCAGGCTCGTCGGTCTGCGTGGCCACCGTCGCGAACTCCTTCTCACGTGAAGGAGTCGTCTGGGTGGCGGTGTCTTCAGTTGTGGCGGGAACTTCTTTGGCTGAGCGAAGCTCCTGCGTCAGCACAGCAATCTGACGCCGAGCTTCGCCCGGTTCCGCCAGCATGGCCGCCCTCTCTTCCGCCATGGCAGATTTGGAGGCGGACATCGCTTCTTGTACGGCGTCGTTAAGGCGCCTGGTGACGACGTCTTCCGTGCAAGTGACCACCTCTTCGTGTGTGGTGGTCACTTGCTTCTGCTTCATCTTCTCCGGCCCGCGCCAATTTCTTCTGTAGGCGCAGGAACGAGCGTTGGCCGCATGTGCGCCGCCGCAGTTGGCGCAGGTACAGGGGGCGTCCTTCTGCTTTTTGCAGTCGCGTGTGTCGTGTGCTTGCGCACACTTCAAGCACGCAACTGCTCCGCTGCAGTGCTTGGCGACGTGGCCAAGCTTTTGGCAACGAAAGCACTGCGCTGCAGTCTTCCTCTTCTTCTTGCCGGGTGTCCCTGCTAGCGTGAGCAGCAACTCCGCCAAGGCAGCAGCTTTGCGTCCCCTTCCGCGTCCCGACATCACGAGTGGCAACAGCGACAATCAGCTATGCGTACCTCACCGCAGCGTGAGCGGGAATGATTCGCTCCTAGCTATCTTGCTCAGTATGTAGCTGAACCAAAACTTCCTATCTCCGAGCTTAATCGTTCCATTTCTGGTTACTTCCCTGGGATAAACTAGCCTCCAGTAAATCGATGCGTTTCCACAAAGTTTTCATTTCGCGTGAATTACTTTAAAACCATCACCCGACAATGATTGTACCAATATGTCCATACTATACCATCTACAAGATGCATTGTGCCTTGTCATTCATTTTGTTCAGCCCTACTGTTCGCTCAACGTGAGTTAGGTGATCTTTAATTACTTCATGTAAGGGGCATAGCTCTTGCCATCTTACAGAGCCCCTCTCTTCAAATCAATTTTGTAGTACAGGTGGTGCCTCCTATGGCGTTACCACGTGTGGTAAAAAATTAATATCTCCATAACTGGTATTTTTCATCCATTCACGTGAGTAGTTACGGGCAATTGATTAGTTCTGCCTTCTCTCTGATGCACAATCCCGTGCATTCTTAGGGTATCTGCCTTCAATGACTTGATTTACTTTTAAATACGTTGTCATTATTTAGTCTAATTTTACTTTAATCTCTGCCGATTCCTGAGACAATTATTGGTCAGAGTACTCAAAAGAAAACTACAATTATATTACAAGGACACACGTCGCAAAGGGCAAATACACATTTTTAAGCACCTCTGTGCTTGTCATTTGAATGGCAAGACCCGCAATTATAACTTAAGGTACATTCACTCTCAGCTATCCATCCCTACTCAACTTAAATTACTAAAAACATACATGAACAATATTCATGTAACATTTTGTGAACTTGATAGTAGTTGCTCTCATTAAATTATATGTGAACGCCCGTTTGACATCCACACTGACACACTCTCACACACGGCACAAGTTTCTTGCAGGAACGTAAGTGACATTAGTTCTGACTAGCAAGTTGAGGGATGGCTAACGACTGAGAAGAGAGCAACGTCGATTACAGAGACGGCGCCACAGGCGCCCGCATCTTCTTGAGGCAGGATGGCTCTCACCTAAGAGCTCGTTGTTGACATCTTGTCCGACAGGCGGCACAAGACCCCACCATCTACGATCGGTGACCTCTCGCAGCTCATCCACAGGTCATTGCTCCTTCTATAGACGTTTTAGGGCAAGGAAGGGACTGTGATCAGACAAGAGCCTATTTTTTGCTCAGGCCCTCTAAGTTGGTGTCATTCGGCACAAAAGGTAGTCTGGGCTGTCGCTCCACCTGACGTGGCGAGCAACAAATATAGAAACCTTCTTGGACCTCATCATTGCTGCCCCAGATCCATCGCGTGTACAGAGACCGGGACCGACCTCTTTGTTGTACACAGAGGTGCTGGATCTCACCTCTCCTTGGCTGCTGAGTTAACCCCCAGCCCCGTCGATTCAGGGCGTGGTCTGCATGCCATCACGATCGTCAGCTGTGTGCTCCCCTCATTGCTGTCGTCCTCGTTCCTTGTCACCACGTGTGTGGTGTGACATGTGTCGTAGCTTCAACTCCCTCTTGCTCAGTTACGCCACCGTAACACACTAAGACAACTAATTACAGTACATGGAAAGTTCTCATGCTTAACCATCAGTACCATATATTTTTTTAAAGACAGTAAGCTTGTTTCATTACAAAAGGAATAATTTTACTTGTTTGTAAATCAACTTCAGGATCAATTAAAATAGAAATGTAACACGACTGTTTTTTTATACATAAACATAAAAATGTACAAGACAACTTGCTTCACAGTCGTGCACACACACACACACACACACACACACACAGACACACAATCAGGGGATAGGGAATCATGATTACGTGGACAGGATCCCATCACCATTTCCAACTACCAATTCCTACGTCCAACACGATGTTGGCCAAACCGACTACGAATCTACTATTTACTACTTGTTATCTCTAATCTTGTTTTTTCTCCTGAATTCCCTATGTGGCAGACGTCGCTCTTATTGTGCCTGCGACATGTATAAAACACAACAAACTTAGTCATGTGTCAGTCTTACCAAGATTTTTGTTGGAAGTTTGGTGAGCGTCCTTCATCGTGTTCTATTGCGACACTTCTTCTCTCCTCTATTTTCTTCCCGTTTTCTCCTTTTGTCACGAATGGTTTTAAAAGGCCTGTGAACATGTTTCGGATTAGCAATGTCACAATGGCACAACATAAATATAGCTCACTGCTCACACTCGCAGTTGTTACACTATCTTGGTAGCAACGAGTATTTCTGGCGTACTAATGCTGCTGGTGCGTCCTCGTAACGACCTACGGAGCTGGCCACCTCAAATATGTTCTCCAATGACGGAGATACAATTACGGGGAACTTTTCTGTAATTTACAGAGTTCCTAATCTGTCCTTTTCTAGGGGTAAGCCCAGAAATACTTGTTTTCCATTCTTTAATCATGAGTTTTTACAAAATACTCTAGTGCACTTCACTTTCACAACATCGACGGGCGAGATATCATTATTAATAGCAAAAAACGCAAAATATCGGCACATATAAACGAGACATTCTACTACTAAGATCAGTACATACATAAACAAAGAATACACTTTAGAAGAAAAATCCTTATTCTAAGCTTATATTTACTAGGTCCGCGCTCTGGTCTAGTCATTGGTAATCCTGCCCGTTAAGGTGGGATGAACCAGGCTTCGGAGGGCGGACTTCGACCTCTTCCTGGTTGTTATTTTGGTAACCATTATTCCTGTTTCTTCCCGATTGCTGGTTACCGCCCCAAGTCCTTTGTATTTATTATGTTGCACCGGAGAGTGTCGCTCTTCTTCCGTGTACCTTCTTTTCGAGTTCCCATTACTCTTATCTTGATTGTGGACGTCGTAGTTCGGCACTGGCCTACTATCCCTCTGAGGTCCACTGTTGCGACGGTTGTTATTTTGTTCACGCTGTCTGCGTTTCTCCCGCGCCTGTTCTTCTTGAAATGCAAATTCCAGTTCGTGCAAAATGCCCTTAAATACCTCAGTATCGCTACCACAACTACCGGCAAGTAATTGTTGGTACGAGATGGGAAGTTTCATGTAGCATTATCTGATGATTTCCGCACCGCTACATGGGTTGTCTAGGTACTGGTTCCTTTTTGTCATATTTTCAATAAATTTGACCGGACTCCGGTATCCTGCCCCTTCCATATCTCTGGACATCATATTTCTTATTTGATCCTTTCTTGGGTTTCTTTAGACCAATACTTGCCTAAGAAGGCATTTTTGAATTCTTCGAACGCTACCCTCGTCTTCGCTTCATTTCCCATGTACTCAGCGGTCGCGCCCTCCACATGGGAGCACACAAAATCCAGCTGGTACATCAATGGTCAGTGTGGGGGCAACGATAACTCGAACTGTCCCATAAAAGTTTTTGGATGTAAGCTATTACCTTCGTTCAAATGCTTCTGAGCACTATGGGACTTAACATCTATGGTCATCAGTCTCCTAAAAGTTGGAACTACTTAAAATTAACTAACCTAAGGACAACACACAACACCCAGACATCACGAGGCAGAGAAAATCTGTGACCCCGCCGGGAATAGAACCCGGAAACACGGACGCGTTACGCGAGAACGCTACCGCACGACCACGAGATGCGGGCTATTACCTTCGTCCTTGTAGTAATGGAATTTTCGGACTGACACAAAATGCTTGCAGTCAAACTGGTCATCATTCCAGTTATCATTTCGCCCATTCTTACGATTCGTATGAACTTCGAAACGTGGACTAATTCGTTCCGACACGCTATCGCCATCTCTCCCCTTCTGTATGTTCGACAGTTGTTCGGTACATTTAAGCAGCCGACAGAAAATGTGCTCACTGGACAGCTGCGCGCTGTCCGTGTTTACCTCGGTCGTTGCCTCAGAGCTGTGAATCAAGGCGTGGCTCCCGTTGCTTATAGCGTCAACTTTGTCACACCGTGAAGTGGTTGTCTGTGTTCCGGCAAGTGACTGTTCAGTCGACGCAATAATTACACCCTTCTCCTTTCCTAAAGTCTCTGTAATGAGACGTTTTACCTCGTCCTCTTAATTTCTTTATAATATCGCCTTCTCCTCTTTCAACATCTCGTTAGGCCGTATGTCCGGTTGCTCTTGCTGCTTTTCTTCGACACGTTTTATCCGGCTTTGTAGCCTTGATAACATGACCTTTCCTACTTTTGCCGTGCTTTGCGTGGAGTCCCGAGTTTCTCTCGCTATTTTTCTTACACTTTTCGCAATTAATTTGGCCTCAATTGCCGTTCGTTTGATGATGGCAACCTCTTTCTCTATTTTGACGCCGAGATTCTTTACCTCCTCTTTTACTTCCGTATGAACTTCTGTGAGCCTATAGTTCAGCTCCGAATTCGCCTCTTTAATTTCGGCATTACGGTTCTCTTTCATCTCTGAATTCGCCTTTTTTATTTGGGCATTAACGTTATCTTTCAGCTACGAATTCGCCTTTTTAATTTCGGCATTACGGTTGGCGCCCTGCTCTAAGTTCACCTTTTGCATCTGTTGCAACAGGTCCGCATTTTGATCCTCGTCCTTTTGTGGTTGAAAATGCGACTCTTCTCCTCTGTTCTGAGGAACCCTTCGATATCCGCGCCCCCGTCGGATCATTTGTGAATGAATCGTTTGATAATGGTCGGACACCGTTTTGTTCCAACACACTCTGGCTTTCTAGGCTGGATCTTCCATACTTATGGATTAATACTGTACACCCTACGTCCCCTGAGCCCTCAGTTTCACTGCCTGAATCATCGTCTTTGCTACTCAGCGGACTAAACCAGTCGTGAGACGCAGTTTCAGGAAGTTGCAAGTCGCGTTCGTTACGCTCATCGGTAGAGCTTTCCCTACTATCACCCATGTTCTTCCGAGTAACAGTCTTATTATATTCTGCCGTTAACTTGGCTTTTCCCCGCGTTATCATTTGCACTTTTATGTCACACGAAAACTCAAAACACAAGTACCCCTTACACTCGATGATTAGATAAGGCAAAACATATATCAGGACACAAATTGTTACACTGGGTGTGAGCAGTGACCCAACAAATAGTTCATGAAGCATTCCCCCAAAGCGGCTAGTACCAATAATTGTGTTCTGTGTGCTCAGCATCTGCTGGGTACGGCACTGCACATCACAAGTACTCCAACAAATCACAAATATATTGCATAGGCACCTATAAATGTCAATTTGAAAGGACAGCACATGAAGAAGATAAGGTAACTTATTGTAACTAATTCTACCCGGTTTTTTTTCAATTAAAAATGGCTAATCAATGTATCTGGTGGGAAAATTTCTTTCCCAAGACTACTTCCTAGCAAATCCCGAAGTAGCATATCCTGGCATGGGTCAGCCATATGTAACACCCCACCCATCACTTATCTGGTTTTGGTGTGTGTTCACCACAGGTACACTGACTAACAGATCAACAGAGAGTGCAAAACTGCCGCAATGCCGGATAATGCAAAGAAAGTAATAAGGCCCTGTGACTCCTAATTTAACTGTGATGGCTGTGTTGACATTAATGGATTCAGAATTGATCCCTTTTAATTAAAAAGGGGTGCACTTTGATGTTATATTCAGCTATTGAACACCAGATACAAATGTTGAACATATAATTAATTAAGAAAGTGACTTGGGATTTCAACTAATTGATTGAAAACAGATGAAGACGATTAGCACAGATTTAATTTAACTCACGACCTTCAATCATCACATTACATGACTCTCCTAACAGGCACTGGTAATAAATTGCGTTTGCGTGGAGTAAAGCGCGATAAATCAAAAGTAATTCCTGTCGACTGACCCAGGCGTAATGCGAAGTGCAAGAAAAATTCTGTAATACACGGCCCACGAAACCCTCGTGGAAACTTTGTCGACGTGATCCTACAAATTAATCAGTGGCCGGGGCGGGCGCAATATCACCGAATACAGCAGGGCCGAGCGGCGGCGTTGTGTGGACGTCGGCCCACCTCGTGGTGTTGCAAGGCTGCGCTCTTCTATTCACTCCTAGCTATCTTCAAGCTCAATCATTCCATTTGCTAAGTCCTAAATTTCAGAGATGCGGAGCGGCGGCGTTGTGCGGACGTCAGCCCACCTCGTGGTGTTGCAAGGCTGCGCTCTTCTATTCACTCCTAGCTATCTTCAAGGTCAATCGTTCCATTTGCTAAGTCCTAAATTTCAGAGATGCGGAGCGGCGGCGTTGTGCGGACGTCAGCCCACCTCGTGATGTTGCAAGCCTGCGGTCTTCTATTCACTCCTAGCTATCTTCAAGCTCAATTGTTCCATTTGCTAAGTCCTAAATTTCAGAGATGCGGAGTGGCGGCGTTGTGCGGACGTCAGCCCACCTCATGGTGTTGCAAGCCTGCGCTCTTCTATTCACTCCTAGCTATCTTCAAGCTCAATCGTTCCATTTGCTAAGTCCTAAATTTCAGAGATGCGGAGCGGCGGCGTTGTGCGGACGTCAGCCCACCTCGTGGTGTTGCAAGGCTGTGCTATTCTATTCACTCCAAGCTATCTTCAAGGTCAATCGTTCCATTTGCTAAGTCCTAAATTTCAGAGATGCAGAGAGGCGGCGTTGTGCGGACGTCAGCCCACCTCGTGGTGTTGCAAGGCTGCGCTCTTCTATTCACTCCTAGATATCTTCAAGGTCAATCGTTCCATTTGCTAAGTCCTAAATTTCAGAGATGCGGAGTGGCGGCGTTGTGCGGACGTCAGCCCACCTCGTGGTGTTGCAAGGCTGCGCTCTTCTATTCACTCCTAGCTATCTTCAAGCTCAATCTTTCCATTTGCTAAGTCCTAAATTTCAGAGATGCGGAGCGGCGGCGTTGTGCGGACGTCAGCCCACCTCGTGGTGTTGCAAGCCTGCGCTCTTCTATTCACTCCTAGCTATCTTCAAGCTCAATCGTTCCATTTGCTAAGTCCTAAATTTCAGAGATGCGGAGCGGCGGCGTTGTGCGGACGTCAGCCCAGCTCGTGGTGTTGCAAGGCTGCGCTCTTCTATTCACTCCTAGCTATCTTCAAGCTCAATCGTTCCATTTGCTAAGTCCTAAATTTCAGAGATGCGGAGCGGCGGCGTTGTGCGGACGTCAGCCCACCTCGTGGTGTTGCAAGCCTGCGCTCTTCTATTCACTCCTAGCTATCTTCAAGCTCAATCGTTCCAGTTGCTAAGTCCTAAATTTCAGAGATGCGGAGCGGCGGCGTTGTGCGGACGTCAGCCCACCTCGTGGTGTTGCAAGGCTGCGCTCTTCCATTCACTCCTAGATATCTTCAAGGTCAATCGTTCCATTTGCTAAGTCCTAAATTTCAGAAATGCGGAGCGGCGGCGTTGTGCGGACGTTCAGCCCACCTCGTGGTGTTGCAAGGCTGCGCTCTTCTATTCACTCCTAGCTATCTTCAAGCTCAATCATTCCATTTGCTAAGTCCTAAATTTCAGAGATGCTCACTCTTTCTCAGGCAAGCTGAGTCAAGAACGCCACACCCACACTGTAGGCCAGCTGGGAACAGAATATCTCTACAGAGAATTCTCACAGTCCCCTCTTCGCCTCGGTTTCCCCTCCAGCACAATCACTTAAGCCAAGTGCAGCACAAGTTGCGTTAATTATGCGTTGCTTCCCAGCGCCGACCAATGCCTGCTCTGTGAAGTGAACAAATTCCTAAAAAATTTCCCTTCCTCTCAACTTCTGCTATTTAGCTTCTCCCAGGCCACCCATCAAGGTTAGCGTCCGCACAAACACCAATTTTTCCGCAATTCTGACTCCCAGGAGAGTACTTCAAATTCTTTGGTCCTACGTTCCCATCGGAGGTCGGCGTATTTAATTCTGTCACTCTTCACCTGATTTACTTCAGGCTCTGCGGACTGTCAATTCAGCATGAAGTTGCTTTAGTCATGAACACCCATATTTTGGCCTCTGTTGACTGCTCCACCGCAGCTTTGAGCGGCTTTCTCGCATCTTTCACTGAAAACGGGATGACAGACATTTATCAACAGGCGTACAAGTTCCTGGTACACCAGCATGGGGTCAACCACCCACTCACTGCCACTCATCTTAAGGCAGCTGGAGGCCGCGCCCCGTTTCTCAGAGCTTGAGCCGCCCTAAGCAGCCTATTGTCGCTTCCCTTCGCCGCTCCCCAGCCGCGCGCCGCGGTCATTTCTGGGTACTTCCCTGGGATAAATTAGCCTCCAGTAAATCGATGCGTTTCCACAAAGTTTTCATGTCGTGTGAATTACTTATCAATATGTCCATACTATACCATCTACAAGATGAAATGTGCCTTGTCAGACATTTTGTTCAGCCCTACTGTTCGCTCAACGTGAGTTAGGTGATGTTTAATAACTTCATGTAAGGGTCATGGTTCTCATCATCTTACATGACATACAAACATTCCATTCTTGCACAAGCATTCGTTATCTTGAAAAATTCCTCCAAAAGATCTTCTCTATCTGTAGCATGTGTTTACAACCAAGTTTTCATCTCCATAATAAAGCATTCCAGATAATTTTTCTCAGACTGACGAGTACTAAATTTGCTTCTCTGAAAACTCAATTGCTCACTATTATGCCTCAACCAGAAATGTCCCAATGCTACACAACTGACTGGCGTCCAAGCGCACCACACGGTACGTTCAACAAAATTCATGGATTTTATTCACTACTCTTGTATATTTGTACTGCTATAGTAGAGGCGAATTATTAATAATGGCAGAAAACATGGAAACCTTATATAGTGTATATGAACATTAGTTGCACGTGCGTACACAGTAGTCATAATCAGTGATAACCGCACTTTACACTATCATACTTAACATTATAAACTACTGGCCATTAAAATTACTACACCACGAAGATGACGTACTACAGACGTGAAATTTAACCGACAGGAAGAAGATGCTGTGATATGCAAATGATTAGCTTTTCCGAGCATTCACACAAGGTTGGCGCCGTTGGCAAGACCTATAACGTGCTGACATGAGGAAAGATTCCAACCGATTTCTCATACAGATACAGCAGTGGACCGGCGTTGCCTGGTGAAACGTTGTTGTGATGCCTCGTGTGAGGAGGAGAAATGCGTACCATCACGTTTCCGACTTTGATAAAGGTCAGATTGTAGCCTATCGCGATTGCGGTTTATCGTATCGCGACATTGCTGCTTGCGATGGTCGAGATCCGACGACTGTTAGCAGAATATGGAATCGGTGGGTTTAGGAGGGAAATACGGAACGCCGTGCTGGACCCCAACGGCCTAGTATCACTAGCAGTCGAGATGACAGGCATCTTATCCGCATGGCTGTAACGGATTGTGCAGTCACGTCTCGATCCCTGACTCAACAGATTGGGACGTTTTCAAGACAACAACCATCTGCACGAACAGTTCGACGACGTTTGCAGCAGCATGGACTATCAGCTCGGAGACCACGGCTACGGTTACCCTTGACGCTGCATCACAGACAGGAGCGCCTGCGATGGTGTACTCAGCGACGAACCTGGGTGCATGTATGGCAAATCGTCATTTTTTCGGATGAATCCAAGTTCTGTTTAGAGCGTCATGATGGTCGCATCCGCGTTTGGCGACATCGCGGTGAACGCACATTGGAAGCGTGTATTCGTCATTGCCATACTGGTGTATCACCCCTCGTGATGGTATGGCGTGCCATTGGTTACAGGTCTCACTCACCTGTTGTTCGCATTGACGGTACTTTAAACAGTGGACGTTTCATTTCAGATGTATTTCGACTCGTGGCTCTACCCTCCATTCGGTCCCTGCGAAACCCTACATTTCAGCTGGATAATGCACAGCTGCATGTTGCAGGTCCTGTACGGGCCTTTCTGGATACAGAAAATGTTCGACTGCTGCCCTGGCCAGCACATTCTCCAGAACTCTCACCAACTGTAAACGTCTAGTCAATGGTGGACTAGCAACTGGCTCGTCACAATACATCAGTCACTACTCTTGATGTACTGTGGTATCGTGTTGAAGCTGCATGGGCAGCTGTACCTGTACACGCCATCCAAGCTCTGTTTGACTCACTGCCCAGGCGTATCAAGGCCGTTATTACGGCCATAGGTGGTTGTTCTGGGTACTGATTTCTCAGGGTCTAGGCCCCCAAATTGCGTCAAAATGTAATCACATGTCAATTCACGTATAACATATTTGCCCAATGAATACTCGTTTATCATCTGCATTTCTTCATGGTGTAGCAATTTTAATGGCCAGTAGTGTATATTTCCTTCCAGTTTAGCAGCAGATATATCACTATTAAAACAGCCGTGATTTGTTTCGGTCGTTTACAGCTATGTTGTTTAACCTAAGTGAAATTAAAATAGGCAGCTGGCCAGACTTCGGACTCGCTGCTGTGTAATGACCGACGAGAGCGGCGGAGGAAGAATGCGAGCGGAGCCGGCCCGCCGCGGGCGGCCGTATTTGGGCAGGCCCGTCCTGGGAGCGCCGCCACCTGCCGTTAATTGCTCGCCGTCTTAATGAGCAGCCGCGGGCGAGTTATGTGCGGCTGTCCCGGCCGGCTTTTTCGAGCAGTCGCCGCCCTGATGGATCGGCAGCCGCCCATTGTCCGCGGGCAGCGGTTCGCGACCGTGTCACCGTCCCGCCGACATGACAGCGGACAGCGCTCGTGACGTCACCGCCGGCCGATTTATAGTCGGGCCTGCTGGCGCCGCTCCGAGCCCCAGGCCGCTCCCATGTCTTCACCTACCAGCAGGCCGATGGAGACGTCAGAAACAAAGACGTGCCGAAATGCGAGAGGTTACTCTCAAGTGACTTGACCGTACTGAATGGACTTTTGAAATAGCAGACTCCAGGAAACCCAAGTAAAGCAGATATCACAGCTTACTCTTAGCCATTACAAATGGTTCAGAACACGTAAAAGTGTATTCAGTACAAAAACGGAAAACTTCTACTAGTCACATTTTCCAGATACACTACTGGCCATTAAAATTGCTATACCAAGAAGAAATGCATATGATAAATGGGTATTCATTGGACAAATATATTACACTAGAACTGACATGTGATTACATTTTCAAGCAATTTGGGTGCATATGTCTTGAGAAATCAGTACCCAGAACAACCAACTCTGGCCGTAATAACGGCCTTGATACGCTTGGGCATTGAGTCAACAAGAGCTTGGATGGCGTTTACAGGTGTAGGTGCCCATGCAGCTTCAACACGATACCACAGTTCATCAGGGGTAGTGACTGGCGTATTGTGACGAGCCAGTTGCTGAGCCACCATCGACCAGACATTTTAAATTGGTGAGAATATGCTGGCAAGGGCAGCAGTCGAACATTCTCTATATCCAGAAAGGCCAGTACAGGACCTGCAACATGCAGTTGTGCATTATCATGTTCAAATGTAGGGTTTCGCAGGAATCGAATGAAGGGTGGAACCACGGATGGTAACACATCTGAAATGTAACGTCCACTGTTCAAAGTGCCGTCAATGCGAACAAAAGGTGACCGAGACGTGTAACCAATGGTACCCCACACCATCACGCCGGGTGATACGCCAGTATGGCGATGACGAATACACGCTTCCAGTGTGCGTTCACCGCGATGTGACCATCGTGATACTGTAAACAGAACATGGATTCATCCGAAAAAATGACGTTTTGCCAATCGTACACCCAGGTTCGTCGTTGAGTATACTATCGCAGGCGCTCCTGTCTGTGATGCAGCGTCAAGAGTAACGGCAGCCATGGTCTCCGAGCTGTAGTCCACGCTGCTGCAAACGTCGTTGAATTGTTCGTGCAGATGGTTGTTGTCTTGCAGACGTCCCCATCTGTTGACTCAGGGATCGAGACGTGGCTGCACGATCCGTTATAGTCATGCGGATAAGATGGATGTCATCTCGACTGCCAGTGATACGAGGCCGTTGGGATCCAGCACGGCGTTCCGTATTACCCTCCTGAACCCACCGATTCTATATTCTGCTAACAGTCATTGGATCTCGACCAACGTGAGCAGCAATGTCACTATACCAAAATCGCGATGGGCTATAATCCGACCTTTATTAAAGTCGGAAACGTGATGGTACGTATTTCTCCTCGTTACACGAGGATTCACAACAACTTTTCATCAGGCAACGCTGGTCAACTGCTGTTTGTGTATGGGGAATCGGTTGGAAACTTTCCTCATGTCAGTACGTTGTAGGTGGCGTCACCGGCGCCAACCTTGTGTGAATTCTCTGAAAAGCTAACCATTTGCATGTCACAGCATCTTCTTCCTGTCGGTTAAATTTCGGGTCTGCAGCATGTCATCTTCGTGGTGTGGTGAATTTTAATGGCCAGTAGTGTATAAGCTGGAGTTGTCCTATGATGTCCCATGTGAGCTCCATTGAAGACTGATCTGGTGATCGAATAGGCTAAGACAACATCTCGACACTCTATAGAGACTGTTGGATTAAAACGGCGGTATATGGGCGAGCTTTATCCTTTTGGAAAACACCCCCTTGAATGCTATTCATGAATGGCGGCAGAACAGGTTGAATCACCAAAATGATTTACAAATTTGCAGTGTGGGGATTGGGAACCACGAGAGTATTCCTGCTGTTCTACGCACTCGAACCCCAGTCCATAACTGCAGATTTCTACATCTACATCTACATCCATACTCCGCAAGCCACCTGACGGTGTGTGGCGGAGGGTACCCTGAGTACCTCTATCGGTTTTCCCTTCTATTTAGGTCCAGTGTCTCTAGCACACAGACAGGTTTGTTTCCAGATCTTCGTAACACATGGGCATCATTGGCACTGAGGTAGAACTAGTTTCATCAGAAAACACAACAGACCTCCGCGCCGCCCTCCGAGGATCTCTGGCTTGATACCATTGAAGACACAAACAGCGGTGGTTTGAGGTCAGTGGAGTGCACGCCACAGGGCATCCGGCTCGGATCTGTCCTTGAAGTAACCGGTTTATAACAATACATTGTTTCACTATGCTGCCTGGTCCTGCTCAAATTCCTGCTTCAGACGCAGTACGATGCGACAGTGTCATACATCGAAGATGATGGTCTTCCCTCTCGATATAACCACGTGGCCGTCCTGAGCCTACCCTCCTCCGACTGTACATTCTCGTGACCACCGGAGCCACCAATTATTTACAGTGGCTGCATTCCTGCGCAGTATTTCTGCACTATCGCAGAAGGAACATCCAGCTTCTCGTACCTCATCTCACGACGCCGTTAAAACTCACTGACGTGCTGATAATGTCGTATTTATCGCCTTAAAGACAGTCTTGCCTAACATCAGCTCTCCATGTTCTGTCTCAAAGGTAACTAACGTTCACGACCGTTAAAGCGTGTATTTAAAGCAAACACGATCTGCGCTACTAGCGTCACTCTTATGCGAGTGGTGCACAATTTAAACAGATATTATGTTTCGGATGCAAAACCACGCCTACCAACTTTCGTTTATGTCGCACAATTCCACCTTGGCGTTGCAATATTTTCCGTCAGTGTAGTTTTCGAATGTCCTCATGTTCACTTAAGATTGTGCACATGAAGACAGATGTTTATTTCCACAGAATACTGGTGGGTACTGGCTCTATGGCAAGAAGATAGAGGAAAAGAGTTTAATGTCTGGCCATGAATATGCCTGTACGGCGAGTTGCATCGAAAACTGAATTATGTTACTTACAACGACAGTGTGCATGGTATTGTAACTGGTATCCAACTGACAGCTTCCACTATCAATTGCCAGTTGGCTACACATCAGTCACTATTTGTAGTCTCATGTATCGATACCACCCCAAGAGCATCTCAAAGCTGGCAACGGAATTGCAGGTTTCCTTTACATCCCGACAGGAGTTGTGCGGGATCCGGTGGGCCCAATGGTGTGTGCCTGCTGAACCATGTCTCCAATAGCTCTGGGCTTTGAGCACCCTCTGCAGCCGCAATACAGAACATGCGGTGGGCGACGACGCATCCCATTTGCAGTTGGAGCCCCTTCACTACGACGCCATCTTAGCTCAAAGGGCTCATCGTTTTTGATGTTGTAATAGCTGGAATCTGTTTAGTGCTGCATTATTTGTAATGAGTCTTCACACACACATAAAAATACAAATTTTGTAAATCTTTTATTTACTGTGTTTACTTGTTCACTTATCATTTCTGTTCATATCCAGCTTTCCTGCGATGACAGTTGCTGCACTACCCTGTAGCCCAGCCCTCCTTACCACTGTGTATGAGTTCATACACGACACTGTTCGCTATGCATACAAATATGCATCAACTGTCATGATAAATCTGCCAGCATCCAGCGTATGCTGTACAACTGCTGCATGTTACAAGCATCTTCACTCAAAGAGAAGACATAGTTTCCTCAGAGATAGTTGTTTGGTTTTGTGTCCATCTAATACAATCGATTTAAGTGTGGGTAGCATATCATATCTTTGTGTGTTGATCTTTGTAATATGCACCAGTTGTGCAGCACATGCTCGGTGTTTGCAGACTCATCATGACCATGGGTATGTACGTATATTACAGTGAATAGTGAGTGATCAGTGGGCAACCGGCAATGGAATCTGATACCAATTACAAAGCTGCGAGTAAAAGAAGTGTTTTTCGGTAGAACTCACCGTATAAAACATTATTCACGATAATACACTGAAGTCTTTTTATCTATCTTCCTGTCACGGTGCTACCACCCAGCACCATGCTTCGAAAGTAAACACGAAACTTCCATTTGCAGAATCTGATAATCAGTCTGAAAAGGCTTTGAAAACTGGTTAGTGGATTAAACGAATGTTTAAAAAAATGCTGGTTGCAGTTTTCAGTATTTGCAGAGACCACAGCATTTCATCTCCATTCAGAAAGATACATCTCCTACTTAATCGATTCGAAGATTCCTGTAACTGCTTCCCAGAATATTTAGGGGTCATTTAAACATACTTCCCGAACCCGTCGAAAAAGCTTGGCTCGAAAGTAAATCTGTAAGGTGTCAGGCAAATCCAACACCTTCTATGAAAACCCTGACATAATAAGCAAATCCAGTAGTATGTCACATAGCTCCGAATAAATCGTGACATTAAATTAACCAAAGTCATACGAGTAACGAGTGAACAAATGGAATACCACAGACTAACACAAGAATCCCTAAATTCATGTCGTACCATCCCACCGAGAGACGGATGCAGTTCCGAGGGGAGAAACGAAGACAGAAGCCGAGAGCAGAACCGTGTTAAGCTAGAAGGCCCTACGATAAGGGACGGACTGGACACGCATGTCGCCAGCTAACCACTAGGGCTCACCTCCCGCACGTTTTAGCGTGAGACTTTTTCGCGTCTCAGGTGCGTCAAGGACTACCCCCCAGCCCATGTTAAAAGATAGAGCCATTCAGAAGAACAGTATAGATCTTACGATAACGCTAAAAGGACCACACCAGCTGCAGGTTTTAGCGTGAGACATTTTAGAGTCTCTGTTACGTTGCAAACTTTAAAAACATTGCCCCACCACGAAAAGTATAACGTTTCTCATTGGATATACAGAATTTTTGTGGGCGGAGCTTAAGGTTAACATTGAGACCCTGATTGGTCAGATGGAAACACAGCCAGATAGTTTTTTTTAAAACCAACTTCGGTAAATTGTAGTAAGAGAAGTTAAGAGAGAGTTGCTTCCGAGATGGCGAGGTGAGCGGAGCTGTGCGCCGGCCTCTGCCCCCCTCACGCTGCCTAAACACTTACAAGGTAATGAACGCACGCGATGCCGCATTTTTGAGCGCATAAGGCTTCACTCAGAACTGCAGAAGTCTTATCTGTTACACCCCTTTTTTTGCGTCATACTAGTGTCGATCGTTAATTAAAACTCATGGTGTTCACATTTGCCACTTGAAGTAAAAAGCTGAAACGCGATAACTGCTCTGTTATATAGTTATTGAGAAGCCACATCAGCCACTGTAATTTACGACAAGTTAGATAAGTAATTAAAGATAATTGAGGGTCACTGTAGACCATTTTGATAGTTTTCTCTTTTGTGAAACTTAATTTAAACCTATATTATAGATGTGGTATGGCATAGGTCATCCTTCGATCCATTGTAGAACTTGGAAACCCATTCAGGGAATATTCGTTCACATTTTTGTTGAACGCAGTTGGTTTTTACCATCCTGTATTAAAACATTTCCTTTTATCAATAGTGCAATTTATAAACGATGTTTTGTGAGTAGAATAAAATTTCCAATGGTAAACTTAACTGCTTTTTCGACGTTATTTTACCAGCCAACTAAAAATAGGAAAGCCTTGAACCTCTTCTACTAAATTTAGTTAGTATTAAGATTCTTTTACAGGGAGTGCAGTGGGGCTGACGCTGAAATCATTAAGTATTTGGTTATATCATCGCTAGTCTCACTGAACTCTTCTGAATTCTACATGTCATGTGTGGTCTGGTGTCTCCTTACCAGCAACAGCTCCCAGGTTCAAATTAGTCAGAGCGTCGTTGCGCGAAAATGGTAGGGAGACACGATATAGAACAAACAGACACCACGCAGAATGTTAGATGCATATCAATAAAACCAAAACACAGACGAACGTCAAGAGGCTACGCCTTGAGTGACAGCTCCTCACCTACTATGAGAAGTGCCAGGCAGGTTGTCAGTCGATCTGGAACACGGTTTACGACGGGGCTGTACGTGACTATAAGAGACTTCGTTGAGGTGATGACCTTGCAAAACAGCGCAAATCTGTAAATCATAACTGCCACAAGCATACCAACGAATTTGGAACCGTAATTCACACAGAACATATAGAGAATATCTGCACGAAATTCAAGGGTGACTCAGTCCAGTTTGATGAACATTGTAGTTTCTATTTCATTTGCTTGCTATATGAAGTTCTCTACTGCCTAAGTTTACTAATTAGCCATATGAAACCTGTATTATGATTATGAACATATACAATACTGTGCTATACACTGAGAAGTGTGGCGGTTTTGAATGGTCTGAATTTTTATTTGAGACAGGGTACAGACAAGCAGTCTTAATGACTAGCTCTAAGTAACCAAACATGGGTGTGTGGAGAAGCTACTAACGAAAACTTTAAATCCGTACTCGTGAGTTGTATCGTACTTCCATGAACTGATCTTTCAAATGTCATCAGACATTTATCCTACTGTTTTGTTTCTTATGACAGAATAATGGAGCGGACAATTTGTGTGATAAATATTGTGATTTGCCCAACCCAGTGAAAACTATCTGTGTTTTCTCAGCATTGTATTTTCAGGTACTGGCCTGATGTTTAGTTTTAATGAACTTTTTAACTGCTCTTATGCGAGCCATGTATTTAATGGTGAAACGTTTACACACACCATCAGAAGTGTTTAATTTTGTTCCTTGTCATAAAGTTGTAATTTTTTCTCTCTTATTACATGTAATTCTTACTTGAAGATCATTGGACTCCACGTGTAGCCACTTGATTAAATGTTGAAGGTTAGTTTAGACAAGCCACCACCTGTATAAGATTTACCATGTTGTACATAAGTTTATCATAGAGTGACACAAGTCCAGATATTTAAGAATTTTATCATGTTTCGAGTTTGTGATGTGATGTATTCTTGTGAACATTTCTACTGATGTATGAAATTTTGTATGACATTTAGAGGTTTTTAAGTGCAACCTGTTTGTAATTGTTTTTGTCGTGAGTAAAGGTGTGAATGGTTAGTTGTTGTAACTTACTAGTGTTACATATATTCACCATTTGTTTATTCAGTGATCAGTGTGTCTGGTGTTTGATTAATAAGCCATGAACAGGTGAGTGATAACTTGAAGATAATATTTTCAACAACAGTAGAATTGTGAAGTCAGTGTGAACGGTATTTTGTGAGCTGGTGCACACTTGTTTATATGTACCCAAACAAAAGTTTACCCTAACACCAGCAAATGACAATAATTTTGTGAAGGCTTATGTATAAATACGAGTGCAAAATATCGTACTTCGCGACATGATGTCCACTTCGACCCGTCTCAATCTCATAATCCGTGTAATGAATCACATAAATCAAAAGCCCATTCCCAAAATAAAAAGAACCAAAGCAAAAGTAGAATTTCTTTGATATAGTTGTGGTATAAATAAGTACCAACACAGACAGATCAGCAGTAATTTTAAAACCAAAGAAGGGGTGATATTAGGGGACAGTTTTCCCAAAACTGTACCGCAATCTAATTCATGATCCGCTGTTAAAATTGGACTACCAATCCAGTTCAAATTACAAGTGACACATGAAGGTATGCAAATAACTGAAACAAAAAGCTGAATGTGAATTCAACAAATTCTTCTTAATTTCATTTTTGTACAATATTAAAAGGTATGTGTAATTTTTTCTGTGATTTGTTTCCCCTGGTTGAGTACGAGAATGTGACGGCCGCGAGACGAGACCTGGAAACAGTCAAAAAACTGTTCATGTCCCCATAGGCAGAGTCGCTGTCTGGTATGCACTGGGCGACGGCTTCTCTTTGAGACGGCCGCGGTGTCCTGATAGTTAGCACAGTAGGAGGCACAAAGCTAAACTCGGCAAGTTGTAAACTCGAATTAAGAAAGAACTGAGAATAGAATTACGGCATATCGTTAATTTTTACTTTTGGACCGTCTAACTACAACTGAATGAAACAATTTTCGTGCCATACGAGTTTCGCCTTTATTCTCTGGAAGGCATCTTCAGTGGCCTGGAATATGTACATATTTTTATTATTTAGTTTACATTTTGGGGCTTGTACCTATAGGTTACAAACAATGCTGGTGGCTGGTTCTTTCTATGACGTAGTGATAAAATTCTACTTACAGGTTGTGTAGACGATTTTCTACATGTTATGTTTCTCTTCCATTTTTGATGCTGTTCCTCTTCTTACAATTGCCACTTGGGGTTCACTTGTTTTGATGCAATGTCAGGGAGGGGCGCCAATGTGCAAGGTCTGCCTACAATTTAGCAAAAACTGACACAGATGAAAGCTTACAAGGAAAAAAGCAGTGGAGGGTGTGAGTGTGTGTGGGTCGGGGGGAAGGGGGGGGGGGGGGCGGCTGGGCGCCCAATGATAACTTCTCGAGTTGGATCTGCACAAAAATCACATCTTAATGAAAATCACCTTCATTCTAAAGAACTACTGAATGGGTGAACACTAATAAATGACTGCGAAAGCAAAAGACAGAAGACATTGACCCTACCACAACATCACATGAAAAGATGGCACAAATAAAGTCTATTTACGAAGCCCCTAAAAATCGGAAAATTTAGAATTCCAGAACCGCATTCAGTACAACTAGACCACTTTTATTTATCTAAGGTACTGACGATAACACAACCTGATAAAATAGCTAACTACATACGATTCCTTTGTCTTATTAAGCCACGTGGTAGCCAAACGATCTATAGATAAAGCACTCATGCACATATGAAAATATACTCTAAATGGATCACGTAAATTTTCTCCTAACGCTATAAGCCTGAAAGCTCATCCTACAACAGAATTAAAGTACAACAAAACTATTCCAATATCTCTGTCCTCATATACCCAGTGACGTACCAGGACTTGTACCAGAGTGTGTGGCATTCGCACTGGTCAGCTTTCACCCGCTCCGGAAGCCACATAGGGGGGAGGGGAGCGCTAAGCTAAAGAACCATTGCTACCTGGCACAAGCCTTTCTGTGGACTTCCATATGAAATCATCTGTCTATACTTGTTGGTAAACACTCAAACGCACAAAATTACAACACAAAGTTAGGACATGAGAAAGAGGATTCAGATAACAAAATACATAGAGTGTTCCAGTAGGTGTGGTCAATATTCAGGGCTATGACAGGACTGATCATTCGAAGCAAATAAGCCTAACAAATATGTGCTCTAAAACACATGTTCACTAATATGAACACTTATCGTCTACTGAAGAGATGCTCATTGATATGAATTTTAGAGCCCATGTTTACTCAACAGTTTTGTCTTGTTTTCGTCCACATTATATCCTCCGAATATATGGAAAGCGAAGTTCTTGAAGGAACAGGGATTTGTTTCACAGTAATGATGTCGAAGAAGTGCGCGTGGTTCTTAAGGTCTGCGTCTCAATCCCACGTTTTACTAGACTCTTTCCTCCGAGACATCGTTCCTGTCATATTCTATAATATTTCCCGGGACAAACTCCAGATGCAATCATCGAAAGAATGCTAGAGGCATCGAAAACCCAGCGACAACACAAATAGCTGATGCAAATATATGAAATGGTTCTGACGGATTTCTTTTAGTGTCATGGCATGCTTATGTATGATGATTTTCTGGCAACCAAACAACTTTTATGTAAGACTCATTTAAATATAGAAAACTAGCTTGGTCTCTTCGTGTTTGATATCCGGGATGCAGAATATAGATGAACTATACTTGATACTCTCTTTTATTGACTTCCTAAAGGACAGATACAGATCTTATCAGTGCCTTAGTAAACAGATTACGTGCATGTGCAATAAATAACAGATATGCTATTGGACTAGAGAGTTCAGAACTCCGTACGTCGTTCTTAACGGGGAGGTGGGTGGGGACAGAAGCACACATAGCGTCCGGAGTAGCTAAAGGCATTCTGACAGATCCGCTGCTGTTCACTGTCTCACAAAAAATGTTAATCAACGAGTATACCTGTCCTTAAGTTCCGATACAGTCCAGTATCGGCCACTCACATATATGACGGCCCCGCAAAACTGGATATTGCACGATTCGAACAGCTGGCCAAGTTTATAACCACAAGAAGCCCCCTTTAAAATGACATCAAGTGCTGACAACGTATGTCAAGTGCTGATAAAGCTGTCTCATACGAATTCGTGGCACCTCTGTGTCCTTCACAGTGATCAGTCAATGTCCGACTGGTTCCACTCCTGATGTTCCATACCCGCCTGCTAACGACAATAAACAACATCATTAATGCATTCTAGTGTTCGTTCTACCTGTCAGAGACAATGGCGATTGTAATCACCTACATGCCCGCCAGTGATGAGTACGTTGATATCCAAAAATGCTGTAAGGGTTTTTCAATTTTTTTGTCAGGCAGTGTAGATAAAAAGACCTGCTGGATTCGCCTGTAGACATATGAAGCTGTTCGAAGATGGCAGAGTGGTGTACAGTTATCTGCGTGGCTAGGAATTTGTCACGAAATGCGAAGACATTTGCAGATGATCAGCGGTTGCTGCAAAGGTTCTTAACTGACTCAAAATACTCATAAATATGTAATTAGACGAAAAGAACCCATAGAGTTTAACTATGTCGGGGATTAGTCACCGGAATCGGTCACAACCTTCAAGTAACACGGACATTCTCTCCGGATGGATATGAGATTAAATGGGCACACAAATCAAGTCAAGGGAGGGCAAAGCAAGGTCAGATTGATTGTTAGAGTCGTAACGAATAGTATTTCAGTCAAGAAAGAGACTGCTTACGAAAATCTAATTTGGTCATTTCTTTAATATTGTTCATCGGTCTGGGGATTTTATCACGTTCAATTAACAGGAAGATGGTAAAGATTGAAAGAAGAGCTGAACCATTTGTCAAGGGTCTCTGCACCCAGAATGAGTGTGAAAGATAGGCCAAAAAATTGCATTGCGAGACTTTCAGATATATGCTCTGAATCGCAGAGAGCCTTAATCACAAAATTCGGAGGACAAACACGTCCAGATTGAACCAGAAAACAAACTGCTCCAACCAACGTACATCTTCCGTAGCGAGGACGAGCAGAACACAGAGGAGTACCGACATGCTTTCTCCCTGATTGCCATGTAGAGATGAAGGGAAGTAATACATCTACATCTACGTTTATACTCCGCAAGCCACCCAACGGTGTGTGGCGGAGGGCACTTTACGTGCCATTGACATTACCTCCCTTTCCTGTTCCAGGCGAGTATGGTTCGCGGGAAGTTCGACTGCCGGAAAGCCTCCGTGCGCGCTCGAATCTCTCTGATTTTACATTCGTAATCTCCTCTGGAAGTATAAGTAGGGGAAGCAATATATTCGGTACCTCATGCAGAAACGCACCCTCTCGAAACCTGGACAGCAAGCTACACCGCGGTGCAGAGCGCCTCTCTTGCAGATTCTGCCACTTGAGTTTGCTAAACGTCTCCGTAACGTTATCACGCTTACCAAATAACCTAGTGACGAAACGCGCCGCTCTTCTTTGGATCTTCTCTATCTCCTCTGGCAACCCGACCTGGTACGGGTGCCACACTGATGAGGAATACTAAAGTGTAGGTCGAACGAGTGTTTTGTAAGCCACCTCCTTTGTTGATGGACTACATTTTCTAAGGAATGAATCTCAACCTGGCATCCGCCTTACCAACAATTAATTTTATGTGGTCATTCCACTTCAAATCGTTCCGTACGCATACTCCCGGATATTTTACAGAAGTAACTGCTACCAGTGTTTGTTCCGCTATCATATAATCATACAATAAAGGATCCTTCTTTCTATGTATTCGCAATACATTACATTTGTCTATGTTAAGGGTCAGTTGCCACTTCCTGCACCAAGTGCCTATCCGCTGCATATTTTCCTGCATTTCGCTGCAGTTTTTTAATTCTGCAGCTTCTCTGTATACTACAGCATCGTCCACGAAAAGCCTCATGGAACTTCCGACACTATCTACCAGGTCATTTCTATATATTGTGAAAAGGAATGGTCCCGTAAAACTCCCCTGTGGCACGCCAGAGGTTACTTTGACGTCTGTAGACGTCTCTCCATTGAGAACAATATGCTGTGTTCTGTTTGCTAAAAACTCTTCTATCCAGCCACACAGCTGGTCTGATATTCCGTAGGCTCTTACTTTGTTTACCAGGCGACAGTGTGGAACTGTATCGAACGCCTTCCGGAAGTCAAGCAAAATGGCATCTACCTGGGAGCCTTTGTCTGATATTTTCTGGGTCTCATGGACAAATAAAGTGAGTTGGATCTCACACAATCGCTGTTTCCCGAATCCATGTTGATTCCTACAGAGTAGATTCTGGGTTTCCAGAAATGACATGATAAGCGAGAAAAAAACATGTTCTAAAATTTTATAACAGATCGATGTCTGAGATATAGGCCTATACTTCTGCACATCTGATCGACGACTGGTACACCAGCCGCTATCCTCCACACACAGTGCGGTGACGTGAAGAGTGAATATTTAGATACACAAAAAGGTGTGATCTGTCTCTCTCCCGGCACGTATGTTGCTTCCATGGTTCTTGGCTGCACTCCTGCGCCATCAGCACCAGCTCATGATGGTGGAACTCTCTCTTGTCTAAAGATTGTAACAACTACTTGAGCGTGTCCACACAGACCCACGTGTCGTTCGGCCATCGTAATATATGCAACAGTAAGACGGCCCTGCCCTTCCGTAATTCGCATTTGACACGAAGTCATTTATAACATCAACTCTTTTTATGTCTGACAGGTGGAGCACACAGCTGAGCACCAAGTACATGTATCAGAAGAAGAACTACAAGTCTACACATCCCACAGATACTGCTGGTTTGTTGCTTCCAGAAGTTGGTAGAAGTGTTTTCTCCGTTCTACACCCAGTACCACCACACCTTGTTTATTCACAGTAAATGAAAAACGTGATTGATTATCAGATATGGCACTACCATTAATAAGTGCACCTGATAAAATATTAACACCCCTTAAAAGGCCACAATGGGGTCTATGGAGCACTGTGGATGGTGTGCGTGTCAGTTGTGTGGAGTCAGAGCAGTTAAATGTGTCAGTGCAGAGTCATGACATGATGACACAAAGAGGATATCGTGTTTGGCTGTGCCCACGACCACGCTGGGAATGAATCTGACCGATCTGAGCTAATCAACACAGATTGTCCTACATGTCTAAAATGAGTGGTGTACCACCCATTGCCATGTAACGTGGCTAAGAAAAAATAGTCGTAAAAAGACACTAAACAACTGCGAACAGAGGTAATCGTGTTCATAGACGACGGAAATTTCTGCTCTCAGCGAATGATAAATCATCTCAACCAGTTTTCGAGCGAACAATGCGGAAGAAATTACACTCAGTGGACATTTGGTCTTGAGTACCTCGTAAAAGGACATTGTTGACAGCGTCACATTTAGCTGCTATCTTCAAGGGACCAAACAATACGAAGACTGGACAGTAGCTAAATGGAGTCCTGTATTGTGGCCCAAGAGCCACGATTGTGTCTCTTTTCAAATGACGCAAGACGTCGAAGGCAGCGACGTCTCAATGAGGAGACTGAACTGCAGCGTGTGGAGCGTGTAGTTCAAGCCAGATATGGTTCCTCAGGTTATTCGTATCATGGTAACACTGGTTCTCTATATAACTAGCCGGCCTGAGTAGCCGTGCGGTTTTAGGCGCTACAGTCTGGAGCCGAGCGACCGCTACGGTCGCAGGTCGAATCCTGCCTCGGGTATGGATGTGTGTGCTGTCCTTAGGTTAGTTAGGTTTAATTAGTTCTACGTTCTAGGCGACTGATGACCTCAGAAGTTAACTTAAGTCGCATAGTGCTCAGAGCCATTTGAACCATTTCTCTATATAATTAAAATGAATGATCTCTCAGTTACTACCGTCTTACCAAATAATCGGTAACAGGAGTCATCCCTGTACTACGTCTTCACAGTCCGTACTGAATCGGTTACATAGTTTCCTTTGCTACTTACCTAACACACACACACACACACACACACACACACACACACACACACACACACAAAACGCCGCTATTACCATCGTTAAGTCTTTTCACTTGATATGAGCTTCACAGATAATGCCTTTTGGTACGGTACTGGCTCATGCACCTCCATTGACGATAATCACACACATCCTCAACACTCCATACCACTCAGCACATTGTCGGTGTAGAATACCGAATTTCTATAAGACAAGCAAGTTAGTCGGTGTGTGTTACTTACTGATCATGTTTCCCTTTGAATGGAGGAACTATGAAACTTCCGAATTTAGACTAAAATTCCTGAAGACGAAATCACAGTATTAAAACAGCAATTAATATTCCAAAAATGTAATGACCAAGACCAAAAGCTCAGGGTAACATTTTTACATGGAAGCAGTTTTGCAGTGTACATTTCAATAATAATGTCTGTCCTAGTTTTTGACATACAAATTCTGTGTATATACAAGAGTCCTTTAAGAAGCAAACTATTATTAGTGTGTATAAAGAATGGATAACGTGCGTCCGTAACTGTGTATACCAAATTGGAGAATTCCGAAGAAATAAATTTGATACGAACTAAAGGTGTTAACAAAAACAAGCTTTCGATTGACGCAGTAAGTTATTTAACTAGAGACGTATTAAACCGGTCAGAACGTGAAATAATATTGATTTTTTAATTTCCATGTGTAAATTATAAACAGTAGATTTTGGTTTTCGGCGTTACTTCAACCAACAAGAATCAAGACTCTTTGACACAACTGACGCTCTTAAAATTATTGTCCAACATTTAACCTAACGAAAACAGTGACTGTTGCCCTGATAGTCATACCATGAAACTCAGACACCCACTCAAACAGAGCTAAACTTGAGACGAATGACCACAATGACGTGAGCACATGCAGACCAACAGGTGTGCTGATTATGATCACCATAATCATCCACCGATCTCCATTTTAAAAGACAAGATCAATATTTTGATTTCACCCACTATTAAAAGTGTTATTTTAAGGCAAGTTAATTACGCGTTTGTTCTCGCTTCGATATTATGAAGTGTAGGCGTAAATACTTTAGCCAATAAGTGTATTTAAAATTTTCGCTATAAGGCTGATAATTATGGAAAGTATTGTACTTCAACTACATATAGGTAAAATTTTCTAGGCTCATACATTCCTGGAAATGGAAAAAAGAACAGATTGACACCGGTGTGTCAGACCCACCATACTTGCTCCGGACACTGCGAGAGGGCTGTACAAGCAATGATCACACGCATGGCACAGCAGACACACCAGCGGTGTTGGCCGTCGAATGGCGCTAGCTGCGCAGCATTTGTGCACCGCCACCGTCAGTGTCAGCCAGTTTGCCGTGGCATACGGAGCTCCATCGCAGTCTTTAACACTGGTAGCATGCCGCGACAGCGTGGTCGTGAACCGTATGTGCAGTTGACGGACTTTGAGCGAGGGTGTATAGTGGGCATGTGGGAGGCCGGGTGGACGTACCGCCGAATTGCTCAACACGTGGGGCGTGAGGTCTCCACAGTACATCGATGTTGTCGCCAGTGGTCGGCGGAAGGTGCACGTGCCCGTCGACCTGGGACCGGACCGCAGCGACGCACGGATGCACGCCAAGACCGTAGGATCCTACGCAGTGCCGTAGGGGACCGCACCGCCACTTCCCAGCAAATTAGGGACACTGTTGCTCCTGGGGTATCGGCGAGGACCATTCGCAACCGTCTCCATGAAGCTGGGCTACGGTCCCGCACACCGTTAGGCCGTCTTCTGCTCACGCCCCAACATCGTGCAGCCCGCCTCCAGTGGTGTCGCGACAGGCGTGAATGAAGGGACGAATGGAGACGTGTCGTCTTCAGCGATGAGAGTCGCTTCTGCCTTGGTGCCAATGATCGTCGTATGCGTGTTTGGCGCCGTGCAGTTGAGCGCCACAATCAGGACTGCATACGACCGAGGCACACAGGGCCAACACCCGGCATCATGGTGTGGGGAGCGATCTCCTACACTGGCCGTACACCTCTGGTGATCGTCGAGGGGACACTGAATAGTGCACGGTACATCCAAACCGTCATCGAACCCATCGTTCTACCATTCCTAGACCGGCAAGGGAACTTGCTGTTCCAACAGGACAATGCGCGTCCGCATGTATCCCGTGCCACCCAACGTGCTCTAGAAGGTGTAAGTCAACTACCCTGGCCAGCAAGATCTCCGGATCTGTCCCCCATTGAGCATATTTGGGACTGGATGAAGCGTCGTCTCACGCGGTCTGCTCGTCCAGCATGAACGCTGGTCCAACTGAGGCGCCAGGTGGAAATGGCATGGCAAGCCGTTCCACAGGACTACATCCAGCATCTCTACGATCGTCTCCATGGGAGAATAGCAGCCTGCATTGCTGCGAAAGGTGGATATACACTGTACTAGTGCCGACATTGTGCACGCTCTGTTGCCTGTGTCTATGTGCCAGTGGTTCTGTCAGTGTGATCATGTGATGTATCTGACCCCAGGAATGTGTCAATAAAGTTTCCTCTTCTTGGGACAATGAATTCACGGTGTTCTTATTTCAATTTCCAGGAGTGTATATTCGTTTTGTTATCTTGCACCCGCCTAGTTACAGTACACAGTGAGCCAAAACGTGATGACCACCTGTGTTTGTCCATTTTTTAAACAAAGTACAGCACGATTCTTCTCAGAATGTATTATACATGTTCTTGATAGGTTTCCGGAAGTATGTGGCACCAGAGTTCTACTCGCAGGTCACTAACTTCCCGAAAATTACGGGACGGAAGTTTGTGGGCACGCAGATGGCGTCCGATATGTGTGCCAGTGTGTAGATATAAGGGGCATTTGCGGGCTGAGACAACAATGTGAGTTCAGTGTCATGTTACTCAGAGCACTGCATCAGGATTTTGGCTTCGTATCTCGGAGATTTACCCTGCCGGAAGATATCATCGTCTTCAGAGAGGACTTCAACCATGAGGGGATCCAGGTGGTCCGCAATAACGGTCACGCAGTTCATTGCTGTCATGGTGTATTCGAGAACCACCATAGATACCGTGGAAGCCCAACTCGCCCTCACTGGCCTGCATCTGTGGTGCGGTGCACGTTTCATGCAGCCATTTGCCTGGATGACGGTGTGTAAGGACCCAGCCGTTGACCTGGTGTAACAAGAAATGCGATTCATTCGACAGGCGACACGTTTCTATAGATCAACGGTGAAAAGTTAGTGACGCAGGAACACGTAGGAGTCGTGTGATGTACAGCTCGATGTTCAACAACGGCCTTTGAACGGTGTGCTCGAAACACTTGGCGCCTGCACCAGCATTGTACTCTATCGCCAGATCTGCCATAGGTCGGTGCCTGTCATGGATTGCACAGAGCGGAATCCTCCACGTTTGGTGATGAAACATGGGCGCCCAGTACCATACGGCTTACTCGTTAATAAACCATCATTCAATCGCTTTCCATAGGCGCTCACAGCAGTAGTACGCCAACAGGCGACCAGCTTCGCCGTTTCAGAGATTCTCATTTCCAGCCGTAGAGCCACAACAATTTGTCCTTTGTGAGAACATTTTATTTCAGTGGAATTCCGCATTTGCCCTCTTTATCTTCACTATGACAGTCGTCCGCCCCTGGTAGCTGAGTGGTCAGCGCGTAATACCTAACGACCCGGCCTCGATTCCCGTCTCGGTCGGAGATTTTTTCCGCTCAGGGAATGCGTGTTGTGTGGTCCTTATCATCATCATTTCATCCCCATCGACACGCAAGTCGTCGAAGTGGCGTCAGCTCGAAAGACTTGCTCCAGGCGAACGGTCTACCCGACGGGAGGCCACAGCCACACGGTTGTGACAGTCCATGTGTCTCTCTTCCGCTTAAATGCTTTCCTTGCTGTGCACGTGCCTGCATCACCACCAGGAGGCATTCAACCTCGCGGTGGGCAGTAGTCATATTATTTTGGCTCATCTGTGTATAAAATTAAAGTTACCAAATATGAAGCAACCAGTCGAAAAATCGTATTTTATTTATTCACTTTTGCAAATCGATTTCAACTGATTAACAGCCATCATCGGTGCTTTCAACCAGTATGTGCCCTGAGTAGTAATACTGTCTTCAGCAGAGGTCAAATGATGGCTGTTAATCAGTTGAAATCGATTTGCAAAATTGAATAAATAAAACATAATTTTGCGACTGGTTGCTGCATATTTGGTAATTTTGTGGTTTACGATCGCTGCACGACTTGGGAACCACATGGTGCCCACCATCCATCTGTGTATGTTATTTTAAAACTGAAAAATAAAATTTTTATGTAGATATGCTCCTCAACTTTTTGTCCTTTTCCTTTAAAAAGTATACTTATTGGTACCTTAATTATTTCAATTTGCTTCTTCTTTCTTACCTCACCAATTCATTAAATCATAAATTGTGCACTAAAATTTCACACAATCACACAACAAACCTTAAATACTGCGTTACAGGCTTTTACATCGAAAACCGCCCTAAGATTCTATTATTGTGATTATCACGGAATTTCCCTGGTGGGTCCCGCATCACATTTTTCTGCCTAGAGATTTCTTGATGGCGAACACGGACGTTATCAGACCCGCAGCTCGCGTACGGACCGCGAAGACAAGATTAGGCTAAATTACACCACACAAAGAATTGTTTAAGAAGCATTTCTTCCCGAGCTCCAAGCGCGTATTGAAAGAAAAGTAACCAACACAATTACAAGCATCCCCTGCCATGCACTACACATTGGATTGCAGAGTATGAATGTAGATGGAGATGGAGATACATATTCGATCAAAATTATGCCAATACTTTCCTAAGTAGGATGTTAACGACAGCTCATTTGATCTGCCAAAGACAAAAACTATACTAGCCTTCTAGATGGTTTTATTAACTTCAGTACCACTTGCTTCATAGAAGAGCACTCCAACATTTTCCTTCCATTGCTGGTCAAACAAGTCTCAAATTTTAATCACCTTTGACCCTTTGCGCGGCTGAATACGTGATATATAGTAATTACCATAGTCTGAACTGCCAGTGCGTGTCTTAGGTATCATGGACTGGGTTAACGACGCACACAGTCTAAAATGAATTTTAGACATGACAGTGACAGAGCGATGCAAACCACTTTCCCAGCGTTAAGGCCTCGCAGAATGTCGGTTCCTGTTCCGTCACGATGGGATTATTGCCCAAACGGGATAACTCGCGATCGACAGCGGTAATCTGTTAATAATTTATTGGTCCATATTTCTACATTGTACATTAACCAATAACCAAAGCGTTATAATTCTGATTAAATATAATGAATTTGCCGGATGTAAAACTGCACAATTGATTCGCAGTTAATACTCCGCTCCGTCCGCCGCTTCTGTACGGTTTGTCATATTCCATTTACTTTAATATGCATCCCAGTATTAGCTCACGGAATTAATGCGCGCAGATAAACATGCCGGATCCTCCATGTTTGTGCAAAATAAACACGGGATGTAAGTAGCCCCCGCCGCATTTAATTCGGCCATTTGCAAAGAGCGCGTGCCTCTGTCAGTTTCCACATTAAAATAATTCCACCAGCTTATCGTCGCTCCTTTTATTTCATATCTCGTTTACAGGCGGGGATTATTCTTATAGCTTTTTGTATCACGTATCAGCGGAGAGAGAGAAATAGTTTTGTGGCAGAAACGAGAGCTTCGACGATTTATTTAAGCGCGTATCTGTTTGCGTTGGCCACCCTGAATCACTGGCGCCCGGCGCTCTGCTGTTACAATAGACTTGTGACCCCAGGAGTCGCCCGCGTCGTTTGATACTGCTGTGTCACCGTTTGCTTGTTTAATGCGTAGTGCGCGTTACATGCCGGTACTAGCGCAAAAACCGCACTGTATTCAGTAACTCGCGTGCCATTACGTTCACACCGCCGCCGGTCACATGTATTCACTGTTGCTTCAACAACGCCGATGACAAACGAATGTGAAAATGTGAAATAGCAGTTGTGATGAACAAATGCAAATAGATTCCGCAAATCTACGTGCCAGATATGAACTGAAGTGGAAAACAGGACATAGTATGTATATCTGTTTGCGTATGATGGTTGTCGAAAGAATAGTATCAATAGTAGCTGAGCATGGATCAAAGTGACACGGTCATCGCTCGTAACTCTGTCTCCAAAGTGAGATTTAGTTAGCCATCCATTGCCGCACTTAACAGGGCACAAACCACCACGGAGAACTATACCTGTAGGTGAAACATTGGTTTCAGTTTGGTTACTTTGATCTCAGACACATTGTTACGTATAAAATCTTCTAGTTGGTTTATAATAATTTTATCTTGGAACTCTTCCATTTGGTCCGTGTTTGCATAGAAAAACAATATCAGAAGTTGCGTCCGCCTTGATGCAAAACACCTTGTTATATGTTTAATTTCTTTATTTTCCCATACTAGTTTCGGCGACAAATATCACCATCATCAGTGGGCTTTTCTAATCTAGAACATGCAGAGAATAGCATGGTTACACAAACAGTGGCACATTATTACATTTTTACTGATCGTTTTTTGAAATATACTTTTTTTATACTACCTTATTTATTGCAAGTTACATAATGTTTTTGAGCATTATTTTTGCTGTCTGCAACATGTATACTCCGTGCTTATGTCACCGTTTTTATTCACGAACATCATGTCATCTGCAAACTGTATGAGCGGCTGTTAGTAAACAAATACTGAAGGTGAACTGTGTATGTCAGCAATATACTCTTGGGATTGCAGCAGCGTTGTGGAATGCAGTGTAATGAAACTGTTACTTAGCTATTTGTGTACTTACGTTCGTTGGATGGTGTGGAGACGCTTTTACATACACAAAACAAAACTTTGGCACTTTGTTTTGGCTCGCGGGTATTACGCCATCTTGCCGTTCGCGTGTGTCGCGAGAGGTGTATCGCATGTGGCGAGAGAGGCTATGAAAAACGTAGCGCGAATTACGACGACTCCTGTTCTTAATTTATGTCTGTGTGTGTGATGGGGAAGTGGTTCTATTGCGTGTGTGTGCTTGTCTGTTCTGAGTCCTTGGCCAGTTCTCTCAGAGCAGTGAAGAGTGTGTTATTGCAAAGTGTTGTGTATTCGTTTATTACATTTTTCCCTTCGACTATGGCCTTTTGTATATAGTAGTTTTCTTCTATTGTTAATTGTTGGTATAGACTGTTGCTGTTTTTCAGAATGTGTAGATCGTTTTCAATATTAGTGGGGTTATGGTTTTTGTTCATTAGATGATCTGCAAAAGTTGAATGTGTGCTGTCACTCTTTAGAGCTCTCATGTGCTCTGTGTACCTTGTTCGGAAGTTTCTGCTTGTTTGTCCTATGTACTGGGCCTGACAGGAGTTGCAGGTGAGTTGATATATTCCAGCGTTGCTGAATTTGTCTGCAGTTTTTCTGTCTGGTCTTAGTCTTTTCTGAACAGTATTGTTTGTTCTGAATGTTATTGGGATCCCTTGTTTTTTCAATATGTTTCCTATTCTATGTGATATTTTGTTATTGTATGTAAGTGTGTACCATCTCCCTCTATTTGCTTGAGTGGTGTGGTCTGCTGTGTTGTCTGTGTGTACTGCCTGTTTCCGTTTTATCTTGTTGTTGAGTTTGTTTATGATGTCTGTTTTGTAGTTGTTTTCAACAGCAATTTGTTTGATTATATTTAGTTCCTGTGTGTAGTTTTCTGGTTTAAGAGGTGTTCTGTTTATCCTGTGGAGCATGTGTGTGAAACTGGCATATTTATGTACTGTAGGGTGGTTGGATGTGTTATGGATAACAGTGCTTGTGGATGTGGGTTTTCTGTAGATGGAGAATTCATGTTGGTGGTTGTTTCTTGTGATTGTAAGATCCAAGAAATTTAGTGTCTGGTTTTTTTCTATTTCCATTGTGAAGTGGATTTGTGGGTGTACTGTGTTGATGTTACTGTGTAGCTCTTCTATTCTGTTATGTGTTTCATCTACAAGACAGATTATGTCATCCACATATCGATACCAGTAGATGATTTTGTACCCCCCTTGTTTTACAATGTTATTGAATATTGTGTTCTCTATATGGTCCAAGAAGATGTTGGCTAAGGTTCCACTGATGGGGGATCCCATGGGTAGCCCCTCTTGTTGCGAATAGAAGTTGTTGTTAAAAGTGAAGTAGTTTTGTTCTGTGATCAGCCTCAGAATGGACGAGATTTCATTTATTTGTATGTCTGGGAATTTCTTGCATTTTAGCTGTTGTTCTATAATGTTTATAGTTTCTTCTGTGGGTATGTTTGTGTACATGGATGTGATGTCAAAAGATACCAGTTTTGCTGTTGGGGGGATGTTGATATTCTTAATTTTCTCTATTATGTCTCCTGTGTTTTTGAGGCTTCTGTTGTTTGTGTATGTGTATGTTTTCTGTAGGAATGTGTGCATGTGTCTCCCTAGCAAGTAAGATGGGGCTTTTCTGAAGTCAACCACTGGTCTGACTGGTATGAGAGGTTTGTGGACCTTTGGCAGGCTTGTTAAGAGTGGAGCTTTAGGGTTTTTTTGTGTCATTCTTTTTGTCTGGTTCTGTGTCAAGGTGTGTGTGATGTTTTTTAAGAGAGTCTTTACATTTCTTTGGTATCTTTGTGTTGGGTCACTGGTTAGCTTGCTTATTTTATTCTCTGTCAGGAATTTTTCTGTTTTTTCAATGTATTCTGCCTTAGTTATTAACACTAGAGCATTCCCTTTGTCTGCCTTGGTGATGAGAGCATTGTGTTGTTTTAGTTTTCTGTGTATACTGTTAATGGTTTTCTCATCAGCTGTTTTTTTATTTGTGTTTATTGATGGTTTGTTCCTTCTGATGATTTGTTTCATTTCCTCTGTCACTAATTCTCTTGTTAGGCCTGGGTTGAAGTCTCGAGTGTTAGTTTTTTCATGTTGTCCTATGATGTATTCAGTCTCAGTAATAAGATTTTCTATGGTCTTATGTGTTATGTGGGTGTTCAAATTGTATTTTGGGCCTTTCTCAAGTAGCTGTTGTTCTTCTTTTGTGAGTGTTATGTCAGTAAAATTAACCAAGCGTTCGTGGAATGTGTGTTGTGTGTGTGTCATAAGCACGGAGTATACATGTTGCAGACAGCAAAAATAATGCTCAAAAACATTATGTAACTTGCAATAAATAAGGTAGTATAAAAAAAGTATATTTCAAAAAACGATCAGTAAAAATGTAATAATGTGCCACTGTTTGTGTAACCATGCTATTCTCTGCATGTTCTAGATTAGAAAAGCCCACTGATGATGGTGATATTTGTCGCCGAAACTAGTATGGGAAAATAAAGAAATTAAACATATAACAAGGTGTTTTGCATCAAGGCGGACGCAACTTCTGATATTGGTTTATAATGGCACATTTCATGACTGGAGGGTTGCACTTACGAAAACCAATAATCCTTCGTCGATAGTAATTGCCTTATTCGTCCCGTTCACATGTACACCTGTATTATGACGCAAAGGATTTTCGGTGGATTAGCAGCTTCTGATACTAAACACGTTGTATCTATCCCTCTCTCTGTCTCTCTCGTGGTCAACTCTGAGGTTTGTTTGCGACAGTATGCCATTCCCTCTTCTGCATGCTATCCTTTTCATTTCCACGTACGTAGTGCATCCCACATCGTTCATAATCTTTTGTATGTATCATATCCTTAGTCGCATCCAGTGATTCTTCCCTTCATTATCTCCTTCTGCTTTAGTTACAGTGGTGTTATTATGTCTCAAAGTGTGTTTTACGCGATTTTCGATTTTTTGGATGTGTCTTCGCAGAGATCTGGTTTCCTGTACTCCTCACAGCATCTCTTCAATGGTGTCTCTTTCTCTCCAGCAGATCTTCATTATCCTTCTTTAGCATCAGATCTCCTCGGCTTATAGCCGTCTTCTCTGTTGTTTTCCTATTGTCCAAGTTTCACGCCCGCATATCACACTTCAAACAAATGCTTTCGTGAACCATTTCCTTATTCCCAGGCTGAAATTCTTGCTGGCCTGTATGTTCTTTCTTAAATTAATGCAGTTTTAGACTGACGTACTCTGTTTACAATTCCTTTCTGGCTTCTACCATCCCTTGTGACCCCTGTCCCCAAATGGGTAAATTCCTCTATCGTTTGTAGCTCCTCTACCAACTCTTATTTTTCAAGTTTCATACTTTCTTTCAGCACTGGGTATCATTACTATAGTATTTCTCTTGTTTATTCTCATACCATTCTGACTGCTGAAAATCCCTTCCATTCTGCTGAGGACCTTCTGCAGATCTTATTTCATCTCCATAACCATAGCACTAACATCTGCGTAGCATGTCTATCTTCTGCCCATTAATTTTGATTCCCACCTCGGCAGTTTCACGAACTTAGTCTATAGCTTCTGGAAACAAGGACTGAAGATAAGAAGAGAAAGAGCACATTCTTGCCTCAAGCCTTTTCTAATTTTTGCTTCTTGTTCCTGACGATTACTCCTAACAACAGCCATCTCGTTCTTGTAGAAGCTGTTTATCACCAGAAAGTCTTCGCATTTTCGACCTGCTTTCTTCAATACTCTGAACATCACTTGGCAGATAATATCAAATGCCTTTTCCAGGTCTGTCTAATGGGATGAAATCGATATATTCCAATGTAATTTGGTTAGTTCCTCTACGAAGTCTTCTGGGATCACAACTACACAGGAGGATTGCATGATGATGGTACAAACTTTCAGGGATGACGGAGAATGGCAAATGTATCACTCTGTGGTCAGAGACCCTTGTCCGAAAATGACCGAGACGAAAGTTGTAAGCGAACAACTTTCTGATACCTATGACTTTAGAATTGATGTATGGGTACTGTTACTGCTAATATTGTAGGGTAGGTCACTTTCAGGATGGGTAGTATAGGCCAAAACAAGAAAACATTTGGTAAACATAAGCTTGAAAATCTTACCCTCAGACCCATGAGCACTTTTCATCTTCACTAGTGTTAGTCACGTCTTCTACTGAAGAAGTGCTGATAGTTCCTCAGGTATAAATTGTAGAGCAAATATTTACCAGACGTTTTTGTTTTGTTTTGGCCCATACCACCTCCTCCAGAAGAATGGAAACCAAAGATCTTGCAGTAGAAGAGGTGTATTTCACACAGAGTTGCCGGCCGCTGGTGGCCGATCGGTTCTAGGCGCTCCAGTCTGGAACCGCGCGACCGCTACGGTCGCAGCTTCGAATCCTACCTCGGGCATGGGTGTGTGTGATGTCCTTAGGTTAGTTAGGTTTAAGAAGTTCTAAGTTCTATGCGACTGATGACCTCAGACGTTAAGTCCCTTAGTGCTCAGAGCCATTTGACCATAGAGTTGCAAAACTACCGTAGACTGTGGTAAGCAAGCATAGAGCGCCTGCCCGGTTAACCGTGTGGTCTAATGCACGGCTTTCCGGATTGGGAAGGAGCTCCTGGTCCCCAGCACGAATCCACCCGGCGGACTTGTGTGAAGGTCCTGTGAGCCGGCCAGTCTGTGGGTGGTTTTTAAGGGGTTTTCCATCTGCCTCGGTGAATGCGGGATGGTTCCCCTTATTCCGCCTCGGCTACGTTATGTCTTCGATTGTTGCGCAAACGAGTACTCCACGTATGCGAGCACCACCATTACTCTACCACGTAAACATAGGGGCTACCCTCGTCTGGTGTATGACGTTCTCTGTGGGAAGGGGGGGAGGGAGGGTGTGTCCACTGGGGGCAGGACCGCACAATAACCCTGAAAGAGTGGTTCGGTGTGGGGCGGCGGAGGGTTGAAGTGGACTGCGGTAGTCATCGTGGGGTTGCGGAGCACTGCGGCTGTGGCGGGGATGGAGCCTCGCCGTCGTTTCTAGGGCCCCACTGACATACAATACAATACAATACAAGCATAGAGCACTGTAGTCGTCCTAGTAGTTTTTGTCTGTAACGGTCGTTGCCCTACCTATACGTTACCTGAGTTGCACACTAATCGGGCGTTAACACACAAAAAAAAAGGTTCAAATGGCTCTGAGCACTATGGGCCTCAACTGCTGTGGTCATTAGTCCCCTAGAACTTAGAACTACTTAAACCTAAATAACCTAAGGACATCACACACATCCATGCCCGAGGCAGGATTCGAACCTGCGACCGTAGTAGTCGCACGTTTCCGGACTGCGCGCCTAGAACCGCGAGACCACCGCGGCCGGCGCGTTAACTCATTTCAGTCGCTTTGTTTGCATGCGCGATCCGTCTCTACTGGGTTCTCCTAGAAAACGGAAGCGATTTATATGGTTCAAATGGCTCTGAGCACTATGGGACTCAACTGCTGTGGTCATTAGTCCCCTAGAACGTAGAACTACTTAAACCTAACTAACCTAAGGACCTCACACACATCCATGCCCGAGGCAGGATTCGAACCTGCGACCGTAGCAGTCGCACGGTTCCGGACTGCGTGCCTAGAACCGCAAGACCACCGCGGCCGGCCGATTTATATGACCGTGTGAGGTCATGTATAAATGGCAGTTAACCTATGGAACTCCTTTGTTCTACATATTTGTCCTGCTGTCCGTTACTTAAAAATAAACAGTATTTATACGGGTTCCCGTGTTCGATTCCCGGCGGGTCAGGGATTTTCTCTGCCTCGTGATGACTGGGTGTTGTGTGATGTCCTTAGGTTAGTTAGGTTTAAGTAGTTCTAAGTTCTAGGGGACTGATGACCATAGATGTTAAGTCCCATAGTGTTCATAGCCATTTTTTGCAACAGTATTTATATTACGAGTAACATTGAAACTTTCTATGTTTAATTCTGAGTATATCCGAAAATTGTTGATTTGTAATTTGAGAAAGATGGACGTTGCAGTAAAAATTCAACAAAGCACAGATTTATCATATATTGCTAGAAATAGCAATTATATTGCAATAAGTACGTGGTCGAGCTTACATGAAACATGTTTCTGTTATTTATAAATAACTTTAGCACTTATCAGTAATAAGAGGAAAACCTTAACTTTGACGCTGCTGAAGGACATTCTTTCGAGTACAAAATAACAACAAAAATTACATATATTTTTACGGTTGTGCGTGTAAATTACACTTGCATGAAGAGTAATTTCTTTGGTTAGAAAATGGTTCAAATGGCTCTGAGCATTATGGGACTTAATATATGTGATCATCAGTCCCCTAGAACTTAGAGCTACTTAAACCTAACTAACCTAAGAACATCACACACATCCATGGCCGAAGCAGGATTCGAACCTGCGACCGTAGCAGTCGCGCGGTTCCGGACTGAGCGCCTAGAACCGCTAGACCACCGCGGCCGGCATTTGCTTACATAAAAGGGCAGGAGTTAAGCGCTAAACTAAATTTTATTACTTATAAAGTGCACTACACTATGCAGTTTATATTTTGTAAGGATATAATAAATTCTGTGCCCTAACAATGAAAGATATGCGGTTCCAGTTATGTGCAAAACAAACAAACAAACAAATAAGGAACAAAGAGAATGCGTCGGCTCCTAGTGTCACTCTCAAACATTTTATTATGTTTCTTTCCGTACAAATGCTACCGGTACTACCGGTAATCCTGCCATTTACTACGCCGTTTATGTACTGTACCAAAACTACTTACAATTGTAAATTGCAAGGCAGCATTTAAGATGAAGCATCATTAAAATAATTGCGCCGTGATGTCTATGTTTCAGGTTTATGAAACTGTTTTTCATTCAGATGGTTTCGGGTTTCCGTTTTGAACGTATTTATTACTTCATGCAATTCATTATGCCATTTGTACAGTTCAAACGTTCAAATTGCTCTGAGCACTATGATACTCAACTGCTGTGGTCATTAGTCCCCTAGAACTTAGAACTACTTAAACCTAACTAACCTAAGGACATCACGCACATCCATGCCAGAGGCAGGATTCGAACCTGCGACCGTAGCAGTCGCACGGTTCCGGACTGCGCGCCTAGAACCGCGAGACCACCGCGGCCGGCGTTTTCTCACTCCTTCGTTTAACCAATATTTACTGCCTTTTCCTTGTCGATGAAAACTGTTGCAGTACTTTAAAAAAAAAAAAAAAAAAAAAAGCTTTGGAAGGTATTCTTCTTCAGAGGTGTTACTGGCACAATTGACGTCGTCCGAACCACAATTCATGGAATCGTCACAGTTATTTCCTATTTCTTCTAACGTATCCACAATTTCAAACGGCTGTCGGTATCATTCGAATGAATATCACGGAAATCAACTACCAAATGACACATATATACGTCCCCAGCAGAAGTAGGTGATTTCGGCTGGAAACCACGTTCTTCATATTTGATCTTTGCTAAATTGAGAACGTTAAAGGGATTCCACATTTCTGTGAAAGGTAGAAAAAAAAGATAGTACTATTAGCAGCCATGCCTTACGAAAGCACAATAAATATTAATTCAGCTTTATCTGTATTGTCAGTATTTACCAATACTGCAAAAAGCATCTAATAATTTTTAATAGATGTTATTTGAGTGGCTAATTCGACAGAATTGTAACTGTGTACTGTAGTGTCAGAAAAACTATCAACGAACGGTAACCTGAAACGTCCTTTACAAATTACGGTCGGGTTGTGTCGTGTTTCCTGTTTACAAAAGTACCACCGACCTCGGCTGTGTGTGTGTGTGTGCGTAGTTGCGCATGCGCAGTTGCTACAGCGGCAGTACGGGTGCACATTTCTACCGCTGCCTGGCTCGCTACGAATTTGCAATTTTCAGCTATTTTTTAATGCTTGTAGTGTCTTTCAGCAGTTAAAATTTTGGCAGTGCATTTCTTTAGTTGTCTTCTTCCTGCGTAAAAAATTTCAGGGTATGTTTCGGCATGTCTAATTGGACCATTCCCTTGTAAGACCTCGTCTATAACATTGCCCTTCACAAACGCCTTCACCTAACTCGTGCTCGGTCTCTTAGACGCTCCGATTTCAGTTGCGAGATAATTCCCTTCCCCCTCTACTAAACTCCACCTGACCCTCTTTAAATGTTAACGATGATCTCACTTCCTCTGACTCACCAACAGGTACTGTACCACTCGAACTCTTTTCAACATTAACTGTTAGTTGTGCTACAGAAGAACACAATTAATCAACCTTCTTAACTGTCTACTGAATCTCCTCTCCACTCTCTGTCATGTCCTCTTCAACTCTTGAAAAGTCTTACCAGGGAAGCTAGCACAGTGTTTAGCACAGTGGACTCGCATTTAGGAGAACACTGGTTCAAATCCGTGGCCAGCCAACATTATTTAGATTATCTGCGATTTCCCTAACTCCTTGAGACGAAACCCAGGACGGTTCATTTGGACGAATGCAACCGATTTCTTTGCTCTTCCTCCTCTATTCCGAGATTGTCCTCTGCCCCTAATGACGTTGTTGTCAATTGGACTTTAACCTTCCTCCCTCCTTCCTAATTCCTCTCTAATCCTTGAATAATGTAGCATGAATTTAAATCTGTTCTTACATCTGAATATCTACTTCTCGATTAGGTAACGTCTCAAGCCCCACAGACAACTCCGTTTTATTTTTTCCACACTCTTCCCTCAAATTTTGAAAAGCAGTTTTCAGTTGCCTAGCTTCCTCATTAACAACCATCTTATATCGACTTTGAGCTTCTTCGATAGTAATAAGTTTCCTTCAGTATAAAAAATCTCGGATTAAGTTCCGTATGTAATTCTTCTTCTAATTGTGCATCCAATACATTGGCCTCCACCGTAACCTCTTCACTAATGGACTCCCATTTTTGTTCTAGACCACGTATTTGCACCTGTGTTGCACTAAAGTTGAATTGCTGTTCTCTTGAAACACTTCCAACATGCTCCCAAACGCGTCTATACTCTCCTGTTCTTTAGAATAAGTTTCTGTTTCCTCATTAGGCCCCCTTCACGTCACCTCCTAACTCCTTAGTAATACTCAGTTCTCTTTTCTAATCTTTCACCTAATTTACTATTATTCTCCATTTCGGATGCCATCAGTACTATCATTGTCCATTGCGGATGACATCAGCTTATTGAAATAATTTTGATCAGTTGTAAATACGGGAAAGGAATTAATATTCTGTTTCCCAAATGAAATCTTCACTCTGTAGCGGAATGTGTCCTAATATGAAACTACCTTGCAGATTAAAACTGTGTGCCGGACCGAGACTAAAAGCCCTAACTTTCGCCTTTCGTGGGCAAGTGATCCTCCGACTGAGCTACCCAAGTACGACTCGTGACCCACCACTATCTTGTGTCCTACCTTCGAAAATACGCAGAGCTTCCCTGCAAAACGTGCAAGACTAGTACTCCTGGAAGGAAGTATGTGGGTAGCCTTACAAGTTTCGCAGGAGAGCTTTGTGAGGTTTGAAGGTATGAGCCGAAGTACAGGTGGAAATAAAGCTATGAGGAAGGATCATGAGTCGTGGCTGGGCACTTCAGTCGGTCGTCCAAGGTGCAAGCAATCCGCTTAACGGGACTTACATGTGGCGGAGCCGGACGTTCTTCTAGATGTAGCAACGGTTGTGTCGCCGGGTACCAGGATAACCTGAGCTGCTTTGTGCGCTCAGTCATATAGTTTTGACATAGATAAATGGTTATTTCAAACTATCAAAGAAAATATACGATTTAATTTTGTACAACCTAAGGCGATTGATATCAAGATGTAGGAAAGGAAAAACTAGGAATATTTCCAATTTCCAAATAATATTGTGGACATTTCCCTATCTTTTGTTACAAATGCTGTACCTATTAAGATGATAACTAGCGAAATATGCTGTTCAATAGTGGACAGGTCTGGTGGTCAAACTAAGTTTAGTCATTCTGATGGAACAGTTTGTGATGTTACTGTGTGTCATGCTGGCTTGGGTATTAGCAGAATTAGAATTTTTTTAGCTTTCCATCTGAGATTCCTGCTGAGGATATAATTTCTGCTTCAAAAGGCTATGATAGTCATATTGGGCATTGCAAAAAAGTTGGTCAATTCAAATATGTTCCCTGTTCTTCGACAAAATGGAAATTTAGAATCACAAAAAAAAAAAATTGGTTCAAATGGCTCTGAGTACTATGGGACTTAGCTTCTGAGGTCATCAGTCCCCTAGAACTTATAGCTACTGAAACCTAACTAACCTAAAGACATCACACACATCCATGCCCGAGGCAGGATTCGAACCTGCGAGCGTAGCGGTCGTGCGGTTCCAGACTGTAGCGCCTAGGACCGCTCGGTCACTCCGGCCGGCTTAGAATCACATTCCGTCTTTCATAAATGTATGCGTGTGTCGTGCTCTTGTATGAACAGATTTGTGCTGAATGTAACAAGAGGCAGATTCCAGTGGGTGAGACTCCAAGTCTAATCCCTGTAACCAGAACGTAACTGTCGCACGCTGATGCCACAGCCGTTCACGATCTCCGCGAACAGTAAGTGTCAGGACAGGTGCCACAGTCCGGGACACAAGGGGAGCCGAATAATAATGCAATATCTGTCCGAGCCAAGCAGGTAGTGTCTGCACTGGAATTTAATGTGAACATCGCCTCATACATTACCGATAAGGACAGTATGTAATATCTCTTTATTTTCGATGAATTATTCTGATACAATTCTACCCTTGAATGACGTTTACAAAATTTCTGTCTTCATACTCGCAGAATCCATCCGCAAAATAGTTTCATACAATAGCTATGCCATGGGCGCATAATTATTCTCTGTAGGACTCTCTCTGGTGGTTGTTAGAAGAAAAAAAGCTTCCGAGATTGTCTTCGTGCCGATTAGCCAGAGGTTTTTTTTTTTTTTTTTTTTTTCCTTGAAGAACTGTAATCTGGTTATTGAGATTTATGACCGAAGATAACTGGTACGAAATTGTACGATTAAAAGGTAAATATATATATTGCTCCTTCAAACAAAGGTGTGTATTTGACAACTGAGAATTAATGATATTCATCGATATATTGCGTAGTTGTTAATCAGGAGGGAACTTCCGAAAGACTGGATACGAACCTGCATTTAATGACCCAAGAGCTCCACTACTTCTTCGGAAGGTTAAACTTCATCAAAGTCAAATATCCGCTTGACCTGAGGTTTCCCGACTGATTATACAACGCTCCCAAAATTACGAGGCGTTTTATTTGTACAGATTAGCACCCTGCCGCAAAGCACAAGCCTGCAGGGAAGAAGAATCATCGCCTGATTTCATTCTAACAAGTAAAATTTCTGAATCATTTTGAATGACTGAGCTATAACAGTGTTTCCTATCATGAATGATTGATTGCTCGGACGAATTGAGAACTACATAGATAGGAGGGAAAAATTACAAGTACTGTATCACCTTCTGGTGAAATTCAGACTGAACAGTCGCCGTAAGAAGAGAGTAAGGAAAACAAGCAATCCCACGAGGGTAACAGCTACGGAAATGCAGTCGAACCAGCCGTAGCGGTAGCACGGAGTGAAGTAGGAAAAGAAAAATGATTATGCGATTCGCGCAAGATACGTGAGGAAACAAAGAAAAGGATGGGGATAAGAAATGACCAAGACTTGAACCATAGGAAGGGAATCAATACAGCGGATGTGCAGACTATGCACCTATCTCCAAGAGGAGAAGTGACACGAGATGATGATGTCACGTCACGCTGGAAGGATGAAAAGAAATCGCCGACCGTCTAGCGTTCGAGACCATCGACGACGTTGCCCTCGTCATCTCCAAAAAATAAGGAACGAAGTCGCGCACTACAGGCAGCAGAAAATCTGACTGCTGCAATAAGAGACAGACTGAGATACCTGAAGATGAAAAGCAGGTGGGCGACCGTGCAATAGAACAGGACACCAACATGGTGACGTTGATGACAAGTCACGGAGGAACCGACTGCGCGGGAGACACTGACACTCCACACAGACGTGACAGGTCGGAATATGAACGCGACTGGGCGGAAGAGGTAGAAGCTCAGACTGACCAGGAAATGGAAGAAGTTCAAGAACTAAAAATACAGACGGCAAAGCAACAAATATCTGAGTGGGATGAAACATGAAGTTGGGAGCTGAACTGCTTTTGTGTGTGTCACTCCATGTAACGCTCTAACTGTCGTTGGAACAATCGTACAATGTAACTTCTTTTAACATCAACAAAATGCATAATGACACGAAGGTGGCTGCATTAAAAGACTCTTTATATCAATCTGATACGGACATTGCTCTACTTTAGGAAGTGAACATTAAAAACTCGCATGTTCCTGGATTCCAAGTGTTTTTCAATATTGCCCATGGAGAAGCCTGTGATACTGCAATCCACGTGAAGGACAGGATAGACAAATAAGACGTTAGCAGTTTAGAATCTGAACGCGCTATTAGATGTAGGATTTTTACTACTACTGTACTATACGTTTACGCTCCCTCGGGGAACAATCTTAGAGAACAGAGGGCCATTCTTTAAACAAAATAATAAAGTATTTTTACTTAAGGACAATGCCTCGGAAGTTTTAATTGGTAGCGACTGGAACTCTCTTCTATATAGAAAAGATCGTAGCCCAAATTTTAGCTCCTCCAAAGAACATGAGATACCAGTTAAAAATGTGGTCTGGCAAGATGCTTGGGAATTAAAGCACCCCACGACAATGAAATTTCAGTGCACAGTCGCAAAGCAGGACCGATAGAATATATGTTACCGACAATTTAGCACACAAAATTAGTGCATTCGAAACAATACCTTCAGCCTTTTCAGACCACTTGAGAGTGAAGTGTAGCATCAGGTTTGCTAAATAAAAAAATTCTGCGGTCGCCCTTCATGGAAACTCAACATTAACATTTTCTTTGACAATGATCTAGATGAGCAAATATCCTGTACTTGGCAGGCTTCTCTCAGATTACGTCACAAATTTAGGAATACTATTGACTAGTGGACATTATGAGCAAAGAGGAAGCTATGTATGATCTATCTTGACAGCTTATGGAAGACAAAACACAAAATGGTTTAAAGATGCAACTCAATGTTGCCACAAGTGTCTCCAGGAGCTTTACATACAGCCAATGTTACACGATGTTTTAATAAATATACGAAAGGTGAAGGCTAAACTGGTAAGTCTGAGAACAACGCAGTTTGAAAATTAAATCACATATTAAGTCAGTTGTGCAGGAAGAAAATACATCTTTCATTTGATACAACACGAAAAGAACAGAAGAAGGAATTTTATCGAGTCTGCGAACAGAAGACATAGGAGTTCTTACGGAACACAACGATATTTTAACTGAGGCCCATAGGTTTTGCTTTGTTTTAGATGGTAGAAGTCAGTTTAAACCATGTTTTGTAAGGTAACTGTTGATAAAAAGTGGTCTACAGAGTACAAGAGCCAAAGAATAAGGTAAGAGCTTAACAAGAGAAATGCTGTGTAATGACGTGTTGGACATCATTGGAAGTTCCACTGTCTAGAAGTCATCATGTCCTCACGGATTGCCCATAGAGTTACACGCAGCTTTTTGGCACATTATAGGGAAGACTTTGTGGATGTGTGAACGACGTTGTGAAAGGAGAAACCGGTCTTTCAGAGTTCAAAGAAGGCATAACTGTGTTGCTTCCTAAAGGAAGAACTATCAAAGGCCTTCCCAAACTGAGACCCTTATGTCTTATGAATGCTGATTATTAAATCGTTGCGCAAGTGATGAAAGATAGGCTTCCTGGCCGAAGTATCTTCAAGATAGTGAGTGGGTATTGGGATGCTACAGCAGTATTTTCCACGATGACAGCAAAAACAGGCCTCCTTTTTATAGATTTTTTCAGAGCTTTCTAGAAGGTAAATCACCAACATTTATCTACTTTGATGATATATTTGGGAGTTAATGAAAATTACATCAGCATTATAACCAAGGCATCAAAGCTGGTGGACCACAACATATCAACAGGAGTGCCTCTCTATCGAAGCCCACTTAACACAACCACTTTTAATTGGAACAAAAGGCAACCTATATTCGAGGAGCCTCGGTATTAAATCGAATGAAGAATCTGAATATTATGCAAAAGATTCAATTAGTCAACTGTGTTACTTTATCCAATGTATGTAGAACCAATTTCTGCCGATTCCCAAGACAACAGCAAAAACATCAGAAGTCAAATTTGTAGATACATCTGGCAAGGGCAAATTTTCATAGTGGTAACGACTACAGCTACTTTAAAACCTAAAGATGGAGGACTTGTTCTCACTGACATTCACTGCAAAAAGATGGCCTTATTTGTTAAAAGGACTATCCAACTGATTAATGACCAGCAGAATAGTATCACACCTAAACTATTCAGGATACTCAAACCTGAAAGCATGGGACCATCTATCAACATAAACAGGATAAATTATGAACTGAAACATACCAGAGACTTTTACCTTGAGTTAAGTTGTTTGGAATATACTGTAGAGGACAAAAACATAAGGAACAGTATATACATAATAGACCCGCTTAACACGACAGGCGATCGACACAAGATAGAATTAAAGAATCCCAGCAAAAATTGGAAACGCATGTGGACCAATATCAATAACAAAGAACTTTCTACAGGTGATAAAGTGTCGTAGTGCCGCATTACAAATAATATAGTTTGCACCACTGAGAAATTATACTCAATAGGTTTATGTGAAATAAACACCTGTCCACATTGCAGCGCATTCGATACCATAGCTCATTGTTTCGTTTGTAACAGCTCTCAGGATATATGGAATGCCGCGAAGAAATAGATCGCATTCTTTAAACGAAGTGACGGAAGAGACATTAACTTAAACAACGTACCCTTCCCAGAGGAAGTTTACTTTCGGGAATAGAAACATAACGCGATATCATGGTTACTGGAAAATTATGTACACTACTTTGTAAACAACAAAGGAAACGACAGCAGTACGAATTTTATGTGCCAGGAGAATTCTACAAAATATATTGGCAGAAAGATCATCACAAAAAATTCAGGTACATGATACAACGTTTGTTCCAAAAACATTGAGTAGCATTATCGTCTGCACTAAAGTTCTATTAGACTAAATATAAAAAGTTGGGCAGCGCTGCTGAGGGCGAACTACGGTAGGGACTTCGTCTGCCCCAAGGTAGCTACGGTAGCCGTGAAGGCCTCCTCAGAGCCCCGAAATAGCCTACGCAACCGACCAATTGGCGACAACAACTCGTCCATAAAACATGTCAGCCATACGGGTACCCACGCATAAGTGAGAAAAGTATAATTCCGTTCAAATCTAGAAGAAAACTAACAAAAATCCGTTGCAAGTTGAAACGTTCGATATTCAGTTTATAAGTAAAAATTTTCAATAGAAGAGGAAAGTTCTTAGCATAAAAGATATTGAACGAGGTCCATTAACAGCCGCAGAAGAGGAATTTCTTAATTCTTTTTAATTTATTTAGTTCACTTCTTTTAAAGAAATGAATCCTTTACTAAGAAATCACCAAAAATAAAGAAAAAATTGTAGTTTCCTGGGACTGGAGATCTCAAAGTTAACAGAAGCCGAAAAAAGAGAGCACAGCTACAGAACTAGAAGTGGAAAACACGCGTACAAAGATTGTGGAATAAATTGCGAAAGAAATAAAACACGAGAAGACGTAATTGGATGCAATCAAGGAGCAGCAACACATACAAAAAAAAGAACTGAAAAAAATTATAAACGAAGAGGTTGCAAAGTTATTGCAGCATATTTCAACTTCTTTTGAAACTCTTTTCTTTAATGTGGAGATAATACATTTTGTATAGTTTTGTAGAAATTACCTTTCGTTCATCTACCACCAAATACATTCAGAAATCTTTAAAAACTTTGGTAGAGCGCTGGACTACAGTGGAGGATTACCAGTTATGCAAAGGTTGCTGCCTCAAATCCGGCCCAGAGGATAGTTAAAAACAGGCGGTGGAGCACTTGCCAGCGAAAGACAACGGTCCTTAGTTCGAGTCTCGGTACAGCACATAGTTTTAATCTGCCAGGACGTTTATTAATCTGTTCGTCAACTTAAACGGAAGAACAGAACAAGTCGCAAAATCAGTCGTAAAAGTCGATACACCGTAACTACTGACAGACTGAGGTGGATGGGCCACATCAGACGAACTTCACTGTCATTCATGACAACTCTATTGGTTTCCTGCATTTCAATTTTAACATCACTGATTGCAAACACATTCTCCCTGACTTCTTGATGTAATAATTGAATCACCATTTAAGGGATCATCACTCCCTTGAGTAGCAACAGTTGACAAGACATGTGAATCAGATAGTTAGATGAACCTCGATTCTTCTCCTGTGTCCTTACTTACCAGGGAAGCTAGCACAGTGTTTAGCACAGTGGACTCGCATTTAGGAGAACACTGGTTCAAATCCGTGGCCAGCCAACATTATTTAGATTATCTGCGATTTCCCTAACTCCTTGAGACGAAACCCAGGACGGTTCATTTGGACGAATGCAACCGATTTCTTTGCTCTTCCTCCTCTATTCCGAGATTGTCCTCTGCCCCTAATGACGTTGTTGTCAATTGGACTTTAACCTTCCTCCCTCCTTCCTAATTCCTCTCTAATCCTTGAATAATGTAGCATGAATTTAAATCTGTTCTTACATCTGAATATCTACTTCTCGATTAGGTAACGTCTCAAGCCCCACAGACAACTCCGTTTTATTTTTTCCACACTCTTCCCTCAAATTTTGAAAAGCAGTTTTCAGTTGCCTAGCTTCCTCATTAACAACCATCTTATATCGACTTTGAGCTTCTTCGATAGTAATAAGTTTCCTTCAGTATAAAAAATCTCGGATTAAGTTCCGTATGTAATTCTTCTTCTAATTGTGCATCCAATACATTGGCCTCCACCGTAACCTCTTCACTAATGGACTCCCATTTTTGTTCTAGACCACGTATTTGCACCTGTGTTGCACTAAAGTTGAATTGCTGTTCTCTTGAAACACTTCCAACATGCTCCCAAACGCGTCTATACTCTCCTGTTCTTTAGAATAAGTTTCTGTTTCCTCATTAGGCCCCCTTCACGTCACCTCCTAACTCCTTAGTAATACTCAGTTCTCTTTTCTAATCTTTCACCTAATTTACTATTATTCTCCATTTCGGATGCCATCAGTACTATCATTGTCCATTGCGGATGACATCAGCTTATTGAAATAATTTTGATCAGTTGTAAATACGGGAAAGGAATTAATATTCTGTTTCCCAAATGAAATCTTCACTCTGTAGCGGAATGTGTCCTAATATGAAACTACCTTGCAGATTAAAACTGTGTGCCGGACCGAGACTAAAAGCCCTAACTTTCGCCTTTCGTGGGCAAGTGATCCTCCGACTGAGCTACCCAAGTACGACTCGTGACCCACCACTATCTTGTGTCCTACCTTCGAAAATACGCAGAGCTTCCCTGCAAAACGTGCAAGACTAGTACTCCTGGAAGGAAGTATGTGGGTAGCCTTACAAGTTTCGCAGGAGAGCTTTGTGAGGTTTGAAGGTATGAGCCGAAGTACAGGTGGAAATAAAGCTATGAGGAAGGATCATGAGTCGTGGCTGGGCACTTCAGTCGGTCGTCCAAGGTGCAAGCAATCCGCTTAACGGGACTTACATGTGGCGGAGCCGGACGTTCTTCTAGATGTAGCAACGGTTGTGTCGCCGGGTACCAGGATAACCTGAGCTGCTTTGTGCGCTCAGTCATATAGTTTTGACATAGATAAATGGTTATTTCAAACTATCAAAGAAAATATACGATTTAATTTTGTACAACCTAAGGCGATTGATATCAAGATGTAGGAAAGGAAAAACTAGGAATATTTCCAATTTCCAAATAATATTGTGGACATTTCCCTATCTTTTGTTACAAATGCTGTACCTATTAAGATGATAACTAGCGAAATATGCTGTTCAATAGTGGACAGGTCTGGTGGTCAAACTAAGTTTAGTCATTCTGATGGAACAGTTTGTGATGTTACTGTGTGTCATGCTGGCTTGGGTATTAGCAGAATTAGAATTTTTTTAGCTTTCCATCTGAGATTCCTGCTGAGGATATAATTTCTGCTTCAAAAGGCTATGATAGTCATATTGGGCATTGCAAAAAAGTTGGTCAATTCAAATATGTTCCCTGTTCTTCGACAAAATGGAAATTTAGAATCACAAAAAAAAAAAATTGGTTCAAATGGCTCTGAGTACTATGGGACTTAGCTTCTGAGGTCATCAGTCCCCTAGAACTTATAGCTACTGAAACCTAACTAACCTAAAGACATCACACACATCCATGCCCGAGGCAGGATTCGAACCTGCGAGCGTAGCGGTCGTGCGGTTCCAGACTGTAGCGCCTAGGACCGCTCGGTCACTCCGGCCGGCTTAGAATCACATTCCGTCTTTCATAAATGTATGCGTGTGTCGTGCTCTTGTATGAACAGATTTGTGCTGAATGTAACAAGAGGCAGATTCCAGTGGGTGAGACTCCAAGTCTAATCCCTGTAACCAGAACGTAACTGTCGCACGCTGATGCCACAGCCGTTCACGATCTCCGCGAACAGTAAGTGTCAGGACAGGTGCCACAGTCCGGGACACAAGGGGAGCCGAATAATAATGCAATATCTGTCCGAGCCAAGCAGGTAGTGTCTGCACTGGAATTTAATGTGAACATCGCCTCATACATTACCGATAAGGACAGTATGTAATATCTCTTTATTTTCGATGAATTATTCTGATACAATTCTACCCTTGAATGACGTTTACAAAATTTCTGTCTTCATACTCGCAGAATCCATCCGCAAAATAGTTTCATACAATAGCTATGCCATGGGCGCATAATTATTCTCTGTAGGACTCTCTCTGGTGGTTGTTAGAAGAAAAAAAGCTTCCGAGATTGTCTTCGTGCCGATTAGCCAGAGTTTTTTTTTTTTTTTTTTTTTTTTTTTTTTTTTTTTTTCCCTTGAAGAACTGTAATCTGGTTATTGAGATTTATGACCGAAGATAACTGGTACGAAATTGTACGATTAAAAGGTAAATATATATATTGCTCCTTCAAACAAAGGTGTGTATTTGACAACTGAGAATTAATGATATTCATCGATATATTGCGTAGTTGTTAATCAGGAGGGAACTTCCGAAAGACTGGATACGAACCTGCATTTAATGACCCAAGAGCTCCACTACTTCTTCGGAAGGTTAAACTTCATCAAAGTCAAATATCCGCTTGACCTGAGGTTTCCCGACTGATTATACAACGCTCCCAAAATTACGAGGCGTTTTATTTGTACAGATTAGCACCCTGCCGCAAAGCACAAGCCTGCAGGGAAGAAGAATCATCGCCTGATTTCATTCTAACAAGTAAAATTTCTGAATCATTTTGAATGACTGAGCTATGACAGTGTTTCCTATCATGAATGATTGATTGCTCGGACGAATTGAGAATTACATAGATAGGAGGGAAAAATTACAAGTACTGTATCACCTTCTGGTGAAATTCAGACTGAACAGTCGCCGTAAGAAGAGAGTAAGGAAAACAAGCAATCCCACGAGGGTAACAGCTACGGAAATGCAGTCGAACCAGCCGTAGCGGTAGCACGGAGTGAAGTAGGAAAAGAAAAATGATTATGCGATTCGCGCAAGATACGTGAGGAAACAAAGAAAAGGATGGGGATAAGAAATGACCAAGACTTGAACCATAGGAAGGGAATCAATACAGCGGATGTGCAGACTATGCACCTATCTCCAAGAGGAGAAGTGACACGAGATGATGATGTCACGTCACGCTGGAAGGATGAAAAGAAATCGCCGACCGTCTAGCGTTCGAGACCATCGACGACGTTGCCCTCGTCATCTCCAAAAAATAAGGAACGAAGTCGCGCACTACAGGCAGCAGAAAATCTGACTGCTGCAATAAGAGACAGACTGAGATACCTGAAGATGAAAAGCAGGTGGGCGACCGTGCAATAGAACAGGACACCAACATGGTGACGTTGATGACAAGTCACGGAGGAACCGACTGCGCGGGAGACACTGACACTCCACACAGACGTGACAGGTCGGAATATGAACGCGACTGGGCGGAAGAGGTAGAAGCTCAGACTGACCAGGAAATGGAAGAAGTTCAAGAACTAAAAATACAGACGGCAAAGCAACAAATATCTGAGTGGGATGAAACATGAAGTTGGGAGCTGAACTGCTTTTGTGTGTGTCACTCCATGTAACGCTCTAACTGTCGTTGGAACAATCGTACAATGTAACTTCTTTTAACATCAACAAAATGCATAATGACACGAAGGTGGCTGCATTAAAAGACTCTTTATATCAATCTGATACGGACATTGCTCTACTTTAGGAAGTGAACATTAAAAACTCGCATGTTCCTGGATTCCAAGTGTTTTTCAATATTGCCCATGGAGAAGCCTGTGATACTGCAATCCACGTGAAGGACAGGATAGACAAATAAGACGTTAGCAGTTTAGAATCTGAACGCGCTATTAGATATAGGATTTTTACTACTACTGTACTATACGTTTACGCTCCCTCGGGGAACAATCTTAGAGAACAGAGGGCCATTCTTTAAACAAAATAATAAAGTATTTTTACTTAAGGACAATGCCTCGGAAGTTTTAATTGGTAGCGACTGGAACTCTCTTCTATATAGAAAAGATCGTAGCCCAAATTTTAGCTCCTCCAAAGAACATGAGATACCAGTTAAAAATGTGGTCTGGCAAGATGCTTGGGAATTAAAGCACCCCACGACAATGAAATTTCAGTGCACAGTCGCAAAGCAGGACCGATAGAATATATGTTACCGACAATTTAGCACACAAAATTAGTGCATTCGAAACAATACCTTCAGCCTTTTCAGACCACTTGAGAGTGAAGTGTAGCATCAGGTTTGCTAAATAAAAAAATTCTGCGGTCGCCCTTCATGGAAACTCAACATTAACATTTTCTTTGACAATGATCTAGATGAGCAAATATCCTGTACTTGGCAGGCTTCTCTCAGATTACGTCACAAATTTAGGAATACTATTGACTAGTGGACATTATGAGCAAAGAGGAAGCTATGTATGATCTATCTTGACAGCTTATGGAAGACAAAACACAAAATGGTTTAAAGATGCAACTCAATGTTGCCACAAGTGTCTCCAGGAGCTTTATATACAGCCAATGTTACACGATGTTTTAATAAATATACGAAAGGTGAAGGCTAAACTGGTAAGTCTGAGAACAACGCAGTTTGAAAATTAAATCACATATTAAGTCAGTTGTGCAGGAAGAAAATACATCTTTCATTTGATACAACACGAAAAGAACAGAAGAAGGAATTTTATCGAGTCTGCGAACAGAAGACATAGGAGTTCTTACGGAACACAACGATATTTTAACTGAGGCCCATAGGTTTTGCTTTGTTTTAGATGGTAGAAGTCAGTTTAAACCATGTTTTGTAAGGTAACTGTTGATAAAAAGTGGTCTACAGAGTACAAGAGCCAAAGAATAAGGTAAGAGCTTAACAAGAGAAATGCTGTGTAATGACGTGTTGGACATCATTGGAAGTTCCACTGTCTAGAAGTCATCATGTCCTCACGGATTGCCCATAGAGTTACACGCAGCTTTTTGGCACATTATAGGGAAGACTTTGTGGATGTGTGAACGACGTTGTGAAAGGAGAAACCGGTCTTTCAGAGTTCAAAGAAGGCATAACTGTGTTGCTTCCTAAAGGAAGAACTATCAAAGGCCTTCCCAAACTGAGACCCTTATGTCTTATGAATGCTGATTATTAAATCGTTGCGCAAGTGATGAAAGATAGGCTTCCTGGCCGAAGTATCTTCAAGATAGTGAGTGGGTATTGGGATGCTACAGCAGTATTTTCCACGATGACAGCAAAAACAGGCCTCCTTTTTATAGATTTTTTCAGAGCTTTCTAGAAGGTAAATCACCAACATTTATCTACTTTGATGATATATTTGGGAGTTAATGAAAATTACATCAGCATTATAACCAAGGCATCAAAGCTGGTGGACCACAACATATCAACAGGAGTGCCTCTCTATCGAAGCCCACTTAACACAACCACTTTTAATTGGAACAAAAGGCAACCTATATTCGAGGAGCCTCGGTATTAAATCGAATGAAGAATCTGAATATTATGCAAAAGATTCAATTAGTCAACTGTGTTACTTTATCCAATGTATGTAGAACCAATTTCTGCCGATTCCCAAGACAACAGCAAAAACATCAGAAGTCAAATTTGTAGATACATCTGGCAAGGGCAAATTTTCATAGTGGTAACGACTACAGCTACTTTAAAACCTAAAGATGGAGGACTTGTTCTCACTGACATTCACTGCAAAAAGATGGCCTTATTTGTTAAAAGGACTATCCAACTGATTAATGACCAGCAGAATAGTATCACACCTAAACTATTCAGGATACTCAAACCTGAAAGCATGGGACCATCTATCAACATAAACAGGATAAATTATGAACTGAAACATACCAGAGACTTTTACCTTGAGTTAAGTTGTTTGGAATATACTGTAGAGGACAAAAACATAAGGAACAGTATATACATAATAGACCCGCTTAACACGACAGGCGATCGACACAAGATAGAATTAAAGAATCCCAGCAAAAATTGGAAACGCATGTGGACCAACATCAATAACAAAGAACTTTCTACAGGTGATAAAGTGTCGTAGTGCCGCATTACAAATAATATAGTTTGCACCACTGAGAAATTATACTCAATAGGTTTATGTGAAATAAACACCTGTCCACATTGCAGCGCATTCGATACCATAGCTCATTGTTTCGTTTGTAACAGCTCTCAGGATATATGGAATGCCGCGAAGAAATAGATCGCATTCTTTAAACGAAGTGACGGAAGAGACATTAACTTAAACAACGTACCCTTCCCAGAGGAAGTTTACTTTCGGGAATAGAAACATAACGCGATATCATGGTTACTGGAAAATTATGTACACTACTTTGTAAACAACAAAGGAAACGACAGCAGTACGAATTTTATGTGCCAGGAGAATTCTACAAAATATATTGGCAGAAAGATCATCACAAAAAATTCAGGTACATGATACAACTTTTGTTCCAAAAACATTGAGTAGCATTATCGTCTGCACTAAAGTTCTATTAGACTAAATATAAAAAGTTGGGCAGCGCTGCTGAGGGCGAACTACGGTAGGGACTTCGTCTGCCCCAAGGTAGCTACGGTAGCCGTGAAGGCCTCCTCAGAGCCCCGAAATAGCCTACGCAACCGACCAATTGGCGACAACAACTCGTCCATAAAACATGTCAGCCATACGGGTACCCACGCATAAGTGAGAAAAGTATAATTCCGTTCAAATCTAGAAGAAAACTAACAAAAATCCGTTGCAAGTTGAAACGTTCGATATTCAGTTTATAAGTAAAAATTTTCAATAGAAGAGGAAAGTTCTTAGCATAAAAGATATTGAACGAGGTCCATTAACAGCCGCAGAAGAGGAATTTCTTAATTCTTTTTAATTTATTTAGTTCACTTCTTTTAAAGAAATGAATCCTTTACTAAGAAATCACCAAAAATAAAGAAAAAATTGTAGTTTCCTGGGACTGGAGATCTCAAAGTTAACAGAAGCCGAAAAAAGAGAGCACAGCTACAGAACTAGAAGTGGAAAACACGCGTACAAAGATTGTGGAATAAATTGCGAAAGAAATAAAACACGAGAAGACGTAATTGGATGCAATCAAGGAGCAGCAACACATACAAAAAAAAGAACTGAAAAAAATTATAAACGAAGAGGTTGCAAAGTTATTGCAGCATATTTCAACTTCTTTTGAAACTCTTTTCTTTAATGTGGAGATAATACATTTTGTATAGTTTTGTAGAAATTACCTTTCGTTCATCTACCACCAAATACATTCAGAAATCTTTAAAAACTTTGGTAGAGCGCTGGACTACAGTGGAGGATTACCAGTTATGCAAAGGTTGCTGCCTCAAATCCGGCCCAGAGGATAGTTAAAAACAGGCGGTGGAGCACTTGCCAGCGAAAGACAACGGTCCTTAGTTCGAGTCTCGGTACAGCACATAGTTTTAATCTGCCAGGACGTTTATTAATCTGTTCGTCAACTTAAACGGAAGAACAGAACAAGTCGCAAAATCAGTCGTAAAAGTCGATACACCGTAACTACTGACAGACTGAGGTGGATGGGCCACATCAGACGAACTTCACTGTCATTCATGACAACTCTATTGGTTTCCTGCATTTCAATTTTAACATCACTGATTGCAAACACATTCTCCCTGACTTCTTGATGTAATAATTGAATCACCATTTAAGGGATCATCACTCCCTTGAGTAGCAACAGTTGACAAGACATGTGAATCAGATAGTTAGATGAACCTCGATTCTTCTCCTGTGTCCTTACTTTTCCCTAAACTGGCCTCTCATAGGCTAATTGTAGTTTTCTCCATCATGCACTGAGTAGTAATACAACCAAGAACCTAATAATAATCTCGAACTGACGTCCCTGGACATCACGTTACCCAAATGTCTTCATAAGTCTAGCTATCCTCAGCCAATGAAACAGAATCCATAATTTCTTTCATAATTCGCCATAAAGCACCTAATTATCCCAGCATCGAAGACCACGTCTCAAAACTGCATTTCACTAACATTAGGGACCAAAAAATTAGAAATACAAAAGAAAAATGTGTATCTCCAGAAGAGCTGAAAACTGGATAAAATGTCACTGCAGAAATGAAATAATTAAAAATTTTCCAGCAAAATCTTTGTTAAAATCACTGTCTAATCATCCACAAGAACCGAAATACTTCCAGCAATCGCTTATTAGACTCCATATCATATCATGCCACGTCTCACAAACATCATTTCCAAGTCCGTATAACTTTTCCAAAATCAGTACATAATTAATTAAATGATGTAAACAATAAGGTGCTCAACATCTTATCATGCATGAATTATGCAAAAATACCTCATAAATTAACTGTGTGTGACTAACCTTTCCTTAGAACTCATCCTGGTGGGGTAGGGGCAGTCTGAAGTTTTACTACACTGTTTCAGTTACAAAATTTTAACTTTCCACATGAGATTGCTCCCTAATTCTATCAGTCTCTGTTGTAGCTCCATAAATTGCCAGAGATGAGCTTCCGAACCAGAATTTTTCTATATTGGAGCTTACTGTCACACACAACAACCACTAACTCTTCGCCAGACATCATTATACATGTCTCACGCAATACAGAAGTTACTGAAAGTATTTTAAGTCCATCAATGCAACTACAAGAAAATGCGTATTTTGTTCCCAAACGCGTCTCGTTTTATTGAAATTAAACAACATCAGTGGTCTGTAATGAGAGATATTTTCATTTTGGTTTGCTTTCTAGATAGAAAAACATTTCGTTGTGAAAGATTTGTCTGCTTGCACATCTGTGAGGCATTCTTCCTTCCTTCGTCTAGCACTATTTGTTCTGTCCTAATCCTACGTTGCTTTGGAGGACACTGCAAGTTTTCATGTGAAACTGTACTCCTCTGGTCACCTAGTAACTTTTCATTGGGTTTTTGTTCACATGTTTCTCTATTGTGCTTGTCCGTAGCTCGTCGTCCAGTGGTTAGCGTCGCTGCCTCTGGATCACAAGGTCCTGCCTGGGTTTGATTCCCGGCTCAGTTGGGGATTTTCTCCGTCCGGAGACTGTGCGTTTGTGTTGTCCTCATCATTTCATCATCATTCAGGCATTGGTGAGACTGGGAAGTGCGAAGATTGCGAATTTCTACGGGCGCTGATAACCACGCCATCGAGCGCCACAAAAACTAAAATCATCATCATCATCATCATCATCATCATCGATTGTGCATGACGTATTGTATTCTTGTTTAAGCTGTTGAGCGGTCTGCACCGTATTTCCATGTCCTGGCGTGCTCTTTCTATCTTGTGTTAAATACCATGAGCCAAGCACAACAGAAAAAGTTATGAACACCATAAAAAATCCTCCTTTTCAAGAGAAATTCCATACACAAAAAAATATTAACGCACAATAAACTGTTATTCAGTGACCATATAAATATTGGAAACCAAGAACTATATAAAATAATTGAAAAATCAAATAATAAAAAATCTTTTCCTTTCCCAGTCGTCCTTATTCTCTTGCTCTCGCTCTACTTCTACCCCATTTCATAGCTTCTCTTTCTTCTCATCCCTTTTCCTCCAGTTCACTTTCAATTACTCAACTTTGCATTCACTGTTCACCTGTTTCTTCCCCTCCTTGTCCTCCCCTCCACCTGCACACGAGTTACATGTTCAGCTTCGTCACTACACCGTCATTTCCCTTATACATTAAACGAATAAATTGTAACATAATTAAACGATATAGCAACCACAGACGAATCGCAGAGACAGACAACATTGTTAGGGTAAAGGAAAAACTGGGGTAAAGTTGACAGCACTGTACAAAAGACACGATACATTTTTAGCCAGAAAGATGCAAAAACAAACACTTGTGGTGCTATATTGTCATATGTTTTACATAAAGAAATACATAGTTCTGTAAAGCAGTGTGGGACTGGGTCAAAATCAACAGCGTCAAAGGAAGGAATACCTGAAAAACAAATGGGAATGAAGTATGAAATAATCTCCAGCGATAAAAATATCGGCTGTAACGGATAGTTTAAACTTTGATATGTGTTTATTCAACCAAACAACTTCGAATGGTAGCCTCACATCTACTGTTAACATAAAACTGCACCTATTCACGATAGCAAGGAAGTACTGATTCGTTGTGCAAGCAGAGCATTCCCAGCCAGTAGTAAGGGCAAACCAAATGCTTGGAGGGGCAACAAAATCACGAAAACCTGCAAGCAGCATCTCAAAGCTGAACGAATGCTTACGACTCCAAACAGTAACAAATTTAGAAAGGTTGAAAAATGTGGTCGCTGACATCCTTCTGTGACTAAGTCCAACAGCATTCAGAAATACTCAGCTGGCGGATGGTGAAACATTTCAAGTCCGAAGTAACACTCTTTAGTCATAGCTGCTCTGTGTGTGCATAATATCTTCAAAACACCTTAACAAATCAAATGCACGGACAAAATTCCACGAGACTTGTCTTGCCTGCTTCTTTAAAACCTTGATCATGTGATCGCAATGTTATTCAAGATAGTGTCAAAATGGTTCAAATGGCTATGAGCACAAAGGGACTTAACATCTAGGGTCATCAGTCACCTAGAACTTAGAACTACTAAAACTTAACTAACCTAAGTACCGTAGCGGTCGTGCGGTTCCAGACTGAAGCTCCTAGAACCGCACGGCTACACAGGTCGGCCAAGAAAGTGTCTTTGAACCTCACAACCATTCTCAAAATCTGACATATTGTAACATTTATGCAATTTAAATATATAAATAAAGCAGTTTTGTTTAAATTTATAATTTCATGCTACAGTGTTCACTTTAAATGAAGTAAGAACAATTTCCTTTAACTAATTTCTATGCTATATATAGAGCTCCAATTAAAACTAGTCAGTATAATAGCGTCTCTATAGTCGTTGGTACTGTAGTCTTTTGTTAGTCAAATGTCAATATTAAATTATCGAAATATCATTAAATTAACGTATGGACTGCTGTGATTACAGTATAGGATGCCCATGCTGGCGATAATCAGTTGCGTACAGGCAGAGAAAATGTTGGTTTAGGCAGGTTTTTCTATGAAATTCAGGAAACAATTTATTACTATTTGCTTATTTGTTCTAGAATATTAGTGACTTGTTCAATCCGTAGCTAGCAAGAAGACCTTAAAAACAATATATCATATGCATACACCACTCGTCTGCATCGTTAGTTATGGATTATATAAGCAATTAAAATTTAAAGTGCCCATAACCTAATGGCAACAATTTTATAAACATTGTGAAACTCCACGTATGTGTGCGAGTGAAGTTAACTGCTTCAAAACTAATCGTGATGCTGACGCACCCTTACAGCCAAAGCTGGAATAAATGTAAGCTACGGAATTATTAACTCTATGAAAAATCGCTGTACTACATCGAATCTTAATGTGAGGAATACGCATTTTGTTATTGAAACATATTACATATGACCAAGGAGAGACACTCTACTCGAATCAAAGACATGATTTAAGTGAAATCTTTAATGTACTGCAAAAAGGTATGAAAATGATCAAGCATGTAAATAAGTCATAAAATCAAAGAAATTAGGAACACAGAATATTGACTGTGAGGAGCAGCTAAGTGAAATATCGATTGAAAGAGCTACTTGGTTTCGGTCGGAATTAACTCACTGTCATACAACTGAGTTTGTAAACTTTAACATGCTGTCATTTGGTACAGCCATCCATGCTGCATCACCAGATTCCAAAATTTATCTGTGGCGGTTGGCACTGGGTCAAAGCGCTGCAGCCATCCTTTCACCAAATCCTACACTTGTCCGATTGGCGACAAGTCTGGCGATCTGGTGGGCCAGAACGAAAGTCTGACATCCTGTGACACCAGAAAGTCACGTATTCGTGCAGAAACATGTGGTCGTGCACTGTCTTGCTGAAAATCCATCTGGGGTGTTGTGCAGAAAGGGTATGGCTACAGGTCACACGATGTCATTCACATAGGTCACACTGGTCACAGTACCCTGGATGTGCACCAACTGTGATTTGTGGATGCATCCAATAGCACTCCACAGCATATGACCTGAAGTTGGCACCGTATGTCTTGTGCAAATGCAGTCACTCTGATGCCGCCCATCCTCTCTGCAGCGAACCAAAGTGCAGCCATCATTATCAAACAGACAGAACCTGGATTCGTCCTAAAGCGCTACCTGATGCCGTTCCTGTTTTTAGATACGTCGTTTCATACATCATTGCAGTCTAGCATGTTTCTGTACATTCGTCAAAGGTGGACGACGCCACGTAACCGGGCCGGTATTAAACGGCGACGGACTTGCACCCCTGATAGTTTACGATGTGTGAGACTGTTCCAGTCTTACGATAGAGCCGAGGAGGACGCGTATCTGTCCTGCAATGCGAATGAACGATTCGACACACACCAGTTGCACTGCCGAAACACTTCGTCTCACACGAACTGCAATTTCCCGGATCGATCCATCACATTTTCTCGCGTCAATAATGCGTCCCCTTTCAAACTCACTGATCTGACGATACAGTTCGCGCATACGTCTGCGAAGCATTCCGCACGTCTGTTCAAGTCACATGACCCATTATGGGCAAATTTTAAACACACTGTAAATCACGCATTGGAGAGGTATGTGGCCAAAAAGAGGATTACGGGCGGAAAAGACCCACCGTGGTTTAACAGCACAATTCGGAGAATGCTCAGGAGGCAAAGACAGCTGCACTCGCGTACAAGAAAGATCGGGAGAATGAGAACAGGAAAAAGTTAGTAGAGATTGGTGCTGCTGTAAAAAGAGCGATGCGCGAAGCATACAACCACTACCACCGTCATGCCTTAGCAAAAGATCTTGCTGAAAACCCACGGAAATTTTGGTCTTACGTAAAATCTGTAAGCGGGTCGAAGGCTTCCATCCAGTCACTCACTGATCAGTCTGGCCTGGCAATGGAAGACAGCAAAATAAAAGGTGAAATTTTAAATTTAGCATTTGAGAAATCTTTCACGCAGGAGGATCGTACGAACATACCGCTGTTTGGGTCTCGTACAGATTCCCGTATGGAGGACATAGTGATAGACATCCCTGGGGTTGTGAAGCAGCTGAATAGATTGAAAATAAATAAATCGCCATGTCCTGATTGGATTCCATTTCGGTTTTACAGAGAGTACTCTACTGCATTGGCTCCTTACTTAGTTTGCATTTATCGCAAATCTCTTGCCCAACGTAAAGTCCCGAGCGACTGGAAAAAAGCGCAGGTGACGCCTGTACATAAGAATGGTAGAAGGAGGGATACTCAAAATTACAGACCAATATCCTTAGCATCGGTTTGTTGCAGGATTCTCGAACATATTCTCAGTTAGAATATAATGAATTTCCTTGTGACAGAGAAGTTGCTGTCCATGCATCAGCACGGCTTTAAAACGCATCGCCCCTGCAAAACGCAACTCGCCCTTTTTTCACATGATATCTTGCGAACCATGGATGAAGGATATCAGACGGTTGCCATATTCCTTGACTTCCGGAAATACAGATAAATGTAAATTAATGCAGATGAGTAGGAAAAAGAATCCCGTAATGTTTGAATACTCCATTAGTAGTGTAGCGTTTGACACAGTCACGTCGATTAAATATTTGGGCGTAACATTGCAGAGCGATATGAAGTGCGACAGGCATGTAATGGCAGTTATGGGGAAGGCGGATAGTCGTTTTCAGTTCACTGGCAGAATTTTGGGCAGATGTGGTTCATCTGTAAAGGACACCGCTTATAAAACACTAATACGACCTATTCTTGAGTACTGCTTGAGCGTTTGGGTTCACTATCAGGTCGGATTGAGGGAGGACATAGAAGCAACACAGAGACGGGCTGCTAGATTTGTTACTGGTAGGTTTGATCATCACGCGAGTATTACGGAAATGCTTCAGGAACTCGGGTGCGAGTCTTCAAATGGCTCTGAGCACTATGGGACTTAACATCTGTGGTCATCAGTCCGCTAGGACTTAGAACTATTTAAACCTAACTAACCTAAGGACATCACACTCATCCATGCCCGAGGCAGGATTCGAACCTGCGACCGTAGCGGTCTCGCGGCTCCGGACTGGAGCGCCTAGAACCGCGAGACCACTGCGGCCGGCAAGTGGGAGTCTCTAGAGGAAAGGAGGCGTTCTTTTCGTGAATCGCTACTGAGGAAATTTAGAGAACCAGCATTTGAGGCTGACTGCAGTACAATTTTACTGCCGCCTACTTATATTTCGTGGAAAGACCACAAAGATAAGATAAGAGAGATTAGGACTCGTACACAGGCATATAGGCAGTCATTTTTCCTTCGTTCTGTTTGGGAGTGGAACAGGGAGAGAAGATGCTAGTTGTGGTACAAGGTACCCTCCGTCACGCACCGTATGGTGGATTGCGGAGTATGTATGTAGATGGAGATGTACCTTCGGTGTATGGCAACAACAAGAGCCGCAGACACATTTTACCGGTGGATGGTGCTGCGCCGCGATATTGATGTTGACTTGAACCCGAGCACTGACATGATTCAGATCCTAATCACTTCTGCAGAACAAACTAATGTGAACGTCCTATCTCTTGTCGTTCAAGATGTTCTGTTTCTTCTGAACATTAGTGTATTTACCTGTAAAATATCTCACGCCAAGGAGTCGGAACGTTAAAAGCCAATAATCTCGATTTCCTCCCAACTTTCGCTAAAAACTTCACATAGCGCATTAAATCCTCCTGCGTTTACATCAGTTTCACCAATCGGTGCCCTCGTAAGCAGCAGCTGGCCTCCCATCACAGGACGTCGGAAAAAAAAGCTTACAAACTTTCCTCAACTCTGCAGAATCTTCTGAACCTGTAATATGACGGAGCTACTTTGTCATATGGTTTGAACAGCCGAGGGATGTTTATCTGCTGAATGTACTTTTCTTAGCACGACCCTCATGCCCACGAAGAGTTCCGTCGTACAAAAAACGAATGCACTCAGCTCTGCCATCCACAGTGGATACATGCAATAAACTGCGCAGCACGCTCGTGCATGACGGTAGCCGAGGTGAATTTCCCCAAGACGACGAGAGAGTAGGGTCCACCTGTCGATCACCCGGTTAGTAGTTCTCTGACAGACGCGCTCCCTCGTCTCTCATGGGGTCGGTTTCCACAAGCGACTCTTTCGTGTCCTCTCCGGGAGAGCGGTGTGCTGACCACATGCCATGGCCCTCCATATCCGCATCCAGTGACGCCTGTCGACTGAGGATGACACGGCGGCCTGTCAGTACCATTGGGCCTTCATGACCTGTTCGGGCGGAGGTTTTCTTTTTTTTCTTTCTTTGTCCTATGTCGTCAGAACTACTCACCCTTAAAACTCACACAGGAAAGCAATTGAATTAGTCAGCTCCAAGTTAAATGGTTCAAATGGCTCTGAGCACTATGGGACTTAACTTCTGAGGTCATCAGTCCCCTAGAACTTAGAACTACTTAAACCTAACTAACCTAAGGACATCACACACATCCATGCCCGAGGCAGGATTCGAACCTGCGACCGAATTGTCGTGCGGTTCCAGACTGTAGCGCCTAGAACCGCTCGGCCACCCCGGCCTGCAGCTCCAAGTTAAATTAAAGAACTTTGAAAACAGAAGATTAAATAAACACATACAAGCGCTGTAATACCCGTTAATTAACAGACAGTGTCTCATCTAACTCACGGAATGTGTAGTTATTTATCAAATATGAATGAAAACAAACGTGTCAAACGGACTGCGGCGTTTCGCAAGGTAATAATTTCAATGAATTCGACTCTATGTCGCAAATCTGACTCTGTCTTTAGATTTTATGTAGAATGTCTGTAAGCTGCTTTTGTATTTTCAGTAAACATATCAGGCAATGCTGAGGGAATCAGATTAGGAAATCAGATATTAAAAGTAATTTATGTGTTTTGCTTTTTTGTCAATGAAAGAACATGATGGCTGAAGTAGAGAGCATATAAAATGTTGGTTGACAAAAGCAATTTAACTGTTTTTGAAGAAGAAAAATTCGTTTAATACTGAATACAAATTCAAGTGAAAGGAAGTTTTTTTCTGAAAGTGTCTGTCTAGAGTGCAATCTCATACAGAAGTACAATGTGAACGATAAGCAGTTCATGTAAGAGGAGAATAGAAACTTTTGAAATGCGGCGCTACAGAGGAATCTTGAAGAGTAGATGGGTACATCACGTAGTTAACGAAAGGTTACTGAATAGAATCTGAGGAAAAATAAAATTTCTGGTTTAACTTGACTAAACAAAGGCATCGATTGGTAGGATTCGTTTTGAGATATCAAGGAATCATCAGCCTAGCACAAGAGAGAAGTGTGTGTGTTTGAGGGGTTGCGGAAGGGGAGGGGGCGGTTGGAGGCAAAAATTACAGAAAGAGACCAAGTGACGAGAGCAGCAAGCGTATGTCCTGTTGCAGTTCTTGGTCGACATAGCACCGTCTACTGAACGTTTCAGTTTTCTTTCACTGTGCTTTCTCATTGCACTGATGTGGCCTGAAAATGATGGGGTGTTCACCTGTCGAAATGCTGGAAGTTCTCGAAGATATCAGTCAGCTGCTCTCCGTAAGTTGTTTGAATATGTAATACGTCTGGAGAGATTCGGATTTGGGATTATAGCAACTGTTGCTGTGCTCCAAAAACGGAACGTTCGTTGGTAAATGGTGCCAGCAGTGAGGGCAGCCGCATCCCTGAGAAGCGACCGGTTTCGAGTCGGTGACTCAGCGCGGCGAAACGAAGGCGCAGATTCCTTCCTGCCACCGGAGCAGCTGGGCCAGATCGGCAGGCAATTGTATACGGGGGCGGCCGCGGTTTCACGGTCCGTTTGAGGCGGCGGCGATGTTCGGCTCGGACTACAAGCGGCGTCCCTGTCTCCGCTTTTTGCCGCCACGATTGACGAGTCCGCTCCCCAGGCTGCGACATTCCTTCCGTGCCGGGTACCCGTTTAATATTCAAAAGTCTGCAAGGGCCACGTCTGATGGTCTTGGGGACGAATTGTCTGGTAACGAAGAGGAAGTTACTGAAATACTTGTCCGTGACATGAGCTTAAGCCAGTAAACAGCTGTACCCACGACGTCCGACATTTTTCCTTCATTTTTGAAATTCATCTCAATTTTTCTGAGCCACGATACGTCATCATCATAACAAGCATCAATCATGCGAAGGACACAGTAACCTAAGAGTTTCTTCCATATTTCGTAATGAGTTATTATACTCACCTACGTCTTTGTAGTAAGGTTTGAAATGTCAGCTACCCATCACAACAGAAATATTTACTTACATGCAAGGTGAAATAGGAGAACACTGAGAAATTATTAAGTAGCCACGGAAATAACTTTGGGCCTCTATGGAAGTTATCTATTCACCACGACATACACTGACAGTAGCAGTCAGCTCAAATGAGTTTTCTTAGAAGGGAAGAAGGCGTTACGAACCTCCCACAGGAGGTATGACTGAGTGAGACCGTATCTCAATGCGCACAGTAATAAGCCACGAACAACTTATAGAGGACTGTAGACGGCCAAAATTAGCCTGCAGGGAAAAGGAGCTGTCGGATGGCCTATTAAGATGCAGGTACAACAATAGGAACCACAACAGCCCATAGAATCTGATGCTTGTGATGCCTGGCTTGGTGTGAACAGCTTTTAGCAAGACAGCCATAGGTGACAACCCACGAATATTTTAATAACGGTGCCACAAAATTATTATTCACCAATGACTATTTTGGAGCAATAAGCTGCTTTCCTTTCGTCTTGCGTCTACTTTCATTGTAAGCAAATGGCTCTGAGCACTATGGGACTTAACATCGATGGTCATCAGTCCCCTAGAACTTGGAACTACTTAAACCTAACTAACCTAAGGACACCACACAACACCCAGCCATCACGAGGCAGAGAAAATCCCTGACCCCGCCGGGAATCGAACCCGAGACATTGTAAGCAGATAGCAGGAAAACAGAGACGGTGGGGGGGGGGGGGGGGGGGGGAATCAGAGTCAACCTTTTTGTTTCGAAGGCTATACATGATGTCTCAGAAGGAAGCTCAGTATCTAGAGATATGACAGGAGCGATCGTTCGAAGCCAAAGACTGTAGTAAACATAACCTCTAAAATGCGCACCTTAAGAGCTATCAGTAACTCTGCATATTCGATACTGTGAAAGAGGTATCTTCTATTGCAGTCTCTTTGCATTCCGTACTTTGAGAAGTGGTAATATGAATAAAAACAAGAAAAAAATGTACAGTAAACATGGGCTTTAAAGAGTATACCTAAAGAGGCATGAGTAATTGCTCACCTTCGCTATTGTCAAAAACTTAATGAACAAAAAGTGCTCTTACATCTTAAGGTGTGCACTTTAGTGCCCATGTTTACTATACAAGATGTGTCACTAACTACTGTCACCTAGAATAACTCCGAAAGTGTGATAGGACCTGAAACGTTTGTGGGACAAATTTGCATGTGACGTCGGGGTCCATAATATGACGTCGTTTTTTGGCGCTAGGTGGGATCGCTTCAGAGATATGAAGGTCAACTTACTTTTTTTTGGGATACTGTAGTTTGGTACTTATTTTATAATGAATCCCATGATGTGTAACAGTACGGCCTTTGAAGGTCAACGAAGGTCACAAAGGTGGCGTGAACGTCCATTTACAGAAGGTGTTCGAAGTGATGACTATTGATATCAATGCAGTGCTGCAATCTTCTTATCATGGATTGAGTGGTATTCCTTATCATGTCGGCACTTATCGAAGCACATGCTTTGAAAATTCTCTCTCGTATATCTTCAGGTGTAGGTGGATTGTCTTTACAAACAATGTCTTTTAAAAATCCCCACAAGAAAAAATACAGAGGCGTCAGGTTTGGCGAACGAACCAGCCCCGACACATCTCCTCCGCGAACAGTCCAACGATTTGGGAATTGCCTCTGCAACTCATTTCTAGCCATCAGCGAAAAAAGTGCCGGATACCCATCGTGTTGATATCACATTTTGTTCCTTGTTCCTAAACGTATTTCTTCTAAGAATGTGGAATTTCTTGCAGGAATGTGGTGTACTTCCTACCATTAACATTTCCTTAAATGGAATAGGTGCCTGTAATTCTGTCCTCCAAAACCCCACACTATACATTCACCGACCACGGTTTTTGGTGTGCAACTTGCCGCAGCCAGCATGGATTTTCAGTTGCCCAATAATGCATGTTCTGCAAATTAACATTTCCATGGCTCATGAATGTAGCCTCGTCAGTAAATAACATCAAATTAATAAATGTATCACCCCTCTGAATCTGAAGCCCATCGACAGAACTCCATGCGACGCATACAGTCTGTATCAGGTAATTCTTGGTGGAGGCTGATATGGTAAGGATGATACTTATGGCGATGCAGAACACGAACAACAGTACTCTGGCTCATGCCAGACTCTCTTGCAATTTGACGCGCACTAACACGAGGATCTAGAACCACAGTGGCAAGAGCACCAATAACCGTTTCCTCGTTAGTAACTTTCCTCTGATGAATATATTCCCAATGCGTTAAAGATCCAGTTGTTCTCAATTTATCGTACACATATTTAAATGTAGACGTGTAGGGTGATGGGTGAGTACATTGAGGATATCTTTCAGCGTATAAGTCTCTAGCTCTCTCTGAACTTCGTTAGCATTCTTCGCAAATGAGAAGCATATCGACTTGTTCTTCACATTTGCTTGATTCGACGATACTAGACTTACAGTTACTGTTGCTGCTGTATTACGAAACTGTCGAATGGTGTTTACATGTTTATGGCACGTTTATTGTTACACCGTATAGGGCATGATATGCGAAAGAGAGTGTACCCGTGGTCTAGTTTGCCGGCATGGTAGCTCAGCGTGTCCGGTCAGAGGGTTAGCTGCCTTCTGTAATAAAAAAACTGAGTTAATCGATCAACAACGAACTTAAACGGGTGTCTTACGACGTCCGCCCCGAGCAGATGCAACGAACAAAAGCGAACAAAATGAGATTTAACAAAAAAAGGGGGGGGTAGCGTCTTTGATTCATAATCAAAACGTTTTCGGTCCCGGGTTCGCTCCCCGCCACTGCCTAAATTTTGATAAATAATCAGCATTGGCGGCCGAAGACCTCCGGCATAAGAAATCAGCCTCATTCTGCCAACGGCCTTATCAAAGAGTGCGAAGGAGTGGATAGAGGTTCAGGGCACTCTCTTATCCTAGGGGTGGGAAATTGCCCCTAAAGGCGGAAGAATCAGCAATGATCAACGACATGAGGATGCAGAACGCAATGGAAACCACTGCATTAAAGACATGTAACGTGTATCCACAGGACATGTGGCCTTTAGTTGAAGAAGTGTCATCATGATCTCTCCATTGGCAAAAGATTCCGGAATAGTCCCCCATTCGGATCTCCGGGAGGGGACTGCCAAGGGGGAGGTTACCATGAGAAAAAGATTGAATAATCAACGAAAGGATAATGTTCTACGAGTCGGGGCGTGGAATGTCAGAAGCTTGAAAATGGTAGGGAAACTAGAAAATCCGAAAAGAGAAATGCAAAGGCTCAGTCTAGATATAGTAGGGGTCAGTGAAGTGAAGTGGAAGCAAGACAAGGCTTTCTGGTGAGATGAGTATCGGGTAACAGGTGTAGGATTCGTTATGAATAGGAAGGTAGGGCAGAGGGTGTGTTACTGTGAACAGTTCAGTGACCGGGTTGTTCTAATCAGAATCGACACCAGACCAACACCGACAACGATAGTTCAGGTATACATGCCGACGTCGCAAGCTGAAGATGAACAGATAGAGAAAGTGTATGAGGATATTGAAAGGGTAATGCAGTATGTAAAGGGGGACGAAAATCTAATAGTCATGGGCGACTGGAATGCAGTTGTAGGGGAAGGAGTAGAAGAAAAGGTTACAGGAGAATATGGGCTTGGGACAAGGAATGAAAGAGGAGAAAGACTAATTGAGTTCTATAACAAGTTTTAGCTAGTAATAGAAAATACCCTGTTCAAGAATCACAAGAGGAGGAGGTATACTTGGAAAAGGCCGGGAGATACGGGAAGATTTCAATTAGATTACATCATGGTCAGACAGAGATTCCGAAATCAGATACTGGATTGTAAGGCGTACCCAGGAGCAGATATAGACTCAGATCGCAATATAGTAGTGATGAAGAGTAGGCTGAAGTTCAAGACATTAGTCAGGAAGAATCAATATGCTAAGAAGTGGGATACGGAAGTTCTAAGGAATGACGAGATACGTTTGAAGTTCTCTAACGCTATAGATACAGCAATAAGGAATAGCGCAGTAGGCAACACAGTTGAAGAGGAATGGACGTCTCTAAAAAGGCCCATCTCAGAAGTTGGGAAGGAAAACATAGGTACAAAGAAGGTAGCTGCGAAGAAACCATGGGTAACAGAAGAAATACTTCAGTTGATTGATGAAAGGAGGAAGTACAAACATGTTCCGGGAAAATCAGGAATACAGAAATACAAGTCGTTGAGGAATTAAATAAATAGGAAGTGCAGGGAAGCTAAGACGAAATGGCTGCAGGAAAAATGTGAAGACATCGAAAAAGATATGATTGTCGGAAGGACATACTCAGCATACAGGAAAGTCAAAACAACTTTTGGTGACATTAAAAGCAACGGTGGTAACATTAAGAGTACAACGGGAATTCCACTGTAAAATGCAGAGGAGAGAGCAGATAGGTGGAAAGAATACATTGAAAGCCTCTATGAGGGTGAAGATTTGTCTGATGTGATAGAAGTAGAAACAGGAGTCGATTTAGAAGAATCAGCTTAACAGCTCATGCATCGAAGCTGCTTATAAGAAAATATACAGAAGAATGGAAAGAAAATTGAGAATGCGCTAGGTGACGATCAGTTTGGCTTTAGGAAAAGTAAAGGCACGAGAGAGGCAATTCTGACGTTACGGCTAATAATGGAAGCAACGCTAAAGAAAAATCAAGACACGTTCATAGGATTTGTCGACCTGGAAAAAGCGTTCGACAATATAAAATGGTGCAAGCTGTTCAAGATTCTGAAAAAAGTAGGGGTAAGCTATAGGGAGAGACGGGTCATATACAATATGTACAACAACCAAGAGAGAATAATAAGAGTGGACGATCAAGAACGAAGTGCTCGTATTAAGAAGGGAGTAAGACAAGGCTGTAGCCTTTCGCCCCTACTCTTCAATCTGTACATCGAGAAAGCAATGATGGAAATAAAAGAAAGGTTCAGGAGTGGAATTAAAATACAAGGTGAAAGGATATCAATGATACGATTCGCTGATGACATTGCTATCCTGAGTGAAAGTGAAGAAGAATTAAATGATCTGCTGAACGGAATGAACAGTTTAATGAGTACACAGTATGGTTTGAGAGTAAATGGGAGAAAGACGAAGGTAATGAGAAGTAGTAGAAATGACAACAGCGAGAAACTTAACATCAGGATTGATGGTCACGAAGTGAATGGAGTTAAGGAATTCTGCTACCTAGGCAGTAAAATAACCAATGACGGACGGAGCAAGGAGGACATCAAAAGCAGACTCGCTATGGCAAAAAAGACATTTCTGGCCAAGAGAAGTCTACTAATATCAAATACCGGTCTTAATTTGAGGAAGAAATTTCTGAGGATGTACGTCTGGAGTACAGCATTGTATGGTAGTGAAACATGGACTGTGGGAATACCGGAACAGGAGAGAATCGAAGCATTTGAGATGTGGTGCTATAGACGAATGTTGAAAATTAGGTGGACTGATAAGGTAAGGAATGAGGAGGTTCTACGCAGAATGGGAGAGGAAAGGAATATGTGGAAAACACTGATAAGGAGAAGGGACAGGATGATAGGGAATCTGCTAAGACATGAGGGAATGACTTCCATGGTACTAGAGGGAGCTGTAGAGGGCAAAAACTGAAGAGGAAGACAGAGATTGTAATACGTCAAGCAAATAATTGAGGACGTAGGTTGCAAGTGCTACTCTGAGATGAAGAGGTTAGCACAGGAAAGGAATTCGCGGCGGGCCGTATCAAACCAGTCATTAGACTGATGACCAAAAAAAATACGAGAGAGAATTGTCAGAGTGTGTGCTTCGATAAGTGCCCATGTCATACGGAGTATCACTCAATCCATGATAAGAAGACTGCAGCACTGCATTGATACTAATGGTCATCACTTCGAACACCTTCTGTAAATGGACGTTCATGCCACCTTTCTGGCCTTCGTTGAACTTCAGAGACCTTACCGTTACCCATCATTGGGTTCGTCTCTATAGCCGCTATCAGAAAATAAGTACCAAACTATAGCATCCCATTTACAAATACAAAGTTGACCTTCATATCTCTGACGCGACCCCACCTAGCAACAAAAAACCAACGTCATATTATGACCCCCGTTGTCATATACAACATTTATTCCACAAACTTTTCAGCTCCGGTCATACTTTCGGATGGCAATATTTAGTGACTCACCTTATGTACTTTTTGCTTGGTTTCGTCCATACTATATCCTACCAAAATATTGAAAAGCGAACAGCTTGCAGTAGAAGGGATTTGTCTCGCAGTATCTAAGATAAAGAAGTGCTCATAGCTCTGAAGGCACGCATTTTAGAGGTCACGTTTGTTTTTTGCTTCGAGTAATTGTTCCTGTCAAATCCCTGAATATTGACATTTCTCCTGCGAAATCCCTTATATGTAACCAGAGGCATTGTGTTGCTTCAAATGATCTACGACAAGGTCACATTCCTTGCATGAGAAGAACTATACCTGAGAATCAATAGTCCCCGTTGGATTTTTTAGACACCCGGAAGAAATCACGAGAGCTGCTAACAAACTGAGAGGAAGTAAGAAGGTTAAAAGAACAACAGCAGCTTTCGAAAGGAGACAAAATAACTAAAAAGGACTGCATAAAGAGTGATTTAGGTTTATTATTTGACTGATGACACTCTTCACTGATCACATCAGCCAGACTTCTTGTTTCGCTAATTCTCTTTGAGAGTTCAATCTTCTGAGCGGTTTGATGCGTCCCGCCTCAAGTTCCTCTTCTGTGCCTAACACCTCATTTCAAAGAAGCAAACAACGTCCTCACTTATTTGTTGGATATATCCCAATCTGATTTCCTCTGCATTTTTACTCTCTACAGAGTCCTCAAGTTCAAAAATAGTTCAAATGGCTCTGAGCACTATGGGACTTAACTTCTGAAGTCATCAGTCACCTAGATCTTAGAACTACTTAAACCTAACTAACCCAAGGCCATCACACACATCTATGCCCGAGGCAGGATTCGAACCTGCGACCGTAGTGGTCACGCGGTTCCAGACTGTAGCGCCTAGAACCGCTTGGCCACATTTTTTTTTATTTGAAAAAAAAAAAAGGAAACAAAAGTAACATAGACGGGTCTCGAACCAGAGTTGCCTGGACGGGAGTCTCGCTCGCTAGCCACTTCTTTTTTTTAAAAAAAATACTCCAATTATACTGGTTTCTCCTTCCAGTAAACAAAACATTAGTCTCCTTCGTCTTGATGGCGAAGAAGCAATCTTTCAGAACAAAAAAAACGTTTCTCTAAGCCAAAATCAAATTTCATTTTCCTTTAAGAAGAAATTATGAGGAATAAATAAGGAAAAGTTTTTAATTTTATTTTTTAATTTTTTTTATATATATGAAGTCGTCGTGTGACTTGTAGTTAAAGACCAGTTCTTACAGGAGCGCCTGAAGTGCCTCCGCCTACAGAAGACCAACTCGCCCAAACGTGTCTTCTCATAGCGTAGGCGTGGGTTCTGGGTAGCAGATCTGTTCATTTCGGTTCGGTTAATACAGTTATCAGCTTCTCAGGGCTTGGACGTTCCAGCCACGAGGTGGGTCATCGAAGATGCTCCGTAAGAAATTGGAAGAATATTGCTTATAGCGTGGGTTGCGGATCAGGACGCAGTGTCGTTCGTTGAGATAAGTCCAATATCCTAGCGTAGACTTGTCGCCAGAAGTAAAAAGATAGCGGATAGTGTGGGCACAGATCCAATTCACAGAGTGAGTTTTGAAGGAGGAGTAGAAAGTCTGATCGGGGTACAAAAGCATGTGGACGTCGATCTGAGCTGGTGTCTGTCGAATAAGAAACGCCCAAATTCGCCGCGCATGTGTCCAGACGTCGAACGCTGTGCCACAGTGGAACCGGTGGACATCCGTGCCATCCACTCCACAGTGAGTGCAGAGGGATGAATCGGCGAGATGGATGCGGTGCAGACGATCTCGGTTAACTTGTTTGCCATTCACGGTGATGTACCAAGCTGATTGAACGTCTGATTCAAGAAAACGCCCATGGATCGCCTTCCATATGTGTCTCTACACGTACTGTGGATACTTACCTTCGATGGGGTTGGACGGGCGGCACTGTTGTAACAATTCGGGACTGTTTTCGTGAGGTACAAACGTGTAAGTGGTAAGGACCGGTAGGCATAACTGAACTCCAGGAAAAATTGTTGGATGTAATAAAAGGGGTTTGGAATGGTCGATACCAGTACTGGGGCGGACAAGGAGGCCGGCGCAAAGTTGTGAAGTATGAGGCTAGTAAGGCTCTGCGGGCAACGATGCCAAAGTTTTAGTTGGGAGCTGACGTATAGTGCCCTGACACGAATCGGCACGTGGATGAGTCCCACCCCGCCACGATCTCGTGGCAGTGCAAGGGATTCATTTTGCATCTTGAATAACATCCCCGAGCTAACGAAGGAGCCGAAAGCCATCAACAGTCATCGGGCCAGGAGATTTCGGACTGGTAGTACTTGAGCCACATGTGGTATACCGGAAGCATGATACATGTTCTCGTATTGCGCGTGTTGGATAACGTCGGGAGCTCGTAGCCGGTGATCTGCGAGATTTGCTCTGATTGTAGCAAGCGTGTACCATTGATAGTCGCTGAGCGGCGCAGATCTGCTGCGAAATCAAGTCCAAAACATCGTATGGTGGCGGCGACCTTAGGGGGGGGGGGGGGGGGGAGGGGGCAACGCATCTCTCCGGTAAGCCGTCACCAATGAGAGGACCTTGGATTTTGACACGTTGAGGCAGCTCCCCGACGCTTCGCCGTAAGTCGCCACCCATGTCAGTGCTGCTCGTACTTCATCTTCACTGCGCAGATATAGTACTATGTCGTCTGCGTAGGCTGTACAACAAAAACGGTGGCCATGCACAGCCATACCTTCCAAACGTTGGCGCATGTCCTGGAGCAAGGGTTCCAAGGCGAAAGCATACAAAATCGTGGAAAGAGGGCAGCCTTGTCGTACAGATCGTGCGATGACCAGGGGCGGTGTGAGGCGACCATTGTACATGATTTTAGAGGTTGCACTACTCAACAGGCGCATAACCACTGTGACAATACCGCCAGGAAATCCCATATTCTGAAGAACTGTCCGTAAAAAGAAGTGGTCAACATGGTCTAAAGCCTGGCTAAACTCCAGTGAAGCCAAGGCGCCGGGGAGACTTTGATAATGCGCCAATGCTATCATGTCTCTGTAACGGCAAAAGGCCGTACGGATGTTTTTGTCGCCTCCTAGGGAAGTCTGGTCGCAAGATGTGACGTAACGTCCGACCTTCTTGAGTCACGATGCCAATAGCCGTGTGAATATTTTCATGTCGCTGTTGAGCAAAGTAATTGGTCGATAGTCCTGGACCCTCGATAACCCGCGCGGTTTATGTACGGGGATAATAATGCCATGTAGAAAGGCGCTCGGGACCACTGCCATCGGTGACATCACTCTTGTGCGATTGCCGTCCACGTGGAAGACAACAAATAGTGAAAACTTTTATAAAATTCGATGGGTATACCGTCAGATCAAGGAGATCTGTTATCGGAACCCGCTTTGATAGCATATACCACTTCATCTGTGTCGTCTTGGAGGCCATGCACTGCATCCTCCGGAAGAGTGTTCGTTGTAAGCTGAGCGACTTCTGGGATCAGTGCTGCAGAATGCGGTACGGCTGCGTATAGCCCGGCAAAACGAGCATGGAGAGCACGACCGATGCTTTGTTGGGTGTCGTGGCGGCAGCCTTCCACATCAGTGAGGACTGGGATCAGAGCTCGTCGTCGTCGTTGTCGTTCCTAGAAGAGGTGGTACATCGACGGACGTTCTTGAGGGATTCGATTAGAGGCACGAGAACGGACTACGGTTCCATCCAAGTAACGCCGCATGATCAAGGAGATCTGCGCCTTCGTGCGATGGACCATCGACTGCCGGGCTGGCGAGAAAAGCATCGTCGCACAGTCACGTAGTATGGTGTAGTAGAAGTGCACGGTATTAGTTTGCCACGCCTTAAATTCCTTCCCAAAACTCATCAGTGTCTTCCCGAGGGTCGGCTTTGCACAGGAGAACCACCATATAAGGTGGAGTCGTAGGCTTCTCGACGATGGCGGCAGCGTGCCCACGCTTCTTCGACCATACGGCGACAGTCTGAGGAGGTCAGGTGGGCGACATTGAGTTTCCACGGACCACGACTATGCCACACTCGCTGTCGGGCGAGAGTGACGTCACAGAGGTACGCATCATGGTCTGAAAAGGCCAAGGGCCAGACTTCCGCATGACGTGTGCCATCAGCAAGGGAGCGGGTAACGTAGATGCGATCTATGCGGCTTGACGAGTGAGAGGTGTAGAATGTATAGCCCGGTTGAATTCTGTGGAGCTTCTTCCAAGTGTCAACATGTCGTAGACGGTCGATGGCCACTGAGAGAGATGCACAAGGTGAATGTCGCGGGAGTTGATCCGCGGGCTCTTGTGTCGAGTTAAAATCCCCACCGAGTACCAAATCGTCCTGCAGACCTGTGAAGAGGGGTGTGACGCTTTCGGCAAGAAAAGTTTGTCGGTCATGACGGCAGCCAGTTCCGGACGGAAAGTAGATATTAATAATACGCACGCCGAAAAGTGTGAGGGCCATACCTCGCGCAGTGGGGAGGTAGATGACGTCCTCTGCAGGGAGTCCGTCGCGTAGCAGGATGGCGACGCCGCTGCCGGTGTCGGATGCGGGGGAAACATGTGCGTTGTATCCGGTGGGAACTAGGAAGTCAGACACAAACATCTCTTCTAAGAGTGCTATGTCAACATCCGCAGAGTAAGTACTGTCTCGGAACATGGCCAGTTTATGGGGGAGCACGAATAGTGCCAAGATTCATCTTGGCGATGCGATACAGCTGTGTATGTCTATCCTCAATATTTGCCGAACGTGCGGTAGAAGTAGGCGGCAGGTGGAGACCCGCCGGTGGTGCCGCAGTGGTGATAATTACTGGCGGGGCGCCAGCCCCAGTGTCGCCGTGGCGTACTCCTGTGCAGACACGCTGGCAGTCTGTCCCACTTCTTCTTCAACGTCATCCCCCCCGGAAGCTGACGACGTGGGGATGTCACGGTCACGTACTTCCGGAGCGGGTGTTGTGGACTACGCAACATGAGTGGCAGGGGGACCGCCGTCATCATTCGTTGACAACGGCGAGGACACGTCCCAGGCTGGGAGAGGAAGCGTCACAAGACAGGGGCCAGCTGCTGCCACATCGCGTGACTGGACGCAATGTGGGAGGGAGATCACCGTCAGACATCAGGTCGACATCTCGCGGGGACGTCTGAGAAAGGGCATCATCGGAAAGCGTTCGTCGTCGTTTCCTGTGTTTGCGATCGCGACCGCTGTTTTCTGATGTGGCCTTCTGAACCAGAATTTGGTCGCCCGTCGTCTGACGCCGAACCTGTCTGGACAAAGGCAGACGTCGGCACGACACCTAGGTCGACGTCCATGGTTCCAACAGCAACATCGGTTTCAGTCTGCCACCCGGACGGTCCTGAAGCGAGCACTGGAGGCGACGCCGTGCTGGTGTCGTCGGCGCGTTGTGCTGCGGCGGGTGGCGTTGACGATGCTGCTGGCGCAATCGGGAGTGGCACGACGGGATGCTGTGCAACCCTGGCGTAGGTGATGGGTAAGGACGTGACCGTCGAAGCCTGGGTCTCTTTACGTAACGGCGTCTGTATTAAACGGCGGTGTAAGCATTCGGAATGTACATGTCCCTCCTGGCCACATCCTGCGCACGTTCGTGACTGTTCATCGTACATGACTATGGCCCTCACGCCGTCAATCAGCAGGTGCGATGGGACATGTTTCGTCAGCTCAATTTTTATTTGCCGGACGCCATTTAGTACGGGGTAGGTAGTAAATGTTTGCCACTTCTCCGCAAGGTGACCCAAGACGGTGTCATATGGTTGGAAAGCGGCAATGACCTGAGCACCTCGAACGGGAGCTCAAACACCCGCAATGTCCGGAGACCGAATCCAGCATGGGCGACTGTCACAGCAGCCATATGTCCATCAGAGTGTTTAAATTTTAATCCAGTGGCATGACGGTGAATTATGTCAGTGCAAATTTCCTCCGTCGACATTTTGATGTAAACAGCACTTACAGTGATGGAAAAGTGTATGCCGATTACGTCCTGGGGGTTCAAACGTAGATCCTTTCGGATGAACTGTTCGACTTCGAAAGCTCTGGGTCGTGGATGTTCGGCCTGAAACGTTACTTTGGTCGTTGCACGGCGGTACGAGTGCGCCATGGAATACGTTAGTACTTGACTGGATAGAAACAAACACCGCGACGCGGAAGTAAACACCGCCGAGATCGGAGCATCGGACGGCGCGCGGAGCAGCTCCCCAAGCTAACACGGCTGTGAGCCGACTGCTTTCACTTCGGCCGGCAGTCCTCAAGTACCATAGGATTTATTCCCCAGTGTCTTAACACAGGCCCTATCATCATATCCTTTCTTCTTAACAATGTTTCCCATATGTTCCTCTTCTCGCCGATTATGCGGAGAACTTCCTCCCTTCTCATCTTATCAGTCAATCTAATTTTCAACATCAATCTACGGCACCAAATTTCAAACGATTCGATTAGCGTCTCTTCCGGATTTTCTACAGTCCCTGACTCACTTTCATACAACGCTGTGCTCAAAAAGTACATTCACAGAAATTTCTTCCTCGGACTAAGGTCTTAGTTTGATACCAATGGGTTTCCTAATTCCTTGCTTCGTCCGTAGCGGGTTATTTTTCTTCCAGGGTAACAGAATTCCTTCACTTCGTCTACTTCGTAGACCCCAATTTTGAAACTGAGTTTATCTCTAATCTCTTTTCTGCTCTTGTTCGTTACTTTCACCTCTACTCAGTTTACTGTCAATCCATAGCGTGTTCTCATTAGATTTATCAGAGGAAAAGTCCTGCAAGTCTTTCTTATTATCATTGAGAGTAACGTGACTATGATCGAACATTATAACCGATTTCCTCGTGCCTTAAATTTACTTGTCATTGCTTCTTCGAAGACCAAACAGTGGGGGCGATAGACTACGTACCTGCATTATACCCATCGTAATCCATGGACATCGTTCTTGAGTCTTCTTTCTTACTTCGCCTTCTTTTCCTTGTATGTATTATATTACCCGTCTTCCTCCATTGTTCACACATATTCTCTTCAAAGTGTCGAACACCGTCCATCATTTTACACTGCCCAACACTTTCCCTAGGTCGACGAATCCTACAAGCGAGTACTTATTTTTCTTAGGTCTCGTTTCTCTCACCAAGTTCAAGTTTGTCTCTCCAGTGCCTTTACGTTTGCTAAAGCCAAAATGGCAGCCGCCTAACAGATCCTTAACGTTCATTTGCATTTTCTGTATATTGTTCTTGCCAGGAACCTGGGTACGTGAATTGCTAAGCTGATTGTATAAAAGCTTTCGCATATATTGCCCTTTCTATCTTCAGGTTGACAATGGAAGCAAGACTAAAGAAAAATCAAGAAACGTTCACTGGATTTGTCGACCTGGAAAAAGCGTTCGACAGTATCAAATGGTGTAAGACGTTCGAAATGCTGAGATATGTAGGGGTAAGCTATAGGGAGAGACGAGTAATATCCAATATGTACAAGACCCAAGAGTGAACGATAAGAGTAGAAGACCAAGAACGAAGTGCTCGGATCAAAAAGGATGTAAGACAGGAATGTACACTATGTGATCAAAAGTATCCGGACACTCCCAGAAACATACGTTTTTCAAATTAGGTGCATTTTTTTTCACCTACTGCCAGGTACTCCATATCAGCCGCCTCAGTAGCCTTTACACATCGTGAGAGAACAGAATGGGACGCTCCGCGGAACTCGAGATCTTCGAACGTGGTCAGGTGATTGGGTGTCACTTGTGTTATATGTCTCTATGCGAAATTTCCACACTGCTAAACATCCCAAGGTCTTCTGTTTCTGATGTGATAGTGAAGTGGAAACGTGAAGGGACACGTACAGCACAAAAGCATACAGGCCGTCCTCGTCTGTTGACTTACAGAGACCGCCGACAGTAGAAGAGGGTCGTAATGTGTGATAGGCACACATCTATCCAGACCATCACGCAGGAATTCCAAACTGCATCAAGATCCACTGCAAGTACTATAACAGTTTGGCGGGAAGTGAGAAAACTTGGATTTCATGGTGGAGCGGCTGCTCATAAGCCACACATCACGCAGGTAAATGCCAAACGAGGTCTCGCTTGGTGTAAGAAGCGTAAACATTGGACGGTTGAACAGTATAAAAACGTTGTGTGGAGTGACGAATCACGTTACACAATGTGGCGATCCGATGGCAGATTGTGGGTATGGCGAATGCTTAGTGAACGTCATCTGCCATCGTGTGTAGTGCCAACAGTAAAATTCGGAGGCAGTGGTGTTATGGTGTGGTCGTGTTTTCCATGGATGGGGGTTGCACCACTTGTTATTTTGTGTGGCACCATCGCAGCACAGGCCTACATTGATGTTTTAAGCACCTTCTTGCTTCCCACTGTTGAAGAGCAATTCAGGGATGGCGACTACATCTTTCAACACGATCGAGCACTTGTTCACAATGCACGGCCTGTGGCGGAGTGGTTACACGACAATATCATCCCTGTAATGGACTGACCTGCACAGAGTCCTGACCTGAATCCTGTAGAACACCTTTGGGATGTTTTGGAACGCCGAATTCGTGCCAGGCCTCACCGATCGACATCGATAGATCTCCTGAGTGCAGCACTCCGTGAAAAATGGGCTGCCATTTCCCAAGAAACCTTTCACCACTTGATTGAACGTATGCCTGAGATGTTAAAAGCTGTCATCAAGGCTAAGGGTAGGCCAATACCATACTTAATTCCAGCATTACCGATGCAGTGCGCCACGAACTCGTAAGTCATTTTCAGCCAGGTGTCCGGATACTTTTGATCACAGAGTGTAGGCTTTCACCCCTACTGTTCAATACATACAATGAAGAAGCAATCACGGATTAAAAAAAGAAAGTTCAAGAGTGGAACCAAATTCAAGATGAAACGATATTAGTGTTAAGATTAGATAAGATTCGCTGGACTGAAATTAAATCGAAGATAGATTAAAGTAAAGCGGAGTGGCTGAATGAGAACGGTAAGAAACTTAGCATCAGGATTGTTGATCACGAAAGCTACCTAGGTAGCAAAATAACCCATGGCGGATGGTACCACGGGTCATAAAAAACTACCACTGTCAAAAAATTTCCGGACAGTAGAAGTCTACTAATATCAAACATAGGCCTTAGTTTGAGGAAGAACTTCCTGAGGATGTACGTTTGGAACACTGAATTCTATGGTATGAAATATGGACTGTGGAAAAATCGGAACAGAAGAAAATCGAAGAATTTGAGATGGGATGCGACAGATGAAAGGAACTAATAACGTAAGAAACAAGGTAGTTCTCCGCAGAATCGACGAGGAAAGGAAGATATAGCAAACACTGACAAGAAGGAAGGTCAGGATGGTAGGACATCTGTTAAGACATCAAACATGAACTTGTACGGTACTAGAGGGAATTGTAGAGGGTAAAAACTCTAGATGAAGACAGAGACTGGATTACATCTAGCAAAAAATTGAGTATGTAGATTGCAAGTGCTACTCTGAGATGAAGAGGTTGGCACAGGAGAGGAATTCGTAGAAAGCCGTATCAGATCAGTCAGAAGAGTGATGATCCAAAAAAAAAAAAAAATTCAGTTTTGTGTGCATGATATCCCCCTCTTAGCTGAGCCGTCAGCTCACATGAGTGTCATGCAGTGGGCCTGGGTTCGATTCCCTTCTGGGTCGGAGACTTTCACCACTTTGTGAATGGCTGCAGCGTTATCATTTCATCATCATCGACGTGCAAGTCGCCCAGTGTGGCGCGAAATGGAAAGACCTTCTACTCGGTGGACGTATTTCGCCAGGTGGGGATTCGCGGCCATCGGTGCCATACGATCATTTGATTTTCTGTAGATGATATTTTTCCGAAAGTTTGATGGCTTGTCTCCATTGATTCTACAAACCAACTTGAATAGTCAGTTGAATGTCACATACCCAAATTATTTTAGAAATTCCGAAGGGATGTTATGTATGCCAAATGTGTCAAATGGTTCAAATGGCTCTGAGCACTATGGGACTTAACTGCTGTGGTCATCAGTCCCCTATAACTTAGAACTACTTAAACCTAACTAACCTAAGGACATCACACACATTCATACCCGAGGCAGGATTCGAACCTGCGACCATAGCGGTCGTGCGGTTCCAGACTGTAGCGCCTTTAACCGCTCGGCCACTACGGCCAGCCGTTATGTATGCCTTCCAGTTCATTGTCTACTTGTTAAACTCTTGACTCTGGCACCCGATCTCCCATGCATTCCATACGGAATGGACCACCACTTCTTATAGCACGTCAGACAGTCCCTTCCATTCGTTATGGATCTTCAGGATACTTTTTCGATCTATGCCCTCTCTCCTGTGCGTTTGACTGCGGAATTTCCATTGCACTCTACACCAGGAATTGTTTTCATTTTTGTATATTCTGAATCGATCCATCCGACGACCATTGCTATCTCAATTTCTCAGCATTTTTCCTCCATGCATTTCGCCCTTTCGTCCCTGCACTGCTTATTTATTTCATTCATAAATGACTTATATTACGGAATTCCATGTTTCCTTGGACGTATTTGTACTTCTTTATTTCACCGATCAACTGAAGCATTTCTTTTGTTAGTGAAGTTTTCCATGCACTTATCTTCTTTGGACCTATATCGATCTGTCAAACTGCCGTGATTAAGTTTTTTAAAGACATTCATTTCTCTACAGTTGAACTAACTATTGTAGTATTCATTGTCGCATTACCTACATCCTTAGAGAAATTCAAACGTACCTCCTCATTCCCCCGTACTTCAGCGCCCCAATTCATTCCACGCTGAATCTTCCGAACGATTCTGTTAAATTTCATGCAGCTACTACGTGCATCATCAGACATAAAGTCGTTCACCAGCTGATTGAATACGTCGCTCCACTGAACGCATGTCGTGCACACAAAAAGCGGCCAACAATCCAGGGTCTAAGTACTTTACGCCGACCCACCCAACTCCAGCATGGTACCAGACAATGTTGATTGTCTTTCGGCAATATGAAGGAGTTCTCACTTTTTCCGAGGGGTGACGCCTCACTCAGCTGCTCAGAGAATGCTTTTAATAAATTAACGCAGCTGTATTCCACTCAGAGTACTCTGAGATGTTTTAGGAAATACACTCCTGGAAATGGAAAAAGGAACACATTGACACCGGTGTGTCAGACCCACCATACTTGCTCCGGATTCTGCGAGAGGGCTGTACAAGCAATGATTGCACGCACAGCACAGCGGACACACCAGGAACCGCGGTGTTGGCCGTCGAATGACGCTAGCTGCGAAGCATTTGTGCACCGCCGCCGTCACTGTCAGCCAGTTTGCCGTGGTATACGGAGCTCCATCGCAGTCTTTAACACTGGTAGCATGCCGCGACAGCGTGGACGTGAATCGTATGTGCAGTTGACGGACTTTGAGCGAGGGCGTATAGTGGGCATGAGGGAGGCCGGATGGACGTACCGCCGAATTGCTCAACACGTGGGGCGTGAGGTCTCCACAGTACATCGATGTTGTCGCCAGTGGTCGGCGAAAGGTGCACGTGCCCGTCGACCTGGGACCGGACCGCAGCGACGCACGGATGCACGCCAACACCGTAGGATCCTACGCACTGCCGTAGGGGCGCACCGCCACTTCCCAGCAAATTAGGGACACTGTTGCTCTTGGGGTATCGGCGAGGACCATTCGCAACCGTCTTCACGAAGCTGGGCTACGGTCCCGCACACCGTTAGGCCGTCTTCCGCTCACGCCCCAACATCGTGCAGCCCGCCTCCAGTGGTGTCGCGACAGGCGTGAATGGAGGGACGAATGGAGACGTGTCGTCTTCAGCGATGAGAGTCGCTTCTGTCTTGGTGCCAATGATGGTCGTATGCGTGTTTGGCGCCGTGCAGGTGAGCGCCACAATCAGGACTGCATACGACCGAGGCACACAGGGCCAACACCCGGCATCATGGTGTGGGGAGCGATCTCCTACACTGGCCGTACACCTCTGGTGATCGTCGAGGGGACACTGAATAGTGCACGGTACATCCAAACCGTCATCGAACCCATCGTTCTACCATTCCTAGACTGGCAAGGGAACTTGCTGTTCCAACAGGACAATGCACGTCCGCATGTATCCCGTGCCACCCAACGTGCTCTAGAAGATGTAAGTCAACTACCCTGGCCAGCAAGATCTCCGGATCTGTCCCCCATTGAGCATGTTTGGGACTGGATGAAGCGTCGTCTCACGCAGTCTGCACGTCCAGCACGAACACTGGTCCAACTGAGGCGCCAGGTGGAAATGGCATGACAAGCCGTTCCACAGGACTACATCCAGCATCTATACGATCGTCTCCATGGGAGAATAGCAGCCTGCATTGCTGCGAAAGGTGGATATACACTGTACTAGTGCCGACATTGTGCATGCTCTGTTGCCTGTGTCTATGTGCCTGTGGTTCTGTCAGTGTGATCATGTGATGTATCTGATCCCAGGAATGTGTCAATAAAGTTTCCCCTTCCTGGGACAATGAATTCACGGTGTTCTTTTTTCAATTTCCAGGAGTGTAGTTTCATGAACATAGAAATTAAAACTGTACTTTGGAAAGAAGTTTCTCGCAACGACATCCTTGTAAAAACATTCTCGGTTTACTTGCCGTGTCAAATTTACGTTAAACACCAGACTTTCGCCTATCACTCCCATCGTCACAGTCAAGAACAAAACGACTGTCGTGGCAACTGTTGTGCTGGCCTTTCAGACCCCATAGCTGCCTTTTCATTGATAAGCGTACGCAATCATTTCGTCATACTGCCATAAAATCTGTCGGTGTCACAGGTTGCAGCGCCACTGCCCTGAACGAACATAAACAACACGGCGAATTTATCTGTAGCTTCTCCATGTCGACCGCATCTATCCACCACTGAAATGGTACCATTTGTAGTTGTTCTCGCATACATCTACATCTACATCCATACTCCGCAAGCCACCTGACGCTGTGTAGCGGAGGGTACCTTGAGTAAATATATATCGGTTCACCCGTCTATTACAGTCTCGTATTGCTCGTGGAAAGAAAGATTGTCGGTACGCCTCTGTGTGGGCTCTAATCTCTCTGATTTTATCCTCATGGTCTCTTCGGGAGACATACGTAGGAGGGAGCAATACACTTCTGGACTTCTCGGTAAAGGTATGTTCTCGAAACTTCAACAAAAGCCCGTAACGAGCTACTGAGCGTCTCTCTTGTAGAGTCTTCCACTAGAGTTTTTCTATCATCTCTTTAACGCTTTCGCGGTTACTAAATGATCTTCTCTACCTCTTCTATCAACCCTATCCGGTATGGTTGCCACGCCGGTGAGCAGTATTGAAGCAGTGGGCGAACAAGTGTACTGTAAGCTACTTCCTTCGTTTTCGGACTGCATTTCCTTAGGATTCTTCCAATGACTCTCAGTCTGGCATCCGCTTTATCGACGATTAATTTTATATGGTCATTCCATTTTAAATCACTCCTAATGCCTACTCCCAGATAATTTATGGAGTTAACTGCTTCCAGTTGCTGACCTGCTATATTGTAGCTGAATGGTAAAGAATCTTTCTTTCTATGTATTCGCAGCACATTATACTTGTCTACATTGAGAGTCGATTGCCATTCCCTGCATCATGCTTCAATTCGTGGCACATCCTCCTGCATTTCAGTACAATTTTCCATTGTTACAATCTCGCGATATACTACAGGATCATACGCAAAAAGCCACAGTGAACTTCCGATGTTATTCACAAGGTGATTTATATATATTGTGAATAGCAACTGTCCTATGACACTCCCCTGCGGCCCACCTTAAATCACTCTTACTTCGGAAGACTTCTCTCCATTAAGAATGACATCCTGCGTTCTGTTATCTAGGAACTCATCAATCCAATCACACAGTTGGTCTGATAGTACATATGCTCTTACTTTGTTCATTAAACGACTGTGAGGAACTGTATCAAACGCCTTACAGAAGTCAAGAAACACGGTATCTACCTGGGAACGCGTGTCCATGGCCCTCTGAGTCTCGTGCACGAATAGCGCGAGCTGGGATTCACACGATCGTCTTTCTCGAAACCCATGCTGATTCCTACAGGGTAGATTTCTAGTCTCCAGAAAAGTCATTATACTCGAACGTAATATGTGTTCTAAAATTCTACAACTGATCGACGTTAGAGATATAGGTCTATAGTTCTGCACATCTGTTCGACGTCCCTTCTTGAAAACGGGGATGACCTGTGCCCTTTTCCAATCCTTGGGGACGCTACGGTCTTCTAGAGACCTACGGTACACCGCTTCAAGAAGGGGGACAAGTTCCTTCGCGTACTCTGTGTAAAATCGAACTAGTATCCCATCAGGTCCAACGGTCTTTCCTCTTTCGAGCGAATTTAATTGTTTTTCTATCCCTCTCTCATCTGTTTCGATATTTACCATTTTGTCATCCGTGCGACAATCTAGAGAAGGAACTACAGTGCCGTCTTCCTCTGAGAAACGGCTTTGGGAAGAATACATTTAGTATTTCGGGCTTTAGTCTGTCATCCTCCGTTTCAGTACCATTTTGGTCACAGAGTGTCTGGACATTTTGTCTTGATCCACCTACCGCTTTGACATAAGACCAAAATTTCTTAGGATTTTCTGCCAAGTCAGTACACAGAACTTTACTGCGCCTTTAATAACAGAATCTGAATATGTATCAGCGTGTCTCAGTATTTTAGTTTCATCAAACATTACTCCCTGTTTATTTACGGGGTTGAGCTAATTGACTGCTGGTATCTGTAGCCCTCGATTTTTAATGTACCGTTGGTTTTCTGCTCAGCTGTCGGACACGATACCACGGATCCTGACGATCATCTTCATCTTCGTCTTCCTAGCACTCCACCGATATTTTCAGGTGTAACATCCCATAAAGGAAGGACCACATTAAGTGTATCATCGAGTGACTGTTCAACACATTCGCGTTTTCGTTTCCTGAAGAGCGCCAACTCTATATACCTCCAACCCCACGCACGTCAGACGTTAAGTCTCGGGATCCAAGAGGTCGTCGTCAGAAATAGATGCAGCTCTGTGTATTAATGTATTTAAAATTCTCTCTTCTGTACTGGATGGCAAAAACTCTGCACATTCAGATATAAACCACTGTGTGCCGGCTGGTAACATACGGAGTGCTCAATCCGTCCTTCAAGTTTCACTTCCACCAATATGCTCATGTCTGTTCTAAAGTATGTAGTTCTGCACTATGAGATTTTCCTTCACGTAGCGTAATTCTAACCCTGTAATTTGATAATCGTTAGTTTACCTTCATCTGCCTGGTCCCGAATTTATCATTAAAGCAGCTGATACGAAAGGGGACCTGTACTTATACAGCTCGTCATTCCTGCACGTCTGTATTTAGATTAAAAAATTATTTTATTTTCTTCATTAAAAAAAGCTACGTAAAATACGTCAATCTGCAAGAGGGACAGAACTGTAGCGGTCAGCCAGAAAGCGATGAAGAACATTCTGACCATAATTTCCAGTCTACAAGTCCACATTACTCTTTCTACTTACTGAAAGAAAATGTTCCTACTTGCTATATAAATAAAATTTTTGAATTTTAACTGATTGATATATTCAGTCAAACTTCACAAGCACAAAACGTAAGCTCTAATTCACTAACATCCCTACAGAAAACAGCAGTTCAGAGGCAACCTCAGTGGAAGTTCCAAGTAGAGTAGTCTATCGCCCTCACTTCTGACCACCAAAAGTTTATCGCTCATCATAAAGTGGAAAATAATCTCGCCACTGGGCCATGTGGTTTTGTCAACATTGCTGGTGGCACACAAACAGTTACTTCCATGAAATCTAGCGATCCATGACGGTGTACAGTACCCGAGAGTTCACTTCCTACTTTCACCGAAAACGCTTTTGCCAGCTGCCCGTCTCTGACGTCATCCGAGGTACAGCGCACACAGGCATTTAAGTGACACGGACAGATTGATATTCAGGTGCGAACTGGCTCTCCCAGCACTCTCTTTGGCCATATTTATAAATGGGCGCAGCAGATCACCAAATGGAACATCTTCTACCCACCGTCCCTTTCTCTGATACGCCTTAATTAATATCTCTGTCGTTTAACAAACTACATTGTTCTTATTTTTTATAGTTACTGAAAGAGTTTAAACTCGACTACATTTAAACTTTGCGTGCTAGAATTATTAGAAAGGAACCGGCAGTGGAACATGACCTCTGAACTGCCCATTTAAGATTCCTTGTATGCACGGTCTTGAGTCTTGGTACACCTCTATGAAAGTAATCGAGCACCGAAATTAGAACTTAGTGTTACAGGTACAAATGATATTTAATCTACCATGAACATGGAAGTTTTCGTTCAAAATTTGGTTTTTAGTAAATAACTTCAAAACTGATAGAGGTAGCTTATTGATGTTACCTAAGGTTTGTGTATGAAACTGAGGCTACATACGAATTTTAATCATTCTAAGTTTAATATTCAGCGCCTACAGTTTTTCGCAAAAACGCCGATTTTGACCGAAATATTGCTCTGATCATTCTGACTCTTAACAATGTTAACATTAATATGCTGAAGCACGCACTGATGAAATAGGGGAAAGTTGTTTTAATTTTTAATTTGACTCTTAGATTGTGTGCAGTCCTTTTTATGCTAAGGACAGGTGTGTTATGACGACGTGGCGCTGGTAGTAGTGAACTGGGGTGATCTCTGGCACTCTCGCTCACCCCTGTACCTCTTACACTGATACAGAGCTTGTTGCGCTTCAATGTGATCGCGTGAACTCCATTAACAATTTATGAAATGGATTCAAAAAGAACAGTATTGCAAATGCACCATCCTTCAGAGTCACAAAATGCTTGAGCACATTGACTTCTTAGTAAAACTAACTTTTTTGGTATACATTAATCAACCTTTGGTCTCATGCCTGTTCTTGAATGTTCCTGCTAACATTGTTGTTGTTGTTGTCTTCAGTCTTGGGACTGGTTTGATGCAGCACTCCATGCTACTCTATCCTGTGCAAGCTTCTTCATCTCCCAGTACCTACTGCAACCTACATCCTTCTGAATCTGCTTATTGTATTCATCTCTTGGTCTCCCTCTATGATTTTTACCCTCCAAGCTGCCCTCCAATACTAAATTGGTGATCCCTTGATGCTCAGAACATGTCCTACCAACCGACCCCTTCTTCTGGTCAAGTTGTGCCACAAACTTCTCTTCTCCCCAATCCTATTCAATACTTCCTCATTAGTTATGTGATCTACCAATCTAATCTTCAGCATTCTTCTGTAGCACCACATTTCGAAAGCTTCTATTCTCTTCTTGTCCAAACTATTTATCGTCCATGTTTCACTTCCATACGTGGCTACACGCCATACAAATACTTTCGGAAATTACTTCCTGACACTTAAATCTATACTCGATGTTAACAGATTTCTCTTCTTCAGAAACGCTTTCCTTGCCATTGACAGTCTACATTTTTATCCTCTCTACTTCGACCATCATCAGTTATTTTGCTCCCCAAATAGCAAAACTCCTTTACTACTTTAAGTGTCTCATTTCCTAATCTAATTCCCTCAGCATCACCCGACTTAATTCGACTACAATCCATTATTCTCGTTTTGCTTTTGTTGATGTTCATCTTATATCCTCCTTTCAAGACACTGTCCATTCCGTTCAACTGCTCTTCCAAGTCCTTTGCTGTCTCTGACAGAATTACAATGTCATCGGCAAACCTCAAAGTTTTTATTTCTTCTCCATGGATTTTAATACCTACTCCGAATTTTTCTGTTGTTTCCTTCACTGCTTGCTCAATATACAGATTGAATAACATCGGGGAGAGGCTGCAACCCTGTCTTACTCCCTTCCCAACCACTGCTTCCCTTTCATGTCCCTCGACTTTTATAACTGCCATCTGGTTTCTGTACAAATTGTAAATAGCTTTTCGCCTCTGTGTTTTACCCCTGCCACCTTTAGAATTAGAAAGAGAGTATTCCAGTCAACATTGTCAAAAGCTTTCTCTAAGTCTACAAATGCAAGAAACGTAGGTTTGCGTTTTCTTAATCTTTCTTCTAAGATAAGTCGTAAGGTCAGTATTCCCTCACGTGTTCCAGTATTTCTACGGAATCCAAACTGATCTTCCCCGAGGTCGGCTTCTACTAGTTTCTACTAGTTTTTCCATTCGTCTGCTAACATTAGTTAAAAAATTTAAAAAAATAAAAAACTGGTAGTAATTAAGATTATTGTTTCAATTAACTGTCAGAGGTCCATGAATGGCTAAGTTCACTCAGTTCCTACGTTCTAAATTTTGTGTAACACTGCACGTAGCATTGCACTAACGCTGAGGTTTGGTAGCTTCTCGCTGCTTTTCATATTCAAATAAGCTACGTATTTGTGATTATTATTAATCAGTTACGATGATTTGCTTTATTGTATCAATAATTTAAAACGTAATGATTCTACTTACGGTTATTCACCTGCGCTAATTGCGAACTTGTCGAACACGTATGTAAATTTTTTTAAAGTGTGATTTTTGAGTAAGAAATTCATGATTGGTCATTTTGTGAATTGTGTGGCAGCATACGAATACTTTGCACTAGGGAAGTTCGATGCCTAAATATCTCTCATCTGTTATCATTTTTGTACTGCTGCAAATATCACAAGTACACTGCAAACCTCCAGTTACTTGTAAGAGAAAAACTAGCAAACCTAATGGGGTCAGGGTATAGGGCTAAAGCTCAATCCGTCCTTCTAGGCTCATTACTGCGATATGTCAAGAAATCCTACCATCTTTAACGCTAAATGGGACAAATATTAGCTTCTCTCGTTCAGAAAAGAGGCTAGGAGTAATAATAGATGAAAATATAAAATTTACTGAGCAAGTAATTGCAATGTACGAGAAGGCATTAGCATCTCTCAATGCTCTATAACAATACGAAAAGCTTTTCCGTTTTCACCTGAAAAAGGAGCTTGTTATTAATTACAGCGATGTTATCGTGGAAGGCATTTCTCGGCAGTGGACACGGCGCCTGTAACTGCTTAATGAATGCCTGTGTTCATTATATCTGTGTTGTTCGACTCTTTGATAGTATTTCGCCATCAGATGCACAGCTATCCTGTATGCCAGCAGGGAAGAGCAGAGATTTCCATACCCTCTGTCTTGTCTAGTGTCTGATTAACAAAAACTGTCCCTCATATCCCTCCTCAGCCTTATCGCTCTTACCTGAACAACATGGCACAAACAAGCGTTTCCAACAGAGGAAAATCCTTTCTGATCCACTCCATCGTTCAGCCACTTTCTACTCCGTAGCAAGAACCCGACTGCGGAGTAACCTCCCGCATTGTATTACGGAAATGAACAATATCTCCAGCTTCGGAAGACACTGACTACTGAAGCAACAATAAAGCCAACCATTGTTTCTGTATGCACTCATTACCATCTTACATCCTTCTTTGCATCCAGAGTTTTCTCTTTTCTCAGCATTCTTAGCTGGTGCAGTCTCCTTCAATTTTCCTTCCCCAGAAAGGATATCAGAAAAGACTTCTCTTCCACACGCGTAACATGAGATAATAAAAGTCGTGGGGTACCTCCTAATATCGTGCCGGACCTCTTTTGGTCGGCCTAGTGTAGCAACTCGACGTAGCTGTGGACTCAAAGAGTCGTTGGAAGTACCATGAAGAAGAAAATGAGCCGTAAAATTTTGGTTTAGGATATTTTGCACAGACTGACGTCTCTATTATGTTTCATAAATGTTCTATGGATATCCCAATCATTTGATCGTGTTGTCCAAAATGTTCTTCCGACCGACTGCGAACAATTGTGGCCCGGTGACCTGGTGCATTGTCATCTACAAAAATTTCATCATTGTTTGCGAGCATGAAGTCTACGAGTGGCTCCAAATGGTCTCCAAGTAGCCGAACATAACCATTTCCAGACAATTATGGGTTAAGTTGAAACATAGGATTCAGTCCAGTCCATTTAGAGACAGTCTACGCCATTCTGGGGCCGTCACCAGCTTGCACAGTGTCTTGTTGACAAATTCTGTCAATGGCTTCGTAGGGTCGACAACAGCCGAACCTACTATCAGCTCTCTTGCCAACTGAAATCGAGACTCATCTGACCAGGCCACGGTTTTGCAATCAAATGGTTCAAATGGTTCAGAGCACTATGGGACTTAACATCTGTGGTCATCAATCCCTAGAACTTAAAACTAATTAAACCTAACCAACCTAAGGACATCACACACTTCCATGCCCGAGGCAGGATTCGAACCTGCGACCGTAGCAGTCCAGCGGTTCCGGACTGCGCGCCTAGAACCGCGAGACCACCGCGGCCCTCTGGTTTTGCAATCATCTAGGGTCCAACCCACACGGTAGGAGCCGAGGAGAAGCGTTTCAGCCCATATCTTGCTGTTAGCAAAGGCATTCGCTTCCGTCGTCTGCTGCCGTATCCCATTAACGCCAAATTTGATCGTCCTGTCCCACGTGGATAAGATCATCGTGCGTCCCACCATGATTTCTTTGGTTATTTCACGCAGTGTTGCTTGTCTATTAGCACTGGCATCCGTTCGCAAACTCCGCTGCTCTTTTTCGTGAAGTGAAAGCGGTCGTCCTTGAAGAGAGGCAGTGCCTGAAATTTGGTATTCTCGGCACTCTCTTGAAACAGTGGATCGCGGAATATTGAATTCCCTAACTATTTCCGAAATGGAACGACCCATGCATCTAGCTCCAACCTACATTTCGCGATCAAGCTCTGTTAATTCCCGTCGTGTGGCCGTAGTCAAGTCGGAAATTTTTTCACATGAATCCAGTGAGTATAAATGACAGCTCCGCAGATGCATTGGCCTTTTATATCTTGTACACGGGATACTACCGCCGCCTTCATATGTGCATATCGGTAACGCTAACTTTGTCACGCCAGTGTAAACTCTTTTCATATCCGACGCTATCACTATTGTTATTATTGTCATTATTATTAGTGGCAGAGGCAGCAGCTGCAGTAGCACAAGTACTGTCAGCATTAGCGCATAGTCAGTACTACACTACTGGCCATTAAAATTGCTACACCAAGAAGAAATGCAGATGATAAACGGGTATTCATTGGACAAACTCATTACAATATAACTGACATGTGATTACATTTCCACGCAATTCGGGTACATAGATCCTGAGAAATAAGTACCCAGAACAAGAACCTCTAGCCGTAATAACGGACTTGATACGCCTGGACATTGATTCATACAGAGCTTGGATGGTGTGTACAGGTACAGCTGCCCATGCAGCTTCAACACGGTACCACAGTTAATCAAGAGTAGTGACTGGCGTATTGTGACGAGCCAGTTGCTCGGCCACCATTGACCGGACGTTTTCAATTGGTGAGAGATCTGGAGAATGTGCTGGCAAGCGCAGCAGTCGAACATTTTCTATATCCAGAAAGCCCCGTACAGGAGCTGCAACATACGGTCTTGCGTTATCCTTCTGAAATGTAGGGTTTCGCAGGGATCGAATGAAGGGTAGAGCAAAGGGTCGTAACACATCTGAAATGTAAAGTCCACTGTTCAAACTGCCCTCAGTGCGAACAAGAGGTGACCGAAACGTGTAACCAATGGCACCCCATACCATCACTCCGGATGATACGCCAGTATGGCGATGACGAATACACGCTTCCAATGTACGTTCACCGCGATGTCACCAAGCACGAATGCGACCATCATGGTTCTGTAAACAGAACCTGGATTCATCTGAAACAATGACGTTTTGCCATTCGTGCACCCAGGTTCGTCATTGAGTACACCATCGCAGGCGCTGATGTCTGTGATGCAGCGCCAACGGTAACCGCAGCCATGGTCTCCAAGCTGATAGTCCATGCTGCTGCAAACGTCGTCGACTGTTCGTGCAGATGGTTGTTGTCTTGCAAACGTCCCCATCTCTTCACTCAGGGATCGAGAGGTGGCTGCACGATCCGTTACAGCCGTGCAGATAAGATGCCTGTCATCTCGACTGCTAGTGATACGATGCCGTTGGGATCCAGCACGGCGTTCCGTATTACCCTCCTGAACCCACCGATTCCATATTCTGCTAACAGTCATTGGATCTCGACGAACGCGAGCAGCAGGGTCGCAATACGATAAACCGCAATCGCGATAGGCTACAATCTGACCTTTATCAAAGTCGGTACACATTTCTCCTCCTTACACAGGCATCACAACAACGTTTCACCAGGCAACGCCTGTCAACTGCTGTTTGCGTATGAAAAAAAAATGGTTCAATTGGCTCTGAGCACTATGGGACTTAACTTCTGAGGTCAGGAGTCCCCTAGAACTTAGAACTACTTAAACCTAATTAATCTAAGGACATCACACACACCCATGCCCGAGGCAGGATTAGAACCTGCGACCGTAGCGGTCGCACGGTTCCAGACTGTAGCGCCTAGAACCGCTCGGCCACCACGGCCGGCGTTTGTGAATGAGAAATCGGTTGGAAACTTCCCTCATGTCAGCACGTTCTACGTGTCGCCGCCGGCGCCAACCTTGTCTGAATTCTCTGACAAGCTACTCATTTGCATATCACACCATCTTCTCCCTGTCAGTTAAATTTCGCGTCTGTAGCACATCATTTTCGTGGTCTAGCAATTTTAATGGTCAGTAGTGTAGTTTTCGTTTTACATGACAGTCTTGGCAGGTCATATAACTAAAATAGTTGTAGGCTTATCATGCAACTGTTTTTCCAAAGTACTGCCAGCAAAGGATACCACTACATTTTCGAGGGGATGAGAAGACGAAGAACAGACGGATAGCACGCCACACTGGTTTCCGTGTGGTTAGCCTGCACCTGCCCCCGCGGCCAGCGCTGCTGCCACAGCGGGTATTGGCGGGCCTGATCCGCGGGTCGGCAGACAAGGCGAGCGTGACGCGGCGCTGGCTGGGGCCTCAGCCGGCAGTCTGCTGTCTGCCGCGGGGCACAGACGCAGCCCCGCCTTTGATTAATGCCTCGCCCGGCCGACCGACCCTCTGCCGGCTCCCTCTGGCGACAGATTACCGCACCACCGACCTCCCCTCCCATCTCACCCCCCACCCACAGCCGCCACCTACCCGTCCGTCGCACAGTCAAGTGCTGGCCAAACAGACTTAGGCCGTCTGCATCTGGCTGCGCCATGTATTACGCCGCGCAGCTCCTGCTGGAAGCTCCCTCTGCCCACCGAGAACTGTAGCTATTAAGCAACCAATGTTCGTCTCTGATTAACAGCAACATCTCTGCTCAAAGCTACGCCCTTCAGCACCTGCTCCTGATGTGAAGAGGGCCTAATAAACAACACACTAAACACAATCTTGTCAAAACACTGCGTTGTCGAACTAATTTCTCTTTCCTAACTTTTCTCCTGTCGTACTGAGCCCGCTTCTGACATGAATTGACAAACTTATTTTATTTAACCTTGTACCTATTTCTTTCTCCTGACGCCACAATTGACAGTTGTCACCTAAGAGAGGGAAGTCAGGTGCGCCATCTGCCTGTCAACTTTGTGGATATTTTTGCTATTTTTAACTGCTGTGTATCGTATTTTCCGAGGCAGAAACTGGGGGTCAGTACAGAATTTGTCTAATCGCTGACGAATCCACAACCACAATATTAGAAGCAAACACAAATATTAGAGATTATGCGTCCTTCTACTCTGTTGCAAAAGTCTACATAAATTTGCCAATGAACACCAGGTAGAGAACTGAATGTCCATACAAATTCAAAAACAAACTAAAGCAATATCTCATTAGCCACTCAATTTACAATTTATCAGAATATTTGGACAGAGCGATATATACTTAGGTTAGCAATAGTGTTTATGTTAAACTGATCTTGAATTTGCCGGTATACAGATAGCTGACACTGTTCTGTGAAAAATAAATAAATAAGTAAACAACAGCCGACAGTGAAACCACACAGAAATAAGATTTTTGTAATTTTTTGTACTTATGGCACGTGAAATCGAAAACTCAAGTACACCCCTCCCTCAGCATTTCGAAGGAACTCTTAAAAAATCTCGGGAAAATCGACTTTGACATTTTCCAACCATGCTTAATATTCTAATATGCGGTGTTCGTCAACCAGCGTGTATTTCTGGTAGCATGCTCTCTTATCAGGTGAGCATTTTCGTGAATGTTCACGAGACCCGTAACCGCTACATCTAGTCTTCATTGGGTCATTGTTTCTTTTTTTTTTTTTCTTTTTCGTTTCCACTCACTTCGCATATCTGTGTCATTTACATGTAAAATTAATCAAATAATTGCTAATTAACATGTGTAATACCTTTATGAAAAATGTGTTCCTTATATTTAATTATTATTACACGCCAGAAAGCAGTTTCCATTACATCAAGGATTCTTAGTTACCGATCCTGATAATTTAAAAAATCACAAATTAATTTTTTTCTATCCTTTTGTATTTCACGTAAATACGTATAGAACATGCATCTTTGTTTAAAATTTTGAATGCAACAAGATTCGAATCCAAGCCCCCACGCACTGAGCAAGCATTCGATAAAGAGCTATATTGCTTGTTGGAAACCAACTATTTTTTTTAGCATATTAAACGTCTTTGTAAAAACTTCAAAGGCTGTTTTCTCGAGAATTTTCGAGAGCTGCATCGAACTGCTCTTGGAGTTCTGGACTTCAGATCCCAGAAATATAAAAAATTAGAATAGTCGGATTGCTGTGTGGACTCCTTGTCAGCAGTATAGGAGAAGCTGTGTGATTTTCTCCCCCAAAGTAGCTATTTTGTTCTTAACATGCAGATATAAACTGATCTATAAATAGTCGCTATAATTTCCATTCTGAATACATTAGCATTAGTAATAACTTTTTGTTAGTGAACTTTGCAGAAGTAGTCAGCAGTGGTTAATTCTACCAGGTTAATTACTAACTTAATTCTTTTGTACCCCTGGGGGCTCTGTGTCATGGTGGAATTTACGAAGAAACGATATCTGAATGAATGAATGAAACCATCTAATTATGATTCGGTTTGGCCAATGAACCATTCGAAATCCGTCGCGAGGATTCAAGCCAGGTTTGGCTGACCTGCCTCACTCACAAGCAAGCAGGCGTTAGGTTACACGAGCAGGTCTACATTTCCAAACATACCAGTTAAATCAAATCAAGCTGCTTCGTCAGACACGTCGAGAGCTTGGGAATCTTTCGGAGACATGTCTAACAAGAACTTTCATTTGTGCACGACATTCAGGACGAGGTTATACAAAGCCCGGGTAAAAGTCTACCTCTATTCTAGAATAGCTTGGGAAACGCGTGGTACTAACGCCGAATGTCTGATAACCTGAGTATAAATTCTGAATAAGTTGGTCGGTGATTCCGGGCTGGATCAGAGAGGTCATCTGAAGAACAAATTTGGCTAGTGTCCAGAAACGGCTATAGCATCGGACAGTAGTGACGAGTTTTGCAAAGTTATTCATGAGAATTTAAAGAGGTAAGAAACCGAGAGGTTAGCATGATTATTTCCAAAAATACTGAAGATAAGGTGGATAGATCACGTAACTAATGAGGAGGTATTGAATAGGATTGGGGAGAAGAGAAGTTTGTGGCACAACTTGACTAGAAGAAGGGATCGGTTGGTAGGACATGTTTAGAGGCATCAAGGGATCACAAATTTAGCATTGGAGGGCAGCGTGGAGGGTAAAAATCGTAGGGGGAGACCGAGAGATGAGTACACTAAGCAGATTCAGAAGGATGTAGGTTGCAGTAGGTACTGGGAGATGAAGCAGCTTGCACAGGATAGAGTAGCATGGAGAGCTGCATCAAACCAGTCTCAGGACTGAAGACAACAACAACAACAACAACAACAACATCGTCTCAGAATTTATAACTAACTGCGTCTGGCGAAGGAAGCTGAACTCCATTTCCTCGATATTATGAGAGAGAAACTGGATAATATAACTCAAAATGAATCTGTATTGGTGGACCACAGTATTATTGCACCTGGGAATGATGAGGACTAAGGAACGTTTTTTGATATGTAATGTTTTTAAATTGTAAGGCATTTCCAGGGGCATAAGTGGACTCTGACCACAATTTACTGGTTACAAACTGTAGATTAAAGCTAAACTAATTGCAAAAAGGTAGGATATTAACGAGATGGGACCTGGACAGGTTGAAAGATCCAGAGGTTGTTGAAAGTTTCACAGAGAGCATTAGGCAACGATTGACTAAAACAGGGGAATGGAATGCAGTAGAAGACGAATGAATAGCCTTGAGACGTGAAGTAGTGGAGGCAGCAGAGGATCAAATTGGTAAAAGGATCAGGCATAGTAGAAAACCTTGAATAACACAGGAGATATTGAATTTAATTGATGAAAAGACGAGGTGTAAAAAACATGCAGCTAAAGAACCGGCGAAAGGCAGTCCAAACGTCTAAAAATGAGATCGACAAGAAGTGCAAAATTGCTAAGCAGGAGTGACTAGAACACAAATGCAAGGGTTTAGAAGCACATTTCACTAGGGTAAGACAGATACAACCTGCAGGAAAAGTAAAGAAACCTTTGGAGAAAAGTGAAGCAGTGGTATGAATGTCAGGAGCTCAGACAGTAAACCAGTCCTAAGCAAAGAAGTGAAGCTGAAAGGTGGAAGGAGTGTATAGAGGATTTAGACAATGGAGATGAACTTTAAGACAATATTACGCAAATGAAAGAGGATGCAGATGAAGATGAGACTGCAGATACGACTGCGAGAAGTGTTTGACAAGGCACTGAAAGACCTAAGTCGAAACAAGGGTCGAGAGTAGACGACATTCCGTCATAACCAACGATAGCCTCGAGAGAGCCTGCCACGACAAAACTATTACATCTGGTGTGCAAGAAGTGCGAGACAGGCGAGGTAACCACAGACTTACAGAATGCAACAATTTCAATTCCAAAGAAAGCAATTGCTGACAGGTCTAATTATTACCGAACAATCAATTTAATAAGCCTTGGTTGCAATCCCTAACGAATTCTCTACAGAAGAAACTAAAAACTGGTTGAAATCGACGTCGAGGAAGATCGGTTTCGATTCCAGAGAAATATGAGATATCTGGAGGCATTACTGAGCCTACGACTTATCTTACAATATAGCATAAGGAAAGGCTCACCTATCTGTATAGCATCTGTAGACTTAGAGAAATCTTTTGACAGTTTTGACTGGTATACCCCGTGAAATTCTGAAGGTATCAGGGGTAAAATACAGTGATAGAAAGGCTATTTACAACTTGTACAGAAACCAGACGGCAGTTATAACTTTCGAGGGGCATGAGAAGGAAGCAGTGGTTGAGAATGAAGTGTAAAACAGAATTGTACTCTATCACCGATGTTATTCATTCTGTACATTGAGCAAGAAGTCACGGAGACAAAGGAAAAATTTGAATAGGAATTAAGAAATAAAGGAGAAATAAAAACATCGAGATTTGGCGATGACATTGTAACTCTGTCAGAGACAGCAAAGGACTTGGAAGTGCCGTTGAACGGAATGGACAGTGTCTTGAAAGGAGGATATAAGATGAAAATCAGCGAAAGTAAAATAAGGAATGTGGGATGTGGTTGATTTATTCAGGTGATGCTGAGGGAATTAGATTAGGAAACGAGACGCTTAAACTATCAGAAGTGTTTTTGTCATTTGGGCAGCAAAGTAGCTGATGATGGCCTAAGTAGAGAGAATATAAAATGTAGACTGTTCATGGCAAGAAAAGTCTTTTTGAAGAAGAGAAATTTGTGAACATCGAATATAGATTTAAGTGTTAGGAAGGATTTTCTAGAAATATTTGTATGGATGTTGAAAGTGTAACATGGACGATAAACAGTACTGACAAAAGAAGAGTAGAAGGTTTTGACATGTGGTGCTACAGAAATATGCTGAAGATTAGGTCAGTAGATTACGCAACTAATCAAGTGTGTTGTCGTAGTTAGTCGGAAATGATATAGTAGCATGGAGAGCTGCATCAAAGCAATCTTCGATTAAAGAACGCAAGAACAACAACAAAGTTTTGTGAGTTCATGACAGTGCAAATCAACTGTGGTTGCAATAAGAGCGTCCTAGTAAGCACACACTTTTACCTTCGGAAGTTATGAACTACCTTGGGAAGTTATGAAGTAGCTGGCACCTGGACTGAAACTTAGGCCATGTTCGTAATCCTCGTCTACATATTTTGATTTAGTTTGTCGTTTTGTTTCCCAAAATCGAATAAGCCTAATGGCAAATTTTTTGTTTTCAAAATGACGCAGAACACTGCCATGCCCACCTTGTGAGTTAGAGTTCCATCTCTAACGATACTGTCCAGATGGCGGACGTTCCTCTTGGAGGCACTGTTACGTGTTTCAGTGCGGACTAGTCCCTATGAAGGACATCGGGCGTAGTGGTATAGTAGTAAAAGACCGTATCTGGAAACGAAAAGGTCGCGGGATCAGATTGCAGACAGACCACGAAATATTTCTGTCTTCTTTTAACCTAACCTCCGCAATTGCAGGAACGTCCGTGGCTCGAATTCCACACAACCTCTGTAGGAATACTGGGGTAGATTAAGAACCAGATATTCACCGAAATGGCGTCCAGTATAAGAATTTCACCAGCCCATTGAGAAAAAGCGAAATAGTTATATTATTATGTAAGACACTCCACTATCGTCTGGGACAGCTCATTCATCTTTGTCGTAGCTGCATGCCAGAATGTTTCACAAAAACTAGATTATTTTGCCCCGTCCGAATTCATTCACTTGGGTGACATTGCAACCTTCGTCGACGAGGTATTCTGGCACATACTTCCACGCTCTTTACTGACTCAGTTTTACACTGGATTTCTAGCATGTAAGTGAATACGCTGCTAGGCCTATGTTTACGCCACATACCTCGCATCTAAAGCGTTTATTGGTGGCGTACTGTTTCACGCATCTTCCGTGATTAAATTCACTGCAGCCATTCCTTCTGTGTTTTCAGTTTTCACAAAAGTTTAATCGTTTGTTGGACAGTAGTTCCCCTGTTCAGGAGAACACATGACACGAACAAGAACCTGTTAGAGGCTTTTCAGTCGGCCTAAAATCAGCCAACTTATTACACAGAAGTGAAAGCATATGACTTCCTCAAAAAATATTGAGAATCACAAGTTTGTTTACGTTTACAAATATGTTGAGATTCATTTGGTATGTTTACCAATTTTCGGAATAGATCAACACACTTATCACAACAGTTTCCACACTGAACAGTCACCCAGCTTCCAGTTGTAAATGACCAATAGTGTTTCAATGTAATAGGCAATTCAGTTGATGGTGCTCAATATGATTTGTTGATTTCTCGGCTAAATCTGATATAAGGTTCCAATAAACGACTTGACCCAGCGGCAAGATTTAAGTGTACACTTATACTCTGGAGATGATAGTGAGTCGGTGAAAAAATAATTTTGCTACAGATTAATTTACTTCGTGTCATCCATGGAGAGAGTGTCAAAAGAATTAGAATGCATCTTCTACACCAACGCCTACGAAATAGCACCGTTATTCAAGATTAGATTAGATTAATACTTGTTCCATAGATCATGAATACGGCACTTCGTAATGACGTGGAACGTGTCAGGTTAATGAAAGATGTCTGTACAAGATATTACATTACACAAAATATTGCATGACACTAATGCTTAAGTTTAATTTTTTTTCCCTCCATTAATTTATATCTAAAAATTCAGCCAATGAGTAGAAGCAGTTGTCATCTAGAAATTCTTTTAATTTATTTTTAAATGTTGCTTGACTATCTGTCAGGCTTTTGATGCTGTTTGGTAGGTGACCAAAGACTTTTGTGGCAGCATAATTTACCCCCTTCTGTGCCAAAGTCAGAGTTAACCCTGCATAGTGAAGATCATCCTTTCTCCCGATGTTATAGCTATGCACACTGCTACTACTTTTGAACTGGGCTGGATTATTAACAACAAATTTCATAAGTGAATATATATACTGTGAGGTTACTGTGAGGATCCCTAGAGCCTTAAATAGATGTCTGCAAGATGACCGTGGGTGGGCTCCAGCAATTATTCTGATTACACGTTTTTGAGCAATGAATACTTTTCTACTCAACGATGAATTACCTCAGAATATGATGCCATACGAAAGCAGTGAATGAAAGTAGGCATAGTAAGCTAATTTACTGAGATTCTTATCACCAAAATTTGCAATAACCCTAATAGCATACGTAACCGAACTCAGACGTTTCAGCAGACCATCAATGTGTTGCTTCCAGTTTAACCTCTCATCAATGGACACACCTAAAAATTTTGAAAATTCTACCTTAGCTTCTTCTTCTGTTCAAAGTCTATATTTATTACTGGAGTTGTGCCATTTACTCTACAGAACTGTATATACTGTGTTTTATCAAAATTTAAAGTGAGTCCGTTTGCTGAGAACCATTTAATAATTTTGTGAAAAACATCATTTACAATTACATCACTTAATTCTTGGTTTTTGGATGTTATTACTATACTCGTATCATCAGCAAAAAGAACTAACTTTGCATCTTCATCAATATGGAATGGTAAGTCATTAATGTATATCAAGAACAGTAAAGGACCTAAGACCGAACCCTGTGGGACCCCGTGCTTGTAATCACCTGAGTCCTGAGCACAAATGTCGTTTCACTGACTGAAGGATTCCCTTTTCTCAGAATTCCTGTGTCTGTTCCAGATGCCAGTCCTCCACTGTGTCCTCCAGATCGTCGCCTAGTTGAACCCTTTTGCTTTGAGAAGTTTTTTCAGTGATCCGGACACATGGGAGTCGCTGAGGGACATACCCAGGTTGTATGGCGGACGTTCAAGCTGAACTTGGCCATTACACTTGGAGACGTGTGTAAACGCGCACGTTTTCGTGGAGCGGAATCCATGCCTACGTGAGCAAACCAAGTCGTTTGCCCTTGATGGACTTGTGAAGGCTACAGAGTGTTTCACAATAAGTGTCGATGTAAATCATTTTCCGTGCTCGAGGAATTAGACGAGTGTCGGACCTCAGACGTCGAAAAACACGGTAAGCATCACCTTATCTGCTGGGGGAACAGCTTTGAATTTTTTAAGCGGAGCTAACGACGCATGCTTCCACGTTCCTGGATGTATCATTAGACTATCACAAAGTGACACATGCAAAATTCAACCGGTTTCGGTGTTACAACGTGTCGTACCTTTTCATTTCAACACTTAAAAATACATTCATAATCCACAAGCCATTGTACGACGCGTGTCGGAGGGTTCCCTGTACCACTACTAATCATTTCATTTCCAGTTCCATTCACAAATATAGGAAGTGACAACGACTTTTTATACTATGCAACCAAAAGTATCCGGAAACTCCCAAAAAATTTCGTTTTCCATATTAGGTGCATTGTACTGTCACCTACTGCCAGGTACTCCATATCAGATACCTCAGAAGTCAGTAGACATCGTGAGAGAGTAGAATTGGACGCTCCTCGGAACTCACGGACTTTGAACGTGGTTAGATGATTGGGTGTCACTTGTGTCATACGTATCTACGCGAGATTTCCACGCTTCTAAACATCCCTAGGTCGATTGTTTCCGATTTGATAGTGAAGTGGAAACGTGTAGGGACACGTACAGCTCAAAAGCGTACAGGCAGACCTCGTCTGTTGACTGACAGAGGTCGCCGACAGTTGAAGGGGGTCGTAAGGTGTAATAGGCAGACATATATCCAGACCATCACGCAGGAATTCCAGACTGCATCACGATCCACAGCAAGTACTATGAGAGTTAGGAGGGAGGTGAGAAAACTTGAATTTCGTGGTCGAGCGGCTGCTTATAGGCCACACAACACGCCGGTAAATGCCAAACGACGCCTCGCTTGATGTAAGGAGCGTTAACATTGGACTGAACAGTGGAAAAACGTTCTGTGGAGTGACGAACCACGGTACAGAATGTGGTGATCCGATGGCACGGTGTGGGTTTGGCGAACGCACGGCGAACGTCATCTGCCAGCGTGTGTAGTGCCAACAGTAAAATTTGGAGGCAGTGGTGTTATGGTATGGTCGCATTTTTCATGGAGGGTTGTTGCACCCCTTATTGTTTTGCGTGACACTATCACAGCAAAGGCCTACACTGATGTTTTAAGCACCTACTTGCTTCCCACTCTTGAAGAGCAATTCGGGGATGGCAACTGCATCTTTCAACACGATCGAGCACTTGTTCATAATGAACTGCGTGCGGAAGAGTGGTTAGAAATAATATATCTGTAATGAACTGGCGCCGGCCGTGGTGGCGGAGCGGTTCTAGGCCCTTCATTCCGGAACCGCGCTGCTACTACGGTCGCAGGTTCGAGTCCTGCCTCGGGTATGGATGTGTGTGATGTCCTTAGGTTAGTTAGTTTTAAGTAGTTCTACGTCTAGGGGACTGATGACCTCAGATGTTAAGTCCCATAGTGCTCAGAGCCATTAAAACCAATTTTGAATGGACTGGCCTGCACAGAGTCCTGACCTGAATCCCATAGAACACCTGTGGAATGTTTTTGAACGCCGACTTCGTGGTAGGCTCACCGACCGACATCCATACCTCTCCTCAGTGCACACTCCGTGAAGAATGGACTGCTATTCCCCAAGAAACCTTGCAGCACCTTGAAGACATGCCTGCAAGAGTGGAAGCTGTCATCAAGGCTAAGGATGGGCCAACGCCATACTGAATTCCATCATTACCGCTGGAGGGCGCCTTGAAGTTGTAAGTCATTTTCACTTTTGATCGCATAGTGTATGTGCCTCTGCATGACCCTAATTTCTCTTATCTCAGTGTTCCTTATGTGAAGTTTAAGTTAGCGGCAATAGTATCGTGCTGCAGTCGGCTTCAGATGTCGGTTCCTTGTTTTCGTGTTCCTTGTGCGGAATGTACGTTAGCAGCATTAGAATCATTCTCCTGTTCTCTAAACTTTCTCAATAGTGGTCCGAAAAAAGAACATTGCCTTCCCTACAGAGATCACCATTTGAGTTCTCGAAGCATCTGCCTAATTCTTGCATCTTGTTTGGACATAGCGATAACAAATTTAGACACTTGCCTCCGAATTGCTTCGAAATCTTGCTTTAATCCGACCTGGTGTGGATCCCAAACACTCGAACAGTTTTCTAGAATAGGTCGCGCTAACATTCTACATGCCGTCTCATTCACAGATGAATCACTCTTCCCCAAAAACTGAAACGTCCCCTTAGAACAATTATACATGACTGTGCTTAAACTGACACACAATATTTTTAGCGCAACAGAATCTGACTTTCAAAAATCCCTACGAAAGAATAGCCCTGACTAACAATAACCTATGCGTTTCACAAATCACTTACCTCACAAAAATCTTCGTTACTCAAGCTACTGCAATACAGCGAGCACCACTACTGCCAGCTAAATAAAAGATTCAAACTACTGAAGGCACTAACTACTGATAGGCATAGTTAGCAAATGAAAGATTTTAATACAGAACAAACAATTTATTTACCTTAATAGTCATAATATATATATCAGTTCGTGACACCAATTCTTACAAATTTAAAAACTCCGCCATCTCTCTCCCCACGTCCACCACTGCTGGCGGCTCACCTCCAACTGCGCAACGCTACGCGCTGTTCACATCCCGCTGCCACTGCCCAACACTACAATGGCAGACAACAATGCAAACCAGCCACAGACTGCACACAGCACAGCCAGTGATTTTCATACAGAGCGCTAAGTGGCGGCGGCGTTACCAATAAAAAACCTAAACAGCCTACTTACATAGCCCCCATGCTCCTCACAAAAAAATTTACAGATTGTTTTGGGCAGTGGCCAATACAGATTTGAAATTTTTTTTTCATAAATACAATAACAAAGGAATGAAATGCACACACTTATTGATACAATGTTGGTCAAAAGCTAAAATTTTCTCACAGTCCATAAAGACAGACCTCATCATTCATCAAAGTAAAATTGCAGTGTTTTTTTCAAAGTCTGAGTAGTAAAAGAGAATGCACCTGAAAGTAGTGGATTTCCATGCAGTCTTGAAGAAGTAGTGTTGTCCTTCCAACGGAAAGACAGTGCTGACTCTTGACATGCAGAGAGGTAATGGGCCACAACAGAGCAAACCCACAGCAGAGTCAGTCGAAGTTTTGAAGAATATTGGTAGGTAGGTCAACACAGAGTAGACCCATTGTAGTCCTGGTAGAGATTACGGTATTGGTGGGCCACCAGAGGTGGAGACCCACTGCAGTCCTTGTAGAATAATGGTATTGGTGAGTCATCAAAAGTGTAGGCCCACTTCAGTCCTTGTAGAGATAGTCAGCAGCCATCTGTTGCATCTGTGCAGGTGCACAATCACCATCGAAGAGTCTTGCGGAGAATATAGCAAGTCCATCAACCACCACTTGTGCACGCACAAAGTTTTTGGAATTGTCCTTAGAACCAGCAATGCTGTTGTCCAGTCCCTTGCTGAATTATCAACACACGTGCAAACACTATCAGTTCTCACATATTGTCCATATACTATGACCAACAGAAACGTGTGTAGTGAAATGTAATTTACATGTTACTTAATTTTATGAACTGGTGTCAATTACAATTTTATAACATGAGAATACAATAACAAAGGTACAAAATATATCATTAAAGAACATAATACTACAGATAACATTTGCAGTAATACAGGCTTTACAAAAGAATCGAAATAACAAATACATCAGTGTTACAAAAATTATGACATAAATACATACATAAAAGATCAGAATAACTTTTGAAACCTCAACTTCACACATGAGCATTAGAACAGAACAGAATAAATAATGTGTAAACACTTTTACGAAGTAAATAACATGTTATTAATGCAAATTATATTTGAGGATAAGAGTATTCCTCATCATAGTGAATGTAGGTTAGTATTAGAAGAGAAAAAATTCTATGAAACAGTACACAGAGACAGGAAGAAAATAAATACACAAGTGTACACAAACACATAGTGGGATAACACAAAAGGAAAGGACAGGGTTTGTTTTCAGGGTAACGTTTGGTACTGCAGTCCAACCCAAAAATTCATTCCATAGATTGTCCCTCTTATTTCAACATTTGCTCCAGCCAAAAAAAAAAATCCTATCCAAGCATGCTTTCTGTATTTTGTTCACATCCTCTTTCAAAAATAGTTTTTCTCCACTGTACACTACTTTTTTTGGCCAAACCATTTTCTTATAGGTTCTCAATGCTTTTCTTCCAATTCATCATAGTTAGTTTCTTATATAGTCTACCCCCTCTTAAGCTAACTTAAACCTACTGAGCTCAGATGCTAAACTAAGGGGCGACGCAATGCAGCAGCACAAAACAAATTAACACAAACAGCAATGACCCAAAAAAATGCAGATTTGCAAAGCAAGCAGCAGTAAATGTAATAACTTACATCTGAACATGACAAACCCACAAGCAGAAAAAGTAGTATACTAAAGACAACAATGCAGATAAGGGAAAGTTATAATCACATCTTAATGTCTATGTAATTAAAGTGGTGCACTACAAAAACTAATGCTACAACAAATTACCAAGTACTTGAATATAAAATTATACAGTTACTGTTATTAGTCGCTTCTTATTGCTTTTTCCATTCCAAGAGCTCCTTTTTCGAAGAATGTGGATCATAAAATAATTATTTAATAGATCTGTTGACAGAAAGTGTTCATATTAGCAAATGCATTTAATTTTATTTTATAAAACCAATGCTGCAACATAGCTGGAAACCAGATATCAAATGAAATAAGCAACTATGAAAGGCAAAACATAAAAATATCATTCAATCGTCATGTGACATTTCATAAGTTAGTACAAATTCTCTCAACTCTCGTAGAAAGACGCTTGTCATTATCAGGTGTGCAGAAGTAAATAAGTATCTTTTCCAAGTAATGAGCGTGTCGTTTTTGTGATGCTTTCTACAAAGGAATGTCAATAGCGAGGATAATGGCCTCCCTTTTTTTTTTCTTGTGCCTCTGAAAGGCACACACTAATGGCTTGTTTCCAGGTGGCTGTCGCCCAGCTGGGTGCCCACGACGCATTACTTGCAGGTGGTCACTTAACTGTCTTACCGAAATATTTACGACACCAGTTCCCGCTACACTGGCAGTCTCATATAAAAAATTTCACAGGTCAAGAATTTGCGTTACACATCTGTAGAAACAAAATTCTATTAATATAACAGTGTCCAAAAAGTTTTCGTCGGCATTGTAATACATTCAAGCATTTACATACATTTCATAACTCTTAATGAATGATTCTTGGTTTTCAACAACCTTTTTCACAAACCACAGACCCTAACCACTACTCATTATTCCTTACCTTATTACACATATACATATTCGTCGACACCAATTCTTACAAATTTAAAAACTCCGCCATCTCTCTCCCCACGTCCACCACTGCTGGCGGCTCACCTCCAACTGCGCAACGCTATGCGCTGTTCACATCCAGCTGCCGCTGCCCAACACTACAATGGCAGACAACAATGCAAACTAGCCACAGACTGCACACGGCACAGCCAGTGATTTTCATACAGAGCGCTAAGTGGCGGCGGCGTTACCAATAAAAAAACGTAAACAACCTACTTACAAAACCTTCCATTAAATCCAAGTCGACATGCTCGTTCCATTTCATATCGCTTTGAAACTTAAGGCCTGATATTTAAACGCACTAGTAATATTTAAAGGCACTAATAATGCTGTATTCGAAGATTACTGGTCGTTCTTCCCTACTCATTCTACATTTGGGAATAGCTGCAATTCATCACAACAACTAGAAATTTTCTCTACGTCATTTTAGATTCTCCCACAATCACTCAACGAGGATACCTTCCCGTACATTATAGCGTCGTCAGTAAACAAGTGCAGACTGCTGCCCACCCTGTCCGCCATATGATTAATGTTTATAGAAAATAATAACGTCTTATCACACTTCCCTGACGTACTGCTGACGATACCCTTACCGTTGTTGAACACTCGCCGTCGAGGTCAGCGTTCGAGGTTATATTACTTAAGAAATCTCCAAGCAAATTCCCTAATGTGGAAACCTATTTCCAAATGTTCGTATTTTCGTTAATAGTTTTCAGTATGGCACCGTATCAAAAGCTTTCTGGAATTATACACTACTGGCCATTGAAATTCCTACACCAAGAAGAAATGCAAATAATAAACATGTATTCACAGGACAAATATATTATACTAGAACTCACATGTGATAACATTTTCACTCAATTAAGGTGCATAGATCTTGAGAAATCAGTACCCAGAACAACCACCTCTGGCCGTAATAACGGCCTTGATACGCCTGGGAATTGAGTCAAACAGAGCTTGGATGGCGTGTACAGGTACAGCTGCCGATGCAGCTTCAACATGATACCCCAGTTCATCAAGAGTAGTGACTGGCGTATTGCGACGAGCCAGTGGTTCGGCCACCATTGACCAGACGTTTTCAATTGGTGAGAGATCTGGAGAATGTGCTGACCAGGGCAGCAGTCGAACATTTTCTGTATCCAGAAAGGCTCTTACAGTACCTGCAACATGCGGTCGTGCATTATCCTGCTGAACTGTAGGGTTTTGCAGGGATCGAATGTAGGGTTGAGCCACGAGTCGTAACACATCTAAAATGTAACGTCCACTGTTCAAATTGCTGTCAATGCAAACAAGAGGTGACCGAGGCGTGTAACCAATGGCACCCCATACCATCACGCCGGTTGATACGCCAGTACGGCGATGTCAAATACAGGGTTCCAATGTGCGTTCACCGCGATGTCTCCAAACACGGATGCGACCATCATGATGCTGTAAACAGAACCTGGATTCATCCGAAAAAATGATGTTTTGCCATTCGTGCACCCAGATTAGTCTTTAAGTACACCATCGCAGGCGCTCCTGATGCAGTGTCAAGGGTAACCGCAGCCATGGTCTCCGAGATGATAGTCCATGCTGCTGCAAACATCGATGAACTGTTTGTGGAGATGGTTGTTGTTGTCTTATAAACGTCCCCATCTGTTGACTCAGGAATCGAGACGTGGCTGCACGATCCGTTACAGTCATGCGGATAAGATGCCTGTCATCTCGACTGCTACTGATACGAAGCCGTTGGGATCCAGCACGGCGTTCCGTATTACCCTCCTGAACCCATCGATTCCATTTTATGCTAACAGTCATCGTATCTCGACCAACGCGAGCAGCAATGTCGCGATACGATAAATCGCAATCACGATAGGCTACAATCCGACATTTATCAAAGTCGGAAACGTGATGGTAGGCATTTCTTCTCCTTACACGAGGCATCACAACAACGTTTCACCAGGGAACGCCGGTCAAATGCTGTTTGTGTATGAGAATTCGGTTGGAAGCTTTCCTGATGTCAGCACATTGTAGGTGTCGCCACCGGCGTCAACCTTATGTGAATGCTCTGAAAAGCTACTCATTGCATATCACAGCATCTTCTTCCTGTCGGTTAAATATCGCGTCTGTAGCACGTCATCTCCGTGGTGTATCAATTTTAATGACCAGTAGTGTAGAAATGTGGAATCTGCCTATAGCCCTTCATCCATATATGTGTCTTATCTTTGTCATCGCGGTTCCCAGGCGCTAAACCGACTGTTAGTAGGCTAATACTGTAATACTACATTGTTTCATAAATAAATGTTCTAAACAAGTTCCCACATGATGTTCGGTATTTTTGCCAATGAGGCTTGACCCCGCAATTATCATTATATTTCAAATTTCCATTAGTAATCATTCACGCTCCTCTTCTTGCTCTACACATAATTTATGCCCTTAGGTCAACACGCCAAAGGAGAATACCAAAATACATTGTACAAGACTAACATTGCGGCCATTCAGCTAATAGTTCGGTGTTAATTCTTGTAACCAAAATGGTTTCTTTTCGTTTTGAAATGGTCACCACAGGACATTGTTACGTGACTGAATTCATCCATAGTAGGATATTCGAATTCCAAATATTACAGAAATTTGATTGTGAATTGCGAATATATGTGATAGCAGATGAGCTATCAGTGAGTCTGAGCGTTACAAAATACTGAAATTGTTACTGTACTAGGAACGAAGTTTTCACTCTGCATTTGAGTGCGCTGACATGAAACTTTCCATCAGATTAAAACTGTGTTCTGGACCGAAACTCTAACTCAGGACGTTAGACCTTCGAGGGCGAGTGTTACACCAATTGAGCTCCCCAAGCACTACTCAAGACCCGTATTCGGAGCTTTATTTCGAAGGTAGGAGACGAGATACTGTCGGAAGTAAGGCTGTGAGTACGGGTCGTGAGTCGTTGTTGGGTTGCTCAGTTTGTAGAGCATTTGCCAGTGAAAGGCAAAGGTCCCCGTTTCGAATCTCGGTACGACATACAGTTTTTATCTGTCATAAAGTTTCGTGGTGATGTATGTTTGAGGTAGAAGCGAGCCACATAAAATTTTTAATTGAAATTTTTCAATTGCTTATATGGACGTGGAAACAGGCTTGTCGAGATTATGATGTTTGGGTTGTGGGGCGCTCAACTGTGCTGTGATCACCGCCCATACAAAATCCCAGTTTTTTTTTACTCAGTCCAATCCAACCACTGTCACGAATCATGACGATGATGATGAAATGATGAGGACAACACAAATACCCAGTCCCCGGGCAGAGAAAATTCCCAACCCGGCAGAAAATCAAAACCGGACCCCGTGATCCAGAAGCAGCATCATTCGCCACTAGACCACGAGCTGCGGACAAGGCGTGTCGTGATTATGTCTTTCGTTTGGTGCCTAAAATTATTTGGTCTAACATAAAATACACATGGATGCTACGAATTTAATTAAATTTCTCCCAATTTAGCCTATTATGTCAGTCTTTTTGCTGTTGCTGATAGATTTTCCCATTTAGCAGCAGCTGGCTGGTTTTTATCTGATGCTGCAAATTCAGTGCAACAACACTGAAGTCATAATTTATAGCAATGCATTTAACTGGCGCCACAAAAGGTGTGAACTGAGCATAAATAATGCGGGAGCAGTGTCAGCGTTTTTATGGACGTATTTTTAATAGGCTTGTGGCGTCACACACTGTCTTATATCGCATTAACGGTTTTCGTAGCCATAGCCAACACAGTTTGCTATCAGTTATCGTTTATTTTTTCATCTGTGCGTGTGTTTCTGACAAATGATTACGAATCAGATATATTATCCGATGCTACTCGAAATTCTGTAACACGATTATAATTTGACAGTGACCTAAATCTTACTGAAAAATATTCCTAGCCGTGAGTATACATACACATTTACTGACATTATATATATGGCCAGTAGTAATGCGACAGGGACAAATGAACGCTTGCAGCCTAATATTTTGGATTCTTTCATATATCACGGGTCATTTTGTCATTTCCAGTACCCTGAATCACTTTGCCGCTATATCTGTTATATTTATTTGCCAGTAGTTGTTACAGCAAGGCATTTTTTGTAAACAGCAGCTTGTCTGGCATATATTATTTATTGCATAACGTATTTTGACAATCATTAGTTACCAGTCTACGTATTCTTATCCAGTTGTTATAAGTATGGGCTACACGGTGACAGCTGGGTCTGAATACGGGCTAGCCTTATAATGGTACAGCTGATGCAAAACGTTTGTTTCAGGATGCCTATAAAAACAACAAGGTACGTTACAAAGAACAAAAGCAAGTGCTGTAATCAAGAGGACGTGGAGAAAGCTATCCTACTTGTTTGAGAAAAGCGAATGGTGACCTTCAAAGCAGGAAGTGTACTTCATGCACGTCATACGACTCTCCAAACTCAAGTAAAAAGCATATGACTCCAGTGGTAGCAGCTCGTAATTAACCAGGGAGAAAAATCTACTGGGGTGCAGAGTTAGAGGAAGAGCAGGTTGAATATCTAGTTATCATGGAACAAACATTCCGCGGATATACAGGAACAGTTTGACACGGATGGAAATTCAACTTTCAGTTAGAAAAGGTCTGCGAACACCTTTTAAGTCAGAGCCTAGCTAGGTCTTCCTCTCAACCAACACGAAGACTGTTTATCATTTCGCAAACCTTGTGGCACATCGGCTGCAAGGACACCGCTTCAACAAAGAAAATGTTCAAGCCTTCTTTAACCCTCTAGAGCACACCAAAAGCACACTTTCACAGCAGAAAGGCATCTCAATGTGGATGAAACAGGTTTTTCAATTGTGCAGAACAGCAGAGCATGTTACCATATGTCAAAGGCACAAAGGGCAAGACGCAAGCAGCAGCTTTGACTTCTACGGAGAGAGTTTCTGCAGTGACAATTATTGTCTGCATGAGTGGAACTGGGCAGTTTGTTCCTCCTGTGGTTATGTTTCCATGAATGTACATGACCCAAGCTCTAATCAAAAGATCTCCCACGGGTGTCGATGAACAGGGCTCACCCACCTAGATGGATGCAAAGTAATCTTTTTACAGAGTGGCTTGCTCATTTCGTTGCAAAAGTCGGTCAGAAAGAAGAGTGACCACTTCCACAGATTTTAGATGCGTTTTCTACTCACGTATGCAACACTGATCTCATTGACATACCTAGAGCAAATCATGTGACAATCAGCTGTCTTCTTTCTCACTGCACCCATAAGCTACAGCCTCTGGATAAGACATTCATGGGGCGACGGAAAGCTTATTACAGTGAGGAAGATACACAGTGGATTCGGTCCTCCCATTATCCTGTCACACCATATTACATAATGGAGCTGTTTGGAAATGCATCTCTCAAAGTCCAGACTGGGAACATTGCAGTGAACGGATTCAAACCGACTAGAATATTTCCTCTGAAAAAAGACATTTTTCCTGATTCTGATTTTTTTGCTTCCAAAATTGAAGCTAGAAGACATGCAGTTCTACGACATCAAAGACCACCAGGATCACCTCTGAAATTATTGCCTTGCCATCAAATTCGACTTCCACTCTAGCTACTCCGTAGGCTTTTCCAGGAATAGCAAACCAAGTGAACCCTTTCGAGATTGCTCCAGTTTCTGGCATCAGGAAAATAGCAACAAATCGTGGTCGTAAGCCTTCACGTTCGTGTGTGGTTACTGAAACACCACACCATCACGAATTCTCTGTATCTTTGGAACAAAATGCTGTAAAGAAAGGGAAGAGGACGTTGTCTTCCAGTGACAGTGGGGGCTGTAACGGGAAAATCAACACTCCAGTATGAAACACAGAGGCAAAGGGAAGGCCTTCGAAAGTGAGACAACAGTTCTCTGGTTCGGAGGACGGTGGTGCAGCCGTGGAACGAGTTGTGCAAGGCGACAGTGATCTGGGAATACCTCTAGGGGAATATCCAGATCATCAGAAGGCAAGCTGCATTTCTTACGAAGGTCTCTTTTCTGAGGACTCAAGGGGAGAATCTGGGATATAGTGCTTTGATTGCAGTATGTGGGCACACCATGAATGTGCAGGTGCTGAAACAGATATGTACACTTGTGTCTATTCCACTTTTCTTTCATAAGATATCATCATACACTCCTGGAAATGGAAAAAAGAACACATAGACACCGGTGTGTCAGACCCACCATACTTGCTCCGGACACTGAGAGAGGGCTGTACAAGCAATGATCACACGCACGGCACAGCGGACACGCCAGGAACCGCGGTGTTGGCCGTCGAATGGCGCTAGCTGCGCAGCATTTGTGCACCGCCGCCGTCAGTGTCAGCCAGTTTGCCGTGGCATACGGAGCTCCATCGCAGTCTTTAACACTGGTAGCATGCCGCGACAGCGTGGACGTGAACCGTATGTGCAGTTGACGGACTTTGAGCGAGGGCGTATAGTGGGCACGCGGGAGGCCGGGTGGACGTACCGCCGAATTGCTCAACACGTGGGGCATGAGGTCTCCACAGTACATCGATGTTGTCGCCAGTGGTCGGCGGAAGGTGCACGTGCCCATCGACCTGGGACCGGACCGCAGCGACGCACGGATGCACGCCAAGACCGTAGGATTCTACGCAGTGCCGTAGGGGACCGCACCGCCACTTCCCAGCAAATTAGGGACACTGTTGTTCCTGGCGTATCGGCGAGGACCATTCGCAACCGTCTCCATGAAGCTGGGCTACGGTCCCGCACACCGTTAGGCCGTCTTCCGCTCACGCCCCAACATCGTGCAGCCCGCCTACAGTGGTGTCGCGACAGGCGTGAATGGAGGGACGAATGGAGACGTGTCGTCTTCAGCTATGAGAGTCGCTTCTGCCTTGGTGCCAATGATGGTCGTATGCGTGTTTGGCGCCGTGCAGATGAGCGCCACAATCAGGACTGCATACTACCGAGGCACACAGGGCCAACACCCTGCATCATGGTGTGGGGAGCGATCTCCTACACTGGCCGTACACCTCTGGTGACCGTCGAGGGGACACTGAATAATGCACGGTATATCCAAACCGTCATCGAACCCATCGTTCTACTATTCCTAGACCGGCAAGGGAACTTGCTGCTCAAACAGGACAATGCACGTCCGCATGTATCCCGTGCCACCCAACGTGCTCTAGAAGGTGTAAGTCAACTACCTTGGCCAGCAAGATCTCCGGATCTGTCCCCCATTGAGCATGTTTGGGACTGGATGAAGCGTCGTCTCACGCGGTCTGCACGTCCAGCACGAACGCTGGTCCAACTGAGGCGCCAGGTGGAAATGGCATGGCAAGCCGTTCTACAGGACTACATCCAGCATCTCTACGATCGTCTCCATGGGAGAATAGCAGCCTGCATTGCTGCGAAAGGTGGATATACACTGTACTAGTGCCGACATTGTGCATGCTCTGTTGCCTGTGTCTATGTGCCTGTGGTTCTGTCAGTGTGATCATGTGATGTATCTGACCCCAGGAATGTGTCAATAACGTTTCCCCTTCCTGGGACAATGAATTCAGGGTGTTCTTATTTCAATTTCCAGGAGTGTATATTGTTATTTATCCTGAACCGCAAGTACTTATATTGTTCTGAATTTATGTCACCTTATGTGTGTATGTTTACCTTTCTCATTGCTGGTAAAGCTTTCTTAAAAGCAAAGTCGATACATTCGTATCGGTGTCTTTTTCGTTGATGTTTATTAACTTTTTCGAAGTAGCCCATGTTTGAACCCTACCAAGATAAACGAAAGACTTGCAGTCCTCTCTAATGAAGCTATTTTCTACAACATGCTTATTTTAAGCTCATCGTTAGAGATCCTTTAAGGTATACTGTGTTTGAAATGTTAAACGTCCTTGATATTATTCCCTGTAATGAAAATGGTAGTCCGTATTTGGACCATCTCCTCTAACACAACGGCCCTAGTCATGCACAGGACGTGCCGGGACACATATATGTGCATTCATGCGAGACCGCTAACGAAGAGAACCCAAATAATTAATATTCCACACACATCATTGCAGATTCCATACCCATTATTAAACAATTCGCTTGTTTGTGACCTACTGAGGACAAGGACAGTATTCCTGAATCTGACATCGGATGGGGGCATTTTTGAGATGATTTAATTGTTTGCTCAAGATAGTGGCAACTCTTAAATTCAAATAAATATTCAAACGGCTCCACACATCTTCCTCAAAGAGGCGCAGCGATACAAAGATGACCTCTTTTTTATGGTTGGTGCTGAGGCAGAACGTGAAGCCTGTGTAGGAAAAAAAACATTGTCTACTATACAAGTCTCAGCAGCTAGGCCATGGCCACTGCTCCTCTCAGCAGTTGACACTGGGACTGTTTTTTCTGACTTGTGGCTCACTAAAGTGTGAACACCCTAAAGTCATAGCATGCCAGAAAACACTCATCCCACCAACATTTTTGCCAGCTTCTCTTGCAAAGAATGGTTGCAAACAGACAACTCCCATGCGAACGCACTCCACTCTTGGACCTTGCCGTCTTAAGTCAAATTACATCCTGCCTGTTTATTACCTTGAGCATAAGATAGTAATGTTGTTGGAATATAGGCTTAACCGTTTCATTGAGCTTGCAAGAATATGTCACATGACTGCCGTGTGAGTAGATCCACAGCCATGTAGTAAGCGATCGCCGCAAGCACTCTATCACCTTGATTGTTACCTCGTGATCTCAGCTGTCTCCTTAACATGTTTGGATTCCCATATGCATTAAACTCTCTCTAGCACATCATTATTGTAGGTTGCTTTTAAAACGTGTTATAATTCGTGTACTGATTCCTGTATTCATTGATAGACACCTTTGTCAATGTCTCCCTTGTGTGTAAGTAGTACTAGAACATCAGTGAAGGCTCCTCTTCGCCCTGTGTTTGTGAATTCTCCTAGGGGCCAACCTGTTGGACCCACGGACGCCGTTTTTCTATGCAGACTTCATAATTTTTTATGCCGATTTCATGAAAATGAAGCACAGTAAAATCGTCTGTCCAGTGAGAATTGGTACAAGAACTACATGGATTAAACGTCTGGGAAAATGATTAGTAAATAGCATAAAGACTTCCGACGTTTGATACGGGTTAGAGAACATACATGCTACAGCAACAGGACACTACCTCATACGTAAGTAAGGCCTGCTTTCAGTGGTCTTACGACATCATATCTTTCATCAAAGCATCCGATGACCATTGTGACCACTGAAAGAACAGTTCTTTGTTAAGGTGAGGGCTCAAATAAGATAAACACAGCATAGCTGTCTACAACCACGATTAGCAATTCCCATAACAATAAAATGACAGAAGTCATGGCATAACGATATATACATGTACATATTGCGGTTGTATCACGTACACTAGGTATAAAAAAGTAGTGCATCGTTTCTCTCGAAAATGATTCATGTGTGAAAATGTTTTCGACGTGATTATGGTCGTGCTACGGGAATTAACAGACTTTGAACGCGGAACGTTAATTAGAGCTAGGTGTACGGGACGTTCCATTTCGGAAATCTCTAGGGAATTCAGTACTCCGAGATCAACAGTGTCAAGAGTATGGCGAGAATACCATATTACAGGCATTACTTCCCAACACGTACTACACAGTGGCCGATGATCTTCACTTAACGACCGAGAGTCTGTTGCATAGAGTAGAATAGAGTGCTCTGAGTTGTAGCGTATCATTCTTCCCGTCCTTGATCTCGACTTTTTATTGTAATTGCATTCTGTCATTCTCTCTGTTCTTTCTATCTGGTGTACTATTTTTCTTTTTTCTGCTTTATCGAACTTTTTTACGTGGGTTATCTCTCTCTCTGAAAGCTGATATTTTTAACTTGTTTTGTTTGACTGACGTCTGTTTGTCCGTAAAAAGTTTGAACATTTCTTATGGTAGAAACAAGTCTGCTTATTCTCTGCGTACTGGCCATAGGTTCCAAGAAACTGACTTTAGTTCCTCCATCTGCTAGAACTTTTGATAGTACAGTAAAATCATCTGTAAATGTCAGACAGTTTACTTCAATACACTGTTTTTTCCGAGTTTTATTGGTGTTACTTCATATTAAATTAATTTTTCATTCAATATATATAGTTGAAGAGATTTGGGGATAAATCATCACCTTGTCTCACACCTTCATGTATTGTGAGAGGCTGTCTGTGCAAGAGTTTATATTATATATATCTTATTAGATATTGTAACAAAAAATTTTCGTAGTGTTCAGTCCATTCCATAGATGGCTGATAGATACATCAACCAGTTTTCACGGTTAAATTGGAATTAAAGCAGCCACGGCTGCAAAGTCTTTTTTTTTTTTTTTTTAAGCGTTTGCCATGGTTAGGAATCATCAGATAACCTAAAGGAAAAAGAGACAAATTGAATAACTGTCCTATTAACATTATGAGGCACAGTCCTAAGCTGCGCCAATAATTTAATTAAAACTGCAAACAATACTCACATAAAACTGTCAAATTAACTTAATTGAGCCGGCTACCAAAGCTTTATCCAAATCTGGTGGCCCAACCACGGCAAACGCTTTAATTTTAAACAAAAATAACTTTGCAACTATAACCGTTTTATTTTCAATTTAACTAAATTTTCTGTTTACTTCGTCAAGAGTTTCCCTATCAACAGAGTCAAACGCCCTCTTGAAATCTGCAAATGTTGCAACTATGTGTTTATACTTCAGTCCGAGACGGATCATAGATTTCAAATTGAATATCTGTTTCGATCTGGATCTGTATGTTCTAGTGTCACAGTCATGTTATTATTGTTCTTATTTTGCATAGAGTTGTCAGTGCTAACAGACGAGCAAGACGAATGTATCCGTGAGGATAGTGCGGCGAAACTTGGCATTAATTGTCTATGGTAGCAAACGATCGACGCGAGTATCTTTGCTAACAGCACAACATCGTCTGCAGCGTCTCTCCTGAGGTCGTGAACATATTGGATGGACCCTAGACGAATGGAAAACCGTGACTTGAACCTGAGAGTCCCGATTTCGTTGGTAAGAACTAATGATACGGTTCGAGTGTGGCGATGGAATTTTAATGGATGACAATGAGCCATGTCACCGAACCGCAAATGTTCGCAATTGGTTTGAAGAACATTCTGGACAGTTCAAATGAACGATTTGGCCACCCAGCTTGCCCGACATGAATCCCATCGAATATTTGTGAGACACAATCGAGTGGTCAGTTGTGTACAAAAACATCCACTAGCAACTCTTCCGCAATTACGGACGACCATAGAGGCAGCATGGCTCAATATTTTTGCAGGCAACTTCCAACTAATTGTTGAGTCCGTGCTACGTAGACTTGCTGCACTACACTGAGCAAAAGGACATCCAACACTATCCACTTAGGAGGCATCCCAAAACTTTAGTCACCTCAGAGCATAAGATTTCAAAGCCACAGAAGACTGCTTTTCGTCTGTTTATTTATTGAGCTGATCGTACCAAACAAAACTAGGTAGCAGCAAAAGTACTGTCTTGATGGCAAGTAAATCACATACTGGTATGCTCACCTTTTTGCTTCTTTCCTCCATTGCCACCTCTCGTCCCCGTCTTGAGTCGTCATAAATGGGCAAATTCTGAAGTCTTCGGTCAAATAATTAATTTGCTTCAGCGGCTGTTCGCTGACGAGGAGATGCTACAGTGCAGTAGCGAAATAGCAGCAAGAAACGCACTACTGAACTTCAGCGAGCAGTTTATGTGGCCGCTATGTGAACCAAGAGCACTGCTGCCACATAAACCACATTAGCGATAAAGGTACATTCGATACGAACCGTTTCTTTTCAATGCTACTTGGACAAAATAACACTGTAAAAATGAAATTGTAATAACAGTGCACATTTACAGCAGTAGGCCAAGGAAAAGGTAGAAGACAGGAATATGAGAACCGTTGTATCTCTTCAGTTAATTCTTAAATGCTACGCGCAGTGGCCGCTCGGTTTGAGGCGCCATGTCACCGACTGCGCGGCCCCTCCCGTCGGAGGTTCGAGTCCTCCCTCGGGCATGGGTGTGTGTGTTGTTCTAAGTTTAAGTTAGTTTAAGCAGTGTGTAAGTGGAGCGACCGATGACCTCAACAGTTTGGTGCCTTAGGAATTCACACACATTTGAACAGTTCTTAAACCATCTTTTTCTAGTCAGTTTTTGTGCCCCTCTCTGTACCTCCTCCCTTGAATGGGGTGTATCTCTCCACCCTCTCGGTAAGGCCCTGTATACCCAATAGACTCTTATAAAATAAATAAATAAATAAAAGGGTAGTAGGTCTCTGCATCTGGGAGGTCTCTAGAGACATCGGTAAGTGTAAAGAAGTTTCTAGGGCATGGTCTTGCAACAAAGTTTCAATGCAAAGTGATGAGTTAGTCACTATGACATAGAATATGCTGCAGAAAAATACGCTCCAGGCGATGTGTATATCTGTGTTTATCGGACTTACTGTTGTGAGCAATCTTTATCAGAATGAAATGTTGACTCTCCAGCGGAATGTGCGCTCATGTTAAACTTCCTGCCAGATTAAAACTGTGTACCGCATTTCACGGGCAAGTGCTCGACCACCTTTCTTTTTCTTTTCTCTGGTGTTTGGAACTCGGAAAGTTTAATGATTTGCTGAAGTCGTAATAAGAAAGATACAAACGAGATTTATTGTTGTGTAAAAAGTATATATGGAAATACACGATTTATTGAAACTTCCTGACCAATTAAAATGTGTGCCGGACCGAGACTCGAACTCGGGACTTTTGCCTTTGGCGGGCATGTGCTCAACCGACTTTTTTTACCATTTTTATTTTTCCTACGTTCTTTGTCAGTACTTGAAATAAGGAAAACTCCTTCCTTATAAATTAATTTTTCTTTTTTTAATTTTTATTTATTCATTTATTTTTGCATTTTCGGTTTGTTAGGAGGCCCACATTCAGCTACAGGTCGGAGGAGACAAGGAGGGCAGGGGTCGGATCCCGAGGCTTGGCCACTATGCCTCCCCCTTCCCACCGCTGTGCTGCACCCACACTCTGTCATATTAGTTTTACATGTTGATTTATGTCATTTTTTGTGCATATATATACAGAGAAAAAGAAAGTAAAACTAGCCCAGCCATCCGGAACCCTGGAAATTCCGCAAGGTTATGCAGGATGGCAGGCGGCGGAGTGCTAGGTGTAGGCGCGTCATGTTTGATTCCGAATCGAGCGGGCACCTGCCACATCGAGAACACGCCAACTTAGCGGAGGCGAGGTAAAAACGCTGTTGAGATAATTGGCAAATACGCGCGATAACGAGAACTGCTGGCAACGGCTGCATGAACAGGATACAAGTATTGCCAGAATCCATATAGATATGCCAAAGTCTAGCCCTTTATCCAGAGAATCGCCCGTTGCAGGAAAATATTCCACTATTGGCTAAAGAAGGGACGCAGCCGCGCGGGGTAGCAGCGCCATCTCAGGTATCTTGTCGCTTTCCGGGCGGCTCCCCCGTCGGAGGTTCGAGTCCTCGCTCGGGCATGGGCGTGTGTGTTGTCGTTAGCGTAAGTTAGTTTAAGTTGGATTAAGTAGTGTGTCAGCCTATGGACCGATGATCTTATTAGCAGTTTGGTCTCATAGGAACTTATCACAAATTTTCAAATTTTGAAGAAAGGTACACCGCGGAAATATTTCAAATTAGATAAAGGCTGGTACCATCAGTTATAACATCAAGTTTAAAAATAATAGTAGCCTATGTCGCAAACATGAAGTCAGCTGCGATGCTTTTGAACCTTCCACGTGTCTCATCCTTTGCACATTATTTAAATCTTGTTCCGTAACATGCAATATAAAACATGTAAAGAAGATGATGATGATGTTGCCGAAAAGCCAATTATGTTACTCCGAAGGAGTCTAGCTGCCTTAAACGAAATTGCTGAAACACAAGAAGATTAAAGACTCAATAATCACCAAACAACCATCGCCACAACGGGTGAGAATTCTTTAATCCTGGAGGAGTACGGTGATACCATCGATTAGCTACAAGGAAACCACAACTAGGTAACAATTGTCGAACTGCAGCCATATTGCAACGTTGACTATAAACGACAACTGTTCTAGGGGTATTTAGTAAATAATGCCCCAACGTCAGATTAAAAACACCTGAAAAGACACTCCTCTGATGTACGTATTAAGTTTGTGGCGTTATCTGCTGAACGATCCTCGTAGATAATTTTAGCAACTAGAAAATCAGTTTCAGTTCTATTGTAGTTTATGTTTATACGTTGTTTTCAACAAAACTGGGAAAAACAACAAGAATGAGTTAAGCGTTCGTAAGTCTCATTTTCATAAACATGCTTCTGATTTTGTTGTGATCTTTTTCATTTTTACTAAATAAATAACGTAAAAATTTACGTGAATCTTAAAAATATGAGTGATGTAGTGGAAAAGAAAACTGGCATTTACAGATCGGAGCGTGGAATGTCAGATCCCTTAATCTGGCAGGTAGGTTAGAAAATTTATACAGGGGAAATGGATCGGTTAAAGTTAGATACAGTGGGAATTAGTGAAGTTCGGTGGCAGGAGGAACAAGGCTTTTGGTCAGGTGAATACAGGGTTATAAGTACAAAATCAAATAGGGGTAACGCAAGAGTAGGTTTAATAATGAATAAAAAAATAGGAGTTAGGGTCAGCTACTACAAACAACATAGTGAACGCATTATTGTGGCCAAGATAGACACGAAGCCGACGCCTACGACAGTAGTACAAGTCTATATGCCAACTAGCTCTTCAGTTGATGAATAAATTGAAGAAATCTATGATGACATAAAAGAAATTATGCCAACTAGCTCTTCAGTTGATGAATAAATTGAAGAAATGTATGATGACATAAAAGAAATTATTGAGATAGTAAAGGGAGACGAAAATTTAATAGTCATGGGTGACTGGAACTCGACAGTAGGAAAAGGAAGAGAAGGAAACGTAGTAGGTAAATATCGACTGGGGGTAAGAAATGAAAGAGGAAGCCGCCTGATAGAATTTTGCACAGAGCACAAGTTAATCATAGCTAACAGCTGGTTCAAGAATCATAAAAGAAGGTTGTATACATGGAAGAAGCCTGGAGATACTGACATGTTTCAGATAGATTATATAAAGGTCAGACAGAGATTTAGAAACCAGATTTTAAATTGTAAGACATTTCCAGGGGCAGATGTGGATTCTGACCACAATCTATTGGTTATGACCTGTAGGTTAACACTGAAGAAACTGCAAAAAGGTGGGAATTTAAGGAGATGGGACCTGGATAAGCTGAAAGAACCAGAGATTGTACAGAGTTTCAGAGAGAGCATAAGGGAGCAATTGATAGGAATGGGGGAAAGAAATACAGTAGAAGAAGAATGGGTAGCTTTGAGGGATGAAGTAGGGAAGGCAGCAGAGGATCAATTAGGTAAAAAGACGAGGGCTTGTATAAATCCTTGGGTGACAGAAGAAATATTGAATTTAATTGATGAAAGGAGAAAATATAAAAATGCAGTAAATGAAGCAGGCAAAAAGGAATACAGACATCTCAAAAATGAGATCGACAGGAAGTGCAAAATGGCTAAGCAGGGATGGCTAGAGGACAAATGTAAGGATGTAGAGGCTTATCTCACTAGGGGTAAGATAGATACTGCCTACAGGAAAATTAAAGAGACCTTTGGAGATAAGAGAACCACTTGTACGAACATCAAGAGCTCAGATGGAAACCCAGTTCTAAGCAAAGAAGATAAAGCAGAAAGGTGGAAGGAGTATATAGAGGGTCTATACAAGGACAATGTACTTGAGGGCAATGTTACAGAAAGGGAAGAGGATGTAGATGAAGACGAAATGGGAGATATGATACTGCGTGAAGAGTTTGATAGAGCACTGAAAGACCGAAGTCGAAACAAGGCCCCGGGAATAAACAGCATTCCATTAGAGCTACTGACAGCCTTGGAAGAGCCAGTCCTGACAAAACTCTACCATCTGGTGAGCAAAATGTATGAGACAGGTGAAATACCCTTAGACTTAGAGAAGAATATAATAATTGCAATCCCAAAGAAATCAAGCGTTGACAGATGTGAAAATTATCGAACTATCAGTTTAATAAGTCACGGCTGCAAAATACTAACGCAAATTCCTTATAGATGAATGGATAACTGGTAGAAGCCGACCTCGGGGAAGATCAGTTTGGATTCCGTAGAAAAGTTGGAATACGTGAGGCAATACTGACCTCACGACTTATCTTAGAAGAAAGATTAAGGAAAGGCAAACCTAGGTTTCTAGCATTTGTAGACTTAGAGAAAGCTTTTGACAATGTTGACTGGAATACTCTCTTTCAAATTCTGAAGGTGGCAGGGGTAAAATATAGGGAGCGAAGGGCTATTTGCAATTTGTACAGAAGCCGGATGGCAGTTATAAGAGTCGAGGGACATGAAAGGGAAGCAGTGGTGGGGAAGGGAGTGAGGCAGGGCTGTAGTCTATCCCCGATGTTATTCAATCTGTATATTGAGCAAGCAGTAAAGGAAACAAAAGAAAAATTTGGATTAGGTATTACAATCCATGGAGAAGAAATAAAAACTTTAAGGTTCGCCGATGACATCGTAACTCTACCAGAGACAGCAAAGGACTTGGAAGGGCAGTTGAACGGAATGGATAGTGTCTTGAAAGAAGGGTATAAGATGAAAATCAATAAAAGCAAAATGAGGATAATGGAATGTAGTCGAATTAAGTCGGGTGGTGCTGAGAGAATTAGATTAGGAAATGAGACACTTAAAGTAGTAAAGGAGTTTTTCTATTTAGGAAGTAAAATAACTGATGATGGTCGAAGTAGACAGGATATAAAATGTAGACTGGCAATGGCAAGGAAAGCGTTTCTGAAGAAGAGAAATTTGTTAACACCGAATATAGATTTAAGTGTCAGGAGGTCGTTTCTGAAAGTATTTGTATGGAGTGTAGCCATTTATGGAAGTGAAATATGGACGATAAACAGTTTGGACAAGAAGAGAATACAAGCTTTCGAAATGTGGTGCTACAGAAGAATGCTGAAGATTTGATGGCTAGATCACATAACCAATGAGGAGGTATTGAGCAGGATTGTGGAGAAGAGGAGTTTGTGGCACAACTTCACCAGGAGAAGGGATAAGGGATCGGTTGGTAGGACATGTTCTGAGGCATCAAGGGATCACCAATCTAGTATTGGAGGGCAGTGTGGAGGGTAAAAATAGTAGAGGGAGACCAAGAGATGAATACACTAAGCAGAAATTATTAATCCGCTCTCTAGGTTTTTTTCAAAATAGATAAAAATAGAGTTTAAATTATGTTGAATCAAAGTAGCGAGGTGCCTTCCTTTCATTTATTTTAATAACTTATTTTAGTAAGGATGGTGAGTCATATAAAAGGACTAGTTCAGTCCGGTGATTAGTGGTTTTGGTGCCGATCCCGTAAAATAACAGTTTTGCCCATCTCTAATCTCGTTTTGTATTATCTTCTCATGAAACATCAATCACCAGTCTTCTCCTCCGATTGCGAAAACATGCTGTTGACACCCATCTACATAGGGATAAATGATCTTCATGGTAAAGTAACAGAAATCAGGGCTCGCACAGGAAAATTTAATCGGTCGTTCACTGAACCCTCTGCGAGGCACTTTATTGTGAATAGCAGAGTAATCACGTAGATGTAGATACAATGCTACACTCTGCATCAACAGAAGAAGACAATCACAATATCCTTTAGAGCAATCAAAATAGCATGATGTCGAGCATCACCGACTGTCACAGTGCTGGGTACTGGGTGCAAGGATTTAGTCAGTCTGTGTGGCAGCAACTGATTTCTGCCTCTGTCATCAACATCAGCAGACACACACACACACACACACACACACACACACACACACACACACACACACACACTATGAGCTTTCAGCATATGATTATTGTTGAGATTCTTCGTTCGAGCAGCTGAGATAATTGTTAATGTGTGCACGGTGGAGTCTGTTGAGTAAAGTTTTTGTTAGAAACGTTATATCATAGAGCCGGCTTACAAAAGCAACATCTTAAATCTGCTGGTGATAAAGAGTCCCAAAATTATCGACTCAGTTAGCGCAGAACATGGAATTATGGTCATAAGACTGTTACAGCATCACTGAATACTGTTGTGAATTGTATAGCAACTGGGTCTTCGGCTCCTATAGAGGTCGGTGGAACAGTGTAGCTGGGGCTCTGAATGCCGGTAGTCCACCATGCGGTTACATTGTGTCTAGATGCCGTCAGAAGTGTTGTTAATAAAACACAGTTGAGAAACCACATATTTATTAGACCGAACCACAGAGGCTGCAATTGCTCTGCCTTACTGCTGCATCGTTGGTGTTTCCACTCCGGCTGAACCCTGTGATACAGCAACCGCCTGGCATCGTACCAGGGCCAGTCCCTGGAGAAATAACTTTCTGCCAGCTCTGGTCTGACACGCTTATGTGACCCCTCGCATTAGCCGTGGCAGGTGTCTCAACTGCTACACACCAGACCCAGTAAATTATTTGCAGCGATGCAATAGGAATACAAAGCAAAGTAGGAAGATCATTCTGCTTAACTAAAGAGACAAGAGACACATTTCAGCTTACGTGAGCGGTCAACATGAAAATATCATCTCCAGCACCAGCAATGGACCAAGTTGAAGAGAACTGTACGAAACGTTTCAGACAGGTACGTCCCGAGCAAAGCTGTGTGGGATGGAAGAGATCCGTCGTGGTTTGACAGCCATGTTGGAAAACTGCCTCGAAAGCAAAGACAACTTCCCTTCAAACTTAAAAAAAAAAAAAAAAAAACAATCGAAGCCAAAATTAGCGTAAGGAGAGCCATGAGTGGAGCGTTCAACGAATTCGAAAAACGAAGTTATGTCTACCGTCTTAACAGAAAACGTCTTTCCCCAGAAGTGTTTCACAGAGGAATATCGCAGTACAGTTACTTTCTTAAACCACCGGACGAGCGACGAAAGTTCTGATATCGAAATAAGTGACTATGGGGCAGAGAAGCAACTAAAGTCACTCAATAGAGGAAATGCCACTGGACCTAACGGGATACCAGTACGATTTTACGTAGAGGAAGCTCAATAACTTGCCCTTCTTCTAGCATCAGTGTACCGAAGGTCTCTAAAGGTGCGAAGAGTAGCTGATGATTGGAAAAAAGGGCAGGTATTGCCCGTTTTTAAAAAGGATCGTCGAACACACTCACACACTCACAGAACTATAGACGTGGTCTGTGACGTCGATCTTTTGTAGGATTTTGGAAGATGTTTTATTCCCTCGTATTATGACATCACTGGAGACCGAAAATTTCCTCTGTAGGAATCAACGTGGATTCAGAAAACAACGAGTGTGTGAAGCGTAGCTCGCTCTGTTCGTCCAGAGACCCAGAAGGCTGTAGATACCGGTGCTCAGATAGATTCCGTGTTCCTTGACCCTTAAGGCGTTCGATACATTGCCGCACTGACACGTAACGAACAAAATAAGAGCTTGTGAAATATCAGATCAAGTGTATGATTGGACTAAAGAGTTTCTAGCAAACAGAACACAGCATGTTATTCTCAGCTAAGCGTCTTCAGGCGTAAAAATAAGTTTTGCTGTCCCCTAAGAGAAAGTTACACTCGTAGGTCCATTACTTTTCACAAAATTTGTAAAGCATTTGGTAGACCCACAACATAACCATACAAAACGCATTGCTTTTTTGTAGACAAAAAGATCTATTATCGTATGATTACAATCACTGGAAGCAGTTACCTCTTTAAAATGACTAGGAGTATGTGTATGGTGCGATTTAAAGTGGAACGACCAAAGAAAACTAATCTCAGGAAAGGCAGATGCCTGACTGAGGTTCACTGCAAGAATCCTCAGGAAATGTAGTCCGTCAACAAAGCAGATAGTCTTCAAAAACTAATATCTGAATAAACCTAGACATAGTGGGATACGTAGCAGATAGGATTCAGAGAGGAAAGAAAGTAAATTAAAAGAAGAACACTGCGTCTCGTTACAGGTTCATTTAACGATCAGGAAAGCGTGACGGAAATTATCAACTCCAATGTCAGGCCCCCCCGAACCATTCGCGACAGGTAGAGGAAAGAGGCATGTGACAGAGGTATACAAGTGTGCTCCAGCACACACAGTAAGGCAGCTTGCGGAGTAGTAGCTATAGATGAAGATGTACATGTAGCTAAATTATTCCAATTGCTTTCATAATCTGAGTTGTGCTGCTGAAAGTGGATAATAAAGAGTTCACGTGAAGTGGTGAAATGCAAACGTGTGCTCATGAATTGAATATAATATTAAGTGCAGAGGGAGTGGCGAATGAATACGAAATGGGAAAAGCACTTTAAACTGTTGCAACGGCTTTGCCGCAGTGGATACACCCGTGAGATCACCGAAGTTAAGCACTGTTGGACATGGCTGGCACTTGGATGGGTGACCATCCAGCCGCCATGCGCTGTTGCCATTTTTCGGGGTGCACTCAGCCTCGTGATGCCAATTGAGGAGCTACTCGACCGAATAGTAGCGGCTTCGGTCAAGAATACCATCCTAACCACAGGGAGAGCGGTGTGCTGACCCCACGCCCCTCCTATCCGCATCGTCCTCTGAGGATGACACGGAGGTAGGATGGTCCCGGTAGGCCACTCGTGCCCTGAAGACTGAGTGCTTTTTTTTTACTTTAAACTGTAAGAATTTATCAGTACTGATCAGAAACCTTCTTTAGTCGCCTGTGTGAGTAACTGAACGAAAAAACGCAAACGAGCATTGAGTCGCCTAGTAATGACGAACTGAGACAATTATTTAAAAGGAGATATCTTCAGTTATAACTGACTAGCAGCCATATCAGTTGGTCTTTTCAATGGCAACAACCTGTGGCGAATTTGGACAAAAAAACACTACTTGCGAAGAATAGTCAATTCCCTTATAGTTTCAGGTGTTAATGGCATCCCAAAATTGGACCAGGTGCTGTTTATCTATTGGTTACTTTCGAAATGAAGAACTTTTCTTGTTTTTCTTCATATTTAATGGGGGCCGTAAGAGAAAAAAATCATAGAATTCCCAGCACTCTTGCCACTTAATTTCTACAAGAGCAAACACATACAACGTGTCCCAGTGTTTTTCTCTTAATTCACACAGCACTATCACTTCGCCACGCTGAAAAGAATACTCTGACATGAGGTTCTGACAGACACCACAGTTTGCTGACACAACTACGTAGATATGACGAAGATCCAGAGAGATCGAAACATGTCATGTATTTAAAAAGGTACAGTGGAGACTGAAGAATAAATAAGAATAAAAACTAATAAATTTGTTGTTCTCTCGAGACAAATATGTCGGCTGTACTGAAGGTAAGGATACAATCTAGCTCTGCAATATAAGTACATTAGTAAAGTAAAATTTCAGTTACAGCTACGTCTTACGGTTATATGTTATAACGTTAGTGTATTGCAGTTAAGTTAGAATAGCAATATAAGCTAAGTCTCTGTTAATAGATTTAAATGGTCTATGCTTTGTTATCTATTAAATGATCTATGTCCTTTACTTATGTTGACGTCATTTTAATAATTCTGGAATCCTAAGTATCTAGCATTATTACGAGTACATTAAACTGCAACAGTTGCACAACCATGCATTTGAAAAGTGCTCATATGTTCCTACACCTAGTTTCTGTCTCTAAGCCATAGACCAAGTGCATCTTGTTTTAGTGTTACGTTAGTCTGTGAGTCGATCAACTGAGGATCTGTGCATCTGGCGCAGAGGGAGGACTCACCACCCACACCTTTTTCACCCATTTTCCTCTCAGCAACCGGCTCCATTGCCGTGGTATTCTCATCCCTTCTTCTTCCAGTTTATTTCCTTCCGTATCCTTTCTAGTCTAATCCTATCATTTCTCGCTCTTCCTCTGGCCAGTCAGCTTCTTCTTCACACTAATTCCTTCTGTTCTGTTGGCGTGTGGTTCTGTTAGATACTGTTGCTCACACTCAGGAAGAGCATAATGAAAAAATTGCTTAATGTAAGTAAGACAAATTTCTTAAATGACATGTATTCAGTACCGTACATAATATCGTTATCATAATTATGTTTATTATTGTTATATTGCTCATCTCCTATACAAATTGTAATGTTGAGTTTCTAAGGATATTTTGTTTGATATAGGCGTCACTATCACTGGAATAGCGCTATTGATCAGTTACTCCCGTCTTCATAAACGTGACACTGAAAATATCACCTCACCTGTAAAAGGTCCATGATTTCCTTCCTACGTCCATGCAGACTGCCAATGACTCCTCAGTTTGTAGCATTCCGACCAGCTCTGCAGAAATCGTGCCAAGTTAAATTAAATGCATAAATAAAGAAAAAAATGGTTCAAATGGCTCTGAGCACTATGGGACTTTAACATCTGAGCTCATCATTCCCCTAGAACTTACAACTAATTAAACCTAACTAACCGAATGACATCACACACATCCATGCCGGAGGTAGGATTCGAATCTTCGACCGTAGCGATCGCGCGGTTCCAGGCTGAAGCGCCTAGAACTGCTCGGCCACACCGACCGGCTAAATAAAGAAATTCACCATATGTTACCTCCCTATGCAGCTATGTTTCCTTCTACTTACGTTTCGGGGATAGAATCCCCAGAATCAACACTATGCAGACCACCAGATGTCCTGTTGTCATTGACACGATTTCTTAATAATGTCGAGAAATGCCAAGTGTCGTGATCCTGTATATGAGCATACGTGAGATGTTGTTATCTTGGGTAAGCAAACCGGTGAGATTTTATCCGAGAACTCAGTCACGAAAGAGGCACAATAGTATCACTGTTTGCTAGCTACTCACAACAGCAGAATACGACCATGTGAGTGACAGGTAGGGAGACGCGCGCACAGGAAGTACGGCATCCGCGAACCCACGCCACAGTCACAGCCCATGGGACTTGGCGGACGGGATACCCCTGCGACATCTGCCGTCCCGCCGCGCACGGCCCGCGCCTCTAAATCAAACCGTTCAGCGCTTCAATAAATCAGGCTGGCCGCTGCGCCGTAAATAATTCAGCCCCACCTGCTTTTGTCGCCATTAAATCACTCGCCACGCACCGAGCGCCGAAATTATTCGCCAGAAATATCTCATATTTATTGCAATTACAATTTCCTGCCGGCGGCCAATCAATAATTCTATAACTTGTCAATCGACTCGCAAATCAACCCCCGGTATAAGCTTCATTTCATATCCGGACCTCGCTGTTCCGGCGGAGGTGGCCCGTCGGTCCATCCGCTCGCCACTCACCGCCATTGCCACCGCTCACACTCACACACATACGCACACACACACTCACTTATACAGACGCCCTTTTATGCAATTTAGAACGGCGCTGCATCGGATTGCGTTTCATGGCCTTTTATTGCATTATAAATCTCGTCGAGTGCGTAAACAGCGCCACACTGTTTTCACCCGTCATGTCGCTGAAGCACGGAGAGAATTATATATTCGTGCAGCGGCTGCGGCGATATCACCCCCATACCCCATCCCCCTAACCCCTCCCACACCAACCGCTACGCTTCACCTAAATGCAACGCTTTGGGGGGGCTCTAAATCCCCCGGCATTTGATGTTTTCGTTAAACATCAGTCTTCACGGGTGAGAATCCAGTTACTGTTAATCTTACAACAACAAGAAACAAAGAACTCCTTTTTTATAAAGTAAATTTCAGTTTCACATAGATACAACAAACTCTAAAAATTTTGAGACTAAGATGAAGATTACGTTCTTAGCCGTAGGGAAGCTTCACGTCAAAAACTGGGAATACACAGAGTTGGCAAAAAATTGAAGTAGTCTCCTATACAGGAATAAGAATACATTTATTATTATTTGCGGTAAATGTGTTTTGCTATAATTACGTTGCTTACTGTCGCCTTTCCTGAATTCGACGAAACATATTTTGTGAATAGTCACACGAAATTTGTCGATGGCACTGAAGTCCCAAAATCGACATGTTGAATATTTTATATTGATTCGCAATCCTGATATAATAAGAAAAACTGTACCACAAAACAGGAGATTTCACAGACTGCTCAGAGCAAGTAAGACGTCGAAAGTAGATTGTCAAACGCGAAGATATCTTTATTTGGAAATACAGCTCTGTTAGTATCACATGCTGACTCAGAAATCAGGAAGGAGTTTCTGAAAGTGTTCACCTAAAGCAACATTTTATGTAAGTAAAACGTAGGTCATTAAAAATTCAGGAAAGGAGAAACAGAAAACATTTGACAGGTGATGGTATTGAAGAATGTTAAAAATTTATTGGGCAAACTACGTAATGAAGAAGACGAAATAAAAGGTCAGCAATGAATTTACGAATGTTTATTTGTCATACCGTTTTAGTGCAAATGCTATTAATTACGTTGAAGTTGTTTTATGAAGTTTTTGAAGATTCGTAAGAGAGTACACATTTATAACCTCGTAATAGGGAAATCGTACAGTACTCTGATGTTTCGTGGCTGTACTTAAATTAAAACACAGATACTACACAGTATTTAAATTCATCATTTACTCAAGTAAGAAATATTATTGTTCTTCATTATTCCGTATTCTGTTCTGCTTATGGTGTTAATGTCTGACTGTGTGAGCATCTATATTTTTTGTATTAGTAAGGAAAGATGAAAGACGGTGCAAATGAACGGCAAAGGAGACTGCCAGTGCAGTTTATTAGAAAAGGCAATAATAAATAGTTGATAGTAACATTTTGTGTATAGGTCAGTAGTTAAGATATCTTATCATTGAATTAATGAGAAATTACAAAGAGTTAGCGTAGAGGTGGAAGCTACATAATTTCCTGCTTTATTTGATAATGCGGCAGTTAGTTACAGAAGTGAAGTTAATCCGTTCTAAAGAGGGTTTCGACTTTGGCCCACTACTTTTCTTCCTTAATTTTCACAATTTATCTCTTTATTTGACTCAGAACACAGAATTAATCCTGTTTGCAGCTGATTCAAGCCTTGTTATGAGGCCAAGCAAAGAATCATCGACACAGAACCTCCTGTGAACCCATTCGATAAAATAATAATAATAATAATAATATACGTACAACAAATACTGGAACAAAATAATGTGCCATCAAAAGAAGAAGAAAATGCAGCAATGGACTCAAACATCCCAGAGCAAACAAACAAAGAACAACACACATCAATTAAACAATGAGAGGAAAACGAAATCTTAAGCCAGCCACCAGAACAATCACAAATAGAACATGAAGTGCCACACATGTTAGATACAGAAGAATAATTTCAGTTGACATATATAGAATACAAAGACACAAATACAGACATTAGACCATTCTTGCATAGACCACCAAATAACCCACTAGTCGAAACAACAATAACAACTATCAACACAATCATACACAACAAAATAAATGAAAATACAACTATAGAAGAGTTACAACTACTGGTTTACATAGGAGCACACACTACACTAAATATGCACACTAGGTAGAGATCAGAACCATCCAACACACACAGAAGAAACCCACAAAACCAGCATGACAACACAGGCTACAGATCAGAATATAAAAGCTGAGAAAAGACATCGGACAGCTAACACAATTTATAAGAAATGAAAAATCAGACAAAAAACGAAAAAGGTTAGGTAAGATCTCACAACAAAAAGCAATAGAGCATTAGATGAAAAGAAGCACAAATTACAAGCATTGGCCAAACGACTTAGAAGATACAAAAAAGTGAAAATAGAAGGAAACAAAACCAAACATTCAACACAAACCAAAAGGAATTTTACCAGACAATAGATAACACACACATTACAATAGAAAATCCACCAAACATAACAGACATGGAACACTTCTGGAGCAACATATGGTCAAATCCGGTACAACATAACAGACATGCACGGTGGAAACAAGCAGAAACAGACTCATACAAGATGATATCACAAATGCCTGAAGTGATAATTTTGCAACATGAAGTCACCCGATGAATTAATTCTATGCACAATTGTAAAGCCCCTGGAAATGATAAAATAGCAAATTTCTGGCTAAAGAAATACACCTCAACACATTCACATTTAACTAAATTATTTAACAGTTACATTGGAGACCCATACACATTGCCTGATACACTTACACATGGAATAACTCATCTGAAGCCTAAAGGTCAATCAATCAGACACAGAAAACCCAGCAAAACATCGCCCCATAACATGCCTACCAACAATCTACAAATTATTAACTTCAGTCATTACACAGTAATTAATGACACATACAACATAGAACAAAATTATAAATGAAGAACAAAAAGGCTGCTGCAAAGGAGCACAAGGATGTAAAGAGCAACTGATAATAGATACAGAGGTGACATATAAAGCTAAAACTAAACAAAGGTCGTTGCACTAAGCATACATTGATTACCAAAAAGCTTTTGATAGTGTGCCCCGCTCATGGTTACTACAGATATTGGAAATATACAAAGTAGATCCTAAATTAATACAGTTCCTAAGCATAGTAATGAAAAATTGGATAACTATACTTAATATCCAAACAAATTCAGATGTTACCACATCACAGCCAATACAGATTAAGTGTGGAATATACCAAGGAGACTCATTAAGATCTTTCTGGTTCTGTCTTGCTCTGAACCCACAATCCAACATGCTAAATAATACAAATTATGATTATAATATTACTGGAACATACCCACACAAAATCACACATTTTATGTACATGGATGATCCAAAACTACTGGCAGCAACAACTCAATCAATTACTAAAGATAACAGAAGTATTCAAAACTGATATAAATAAGGCTTTTGGAACAGACAAATGTAAGAAAAATAGCAGAGTCAAGGGAAAACACACTAAACAAGAAGATTACATGTTGGATAACCACAGTGACTGCATAGAAGCGATGGAAAAAAAACAGATACCTATAAATATCTAGGATACAGACAAAAAATATGAATAGATAATACAAATATTAAAGAAGAACTAAAAGAAAAATATAGACAAAGACTAACAAAAATACTGAAAACAGAATTGACAGCAAGAAACAAGACAAAAGCTATAAATACTTACGCTATACCAATATTGACCTACTCATTTGGAGTAGTGAAATGTTGTAATACAGACCTAGAAGCACTTAATACACTTGCACGATCACAATGCCACAAATATAGAATACACCACATACATTCAGTAACAGAAAGATTCACATTAAGTAGAAAGGAGGGAGGAAGGGGATTTATCGACATAAGAAACCTACATTATGGACAGGTAGACAATTTAAGAAAATTCTTTATAGAACGAGCAGAAACTAGCAAAATACACAAAGCAATCACTCATATAAATACATCGGCTACACTATTGCAATTTCATAACCACTTCTACAACCCTTTAAATCATATAACATCAACAGATACGAAGAAAGTAAATTGGGAAAAGAAAACACTACATGGCAAGCACCTGTGTCATCTAACACAGTCATACATCGATCAAGATGCATCCAACACATGGCTAAGAAAAGGCAATATATACAGTGAGTCGGAAGGATTCATGATTGCATTACAGGATCAAACAATAAACACCAGGTATTACAGCAAACATATTATTAAAGATCTCAATGCCACAACAGATAAATGCAGACTTTGCAAACAACAAATAGCAGATCACATCACAAGCGGATGTACAATACTAGCAAGTACAGAATACATCAGAAGACATGACAATGTAGCAAAAATAATACATCGACAGCTTGTCATACAACATAAACTAAGAAAACAACACGTTCCCACATACAATTTTGCACCACAAAATGTACTGGAGAAAGATGAATGCAAGTTATACTGGAACAGAACCATTATAACAATAAAACAACACCACATAACAAACCTGACATCATACTCACCAATAAAAAGACGAAATTAACTCAACTAATTGAAGTATCCATACCAAATACAACATATATACAGGAGAAAAAATTGAAAAATAGATCCAACTGGCTGAGGAACTTAAGGACATGTGGCATCAGGATAACGTTGACATTATACCAATTGTACTATCAATTACAGGAGTCATACCACATAATATCCACCAGTACATCAACGCAATATAGCTACATCCAAACGTATATATACAACTACAGAAATCTGTAATTACTGATACATGTTCAATTACCCGAAAGTTCCTAATTGCAATGTAACATATACCATACAGTTAAAAGGAAGTCACGCTTGATCAAGGTCCGAGTCTCTTTCCATTTTTAACCAGACATAACGTCTGAGAAAGGAAAGAAATAATAATAATAATAAGCATGGAGAAATACCTGCGTTCTTAGTAGTGCATATTGATGTATATAATATAGCAGACCTTCTAAAACGTACGGAAGGACGTCTCTTTCAGAGATTAGCTCTTTACGTTCCTCAGGCATCTTCGCTCTTCGTATGAGCAATACCGATTTGTTACAATCCTAGCAATTTTTCACTGATTTCACTGATTTCTGTTATCGTACTTTCCAGACAAGCACTCTAGACATTGCAACAGTACACTGGAATGGGTCACAGTAACGTTTTGATGAATTTTCCTTTACAAATGAAGCGCACCTCCGTAGGAATATGTTTCTTCCATTCATCTTCGTTATTACACATTGCCACTTTAACCCGTAAATACATGTACGATGTGACGTACTCCATATTTTTACCGCTAATTTTTGAGTTCTTTCTCTCTGTTATGGACGCTGTCTGTCATTTAGCCACCTTTAAAGAAAGTTTTTCCGTACTTCCTTACGACCATACAACAACGTTTCTGAGTACACACGCCATCTTCTCACCCGTTCTTGCAGATCACTCAATGTTACTTTCGTTACTGTTCGACATTCGATCCCCGATATAACGTACTGAGTTCTACTGGTCACACATAAATCGCGCCAGGCGCATATCAGTAAAGATACTCTGTATGATCGCAGCTTGGTTATTGGTGGACGGTATGGAAAAATGTACTTGGTAGAGAGCAGTGTCTAACGACTTTCAGAAATAAAGGAGACGGAATCTACCTGCATACCTGCATTTTCATTTCACTGTCTCTGCTCTCTGACCAGCAGTGCCCTAGTTTCCACCACTTCCAGCGCCTTCACGCGTTCTTTCTGTGACTTGTGGCTTCTGGGCATCAACACCACCATGAGAATCGTGTGTTGTGCAGTATAGGCAAGTAATTGTATCACTGATCTCCGAGTAATTATTGCCTCGGGAGCTTCACAACTGGCTCATGCAGGCTGGTGACCAATGAATACCCCAATAGCAGGGTCGCTCTGTCACGCTGGTGTTCAGTATCGTTTCTGTGACTGTGGCCGTCCCACAAGATGGAAGTAATGTACGTGAAATTATTCTCCAGATTCCACTGCTGGTCGAATACGTACTCCTCCAACTGATCCTTGCCAGTATAGGAAAGACACATTGTAAGCATCTCCAAATAGAATCTTCAATTCATTTTTTAAGCATTTCACTATTATTTAGATTGTTTTGATACTGTCTTCCGTTTATTCCTGTTGCATTGTAATCTTTTTAACCCTTCATAACTACAACTACGAATATAATCTATAACGCATTTTTCAGATTCTAAAATTTGTCCGTCTTTATTACTTCTCCCCTTCACTGCTTCTTCCAGCATCATGTTAGCTATTTTCGAATGCTAGCATCTAAAATATGTATGTTGCTAGCATCTATAATATGAATATATTCCTACTGTTCCTGAAACGTCAGTCTAATTTATTTTCATTATTTAGTTCTGCATTAAATGACTGTTTCTTATATTTTAATAAGCCTTAAAACTTCACCGACGTGGCGTAGTTTGTATGATAGCGCGATATAAATAAGCTTCAGTCTTAGTATTTTGTATGTTACAGTTCCAGAGATGTAAATCTGCTTTGTTTCTACCTGAGATAATCGTAATTGTTGGAGTCAAAATATGATTGCTGCGATCTCTCTTTGTCACTATGTTGCTGGAGCAGGAAGCTGACAACATTTCGCCTGATTCCTTATCAGCATTTTTTAATTTACACAAAAAAAATTTTCTCCAACCCCTACGTCCAGAAATCAGTTGATGAGTTGAAATGTTAACACAGTTTCACAGGAAACTGATAGAGAGGATTTAGTGACGATATCCCATGCAAATATATGTCCATAGTTAATGACGAGAATGTACATACACTGCATTATGTATATTTGTTCGTTGAAGTGAACTTTTATTTAAAAGTTTTACACCAACGTACTGTGCCCTCACACAGTAGAATTAAGTCTATCAAAGTTGTTTATTGCTAAAGAAAGTTCTAAAAGTCACAGAGTTTAATAAACACGATTCAAAAGTTAACCCCCTTGAAATGGTTATTAATGGGGGAATGGTTATCTGGAGAGTGATTTGCAAACAGAAACTGGACGAAGTTAGCCAGTGTGAAACTGTGCAGGCTACTGCAGTTTTCGTCAGCCACAAAATTTTGCTGGGTCCCCACCCAATTAAAATGAAATTGGGAAAATTTAATATAGGAGCTGAATTAGTCACTTAATTGGTAGGCACGACTAACATGTAAGCCTTAATTCTTCTTCCGTATCCGGATGCACCAATTATATGTTCCCTTCCCAGAAATTAGCAACGTAGTTTGCTTTGTCCTTGACTTTCAAAATATCATCTTTAGTGCATGTTATAGACATATCTGGGCAAATCGATAGGTGGTCCAAGTCCTGTATTGCTCCGCATTCACACCTATCGCTATCACTGTAACCCCATTTAAATAGGTTTGATTTGCACCCAGTTACTCCAGTACGCAGCCGGTTTGATGACCTCCAAGTTGTAAAAGGTAGTTGAAATCCTGCGGATCCCTCCTCAAGTAGTTGCATTGTGGAGTGTGGCACCATTTTTTCCGAAAGAGATAGCCCCCTTGCGACGGGCTTGGTGGCAAGCTCTTCATTAGTTTCAATGAAATTCCTGCGGGATTTCAGCCGGACACGTTGTTTTCGGTGCAAATGCATCGGGTGTCGAGGATCATTGATCTGTTTTGATCTTTCGATCTCGGCGGCTACTTGTCTGCGGATAGTGGGTGGTGCTATGCCTATGATGGGATAAATGATGTCTGTGGGAGTTGGTTTGAGGCATCCTGTGGCAATACGTACAGTTTCGTTTACGGCGACGTCAACTTGCTTAGTGTGAGCAGAGTTCCTCCAAACTGGCGCCGCAAATTCCGCTGCTGAGATACTCAGCACCAGACCCATGGTGCGCAAAACATGTGGTTGAGCTCCCCACGATGAACCTGTTAGCTTCCGCAGTGTGTTGTTCCTGGCACAGACCTTTTTTTAGTGTTGTGACAGTGCTGCTTAAAATTAAGTGCTCTGTCTAATGTTACTCCCAGGTATTTTGAGCTGTTTGTATGCTTCAGCTCTTCCCCTTGCCACATGACTCGGAGTTTCCGTTTGGCTGTTTGTTCCTAAGATGGAAGGCGGATACTTGAGATTTACTAGGGTTTGGTTTGAGATTATTGCCGTCGTAATAGGTAGCAAGTTCTGTTAAGGCTCCTGTGAGATTCTCCTCCACTTGTTCAAAGGTTTTATCCTTAATAAAAAGATCCTGGAGAATAGGTTGAATGATCAAATGGGAACAGTTTAAGTACAACAGTTAAATCAAATAATTCAGAGCAAGCAGGAGCTTAAGCCTCAACAAAAAAAATTAGATAATCAGACAAAGTCTACAAATATAAGGCCTGCCTTTCACACTTCAGAAACGCCAAGAGGGATGTGCTAATAATAGTATTACAGAAGGGGACGGATTTGTCTGAGAAACTGTCATCACAGTTTAACAAACGAGGGTGGCCAGAAAGTAATGCACCGCATTTTTTTCAACAATTCTTTATTGAACTTAATAAGAACTGCAAACACAAACAATGGTGTTTTAGTGTATCTACGCACCCTATTTCTCCAGGTAATCTCCAGCCCATTCTACGGCCTGCCTCCAGCGCGAAACGAGGCCGTGTACGCCCTGTCGGTAACAGTCCTTGTCCTGGCGGCGGAGCCAGTGATTCACTGTGTGAACTTCCTTTGCTGATTGACAGATGCAGTGCCAACTGCCGACTGGTAACGGGTCTGTCACTGCGAATGGCAACGTCAGCTTGCTGCAGCATGTCAGGTGTGGCAGCCGTGGCTGGTCTCCCCGACCGCTGATAACCATGAAGCTCCGCCAAACCGCCTTCTGATGACCCCAGCCTCCGTGCCCAGCGACTAACTGTACTTCTGTCGACAGAGATGCTCCGCAGACTTTGCACAAGCGTTTGTGAACAATCCTCACAGTTTCATTCTCATCAGTGAGAAATGCAATGACGGTACGTTGCTTGTAACGTTCATCACCTACAGACGCCATACTGAAATTGTCCTGCGGCTACACTATCTATCGGAAGTGACGGAAACTTTGCGCGCTCACTCAGGAGTCTTCAAAGAATACATACGCAACGTTTCGTATTCGTAGCATTGTTTTCGGCTTGAGAAAAAAAAATTCGCTGCATTACTTTATGGGCAACCCTCGTAGTTTATTAAAATAAAACATCATGCTAAAAGTTCACAAAATAATTCCAAACTATGACCTGTCGTGGCCTGTTATGTAATTCATTACCTCACTTATTATTACACTGAGTGTTGTGATACATTTGCAGTGATAAAAGAAAAAGAAACCTTCGGCACGCATGCGAAAAGTTCGCACAAACATACACGATTCATACACAGGAATAGAGATAAAAAGAATTTTGCCGTCAAAGTAAAATTTTGAAATATTTGGTTAGTCCCAATGGGACCAAACTGCTATGATCTTCGGTCCCTAGGCTTACACACTGCTTAATCTAACTTAAACTAACTTACGCTAAGGACAACACACACCCACGCACGAGGGAGGACTCGAACCTCTGACGGGGGTAACCGCTCGAACCGTGGCAAGGCGCCCTAGACTGCACGGCTACCCCGCGCGGCCCATCAAAGTAAGACAGAGGCTCAGAGGTTCATCCCTATCGCTACGATAATGTGACTACGAATACTATGGAACAGTTTTCGACAAATAAATCTATCTGTATCACGTTTCACATGAAACTAAGCTACGGTGACATGGAACACCCGCAAATGCCTTTGAATATTCATTAACGGAGCAAAATTACTAAGACACATGAAAAATTCAACAACACAAATGTAAACTGTATAGACACAAATAGCAAAACATATCATGCGGAATTAACAATAAAACAAGCTGGCTCTGAAACTAAACATGGTGAAATTACGCCAACGTGGTATGAACAAAGCTGCACCTTCTTAAAACTGAAACGAAATAAAAAGCAGAAGAAACAAAACACATATACACGAGAGAAGTTCACAAATATATTCCAGTTAAAAGAAAAGTCATACAGTTGACTTTTAAATCTGTGCTGAAGTAACGAACCACCTACACCACATGTTCTACTTACACAAAGCAAGGATCGGAAAAACTTACTAAATACAGAAAATGTACTCCTGACCACGCCATGAAAATATAAGAATTCGATTACCGAACTTGAAAATGAACTAGATCAAACATGTACAGGAGTTACGATAGATACATACCATCACGCATTATCACACTCACCAGCGCCAAGTCGCTGTTATGAGTACCGTCCTCACTCACCATATGTCCAGCCAAGAGTGACGAGAGCACGCTCTCCCTGCAACGAACCTACACCAGGTAGCCGGAAGAGACCACAGGGACCCTTTCCGACAAAAACTTAACTACTATCGAATGACTTCCGAAAGAATGCAAATCTCCTTGCCTTGAGTCAGAAAACTACGTTGTGTACACTATTGCTACCACAGCAGACAGCCAGATGCTGTACTGCTACCATATACACACATCAAAAAAAAGTTTTGAATCACCTTGGTTCCGAGAGTTCCGGAACCAGTACAGAAAATTGTACCAGATACCATCATAACCATCATTTCCGTAATTTTTAATGCTCATGAAAACCAAACATTGAATGTTGTACCACCATACAGCGAGACATTCAGAGGTGGTGGTCCAGGTTGCTGTACGCACTGCTACATCTAATACCCAGTAGCACGTCCTCTTGCATTCATGCATGCCTGTATTCGTCGTGGCATACTATCCATAAGTTCATCAAGGCACTGTTGGTCCAGATTGTCACACTCCTCAAGGGCGACTCGGCGTAGATCCCTCAGAGTGGTTGGGGAGTCACGACGCCCATGAAAAGTTCTTTTCAATCTATCGCACGCGTTTTCGATAGGGTTCATGTCTGAATACCATGCTCTCCACTCTAATCGAGTGATGTCGTTATCCTGAAGGAAGTCATTTACAAAATGTGCACGATGGAGGGGGGGGGGGGGGGGGCGAATTCTCGTCCATGAAGACGAACGCTTCGCCAATATGCTGCCGATATTGTTGCACTATCGGTCGGAGGCTGGCATTCATGTGTCGTACAGACGTTTCGGCGCCTTCCGTGACCACCAGCGGCGTACGTCGATCCCACATAATGCCACCCCAAAATACAGGGAACGTCCACCTTGGTGCCGGCCGGAGTGGCCCAGCGGTTCTAGGCGCTACAGTCTGGAACCGCGAGACTGCTACGGCTGCAGGTTCGAATCCTGTCTCGGGCATGGATGTGTGTGATGTTCTTAGGTTAGTTAGACTTAAGTAGTTCTAAGTTGTAGGAGACTGATGACCTCAGAAGTTAAGTCCCATAGTGCTCAGGGCCATTTTTGAACCCCCAGCGTGCTGCACTCCCTGGACGGGGTGTCTATGGCGTTCACCCTGAATGGGTTGCCTACAAACATGTCTCCGACGATCGTCTGGTTTAAGGCATATGCGACACACATCGGTGAAGAGAACATTATGCCAATCCTGAGGGGTCCATTCGGCATGTTGCTGGGCCCATCTGTACCACGTTGCGTGGTGTCGTCGTTGCAAAGATGGATCTCGCGGTGGACGTCGGGAGTGAAGTCGCGCGTCATGCAGCCTATTGTGCACAGTTTGAGTCGTAACACGACGTCCTGTGACTGCACAAAACTCATTATTCAACATAGTGACGTTGCTGTCAGTGTTCCTCAGTGCCATAATCCGTAGGTGGCGGTCGTCCACTTCAGTAGTAGCCCTTGGGCGGCCTGACCGAGGCACTTCATCGGCAGTCCTTGTCTATCTGTATCTTCTCCATGTCCAAACAACATAGGTTTGGTTCATCCAAGAAGCCTGGCACTTCCCTTGTTGAGAGCCCTTCCTGGCACAAATTAACAATGCGGAGGCGATCGAACCCTGGTATTGACCGTCAAGGCACAGTTGAACCACAGACAACACCAGTTGTGTCCCTCCTTCCTGGTGGAATGACTGGAACTGATCGGATGTCGGACCCCTCCGTCTAATAGGCGCTGCCCTTGCATGGCTGTTTACATCTTCGGGATCGTTTAGTGACATCTCTGCACAGCCAAAGGGACTGTGTCTGTGATACAATATCCACAGTCAACGTCTGTCTTCAGGAGTTCGGGAACCGGGGTGATGCAAAAATTTTTTAATGTGTGTATAAGACAAATTCAACATACTCACTCCCTCACTCATTCATACCAAAGATAAAGAGAGAAAGGAATATGGGAACACAAAACATTGGATTAGATGCTTACTGGAAAAGTTGTTACTATAATGTAATTGTGTATTACTGAATGGCGACAACCACGAAGCACAAAACTATATTACAAACAACTCAACGTGACAGCACGAAATACAAGTTAAATAGTATGAAACTAATCTAACAGAGACGTTTCACCTTTCGTCTGCACTGTATAGTCCTAGTAAACCTTTTATCACGGCGAGCAACGGGGTCCACATACATCCGCTCTCAGTACTCCAGAATTTGTTCACCTTCTGCAAGACAGATCCAAGTGAAAATCAGATGCTCAATTAATCGAAACCGCGACGCATCTGTCACTTGTTATTAGAAAAATCTTGATTTCTTATTTCTTTTCATCTCCCCTTAAAATCTTCACCAAATCTAATTCTGATTCTTCTTCCCCTCAGAAAATCCTCTTCTTTTCCTAAACTGCGTTCGCTGCAATTGAATCTTTCGTATGCATAACGTTCGATCGCAATTTAGTCAGTACGTTTCGTCAAGACGGCATTGCTTAGTGTCTGACAAACAATTCATTGTCTTTGCTTTATTTAACTTTTTCTCTTGCCGTTCCTCTTTCTGGTTGTGTTCCACCCCTCACAGAACGAAATTTGATTCAAAAGACTTTCTTCTCTCAACCCACGAACCGATACTCCATTAGTGCGCTTTCAAGTCTTACCATCTTGTCAACTTAACTATCTTCGTCTTTGTTTTTAATTGCAGAGATACATATTGTCTGCTAACAGGCGTAGTTCTTCGTTTACAGAAAGTCCAAAATTTACGTTGACTTTACATAAACTTACATTTACAAGTAAGATTACACAAATGTAAATATGTGCCGTTTTAAGATTGGTATGAAAACAGCAAAACCTAAATTAAATCATCATAACAGCCATAGACTATAAATGAGGCAAAGAGTGTAAACAGAATCGATCTACATTAATTAACGAGGAGAAAATCTTCGTCACAGTGGGACTCCAACTGTAGTTTCTTCTCTTGCAGATTACGTGGCGTCCGTCGATGTGTGACACGAGAAGTCTAGTTTAACATTTTGCATTCTATTTCTTAAATAATAAATAAACCAGGCTTGTACTGAACTACGTATTCCACATAAAGTCAACTTCTATAACAGAATATTATGACTGACACAATCAAGTGTCTTCGATATGTTATAAAAGGTCCCAACATGTGACATTTTTCCATTTAATGATTTCACACTGGTAAGCAAAACTTAAGGATGGAAGTAACTTTCGCATGATGTGTCACAACCAAGTAAAATAGCTCAATGAAATTTCAACCATACAGAAAAAGAACTAGTACAGTACATTACAATATAGAATAGTACTGTATAGTATAGTAGATAACTGAGATAAATACGCAATGAGGCGAACAGAAATGACACTATTATTCGAAGATAATAATTACGCTAGAGCCATCGCCATTCGTGGTGTTCCTCTGGACAATGAAAATGTGGGACATTGTTCTTAATAGGGCGTCGGATCCTTACGGACGGTAATGTATGCTGTGCAACGTGCTCCGAGGCCGGCCACAAGGTTGGTAAGGATTCCTTGCGGCAGGGCGTTCCATTCTACGACCAGCGAGGTTGTCAGCTGCTGCATGGTCGCTCATACATTTGGACGTTTTACAGGACTTCTCACTTGCTCGATTGGATTTAAGTAAGCTGCAACGCGCAGGTCAGACAATTCGCCGAACGCTGATATGATAATTAGATCCTTCCATAGTTCTCTTGAAAATAAGATCCCCCATCGTACTGTAATCACTTGTGGAAGGTTTAATTGTTCAACAACTAATTGTGAAAACTACAGTTTTGTTAGTGGCGGGCGTGATAAGACATCCTGTGAAACATTACTAAATCCCTTCTCTGAAAACTACCAAGAACAGATAGTTAGGAACACCACTCATGGTGAGAATATGTTGGATCTAAGGCTACAAATAGACCTGACCTCTTTGAAGACGTCAACATAAAAATTGGTATCAATGACCATGAAGCGGTTGTGGCAACAGTGATTACTAATGTAAAACGGACAACTTAACAAGCAGAAAGATATATATGTTCACTAAACTACCTAAAAAATAAGTAGTGTCGTATCTCGAAGAGGAGTTTGAAACTTTCAAAACAAGGCAGGAGCATGTAGAGGAAACATGGCTCAAGTTTGAAAGAATAGTTGACCATACGCTGGACAGATGTGTACATAGCGGAACATTTCATAATGGGAGGGACCCTCCATGGTATACAGTCGAAGAAACTAATGAAACAGATTACTGAATAATAGACGCAAAACAAATAGCAGGTCTATGAATAGAGAGGTGCTGAATGAAATGCTTTTGACTGTCAAGACAGCAATACATGATGCCTTCAGCGACCACCGTAGCAGAAAATTGTCAAATGATATTTCTCAAAACCCAAAGAAATTCTCGTCTTATGAAAAGACTGTTAGTGGCACCAAAGTTAGTGCCAGTCACGTATCGAATAAGACCGGAACTGAAATTAAGAGTAGCAAAGTAAAAGCTGAAATGCTTAACTATTTCCTTCAAATGCTTCTTCACAAAGGAAAAGCCAGGAGAAATGGCCCAATTTAATCCTCCTACCACTGGAAAGATGAATGAAAAAGTATTAGTCAGTGCTGTTGAGGAACAGCCGAAATTGTTAAAATTAAACAAAGCTACAGGGGCCGATGGAATCTCTATCCGATTTTATATTGAATTTACAGCTGAATTAGCCCCTCTTCTAACTATAATCTACCGTAGATCCATCGAACAAAGAAACCGTGTCCAGTTTTTGGAGAAAAGCAAAGGTGGCACCAGTGTACAAGAAGGTTAGTAGAAGTGATCCACGTAACTACCGTCCAGTATCCTTGACATCGATTTGTTGCACAACCTTAAAACGTGTTCTGAGCTCAGACATAATTAGGAATCTTAAACAAAATGACCTCCTCAATTCCAACCAGTATGGATTCCGAAAACATCGATCACGTGAAACCCAACTCGCACTTTTACCACATAATGAAAGCTTTGGATCAAGGTAGTGAGGTAGATAAAGTATTTCTTGATTTGACTACGCTTAATGTCAAGGTACGATCATACGGAGTATCAAGTAAAATTTTTGGCCGAATTGATGATTTTTTTGATAGAGAGGACGCAACATGTTACATTGGATGAAGAGTCATCGTAAGATGTAGAAGTAATTCGGTTGTATTCCAGGTACGTGTGACGGGTCCCTTCTGTTTATGTTGTATTTGAATGACCTGGCAGATAACATTGATAGTAACCTCAGACTTTTTGCTGATGACGCAGTTATCTATAATGAAATACTCTCTGAAGGAAGTCAGGTCTTGATAAGGTTTCAAAGTGGTGCAAAGACTGCCATGTTGCATCAAATGTTCAGAAATTTAGTATCCTATAACTATAATGTCAATGAGCCGCTGTTGGAATCGACCAACTCATAGAAACACCTGGCTGTAACACGTTGTAGGGATAGGAAATGGATTGATCACATAGGCTTAGTTGTAGGTAAAGCCGGTGGTAGAATTCGGTTTATTGTCAGAATACTGGCGAAGTGAAATCAGTCAATAAAGATAATTGCTTACAAGTCACTCCTGCGACCGTTTCTAGAATATTACTCGTGTGTGTGGCATCCGTACTAAATAGCACTAACAGGAGATATTGAACCTATACAGTGAAGCACAGCGCGAATGCTTATAGGATTGTTTGGTGGGTGGGAGAGTGTCAAAGAAATACCGAAGGAACTGAACTGGTAGACTCTTGAAGATAGACGTAAACTGTCTCGAGAAAGTCTATTAACGAAGTTTCTAGAACCGGTTTTAAATCATGCTACAACTCCCTACTTATAGTTCACATAGGAATCATGAGGATAAGATTAGAATAATCACTGCACGCCGAGAAGCATTCAAACAGTCATTCTTCCTAGGCTCCATACATGCATGGAACGAGGAGAAACCATAATGGTTAGTACAATGGGACGTATCTGCTGCCATACGTCTCAAGGTGGTTTGCAGATGTAGGTGCAGAACATTCTCTCGTTGCCCCTGCACTGTTAGATGAGACGCGCATTGTTACCCAAAGAAATGAAGTCATGGCAAACTGCACCCTGAAAAGGTGCATATGAGAACGTGCAACAATGTTACAGTAACGTCGACCCATGAGTGTGCTGTGTTCACACATTCGGAGTTCAATACACCCATGCAACATTATGCCTCCCCACACCATAACACCTGTACCACCAAAATGATCATGTTAGACAGAGTTTCTGGGTGCTTTATGTGCTTCCACCTCTGGGCATATGATTTTTCTCGGGCTGTGAAACCAGTCGTTTCTACTGTGAATTTCATTCGGGGAACATGTTGTCAATCACAGTCATTTCTAGGCTTGTTTTGAAAAAAATTGATTCTGAATTCTGTGACGCCTTACCACACAGCAGTGAGGTGGCTCAGCTGCGCTAAATACGTGTTCCGTTTTTTCAAGGTCCGAAGATAGATAACTGCCTTTCTCACTGGATGAGAGAGAGCTGATCTATAGATGTCAGATCCCATCTGACTGTCATAGTTGTTAGTTTGGTCGACATCACATCCCACGTAAACGAATTGAACTTTAAATTTCAGGGCAACGATAACTTTATCTGTGGTCTCCACAGATTCACCAAAGGATTTCGGAGAAAGCTCTTATTGTTTGAAGCACAAATGGAAGGAGAAAACTTTTCTCATTTTCACTGTTTCAAAGAGTTTTGTGCTACAATCACAGAATATTTCAACCTTGATTTTACAGAAAATACTGTTGGCGACTCGAAGAAGCTTTTGTTGCGGAAATTTTCTTCTGTTCTGCTGTTCTAGAACCTCTAGAACCCGTTTGACTGTAGCCTTGATGATATGCCATTTCAGTTGCACTTGGAGTTCACTGATTTTCAAGCTGACGACTAGTTGAAAGAGAAGCGAAGAGAAGGCAAAATTAAATTTGACATCTGTTTACCTGATTCTGAGTTTTAGAAACTTGAAGAACTTTCCGGCTGCTATTGCAAACTTACCATCGAATTGTTCGTTATCTTATAAATCCATTATGTATAGGCATAATACTATTTAATCTGATTTTGGAGGTTACCTCTTCCTGTATGTTGTGAACGTTAGGCAGCAAGGTATCTCTTTATTAATGGCCCGACAAGGAAAATGACAACTTCGTCTCTCTTTAAGATCGGGGTCTGGGTATGCAGTGGATAACGCTCTTTGCACTTGCCTACATTCAGAGTGAGCAGTCTAGAAGGAGGGTGAAGTTTTTACATTTGGCTATCTGTTTTATTCTTTACTGAACAATTTTAAGTTAGCTCTCAAATTTCTCTTAGACTGGATACTTAACTGTAGACAGGCGCTAAGTGCCAAATTCATGAAAAATGTGGTGAGTTGTTTGAAAAGTGCAGGATACCGATGTTCATTATGTATGAAAAGTGCTATGTCCACATAGAATTCAAAGTGATTACACCTGCCGCCACTATATGGGAATGGTGCTAAGTTGCCTGCTGATTTCATAAGAATGGTGCAATGTGCCATTCAGTTTTGTTTGTTGCACTTTATTGCCGTGATAAATGTGTGTATAGACTTCTCTTCTGTCCTTTGTGAATCAGTGCTCTTCAACTGATAAGTTATGTTACAAACATCGAGTAATATTACAGTCATATACATTCCTATAACAATGTCATATAAATGAACTACATACGTGTATGTTATCTTTAAATTATTTTGTACATATGTGATGTCCATATGTTAGGTTATGGAGGATGAAAGCCACATGGATAGGAGACGGGGAAGAATAGAAGTGGATCATTCAGAGATGAACAGAAGAAATTAAAGCTGTTAGGTTTAGCGTATGAAACATAAAAATACTGTTATACCAGCTAAGAACGGTCGCTCACCCCAATTACGAGATGAAGCCCTTCACTGACTGTGAAATCTAAGTAAGGAATGATTGCTAAAGAATGTGTTCGTATTTCCAGTGTCCTCTACATAAAACATAATGTTTTGTTGTTATTTCCTTTAGGTACTATGCAAATGTAGATTAATGGGTAGTGAGCTGACGCCTGCATTGAAAATACACTCCTGGAAATGGAAAAAAGAACACATTGACACCGGTGTGTCAGACCCACCATACTTGCTCCGGACACTGCGAGAGGGCTGTACAAGCAATGATCACACGCACGGCACAGCGGACACACCAGGAACCGCGGTGTTGGCCGTCGAATGGCGCTAGCTGCGCAGCATTCGTGCACCGCCACCGTCAGTGTCAGCCAGATTGCCGTGGCATACGGAGATCCATCGCAGTCTTTAACACTGGTAGCATGCCGCGACAGCGTGGACGTGAACCGAATGTGCAGTTGATGGACTTTGAGCGAGGGCGTATAGTGGGCATGCGGGAGGCCGGGTGGACGTACCACCGAATTGCTCAACACGTGGGGCGTGAGGTCTCCACAGTACATCGATGTTGTCGCCAGTGGTCGGCGGAAGGTGCACGTGCCAGTCGACCTGGGACCGGACCGCAGCGACGCACGGATGCACGCCAAGACCGTAGGATCCTACGCAGTGCCGTAGTGGACCGCACCGCCACTTCCCAGCAAATTAGGGACACTGTTGCTCCTGGGGTATCGGCGAGGACCATTCGCAACCGTCTCCATGAAGCTGGGCTACGGTCCCGCACACCGTTAGGCCGTCTTCCGCTCACGCCCCAACATCGTGCAGCCCGCCTCCAGTGGTGTCGCGACAGGCGTGAATGGAGGGAGGAATGGAGACGTGTCGTCTTCAGCAATGAGAGTCGCTTCTGCCTTGGTGCCAATGATGGTCGTATGCGTGTTTGGCGCCGTGCAGGTGAGCGCCACAATCAGGACTGCATACGACCGAGGCACACAGGGCCAACACCCGGCCTCATGGTGTGGGCAGCGATCTCCTACACTGGCCATACATCTCTGGTGATCGTCGAGGGGACACTGAATAGTGCACGGTACATCCAAACCGTCATCGAACCCATCGTTCTACCATTCCTAGACCGGCAAAGGAACTTGCTGTTCCAACAGGACAATGCACGTCCGCATGTATCCCGTGCCACCCAACGTGCTCTAGAAGGTGTAAGTCAACTACCCTGGCCAGCAAGATCTCCGGATCTGTCCCCCATTGAGCATGTTTGGGACTGGATGAAGCGTCGTCTCACGCGGTCTGCACGTCCAGCACGAACGCTGGTCCAACTGAGGCGCCAGGTGGAAATGGCATGGCAAGCCGTTCCACAGGACTACATCCAGCATCTCTACGATCGTCTCCATGGGAGAATAGCAGCCTGCATTGCTGCGAAAGGTGGATATACACTGTACTAGTGCCGACATTGTGCATGCTCTGTTGCCTGTGTCTATGTGACTGTGGTTCTGTCAGTGTGATCATGTGATGTATCTGACCCCAGGAATGTGTCAATAAAGTTTCCCCTTCCTGGGACAATGAATTAACGGTGTTCTTATTTCAATTTCCAGGAGTGTAGATTTATTTTCTAAGTTCTATAAACAAGACTACTCAACACAAGGAACCTTCCTGACGGGCCTTATTATTTGCACACAAGTGTTCCGTCGTCGGCATGGAACCTATGACCGCTGAAAGTCGCCGGCAGGGAACAGTTCGGTTTTTTATTCCAAATGATACATGGGATCTTGTTGCAGTTTTATGAATATTTTTGCTGTTGGGAAGAAAAGGCTGGAAATACTTATTAAGAAGACAAATCTTGGAGGGACAACATTCACCGACCGCAGAACAAGACACGTTCAGTCACAATATAGCGACGAAGAAAAAATGTGTATAAAACAGTACATAAATGGCTTTTCCCGGGAATTTAACCATTACAGCCGAGCAATATCAAGCAAGGAATACCTCAGTCCTGACCTGAGTATTTCAGGAATGTACTCCCACTTTAAAGAGGTGTTTCCTGAAGGCACCATAAATTCCATCTTTTATCATGGAGACTTTTCTTTCACAGACCTTGGAAATATACCTGCAAGACATGTGACGTGCTGGACATTGAAGCAAAAGCAGGTTCAGCGCAGTCACACGTGCGTTTAGAGGTTTACCATAGGAAAGCCAAGATCGCACAGAGCCTTCTGAAGAGTGACAACAGTTCTTCTCAGTTCCCTGACAGTGACATTTCCTGCATATCGACTGATATGCAGCAAGTTATGTTTGCGCCCACACTAAAGCTCTCTGAGATGTTACCTTTGTTACAACTTGGCAGTGTCTGTAGGTGGCACCCTTCAGTCGTACATGTTCCTGTGGGATGAGAGTATCGCTGGTAGGGATGGAAATGAAATCGCGTCATGCATTCTGAAAGTGTTAAACACCGGGATAACGACGAAGAAAAACCTTATTGTCTGAAACGACAACTGTGCTGTACTAACCAAGAATCGAATGATGGTATTTCTTTTTCTTTTTCTGTTGGTAAATGGGTTGTTCACATGAATACAACAACCGTTTCTTGTTAGTGGACATGCCTTCCTCCCGTGTGACTCTGAGTTTGCCTTGATAGAGAGAAGGAAGTCGGTGACCAAGGCATTTGTACCCAGCGAACTATGCGAAATGGTCAAGGAAGAAAAGGTTGTTAGATCTTTCAAAGTAATGTATATGAATACTTCCGCCAAGCTGTGGCAGACGAGATACTCTCTACAAAATAGCTGACCCTTTCCAAAGCTGCGCCAACATGGAAAGAATCCGTAAGGTGAATGTGCTTAGAAAAAGGAAACATGCAAGAAAAATTTAGTCTGCTACCTTTGAATCTATTTCCTCAATCCATTCGATTACAGATGAAAAGAAGAAAGAATTAAAGGCTATGATACCTTACCTGGAAAAGAATTGGCATAAAGAATATTATATGCAGATTTGAGGAGGGCAACTAAGAACATAGCACCTAGAATTATTTTATGGGACTTAGCACCTTTCATACATGTTTTTGTTTGAATTGCCTTCAGCACCAAACAATTCCAACTGTGTCATGAAACCACCACTAATGTAGGATAAGATACTGTCATTTGTAACACGGAAAAGTATGAGGAACAAATAATTAAAACACTGCACTAGAGACAGTTTGTTTGTAATAACTTCAGTTCATAAATCCCCCACTTTGCACCTTTCTGCAGTTAAGTATCCAATTATATGACTTGAAATCTGAATTACGCCACTCTCAGGAGGTACTTCTTAGGTAATAGCCGGGCTTAATTTAAAATCGGGACCACTAAGGGAGATTCACGTACGCTGTCCGCCTCTGGAACAAACTGCCCCTTACCTTGAGGAAAATTCAATCTCCTGTTGCTTTTAAGAAGAAGTTGAAGCATTTCCTACTATCATCCGCATAAAATTCTCCACAAAATTAATGTGCAAGGCCAATCCTCTCATCTGTCAAATAGCAAAGCTACCGTCTCCTATCTTGCTCCTGAGACGCCTTCCTCTTCATCTATCTCTATTAGCCACGCAGTATCCTTTTCCTTTATATTTTCCTTAATTATGTTTCATCATGTCTCTCTATTCTTCTCCTCCCTTCACCATGAGTCTCGCTCATACTCCCTGCTGCCAGCACTCCTATCTAAAATCTTTCTCTTCAATAATGTATTTTTCGAGGTGTACCTTTCTAATTGTTTATCTCACTTTTTGTATTAGATGTAGTTTAACATGCCTACTAAAACATATGACTGTAAAATAAGTAGAATGCCTGGTTAGATGTAAGAGAGGGCCTGATGGCCCTAATCTTGCCAGGTTAAATAAATAAATAAATAAAATAAAATAATTTATTTTCCATTTCAGTAACATTCCTTGTGTTCAAATCGATTTCTGTACATGTGAAATTAATGTTTAATTACTTAGGTCTATTTTGAATTTGACTCTCTAGCCCTTAATTAAGCGTGTGACACTATAAAGGAATCATGTGAAAGAAGTTCAAAAAAATGGCTCAAATGGCTCTGAGCACTATGGGACTCAACTGCTGTGGTCATCAGTCCCCTAGAACTTAGAACCACTTAAACCTAACTAACCTAAGGACATCACACACATCCATGCCCGAGGCAGGATTCGAACCTGCGACCGTAGCAGTCGCACGGTTCCGGACTGCGCGTCTAGAACCGCGAGACCACCGCGGCCGGCTGAAAGAACTTGTTTCGGACTCAGCACACATGCATTCAAAACGTCACGGTTATGTAAGCTCCTGCAGCTATAAAATGACTGTGCGGTGATTGACCAAGCAGTATAACGCGTAATAAATTGGATTTAACGCTCATTAAAGTATTTAGCACAGCAACACTCAGTTATTTTAACATAATGGAAAGGAACTTCTATTATCCAATAATTTGTACTCTCTAATACCATCTGATTGGTTATGCGATCGCTCTCGGGAACGCCACCACGCACGATAAATTACCGTGGACTGAAAATTATTCTTACATTCAACAAGCGGTGTTATTATTTTGAATCACTGAAACTGCTGGAAATATTACAAGCGTGATGCGGCCATCACGCTTTTTAAAACAGGCTAACACAAATGCTCAAAATCAGTCAATGAATTTTACATGCGGCAGCGACTGCATAACAACATAGATTTGTTTTTCTCTGTTATTTTCTCATAGCCAACAGGCTTTGCGCTTGATGCAAGCTCACATGTGTGGGGGATCGGGGGAGAGGAGAGAGGGGAGGGGGGGGGAGGGGGAGGAGCAACGTGGACCTTCACTCTTCACAAATAAATCACGCAAAATAGGCGTTAAAATCATTTAAAAACACCCACTGGGTTGAAACTGCCTTAAAACAAGACGTAAACGTGTACTAGTAAACACACTGGATGATACGAGCTAGCTCAAAACCACCAACGGATTTGGTCCAAAGTGTGTTTCCGTAAGATAATTACAAAGAAAACACCACAATGTATCGAAAATTATCCCTCATCGAGTTGCGGTTGAACTCACAGCTATTTCTGTTAACTACTCAACTATTTCGAAGCTAACGCCGGAATGTACAGTTCATTGTCACCGCTTGACACAAACTGTTACACCAGCACCCAACACCTAAAAATTCTCCCAAAACTTGAAATTTGATGTTTTAAAGCAACAATACTTCATTTCCACAAATATGTAAAACCTTTCTAGCGCAGAATACCGGAAGTAACTGGAGGATTTTCATGGCTTAACGCTCACGTCCGTTTTCATGCCAGTTGTATTGCCCACTATGATACAAAGAAAGGTATGTAAAATGATTATTATACTACTACAAACTACACACAACATTGCACCTTGAGGTGTGTACTGACAGACTTTTAATTATTAATTAATGACTTACCCGTGAACCAAGGTGATGACCAGTATCCCATATCACTAACGTAAGTCCTATCTTATCAGGGAATTAGCTCAAAATTGCCAAAATAATCATGTTATCACGCTTTACACCTTTGAAGATGACTATAAAGCACACGCTGCTAGCAGCATTAACGATTCTGTGGCTTATTTATCGGACAGCTTTCTTACGATCGTGACCTCGGGCGTGGAGACGTTTTCCTTCTCAGCAGGCCTGTAACCCGCACCCAGCGTCCTCTGCCCCAAAGAAGAAGGCTGTTACTGCTGAGCCACCTGACTCCCTTCCTAGCCATCGATACGCGCTACGCTTAACGTCTGCCAGTTGCATCTCTCCAACCCACCACCCTCACTGTACGTTTAGCTACTCTACCTGCCACTAGCACAAACACACCTTCATTCATACTTTCCCATGGTAAAAAGGACAAAAAGGAAAAAGGAAGAGTGGTCATTGAAACAAAAACAACACCCTTGGCCTTTCCTAATCCTCATGGCCCTGGAGCGTGAGATTCTTTACGTGTAACTACACACTCTGTCATTACGAAATTATTTCGTCACAGCCTAATGAACTTGCAGTGTACATAGCCTCATGGGCTTTGATGGAACGAAACTAGTGGTTACGTTTCAGTATGACATCACTATTTGGAATAACTTACGTCTGTGAGCAAAGGTTTCGAAAATGAAGTATGTGGACTCAGGGCGTGGAACAATACTGATTGATTAACATTTGAAAGTAGTTATCTTTATTAGATGCAGCAATACCAAATCAGACATTGACGATATATTGAAATCCAAACGTCAGTTTCACAAATTTCATTAACGTTTCTTGCAGCTTAGTTTGTTAGATTCGGATATGTGCACTCCAGGTCTGGTGGAATTATCTTTTTGCTAACGTCGCCTCCTTTGATAGCTTTTTTTAGTAGATAAATATGTAGGTTGACGTTGTTTTGTTGTGCATTGCATGCCACTCATCTATCATCAACACGGAGCGCTGAACACTTAGTTTTTCGTCGGTACCAGTGACGAGACTTGTAGTTCGCATAAAAGTCCATAAACAAAGCGCCAGTCAACGCAATGGCATCATTAACGATTCCCTGCACAAAAAAAAATGGACCTATCCGTCGACTTTATGCCCAGAAGAGTGGCCATAAATGCAGCGGCCTACTGTCAGACCCTTCACCGAATACCGTTGACCATTCAAAATAAACGGTGTTTCTTGTTGAGTATCAGTCAAAAGAGAAGCAACAAAGCGGTGGATCTCGGAATAGGCAGTCTCATTTTAACATTGGTCAATAGATAAGAACGACTGTCACAGTATGATATCCCAAAGGGTTTGGAAATATGCTTTTGAATACAATCGGCCAAATCCCAAAATTATATACCTATACTTGTATATTATCACCCGACTTTAATGTGACACAGCAGCAAAGGAACCCACTGCTGATTCTGAATCTACACTGAAATATGTAATGGGTGAGTAAAAGGAAACTGCTCCTGCACAAGCCAGAATCATTCTCAGGAAGTGTTTCCAGGATCAGTTCTCCACGTGAATGCACGACGACTCAGTCCACAACATAACCAGGAAACAGTGAGATTAGTACCTGTAATATTATTGGGACTTCCGTCGTACGAAAGCTGTGAGTACCCTTCGAAAAGCATTCACCTATCTGTATATTAAATAATCCACTTTTGAGATGAGACCTATTCTTTGAAAGACATTTGTTTTATATAATTCACGTAACTGTAAAAATGCGCATCTAGCGCGGACGCTAATACATCGATTGCGCTGTCAAAGAAACATTTTTAACAGAAACAGAACTGAACGTTCCACTTCGATCTAAATAAAAGATGACAGCGTAAAGCACATAAAGATATCTGCTCAGACGAATGTGGATAATATCAGCAGCAGCAATAAATTCATCACAGCTTTCATACGACGGAAATCCCAATAATATTACAGACCACACACAGAGTCTAGAGAGAGCACCTTTACAAATCAGTAATGACTTAAACTCAACATTTCGAAAGACAGGAAATGGCGACATCCTCCTCAGGGTATTAAGTCGTTGTCCAAGAGGGCCACAGAACTGGGAAAGGAGTCAGGCTTTACTGTATGTCGGTAGAAGATGAGGAATGTAACAGGAAGAGACGTCAGAGGGTGCAGGACTAAATGTATCGTCCAGAGACCACTTTTGACCGATGCGCTGTCTCGATTTGTAATCTATAGCAAGAAATAACCTCTTTACCTGTAGCTAAACTGTTTACTATCGATAGATGGATGATGGCTGTCGAAGGACAAATGCTAGCTGCCATGTGGGACGCTTTGGGTAACTGCTAGAACTGAATATTACTTCGAGCGAGTAGGTGGAATTGTTCTGTTAACTTATACGCCCGTGGAACACGTCACTCTGATTTGGTGGATGATGGCCATGGAACTTATTCTGCTATTTATAAGGGGCAAAATGAAATCAAGACGGATGGAAGTAAGTAAGTGACTGTTTATAATTTAAAGTGTAATCGTCATAACTGTTACTATATTTATCTCACTATGAGGCAAGGCGGTCATGCCTTCATGGAAACATTTTGCGGTTGCCTTCGGAACACAGATTGTATCCAGGCGTGCACTTCTTTGTCCGAATCAAATGTACAGACACGATTGTGGGCAGGCTCACGTATTACCAAGGTTTCTTCCGACTGCGCTGCAGAATTTCTACTGGGAAGATCTTGCACATCCTCCATACACCCCCAATCTCTCTCCATATTTTTGGAGCTCTGGAGAAATACTTTTGTGGGCGCCGATTTGCTTCGGAAGAAGAGGAGCACTCATGGGTACAAACATGGTTACGCAGGCAAGCGCAAACATTTCTCCATAAAGCCACTAACAGTCTTGTCTCACAGTGATACAGATGTATTACCACTTATGGCGATTACTTTTGAAGTAATCAACAGTTTAATTACTGTGTTCCATCTGTCTCGTTTTCATTTGACTGTCCCTTACATGACTACAGAATGCTTGGGCAAGATGGAATTACTGAATTTTAGTCATTGGTGCCTGTTGGACTGGTATGCAAAGCTACAGATGATGGTGGAACTGCATACACAAGGTATGAAAGGGCAGTGTATTGGCGGAGCTGTTATTCATACCCAGGTGATTCATGTGAAAAAGTATCCGACTTGCCTATGACCGCAAAACGGGAAATAGCAGACTTTGAACGCGGCATGGGAACTTGGATCTAGACGCATGGGACATTCCAGGTGTAAAATTGTTAGAGAATTCAATATTCCGAGATCCATAGTGTCAACAGTGTCCCGGGAATATCAGATTTCTGTCATTATCTCTCACCACCGACAACGCGGCGGCCGACGGCCTTCACTTAACGACCGAAAGCCGCGATCTAGATTCGTGTAGAGTAGTCAGTGCTAACAGACAAGCAACACTGCGTGAGATAACTGCAGAAAAGTATCTGTTACGACAATGCCGTGAATTTCGACTTTAATGGGCTTTGGAAGTAGACGACCGACACGAGTGCCTTTGCTAACATCACGACAAAGCCTCCAGCGCCTCTCCTGGTTTGTGACCATAACGGTAGGACCATAGGCGACTGGAAAACGGTGGCCTGCTGAGATGAGTCCCGATTTCAGTTGGTTACGGCTGATGACAGGATTCGAGTGTGGCTCATACACAACCGAAGCCATGCAACAAAGATGTTAACTTGTAAGGTGGCTATAACTTCGCTTCTTACAAGCACTCATCCACATACTTTGTCGTGACCTGCAAACACAATTAGGTATCATGTGATGGGTGGTACATCGTATATATGAATATATAAAGGAGACTAGCATTGTCACGTACGTCTTGTAAACAATTGTTAACGCTTATTGCATGGAAGGTGACGGAGTGTCTTTATTATAAAAACGGCGTAATCAATGATTGCCTATACTAGTAGAGGTTGGAACGCCAGTGGAAATGAAACGGCTGGTGGAACTGAGCCCTTGGTGGAAGGCCCACACAGGTGTGTTGGTCCTACTTAAACACAGAAAATAGCAAGGCGGACGCCGTAGCACCTAAGTGCTGGAGCACAATTGAGTCGCGATCGGCCAATTTTTAGCCGAACCGGAAGGATTATACTTCGGAAACGCTGAAAATTTTGGACGCAGGTGAGAGGAACGAAGAAGCGGCACCTCGTAAACTACGCAGGCTGGGTTATTTCCAAGGATTTTTACTCATAAGCGTACTATTGTACGAGTATAGGTTTTTCCTCGCAAACTTTCGGCGCTGGACGACAAAAGACTAAAATATTGTTGGTCGGCATTCGGAAGAATCTGTAGAGAGGGAGAATATTCCGTTGTTTCGGTGGTGAGCGCCCGTGTGTGACGGTCGCTCGGTATCAGCTTTGTTGATGCAGACGGACTTGCTGTCTTTGCTCTCATTAGACTTTATAGTTAGAACAGCTAGGCACTATAGTATTGGGAACCTGTATGATTCTGGACTTCACCTCTGAGTTGGAAGTCACCGTTGAGTGCGCAGCGTTTAGTAATTAAGAGCACTTCCTCTACAAATACTTACGTTCAAACGATTGTCCGCAGATCGTGGTCGTGCGGTAGCGTTCTCGCTTCCCACGCCCGGGTTTCCGGGTTCGATTCCCGGCGGGGTTAGGGATTTTATCTGCCTCGTGACGACTGGGTGTTGTGTTCTGTCCTTAGGTTAGTTAGGTTTAAGTAGTTCTAAGTTCTACGGGACTGATGACCATAGATGTTAAGTCCCATAGAGCTCAGAGCCATTTGAACCATTTTTTTCAAACGAAATCTGAACTCCATCCTCGTGGCTGGGAGTTCGCGTTTCTCGTCTGTAGAATACAGAGAGGAGAAGACAGTATTATAGTATATTAGCCAGAGGACCGCCTTCTGCCGTCCTAGTGTTTGAAAGAGTTTATTTGGGGCTGGAGTTCTTCCAACGTCGCAGACGAGAACGAGAACCATTACTTCGACTCACTGGAGACAGTATATAAGGTAATATCGCAAATCGCTTCGGCTTATTAGGGCTATAAAAGCTAAAAAGCTGTGATTACGTTAGTTTATTTCCACTGAGGTTCCACACCATCGTACATCATCTTTGAAATTAGTGTCTTCTAGTGTTTAGTTCATAGATGATGTCAGTCATTTCGCATTATTGATATCAGACCGCGCAGTCATAATAAGGGACAGAGTTGGGCACTTGATTAGAAATTTTACTTAGGAAATGTAAAATTTGTAATATAAAGGTTAATCTACAGTAAATATATAAGCAGGAACTACGTTTATCATTTAGTAGGATTAATTGCCTTGATCATTCATTTATGGCTCACATGGCTCTGAGCATTATGGGACTTAACATCCCAGGTCATCAGTCCTCTAGAACTTAGAACTACTTAAACCTAACTAACCTAAGGACAACACACACATCCATGCCCGAGGCAGGATTTGAACCTGCGACCGTAGCGGTCGCGCGGTTCCAGACTGAAGTGCCTACAACCGCTCGGCCACTAGTGGCCGGCCATTCATTTATATTTAGGTTGTAATTCATATGTTAAAGTCCATTAAGAGATCCTAAGACCTGCTTCAGGTGGTAGTCCGACAGACCCAAATCTTCATTTTAGCTTTTATTACTCGTATTTTCCGTTGTGCACATTCATTTAACACCCACCTGCAGTAGCATCTTGGAAACTTTGTAACCTTGTGGTGGCTCCAGAATGGTGTGTGCCGTTTTTACGGGGAATGGATTGGGTCTTGGTTATGTTCGGCAAAGTTGACACCATTTTCAGCCAGTGATGAACTTCATGTTCCCAAATAACGATGGAATTTTTATGGGTCACAATGTGCCACGTCAGTGGGTCGCTATTGTTCGCGATTGATTTGAATAATATTCTGAATCATTCAAGCGAATAATTTGACCAACCCAGATCGACAGAAGTCAGTCCCATTACACATTTATGGTACGTGATCTAGAGATCAGTTCGTCCACAATATTCTGCACCGGCAACTCTTTCATAGTTATGGACGGCAGTAGAGGCATCGAGGCGCAATATTTCTTTAGGGTGCTTCCAATGACTTGCTCAGTCCCTGTCATGTCAAGCTGCTGCATGGCGACACGGTATTACGAGTAGGATGTATCGCATGACTGTTGTCACCTCAGTGTATTAGGGGTTTTAGGTTTAAGTTGGTTAATCTTCAGTGAGAGAGCTTTCTGTCGATATCTGCGTTCCCTTTGTGTCATTTAACTTGGTACTCAGGAGTAATGAAGTTGCTTGTTGTTTTAGTGGAAGTCTTGTTAGCGTTACTGTTTACATTTTATTTGTATATTCTTTTGTACAATGAGCCTGACTGACTCGAATATATTTTGCCTAAATAGTTAAAGTATTTTATGTCCTATCTAGCTAAGGCCTGTGTATTGTGATTGCCAATTGGTTCTTTGATTTGCTGGGCTTTCAGCTCTCAGTAGTGTTCACTATTGATGTATTTTTCTTTGGAACTTGTGTCAACTGAAAAACTTTTGTGTTTTCTAGTAATGGCTGAATTTTGAGACTGTCTTGCTGAAATTATTTTGGCACAAGGTCCAAGCTACGTCACACTTCACAATTTCAACTGATAATTGTTTGAACTTTAGATATTAATGATTCGTTTGTAATTTTTTCTTCGTTACTTGAATTTGTGCAAATTCATGTCCCAAAAGAATATCATAAGAGTTTTGCTCGATAGCTGCTGTATTTCAACATTGGTGCAACGAATGCAGTGGCCCAAAATCCCAAAATTGCACATACGATCCTGAAGAATGTATTTAATAGAAAAATGAAGGGAACTTCCTGCTGATGCTGAATCATGCTGAAATGTGTATGGAAGAAAAAAAAAAGAAGTGTTTGGACAAGACAGTCTGATTCTCAAAATACCGGATGATCAGAAAGTCAGTATAAATTTGAAAACTGAATAAATCATGGAATAATGTAGATAGAGAGATACAAATTGACACACATCCTTGGAACGACATGGGGTTTTATTAGAACCAAAAAAAAATTCATAAAATGTCCGACAGATGGCGCTTCATCTGATCAGAATAACAATAATTAGTATAACAAAGTAAGACAAAGCAAAGATGACGTTCTTTACAGGAAATGCTCTATATGTCCACCATCATTCCTCAACAATAGCTGTAGTGGAGAAATAACGTTGTGAACAGCACTGTAAAGCATGTCCGGAGTTATGGTGAGGCATTGGCGTCGGATGTTGTCTTTCAGCATCCCTAGATATGTCGGTCGATCACGATACACTTGCGACTTGAGGTAACCCCAAAGCCAATAATCGCACGGACTGAGGTCTGGGAACCTGGGAGGCCAAGCATGACGAAAGTGGCGGCTGAGCACACGATAATCACCAAACGAAGCGTGCAAGAGATCTTTCACGCGTCTAGCAATATGGGGTTGAGCAGCATCCTGCAGTTACAAAACCAGAATCACGCATTTCCTCGAAGAAAAAAGGCCCGATAACGGTAGATGTGGTAAATCGAACCCATACCGTGACTTTCTCGTCGTGCAATGGAGTTTCCACGACAGTTCCAGGATTTTCGGTAGCCCAAATTCTGCAGTTGTGGGCGTTAACAGACCCTCGGAGCGTGAAATGAGCTTCGTCGGTCCACAACACGTTACTCAACCAATCGTCATCTTCCGCCATCTTTTTAAACGCCCACATCGCAAATGCCCTCCGCTCCACTAAATCACCAGGCAACAATTCATGATGTCGATGGATTTTGTACGGATAGCATCGGAGGGTACCCCTCAGTGCCAACCAAACAGTAGTGTATGGAATGCCGGTGTGACGTGCGACTCCACGAGCGCTGACTTCACCGTGCACAGACGAACCGGCTACAGTCTCCATTTCTTCCTGAACTGTCTCAGCAGCATTACGCCTTGTGCTCGGCCGGCCACTGCGGGGTCTATCGTCTAAACAACCCGAGGCTTCGAACTTCTAAATCATTCTCGCCACAGCTTCATTTGCCAAATGACCTTTCACCGTTCGAATCCCCTTCCTATAGCGATAGGATCGTAACGCTTCTAACAACCCCATCACAACAAATGTCGAAAATTAATTATGATTGGGCTAAATATTACATTTTCGGGCAACGACAAAGTTATATTATGTGGCAGGTGTCGTTAGAGCACAGTTAATAAAGTCATTTCATGAAATAATGGATAAACTAGGCACTCACCTTTTCGTGTTTCCCACGCTGGTCTCGTCGTGAACTCATGGCTCAATCGTCGAAAATCGAGGTAGTGATGATTCCAAGCTCGGATGCAAAGAGGCATAGGTGTTATTCTGCGATATTCAAAAGTTTTATAGATTTGTTTCACAAACCATTCTTGAAGATTAAACCTTTGAAAGTTAGGACAATGGTGATGTAAAAAAGTAGTCAGCACTCCGAATTTAAGTTACACTTCTTTTTTATTGCTTTTGTTGCAATATCACGCAAGTCATTCCAAAACATCACTTCACAATACAAAACATACTTGAAAACATCTTCCTCACTGTTAAAGTTTACATTTGATAAACTGATTACAATTTGCGTCTTTTCAACATGACGACCAAGACTTGACTCTCTAGTAACGGCTTACGCACCCAAAAATAAGAGTTACAAGTACGTCAAAGATCATAGCGACAAAAGAAAGAATTCACATAAGAATAATATCATTGCAATATAAACATATCGATGTATCAAATACTTCTACATTAATTAAATCAAATCTGAATGTTGTCTCAGAAATATGTAAACTACTTTACAGGAACACAGTAGAATATTGCTGGTATCGAGAGGTTGAGGTGAGGTGCCGCAATGGTTACGTAATTCAAGTACCATTAGACGCTGAACTAGCATATTCCCCATTCTCCTAGTACAGCTTCACTAAAAGCGCCTTTCAGGTAACGTCAACATGCTGCGACTTCTGGCGCATCTGATTCTCTCTCTCATTACAGCTCCTTTTATACACGATTGTCATGCGCACTCACTGACGTTTTGCTGTCCAGCGCCATCTGTCGGTCATTTTGTGAACTTTTTTTTTCTAGTAAAACCCCATGTCATTCCAAGCATGTGTGTCAATTTTTACCTATCTATCTACATTATTCCGTGGTTTATTAAGTTTTCAAATTTATACTGACGTTTTGATCACCTGGTATACTTCCAGAATCAAAGTTTTTCAGCTGCCTGCAGGATGATGCAGTACACAGCTTGACCACGAAATAGTGAGACTACTACCTGTTTGATGGCTAAATCCCCAAAATAGGACCTCATATTGAACCTTGTGGGAAGTCGTTCATACATTATTGCTGATATAAATTTAACACTTTGTAACACCCCACCCATCACTTATCTGGCTTTGGTGTGTGTTCCCCCTAGGTAATTGACTAACAGATCAACAGAGAGTGCAAAACTGCCGCAATGTTGGATAACGCAAAGAAAGTAATAAGGCCTTGTGACTCCTGATTGAACTGCGGTGGCAGTGTTGACATTAATTGGTTCAGAATTGATCCCTTTTAATTAAAAAGAGGTGCACATTGATGTTATATTCAGCTATTTAACACAGGTGCAAATGTTGAACATAAAATTAATTAAGAAAGTGACTTGGGATTTCAACTACTAGATTGAAAACAGATGCAGTCGATTAGCACAGATTTATTTTAACTCACGACCTTCAATCACCACATAACATGACTCTCCTAACAGGCAGTGGTAATAAATTGCATCTGCGTGGAGTAAAGCACGATAAATCAAAAGTAATTCCTATCGACTGACCGATGCGTAATGTGAAGTGCGAGAAGAATTCTGTAATACATGGCCCATGAAACTCTCGTGGAAACTTTGCCGACGTGATTCAGCAAATTAGTCAATGGCCGGAGCGGTTGCAATATCACCAAATACAGCATGCAGGAGCGGTGTCGTTGTGTGGACGTCGGCCGACCTCGTGGTGTTGCAAGACTGCGCTCGTCTTCTCGCTCCTAGTAATCTTGCTCAGTACATAGCTGAACCAAAACTTCCTATCTCCAAGCTCAATCGTTCCCTTTGCTAAGTCATAAACTGCAGAGATGCTCACTCTTTCTCAGACAAGCTGAGTCAAGACCGCCACTTTCGCACTCTAGGCAAGCTGGGAACTGAAGACCTCTAAGGAGACTTGTCACAGTTCGCTCTTCGCCTTGGTTTCCCCCTCCAGCAAAATCAGTTACGCCAATTGCAGCACAAGTCGAGTTAATAATGCTGCGCTTCCCAGCGCTGACCAATGCCTGCTCTGGAAAGTGAAGAAATTCCCACAAAATTTCCCTTCCTTTCAACTTCTGTTATTTAGCTCCTCCCAGGCCACCCATCAAGGTTAGCGTCTGCACAACACCAAGTTTTCCGGAATTCTGACTCCCAGGAGAGTGCTTAAAATTCCTCAGTCCTATGTTCCCATCGGAGGCCAGCGTATGTCATTCTGTCACTCTTCACCTGATTTGCTTCAGACTCTGCGGACCGTGAATTCAGCGTGAAGTTGCTATAGTCACTAACACTCATATTTTGACCTCTGTTGACTGCTCCACCGTAGCTTCGCGTGGCTTTCTAGGATGTTTCACAGAAAACGGGACGATGGACATTTATCAACAGGTGTTCAGGTTCTCTGTCTGTTTCCCGGTACACCAGCATGGAGTCGGGGTCAACCACCCACTCACTGATCTTAAGGCGACTGGAAGCCACGCACCGTTACTGCTTTCTCAGAGCTTGAGCTGCCCTAAGCTGCCTATTGTCACTTCCCTTAGCCACTCCCCCGGCGGCCACGGTCAATTCTGAGTACTACGCTGGGGTAAACTGGCCTCCAGTAAATCGACGCGTTTCCACAAAGTTTTCATGTCGTGTGAATTACTTTAAAACCATCACCCGACATTAATTATTCCAATATGTCCAGACTATACCCCCTCTACAAGATGCATTGTGCCTTGTCAGTCATTTCGTGCAGCCCTACTGTTCGCTCAACGTGAGTAAGGTGTTCTTTAATGACTTCATGTAAGGGTCATAGTTCTTGCCATCTTAACAACTTCGGGTGGCAGGAAATAGCAACATCCTTTTCGGAATACCAGTCGAGACCTGGCCAAGAATGGGAAGGACCTCGGCAGAGGCAGTCTCGCCCCGCAGAAGGTGGCGCGGTGGCCGCAGTGGGAGGGTGCAGAGGAGCAGGTAGCGGCCGGAGAGCACTTTGGCGCGGCCCCGGAGGGCGCGGCCGCCTCGTGGCAGCTCTTTGTGCGGCCGAGTCAACACACAGCGAGCGGCCGGCCAGAGCACATATTTGTGCCGCGTGCCGCGCTGCGCCGTGTGCTGCCCGCCGGCGGCCACACCCACGGCTTAATAGCAGCGCGACCGCTCGAGCACCCCGGCCGCCACAGCTGCGCAAACGCCGCGCCAGGTAGCCGCGTGCCACCGGCCCTCCAGGTACTCTGCGCCGCCTTAAGAGGCCAGCGATACCTCTGAACCACACTGCCGAGGCAGGCGTTCCACGTACCAGGTGTGGTCATAAAGTTCTAATTATCGACTCGAAAATATCAAGCTGCGAACGTGAAACTTGTTGACGGTAATAGCTTTGCCTTACTGATAGAAGCCGACCGCGGGGAAGATCAGTTTGGACTCCGTAGAAATGTTGGAACGCGTGAGGCAATACTGACCCTACGACTTATCTTAGAAAATAGATGAAGGAAAGGCAAACCTACGTTTCTAGCATTTGTAGACTTAGAGAAAGCTTATGACGATGTTGATTGGAATACTCTCTTTCAAATTCTCAAGGTGGCAGGGGTAAAATACAGGGAGCGAAAGGCTATTTACAATTTGTACAGAAACCAGATGGCAGTTATAAGAGTCGAGGGGCATGAAAGGGAAGCAGTGGTTGGGAAGGGAGTGAGACCGGGTTGTAGCCTATTCCCGATGTTATTCAATCTGTATATTGAGTAAGCAGTAAAGGAAACAAAAGAAAAGTTCGGAGTAGGTATTAAAATCCATGGAGAAGAAATAAAAACTTTGAGGTTAGCCGATGACATTGTAATTCTGTCAGAGACAGCTAACGACTTGGAAGAGCAGTTGAACGGTATGGACAGTGTCTTGAAAGGAGGGTATAAGATGAACATCAACAAAAGCAAAACCGAGTGAGGTGGCGCAGTGTTTAGACACTGGACTCGCATTCGGAAGGACGACGGTTCAATCCCGCGTCCGGCCATCCTGATTTAGGTTTTCCGTGATTTCCCTAAATCACTCTCGGCAAATGTCGGGATGGTTCCTCTGAAAGGGCACGGCCGACTTCCTTCCCCATCCTTCCCTCATCCGATGAGACCGATGACCACGCTGTCTGGTCTCCCTCCCCAAACCAACCAACCAACCAAAAATAGCAAAACGAGGATCATGGAATGTATTTAAATTAAGTCGGGTAATCCTGAGGGAATTAGACTAGGAAATGAGACACTTAAAGTAGTAAAGGAGTTTTGCTATTTGGAGAGCAAAATAACTGAGGATGGTCGAAGTAGAGAGAATATAAAATTTAGCCTGGCAATGGCAAGGAAAGCGCTTCTGAAGAAGAAAAATTTGTTAACATCGAGTATAGATTTTAATGTCAGGAAGTCGTTTCTGAAAGTATTTATATGGAGTGTAGCCATGTATGGTAGTGAAACGTGGACGATAAATAGTTTAGACAAGAAGAGAATAGAAGCTTTCGAAATGTGGTGCTACAGAAGAATGCTGAAGATTAGATGGGTAGATCACATAACTAATGAGGAGGTATTGAATAGAATTGGGGAGAAGAGGAGCTTGTGGCACAACTTGACTAGAAGAAGGGATCGGTTGGTAGGACATGTTCTGAGACATCGAGGGATCACCAATTTAGTATTGGAGGGCAGCGTGGAGGGTAAAATTCGCAGAGGGAGACCATGAGATGAATACACTAAGCAGATTCAGAAGGATGTAGGCTGCAGTAGGTACTGGGAGATGAAGAAGTTTGCACAGGATGCAGTAGCATGGAGAGCTGCATCAAACCAGTCTCAGGATTGAAGACCACAACAACAACACACAGATTCACTCTTCATTGCTACACATTTTTCCCACCTATACGCTGCGCGGGGTTGCCGCGTGGTCTCAGGCGTCTTGTCACGTTCCATACAGCTCCCCCTGTCGGAGGTTCGAGTACTCTCTCGGGCGTGTGTGTGTGTGTGTTGTCCTTAGCGTAATTTAGTTTAAGTAGGGCATAAGCTTAGCAGTTTGGCCCCATAAGACCTGTGATGGTTCTTTATTTGCGAAACCATTACCACCCGCCAACTCAATTTATCGATACCGTAGATTAATGAATATTTTTTCTACGAATGTCTCATATTTTTCACCCTATTCAAATTTGGTTTCACTTTTATATGTAGGTACGTAGATATTTTGAGATGTTGAAATCGATATATTATTTAGTGTGAATATATTTGCACTTAACTGTTATCTTTGAGGCTGGTTTGTGACTTTTGGCGCGGAAGCGTACAGAGTAGTCAAGGTTTTGTGTTGAATGTGAACAGTCTTGACTCTGTGTTGGAAATGAAAAGAGGAGTCCGAGTTGTGGACAATGAAAAATGTTGTGAGTTTTATTAAATGCAGTAACGGCTGCGAAATTGTATGATGAAGTACTGTTTTGAACATGCCAAAGTGTAAGAAGTTTAATAAATGTGAATTTTTGTGAAAAATTGTCTTCGTAAGTACTTCAAGTAGACGTCATTAACATTCCGTAAACAGCTACTAAGCACCAGACACTCGTACACATACCGTATATAGTCCTCGCAGCACTAGATATTTCTTGCCAGGTTGTTTGGTCATCCACCGTGGCCAACGGTCAGGAGACAACTGACCCCCCCACATATACATACTGGCCCCACACGCGACCAGAGCGCCCTCAGCTGACTGCGATCAGTCTCCAAACTGTTGTACAAAGACTGGGTTCGTTCTACTTGGCAAAAAGACGTTACTATTTCCGGACCTGACCTGTTTGCTTGCTTACTGCTATGGTTTCCACGCTCATGTCCATAGTCTGCGATTACGAGAACACATATGTTTTTACACGGTTTGTCAGAATATCACACTTTCTACATGATAGTTCTCGATATCAATCACATAGCAAAATCACTTGCATAGCAGCATCGCGAGGACTGTATACGGTGCATGTGCTTATGTTTTATGAAGATCTGTCTGTCTTCGTGGTTTAAGTACGTGTGGCTGGTGGTCAATAGCTCATCTGCAGAAAATGGCGGACAGTGTTCCCAGAGCGGCAGCATCAGCAGTTTGGCAGGCACATCCAGTAAGAACCAATCAAATGCTCAATTCACAAGACATCCTTTGTGTGGGGCAAATGAGCCTCTACAGACTGCTTCGAACAAAACGGGGCAAGATTTTTACGGAAATTTCTGAGAGTAACATAATGTCTTCTTTGTTCGAGTGTTCAGAGACACGTCCAAGCACACCGTCCATCCTCCTCTGGCGTGGTGCTGTCCCTCACCAACCATTGCGGCCTTAGAGCATCTCCAGACCAGCCATTTTCTCGTTTGTAGGACAGTGCTTCGAATTGTTTGTGTAATTACTCTGATTTCAGGTCTGTGCTTAGATAGTACTTCGATATATGTGGGAAATAACGTTCCTGACTGCAGCAGAAGAAAATATAAAACTGAGGTCACTCACAATTTCAGAAAAGTGATTAATACCACTGCAGCTGTAGGACTTTCTCTCTCTGGCAGTGCCTCCAAACAAGCAGCTAAATTTCTAAAAGTTGAGAGCGTCCTTATTTTTGAGTTACAGAGATATTTATTTAGAATTCCAAATACGATCGTTTTGGTATGTAAAATTAGATATTGTGTCTGATATCGGTTTCGGGATCTGCTTCCCACAAAAGCGCGTGAATTGTCTCAGGGAGATTTCACAAGGGTGCAGCGTTTTTTTTTTAGAGTCCACGTTCGAGTGTGGCGATATACATCGCATAACTGAGGCAAAATACTGTGCAACGATCGTTTTGAAAGTGTACTTACAGAGATATTCAGTTCTATTTAGTAACTCCTGAAGAAGCTCGTGCTCAAAGACAAGTGCATTTCCTGCAAAAGTGGGCCAAGTATCTCAGGAACGGTGTCTCAACTGCGTCGCGATCTTTTTAGACTCCATGTTCAAGTGTGGCGGTGATGTTATTTCTCAGAATAAAACGTGTAATTGTTTAAATATTCTTGAGTCTTCTGCAAAGCTCTCTCTTTCTCTGCTGTGGTACATTTAGTTCCTGTGATATCTTCATGCTATGTATGTGACAATACTTCCCAACACCAGGTGTAATAACTCCTGAAGCATTTCGTGTTCAATGACAAAGCATATCCTTGCCCCAGGGATGGGAAGGAGGAAGGCCGTGGGTATTTCCAACGCGACGGGAAGTGCTTAACGGATCGCGTGACCATGCCGTAAGCTGGCGTGCTCCCTGGCTGCCCCATAAGCTGACGTGTTGTCTCTCTTCTAGCGGGGCACAGAGACTCTGTGGGTGAACGTCTTGTCTCTTGCAGTTCATAAAACTGACTGACTGAATGTTTATCGGATGGTCTACAGATGCAGCACACGCATTTATCAGCATGAGTTGTGAAACGTAATGTAGTGCCATCGTCATTACTTCATGAAGCATACTCGTCTTCACCAAATATCATTGCTATCGACATAGTCCTTAGATGCTAATATACTCCTCCTTCTCCAGCACAGATATCTTGTCCACTGAACACAGTACACATTTACGTCTGTTCTCCCAGTGCAGCAGCTAGAAGCAGACTGAGTACTTTTCCTGTCATTTTTTCCCAGACTGGCATCTTGGATTACATCATGGGAGGGAGAGGGGGTGGGACAGCAGCAGCCTCTGGTGGCAGTGTTGGAAAGTAGGATGGAGCTACTGTCTGTGACAACTCACAGTGTTTAAATAAACAATGCAAGCAAAATAAAAGCTCATGTCCTTCCTATCTGGCAGTCCAGCACAGAGTCCTTCTCTCTCCAATTTCTAGATGGGGGAGGACTTTGAAGTGGGAAGGGGGAGGGGAAGGGGTTAGGTTATTGGAGTTAGTCCAATTGACCTTTTTTCCCGCAAAAATTTGAGCATCCCGCCATGATGTCACTGTGATGTTGCCACAATCTATAGCCGCCATACTTGATCCGCCATCTTGAATAAATTTGGCAACAACGCAACATGGTGTAGTGCTGTTCTTGCCCCACTACTGTTGACTCCATTATCTGGCTGTGTACCGTAGACGAGTATCATCAGTCAGTACACCTGAAAAGTCTGCACAATCACATGCTGCTCATCTCATCATCATTCCGGAAATGTCTGCCATGCGGTGCTTTCTTCATTCTATAAAAGAGGAATAAGTCACTAGGTGTTATTTCAGCAGAACACGGGAAATCAAGCAAAATTTTTCAGCCCAATGGAACAGCATGTGTGACTGTATGCACTGGGCAGTGAGTTAAGGTGTATTCGTGATATCAGAAAATACTGTTGGACAGCTTTTTGCTACAGTTCATCTTAAGAGCCTCCCACAACCTATAATAACATTTCTGCAGTGTGCCTTTGTGATGGGTTGCTCCTTACGGGCAACATCTATTAGCACCCACATCATGGCAGTCCTTAAAATCACGTTGCCCGATAATGGTTGGGTCTCCACCGTTTTCAGTGCTGGTGAACCCCTATGATTTCTCTCATGGCTTTTCCGTTAGTCTCAGAGTTGTACTGACCCATCTAAGTGACCATGGCGATTGGGGGCTAAGGAAATCATGTGGTTTCGCCTACCACAACTGTAACTTTTACGCTGCTGCGTCATCTCGGTGATCTCTTTGTATGGGTGTGAACAGCCAGTGCATCCAGCGGCACTGACGTTATTCGCATTCAATATGTCGTGCAAGCTGTTGGAAACTGATTCAATACCAATTTTCACTTTTTCCGCTATCGCCGCAACTGTAATGCCCCAGTGTTCGAACACAGGGGCTCCCACGCCTCGTGAATCCCGTTTGTTCGCAGAGAAATGATGTGCCCCTTTAATATTCTTTGTCATTCTGATTTGTTTCATTACACAGAAAGCGTCTGTGCAACCTAACCAATCTGTAACACGATGGTGCATTGTCACTGTGCAGTTCCACCAATTCGCTCTGGATTGTGGGATAATTAATTTCTTCGTTTTCGAGGTTATAAGCAAAACATTATGGCTATTAATAGCACTAGTAAACTGGTTAAGTCGAAACGTTCCGTGTGATAGAAAAACGTCACAGGTCATTCACGTTTTGAAGGAAGCTCGTTGTACAGTTGCCTGGCATCGACAAGCACTTTATCCTGGCAGAAAGTGAAGGAAACCGTATAACTGTTTTGCGAAGGAGCGGAAGGCATAATTTGCACACAAAACTGCCCTAGGAAAGCAGTGCATAGATAAGATTCAAGTCATTAAGATATAATTTGAATAATCACATGATAATAGCTGCATTATTCCATATGACATTACTGAATAAAAATATGTCACCTTACTGATGTGTCTCTCGCGAAATTTGCGGTGATTCTAAGGGCACATGTGGCTGAATTACGTATTTTAGGAGTTTCAAAATATGCTTTTTTTATTTTAAAATCTCATCAATATGGACACCTTAGAATTTTTAAGTTTCCACACTATTTGTTATTTGCTCACCTTGCATTACACTTATCACTGGTGCTGTATTCCCAGAGGTGCAGAACCGAATACGTTGTGTATTTTTAAAACTGACGGTGAGACCATTCGCAGAACACAAGTCAATGATCAAGTTACCTTCCATTAGGAGTGCGGAATGCACTCAACGACTGTGATATGACTTTCAAAATGATGGAGCACAGCAATCAGTCGTCCTTTCCCTTCAGGCTTTATTAAAGCTAATCTAGATTTACGCTCGTAACTAGCCATTATCAGTGCAGTATTTCAATGCTTTAATACATATCCTAGTTCGTCAGGTTCCTGTTGTTCGGGTGCCTGTCACAGCTCATTCCTGTTGAACTGTGGCAGGAGCCCGAACAACAAAGGCCTGACATATTAGGACATGTATGCAAGCTCTTACATACATCATTGACTAACCTGTATGTGGATTTGCTTTAATAAAGCCCGAAAAGAAAGGACGACTGATAGCTGTGCTCATTCATTTTGAAAACTAGTCAATGATATTTTTAAGAACTTTGTTTACCATTTTCTCTGTTGCTGTTCGTCTGCTTGAACTGAATACAGTACTAGTGTCATCTGCAGAACGAACTAATTCTGCTTGCTATATCTCAGACGGACTGTCATTTACATACAAGGGTTGCCCAGAAAGAAAATCCCGATCGGTCACTAAATTCAAACTAAATGATACTAAGGACGAGCCAATTAGGGCTGTGTTGTGGGCGATCGAACACTTCCCATCGAAAAGGCTGCAAGAGCGTCTTCACTGAACCCCTGCAGAGAGTGGCTGAGAATTGCCATGAAGAAGCAAGTGCTTGGCAGCTGTGTTAGGTGGGCTGCATTCATTAAGGCGAAGCCTCTCAGCATACCCTCCTACTTGGGGGGGAGACATGGTTTTTTGTAGGCACCTTTACTCGCTCACAGTGCGCTCACATCTGAGAAGAGAGTCTTGATGCGATCAACAGTCGCACTAGAGACACTAACCAACACATCTGTGCAGAGCTTCATCGGTTTTTCACTGTGCTGTCCATTACTTCCTGGACAATAGCGCACCTACGATTGCGCCTTGTGGAATCCCATTCGTGATTTCTCCCCAGTCAGAATAATGCACTTGACTAGTCTGTTTGAACTATTAAGTACAATTTACTGAACTCTTTTGATCAGCTATGACTTTATCCATTGGTTGACCATACCATAAATCCCATAAAAATTCAGTTAAAGAGAATACTGTTATTCGCCCAGTCAAATGTCTTAGATACATGGCAGAAATTACCAACAGTTGCTATATTGTTATTTAATGCCCGTAAAATCTGGTGAGTTAACATCTAGAACAAATCTTCCGAAATCCAAACTGTCATTTGCTGTGGACACTATTGCTTCTCAGGTGGGGTACTATTCTAGAATATATCACTTTCTCAATAATTATAGAAAATGATGGCAGTACTGAAACAGTTCAGTATCTGTTGCCACCACTCGTATCATCTTTCGTAAACAGGATTTTGATAGTGGTATATGTCAGGCTCTCTGGAAAAATACCTTCAATTACTGACACGTTACATACTTCAGAATGGACAGTCTTTCTTTTAGTGTTTTTTTTTTAAATCATCAATCATCCGTTTGGCCTGATGCGGTCCATCACGAATTCCTGTCCTATGCCAACCTTTTCATCTCAAAGTAGCAGGTGCAGCCTATGTCTTTAATAATTATTTGCTAGATGTATCCCTATCTCTGTCTTCCACTGCAGTTTTTACTCTCTGCAACTCCCCCCGTACAATGGAAGTTATTCATTGATAACTTAACAGATTTTCTGTCATCCTGTCAATTCTTTTTTCAGTGTTTTCCAAACATTCCTTTCCTCGCCGATTCTGTGGAGAAACTCATTCCTTACATTATCAGTCCACCTAAATTTCAACATTCTTCTGTAGTAACACTTCTCAAATGCTTCTAATCTCTTTTGTTTCGGTTTTCGCATAGTCCATGCTATACAATTCTCTGCTCCAGACGTAAATTCTCAGAAATTTCTTCGTCAGTGAGACCGATTTTTGATACTAGCAGACTTCTCTTGGCCAGGAATGCTCTTTTTTCCAATGCTAATCTCCTTTTTGCGTCCTCCTTTCTCTGTCCGTCATGGGTTATTTTGCTGCGTAGGCAGCAGAATTTATTAACTTCATCTGCTTCGTCATCACCAATTACGATGTTAAACCTCTCGCTGTTCCTATTTCTGCTGCGTGTCGTTACTTTTGTCTCTCTTATATTAAATTTCAGTCCATATGTACTCATTAGACTGTTCATTCCATTCAACAGAACCTGTAATTCTTCTTCACTTTCACTGAGGATAGTAACGTCATCGGCGAATCTTAACAGTGATATCCTTTAACCCCGAGTTTTAAACCCACTCTTCAACCTTTCTTTTCTTTCCATCATTGCTTCTGCGATGTATAGATTAAGCAGCAGGGACGACAGAGTACATATCTGTCTTAAGCCCTTTGTAATGTGTTCTTTTCGTTCTTGGTCTTCCAGTCTTATTGTTTTCTCTTGCTTCTTGTACGTATTGTATTACCTGTCCTTCCCTACGGCTTACCCTTATTTTTATCAGTATTTAGAATATCTCGCTTCCTTTTAGATTGTCGAACTCTTTTTCCAGGTCGACAGATGCTATGAAAGTTTCTTAATTTTTCTTCAGTCTTGCTTCCATTATCAACCGCCTAAGTCAGAACTGTCTCTCTGGTGCCTTTTCCTTTCCTCAAAACTGAAGTGGCCGTCTTCTATTAGATTGTAATTTTTGTTTTTCATTCTTCTGCGTATTATTCTTGTCAGCAACTTGGATTCATGATCTGTTAAGCTGATTGTGTGGTATTTCTCGCACCTGTCGACTCTTACAGTCTTGGGCATTGTGTGAATGACGTTTTTCCGAAAGTCTGATGGTATATCACCAGTATTACACATACACCACACCAGCGTGGACAATCATTTTGTTGCCACTTTCCCCAATGACTTTAGAAATTCTGCTGGAATGTTATCTATCCCTTCTGCTGTATTTTACCTTAAGTCCACCAAAGCTCCCCTAAATTCTGATTCCAGTACTGGACTCCCCTGTTTCTTTTTCTGTCACGTCGTCAGATACGTTCCAGATCACAGAGGCCCTCAGCGTACTATTTACACTTATTCGCTCCCTCCTCTGCATTTAACAGTGGAGTTCCCGTCGCACTCTTAATGGTACCGCCCTTACTTTTAATTTCATCGACGGTTGTTTTCACTGTTCCGAATGCTGAATCAGTCCCTCAGACAATCATTTCTTTTTTAGTTTCTTCCCATTTTTCATGAATTCACTTCCCTGCACTCCTTATATATTTCACATGTAAGATTTGTACTTCTGTATTCCTTAATTTCCGTGCACAATTTTGGTACTTCCCTCTTTCGCCGTCGAGCAACTGAAGTATTCTTCTTGTATGCATAGTTTCTTCGCAATTACCTTCTTTGTACCTACCTGAGTTGTTCTCTCCAGCTTCTGTAATCGCCCATTTATAGGTATCCATTCTTCGACAACTGAACTGCCCTCTGAGCTATTCATTATCACAATTTCCACAGCCTCAGAGAACTTACAAGCGCATCTCTTCGTTCTTTAGCACATCCGTTTTGCACTTATTTGCTCAGTGATGCTTCCTGAGTTGTTCCCGAACTTCAGCCTGCTCTTCATCATTACCATATTGTGATCTGAGTGTGTATCTGCTCCCGGACACACCTTACAATCCAATTTCTGATTTCGGAATCTCTGTCTAACCATAATGTAATGTAACTGAAATCCTCTGTACCTCCCGGCCGTTCCTAAATACACTTCCCCCTTTTGAAATTCTCGAACAGAGTATTCGCTACTACTATCTGAAATTTATTACAGAACTCAGTTAGTCTTTCTCCGGTACCATGCCTAGTACCAAACCTATTTCCTCCTGCATCTCTTTCATCTGTTCCTTCCCCTACAACCGAATGCCAATCCCCCACGACTATTAGATTTTCACCTCCCTTTACGTACAAATCACCCATTCAATATCCTCATACGCTCTCTCTGCCTGCTTGCTACATTGGCATGTATACCAGATCTTATTGTACGAGAACCCATCTTTAGTAGCCTATTGGAAAAAGTGTCAACACCAGAGGAGCTTTTATTTTTGGAAAAATATTTAATGTTCTTTATTTCGGAAGGAGCAGTTGATGATACGTTCATATTACTGAACTTCAACAGTTTATTTGTGGTAGTTAGAAGTAGCTCATCATCATACACCTGAGTTTGTGAAATGTAACTCGATTTGCTAACATATCAGTTACAGTGACTGTGTGTCTGACTGGAAAAACCAAGAAGCCCACACAACCGAGACTGTGCTCTAAAATGTGACAAAGTGAACCAGAACATGATTCTGATTTTGTAGTTCACTGTGGTCCCAATACGCCGAAGCTGCAAGTCTGCTGTTACACTTGAGAGCAAAGCCGACGGAGTACCAATCCGGTCAGTAGCAAGTCTAGACACCAAGCTCTGAATTCCTTGCCAGTAAAGAACTTACTGCTCTCTTATTTCTACCAAGCACTTTGTCAACCAATCATCTTAAACTTATAGTCGTCCGTCAGCGGCGTACTTGTTTCTCTGTAACAAAACGTCTTGCCATAAGAGTCGGAATGCTAAAAATCAGTATTTTCAATTTCCTTCCCACATTTGCTAAAAACTTCGCACATGTTACATCCTCCTGGGGTCACTTCAGTTTCAACAGTTGGTGCAGTCTTTGCAGCAGCTAGCCGTTCATCACATGTCGTGCGAATAGCTAAGAAACTGTGCTCGAGGTTTTCTGTCAACTCTGTGTTGTTGTTTTTTTTTTTTTGGAGCTATAATATTTCAGAACTTGTTTGCCATGTTTTTTGGAATGTACTTTTATTAGCACGGCCTGAATGCCCATCTTCTGCCTGGCAGAGTTCAGTCTTCCAGAAGAGGATACATGCAAACATAAATTGTGCAATAGGTTGGGCACCAGTATGACGCTAGCCAATGCGACATTCCTCAAGACAATCTGAGGTTATCTTCTACCTGTCGATCCCCCTCGAGCAATTCAGTGAGGGACGCGCTCTCTCATACTGCAGAGGGTCAGTTTCGGCATGTGCCTTTTGCTGCTCTCCTGTCCCCTAAACGCAGCACATCGCATTCCTACAGCTTACCCAGAAAAGCAATTGAAACAGCGAGTACCAGGTTAAAAATAAAGAATCTTAAATATAGGAGATGATATCAGTGCATACAACCTCTGTAATCCTACTAATCCATATCATAATTTGTTTTAGCAGACCCTGTCTAACTTAACTCATATGGAGTCCAATTATTTATCAGATATGAATAAAAAGAGACGAGCCCAATGGTTTGCATGTGCCGTTGGGCAATATTGCTGGAACATTTAAAATAACCATTTGAGGTTCGTTCTAAGGCTTCCACTGGGATATATCAGATGGCGAGACCACCGTCTGAAAATATCCGTTTGTTGTATCAATGCTTACTAAATAACGGATAAAATAGGACAAAAGGAAATAAATCGTTACTTGTGGGATAGAACACGTTTTTAAAATGAGTGATTGATATATTTATCAACTAAACTGTCATAAATACGTAATGTAGTAAGTAGCAGCAGAGGTCATTGTTTCTGACACTCGCAACTATCCTTCTGTTTCCCACTAAGGCCAGCATAAACTAGCCCATCAGGAGATTTCATTTCGCCTGCTAAGCGATCTTGCTATCCACGATTTGTCAGTATTTCCAGTTTTCGCGATTAGATAGAGATAATTACGGTAACTGCACTCCATATTTTTTTATCGTCTTTTGTCCGCTTAATACATCGCAACGTTACCTATGGCCAAACCGCAATCGAAGAGAGAGCACTTAGTGCCTCTGGGTGCTCTCATTTTGTGGCAAAAAGTCTCACCCCACTATGGTATCATTACGAAAATGGAATCGAGTGCCAGTATACTGGTTACTCCTCATGCCAGGATTTTTAGTGGACATGAACATGAGCAGGTGAGGAGGTGACGTTATGGGAGCAGGAAGCCAAGCTTTGGACACGGCGAGGGAGCTGTCATACGCTCGAAGGCATCAGTTAAACAGCGTTGTCTGGGAACATATTTACTATTGGTGATTTCACACCACAGATTGTCATCTCTGGTGAGGCTAAAGCGTGCTTAACCTCACACTCCTACCATTCCACAAGGAATGTGGACATCGCGCCCCGTCGGCTGCGGCTGTTATGCAGGTCAGGACTCAACAGTGATGTCGTGCAGGTAGTGCCAGCTGCAGTGGCTGAGCGGTTCTGGACGCTTCAGTCCGGAACCGAGCTACTGCTACGGTCGCAGGTTCGAATCCTGCCTTGGGCATGGATGTGTGTGATGTGCTTAGGTTAGTTAGGCTTAAGTAGTTCTAAGTTTTAGGGGACTGATGACCTCAGATGATAAGTCCCATAGTGCTCAGAGCCATTTGAACCATTTTTCGTGCAGGTAGCCAGAACAGGAGTTTGAATGTGCTAGCCTACAGTGGATCGTCATTAACTTCTGACAGTAACGGAATTGACCAAACAGCAGGGGCTCCTTGCAGTGGCTACGTTCCCCTGCAGCCAGATGCCCACTGCCTCGGAGACGAAGTCTTGTCTCAGTAGCTGGCAGCAGATCGAGATTCGCCAATCAAGTTATCAGGTAACTGAAGAGGGTGTCATTCCGTGAGAATCAGATTTGCAGACGCAGTGCGTAGACTTTGAGACAGAGGCTTCTGAAACAGTGGTATTTAAGCTGGACATAACGTCATAGCGTCTGGCGGTTCTGTCGTTTGCCCTTGTTATCCGGAGGTGTCAGCGGGCTTGTCCCCAACGCGGTGTCTCAGATACTGTCAGTTTTCCTTGTCGTCACACTTTCAGTTAGTACTACAATTTCTATGAGCGGCGGAGCTTGGATGTTACGTGTTACATGTTATGGATCCATACCGCAGGGCTCACAGATTGATTCACCGAGTGCTCTTACACTGCGCTGTTTGCATTCCTTGATTATGGGTCTGCTCAATGCGGAAATATATTACGCTCAGCATGCCCCATATACAAACTATGACACATGATAAGAGCTGTACCAGATTTTCCACTGTCTGCGTCAAGTAACAATTTCAATAATTTACAAGTATACCTTGGATTTGGATCTGCTATCCTCTCTTCTTCAAAAAAATTCGTCCAAAATTTTATTTTCGTGTCACCATAGAACAACTTCATTTTACACAGATTATATTTACACTCGTTTTTACCGTACAGTCTCGCTTAATGTCTCAACAGAGTGAGTTCCACTACTTCTTCCCACTTAAATCTGGCTTTTACTCTCCAGTATGGCCAAGATCTTTCTCGTTCTACTTGCTATAATCTAATTACATGTAGAGAACTGTTGGTATCAGTTTCTATATCTTAGATAAGGAGTCAAGTCACTGTACGGTGATATGGTGGAAAGGCAGGTCCAGAGGATTGACGGCTTTCCACCGCAAGCGTAGGTGGAGTATACAAGTTGCTATAAGAAACACACCTGTACTATCTCCTTTCCTGTCCTTGTAAACTATCACAAATCTAGAAGTTTTCTTATTCTGTCAGGTGGTTTTTAACCCACTGTTTTGATACAGCATTCGGAAATTTATCTTTGAAACGAAAGTTTCCTTTATGTTTTCTTAAAAGACGCATCCTTAAAACTATCCTTACATGAACTCCTGTAGTACTGCGACATACAATACACTGGTCGGTAGCTTTAGTTCACTTTGTTTTTCCACAGCTGCTTACAGAATGCCTACACCTACCTTGCGTGTGTATTAACCGTTAAATGTTGCCGTACGCAGTTTAAGTGGTTCTAATTTTATGATAATACAACTTTGCAACAACGCAACAACGATTTAACACTTGTGTCCCCCTCTCTCTCTCTCTCTCTCTCTCTCTCTCTCTCTCTCTCTCTCTCTCTCTCTCTCTCTCTCTTTTTTTTTTTTTTTTTTTTTTTTTTGTGGCTGTAGCGGTGTATCCCCGACTTTGGCTATGGTTTCAAGAATAATTACAAGACGTTTTCTACTGCTCTCATTACAACAATGCACGGATCATCAAATTCATCCTGATCGTCAGGCATACATTCTTGAAAGTGTTCAGTCTTACTGGCTCGATCTTTAGTCTCACAAGCATTTTTCCTTCTTCTTCTATTCTCCTCCATTTTCGGGAGTTGTTGCAAATGCAAGTGGTGACCAGGTGCGTCCTTCGGAAGTAATTGTGTCTTACTGCTACATCACCCACGATTTTCGAATCACAACTATCATCACTAACAGCTTTCTGTGCATTCTCCATATTACCTACCTGGTGCCATATTTACATGTCTCTACATGTGACATAAGCTCCACGGCAACAAAATAACAAACATTATCAGCGAATGGTATGGATTCTGCTACATCCAACAAAATCATTCATGTTGTTACTCATTTAGTGCTTCACAGAAGACATTTGGCACTTCAGATATTCCAGTTTCCTCATTTTCACAAAATATTGGAGCGGTTGTTTTTAATTTACTCTCCGTTAATTACACAATTCCAGCATTTGGCGGTCAAGTGAACTTACAGGAACTTCCACAACCTTCGATTCGTTCCACTTGTTCCACTGCGTAGGCTCATGTAAGTACTTTTCAGCCGTATCTCCTCCTAGTTCCTCATAATGACAGCGCGTTTCACCCCTGAGCGAATCCTATCAGCGTCTATCGCATCCCATTCTTTCACTGTCTTCTATATTTTCTCCAGAACAACAACACACCAATTTCGTTTCGTGTAATTTTCGTCTCTGCTTTTCTCCTCTAAAGCTGCGCCATATGCCCTCGTAGCCTGCACCAATTTAAGCATATTCACATTGTTAGTTGTACCTGTGCATGGTCCTTCTAGTGTTCTACTTCCTCAGTTTCCTGTTCATTTGATGCCTGTAACCTAACGATCTGCTCCGTCACAGCAGCAACAAAATCAGCCATAATGGTATTGCGTGTTTATACTGGCATCTTAAGTATTCTGCTACTGTCCAAACAATAATGAAATAAACAGTACAAAAGGAAATGAACACCACGTCTACACAACAGAGTATACAGTACACAACAAGTTACTGAATTTATTACGGTGTATCATCTACATTCACTAAAATCTTGTGCCAAATGAACCTGATTTCGACAAGTCAAAATATGACTGGTAGAGCCTTCATGCATGGCAAATCGTGAGCAAAAACATTGAAAAATGTTGTTAGGAGTTTCACACTACTGCACAAGAGTAACCCTCAGATTAAAACGAATGCCCTTACAAGCCATCACGATGAAAACAACGTTAACAAAATGAGTCTAACTCAGTCCCCTGCACTGCTTGATGCATTGATCGCAAGATGAGCGAAGTAGCTGTGGTGATGACGGCGACGTCATAAAAGTGGTTGTAGTAGTTGTTAGCCCACTTCTGGAAACTAGCTGCAGCGGCGTACTCGTGAGGCTCACTTCCGACCACTACTTTCGTCAGTCCCACTGTCACCATGAGGGCCACTCCCGACAACCATTTGTTGTAGCATGATCATGATTCCCAATTGTGACACCAGTTGTAGTGGTTACCAATGGTGTCACGACTTTTAATTGCTGTGGAAATAAGCAAGTGTGGAGGTGACATTACAGGCGCAGGAGGCTGAGCTGGAGAACTGATTAAATGAAGTCGTCATACAACCGAAAGCTTCAGTTGAACATGATTTTCTGGAAACACATTTATTACTGTATGGATGTCTTCTCTGTTGCAGCTGAAGACAAGCTTAATTGCACATTCAGTTCCGATAAGGAATGAGGATGCAGAACCTGTAAGTAAGCTGTTTAGGTTTTCTTATTGGTAACGCCACATAGCGCTCTGTATGAAAAATCACTGACTGTGCTGTGTGCAGTCAGTGGCTGGTTGGCATTGTTGTTATACTCGCCATTGTAGTGTTTGGCAGCTGGATGTTAACAGCACGTAGCGCTGCGCAGTTGGAGCTGCCAGCAGTGCTGGATGTGGGGAGAGAGATGGCGGAGTTTTGAAATTTGTAAGACTGGATGTCATGAACTGCTATATACATTATGACTTTTGAACACTATTAAGGTAAATACATTGATTTTTCTCTATCAAAATCTTTCATTTGCTAACTATGCTTATCAGTAGTTAGTGCCTTCAGTAGTTTGAATCTTTTATTTAGCTGGCAGTAGTGGCGCTCGCTGTATTGCAGTAGTTCGAGTAACGAAGATTTTTGTAAGGTAAGCGATTTATGAAACGTATAGGTTAATGTTAGTCAGGGCCATTTTGTTGTAGGGATTTTTGAAAGTCAGATTGCGTTGCGCTAAAAATATTGTGTGTCAGTTTAAGCACAGTCATGTATAATTGTCCAAAGGGGACGTCTCATATGTCGACCCTTAGCCGAGGATACCTCACTGAAATTTTTTCTTGTAGTTTGTGTAATTAGTGTAGCTATTGTTTATTGCTAGCGCGTAATTGTAGAGAGAATCTCCTTTGTAGTTGCAGTCTTTCATTGTTTTACAGTAAAACAGTTGTGGCATGCATGTAGATTTGCACCACGTATTTCGCAGCTGCGCTTGCAATTAACTAGATATTATTTTCAGTGCTATGTTAATGTGTTCTCTTATTTTGGCTCTTCAAATTGCACTTTTCTGTGTTGTCTTGTGAAATATTGTGACAATAATGGCGTGTGAAAAACGTAATACTAGGCTCCAAAGTAAACTGAGAAATGACAGTGAAGACTAAAGCAGTGTGTTAGTGCCGCCGAGTAATAAATTAACTAATCTTCAAAGTAGTAATTTGGTAATTGTGCATAGGGAAATGGAGCGGGCTGCAAATAATGGTGTAGGCAGTGAAACAATTAGTGAACAGGGAAGCATTATCGATCGATAGGTTGGCAACAGCTCTTCTCAGGAATCCGAAATGACAGGACACAATCTTGCAAATGCTGTACATTCAGGTTTTGCGTCCTCATCGTTTTTTCAAATAAGTCAAGACACATTTTCTGCTTGTCAAAATTTGAATGTTGCCGGTGCAAATGCACTGCCGAAAAGCACAGTTAGACACAATGGAACAAAATCAGAGACAAACACAGCAAAAGCTTCAAAAGTTAGACACAATGGAACAACATCAGAGACAAACACAGCAACAGTTAGACACAATGGAACAAAATCTTCAGTAGTTAGACACCACACTTGAACAAACACTTGAAGATTCAACTACTGAGTTACATAACATTGAATCGAAATGTCAAAAAGTCTGTAATGACGTAAAAACACAAATTTGTGAGCATTTTCAGCCTATTTTTCCGCGGCATGAAAATGCATTACAGAATCACGAAGCAGCCATAAAAGAACTGCAAACTATTGTTCGTGAAAATCACGACACCTTGAAAGCTAAAATAGACTCAGTTGCATCCACCGATTCGGTTACGCAACTTGCAAGAACTCAGGAAAACTTGAAGGACACAGTAGATTCGATTTCAACACAAATGGACACTCTGAAACTTGGTTCAGAAAAACACGCTGAGGAAATGTGTTCACTATCGGAGAAAGTAGCCGAACTTTCGGATCAGTTCACTATGTTATCTACATAGGTAGATGATGATCTGAATGACACAAGACCTATAGCCTTCACTGACACAGAAGAGTATGAACAAATTAGAAAATTCAAACAAAATCAAAATCAAATCAATACACAGTACAAAAGAGAAATCCGGGAAGTACAAGATCAGTTGACGCAGGTAATATAAAAATTACATATTTCAGAGGACACTCGCGCTCCAACATGGGAAGAGGGACTTAGAAATACGGAAAAGCCACAAAATAATAACACAGGCCATTTCGGAAATTATGAAAGAAATTGTCAAGGCGCATTGAATTCTGAGATGGAACCGCCGAAACGAAGTAACAATGAGCGATGTGCGACTAGCCGACAGGATGATTTAGACTATGAGCTGTTTATTACTACACGTGAATTCAAAACATTTAAGAATTCCGGCAACGACATTCATCCACAAGCGTGGCTTCATCAATTCTCTGATTGTTTTCCTCCCAACTGGTCATTAGAGCACAGATTAGAATTTATGGGTGGCTATTTAGAGAATGAACCAGCTGTAAGAATGCGATCGGTCATTCACGATTGCCACAGTGAAGGAGAATTTTATCATGCGTTCCTCTCAGCATATTGGTCTCAAGCTGCACAAGACCGAGTAAAAAATAGCATCATAATGATGAAACGTTTCGAACAATCTGATTTCCAGTCTTATGAAATATTTTGAAGACATGTTGCGTAAGAATCAGTATCTTTCAAACCCATACAGCCCCTCAGAACTCATCCGCATTTGCTTAAACAAACTGCCTGAACATTTACGACATATTATTTTATCAGGACGATGCAAAGACAACATTGAAGCTTTTCAGGGACTCTTACAAGAACTGGAAATTGACACTGACAATCGCGGAACGCGAAAACAGGAACACAACAATTACAGGTCACACCTGTCACAATCCCGCGATGACAGAAATAATACACGACAAGGCTATTCTTACAACGTAAATCGTGACCAAAACAGACACCACCGTATGACAACCGTTGGCACAGTAGTAATAATTACAGGGAAAGATCACCTCTCCGTGGTAATGACTATCACAGAGACTACCATAGAAACAGACAATATGGGAACCAAAACAATTATAATGACGGGAGACATAATAACTTCAGACGCAACGGTTCACCGTGAAGTGATAATTCAGGGAGAAAGTCTCCACCACGTGACCGACAAGAAATTAATTACAGAAATTACCGACATGACGACAGACGGTATAATCGTAACGACAGACCTAAACTGCATCAGAACTGGCGGGATTCAAACAGGCCAGGGCCCTCTGGACAAGGTGAATTTGTAGAAGTTAGGTCTCCTAATCCTAATAACTATGCGCGCAACAAAGAAACAGACAATGACTCGCACCGCAGGCAGCCACCTGCGCCGGCTGGCTCAGAAAAAAATAACAGATGCCAACGTTGAGAAAAATTCCAATACTCTTTACCGATGTATACTGCATGATAATTGCTTTCGAGTTGAAACTCTGCGTACTAGAAAGGGTAAAAGATTGCACCACATTTCATATGTAAAACCGTTTATTGAGAGATAATCTGTTTTTAACTTAGTCTTTGCCATAAAACTTTTCACTTCATGCTACTAGTACAATTTGTCACACTTGGAAACTGTTAACATGCAACTATGTCTTAAATTTAACTATTCAGTCAAGGTCCTAGGGAACTTATTTAGACAAGTAATTACAAATGCATTGGTATATTGAACAGAGGACACAGTGTTACTGTGTGTGTACATTCTTGCTTGTTAGTTGCACGATTACATAACGACTATAAGGCTTACATACTTAGAACATATACTGCTAATGAAATTTTAATGTAACATTTTGGTTTACTTGAAAATACATTCTGGATTTAAAGTACTTTCTGAGAGCTACCAGATGACACAGTGGTTAGTTTATTTGATTATATCAAGACGCTACTAATGAGTGACACAATTTATATTATTGCTTTTGCGCTGTATCTGTTTTATATCTGCAAAGTTTTTCTGAATTCTTCTGGAAAGTAAAACATGTTTTAGTAGTAACTTTTGTGGTATAGCTACAATGAGACAGCCTTTTCCCTAGCACAACAATACGTCACATTATAGTACTTCCTTGATCACGGTAAGGTATGCAATAACTACAATATCTATACGCAAAGCATTTCACTTTTGTTTATTACAAGGTAAGTACATTGAGTTCTACATAATTTTGCTTACGGACGACGATTGTCTTACAACATGACGCACAGTTAAGCGCAACAGTACACGTATTTGAGTGATTAATTTTGTACTTAAAACATTTATTTTTAAAGATTTTTGAATTACAATGATACAAAGGTTTTCTGTGATACATTTCATTCCATTGCTATAATCTGTAACACCTGAGGGTATAATTACATTAATCCTCAGGGGGGTACACGCTTACTTTGTGTACCATGTGTTTGGCAAGCACAAGGATCCCTAGCTCATATGGTATTTGCTTATACAACTTTACACATAGGTACTATATTTCTCTAACACATAAATTACACAGCTATCTGATCTTTTAACTGAGAGAGACAAACATTTATTTTACTACATCAGTGACGGATGTTTACGTAATTACACTGTTGGATAATTTCACTCTTAAGAAATTGTATTTTGTCTGTACTTTTTGAAATGTTCATATTTTTTCGGAACCGTTGTGATACTATGAGAGATTTGAATGATGTATTTGGTATGGGACCATGAGTTTTATAGTACGTTTGAGGTAGATGACGCTTTTGACGTGAGCAGAGAACTTTTTTTTAGGTTTTGAAATTATTGGAGGAAGCTACGACGATTTTGAGTTTTGGCTGAGGTTTTATGATGTTATAATGACGATGTGTATTGCGCTATTGCGGTTTGTTTATGATCAATAAGCTGATGCAATATGAGTTATTTGATTATGCTACATATCTGTTATGATGAAATATTGAAAAAGTGTTGACGAATAAGGTAAGGAATAATGAGTAGTGGTTAGGGACTATGGTTTGTGAAAAAGGTTGTTGGAAACCAAGAATCGTACTTTAAGAGTTATGAAATGTATGTAAATGTGTGAATGTATTACAATTCCGACTAAAACTTTTTGAACGCTTTTACATTTATAGGATTTTATTTTCTACACATTTATACCGCAAATTCTCAACCAGTGAAAATATTTTTATATGAGACTGTCACTGTAGCCGAAACCGCTGTCGTAAATTCTTCAGTAAGAAAGGTAAGTGACCACCTGCATGTAATGCGTAGTGGGCACCCAGCTGCGTGACAGGCGCCTGGAAAAAAAACAATAGTGTATGCCTTTCAGAGGAACAGGTGAAGAAAAAAAAAGAGGCCATTATCCTCGCTATTGACATTCCTTTGTAGAAAGCATCACAAATACAACACGCTTAAACTTGAAAACATATGATTATACTGTGGAGCTCTTAATTTATGATATTTACTAAAATGCCTAATGAAACGATGAGAAACATTTCATAGCTATTGTCTTGCTAGTTGAGAGAAATGCCATATGGATTGCTTTATGTATTTATTTACTCATTTTGTTTAATATCTAGTTTCTAGCTGCACTGCAGCATTGGTTAAAATAAAATTTAATAGATGTACTAATATAGATTTTTTATGCCTACACATCTAGTCAATAATAAATTTATGATCCACTTCCAAGAAAACGAGGGCACATAAATAGACATTTCCCTTTACAGGAATTGCATAAAGAATTTTTTTTTTTACAATTTGGTAACGTATCTGCTAGCATAAGTTCTCGTGATGCGCCACCCTAGTGTTAAGATGTGACATAGGTATTAAACATGGCTATTTTTAGTGTAATATTTTTTCTGTTTGAGCTACGTCATGTTTAGATATAAGTTATTGCATTTGCTGATGCTGTTTGCCAGGCATAGTGCTACTAAATTTCACTTTGCATTACTCTGTTAAGCCAGTTTTACTACTGATTTATTTTTCTTGTTTGCTGCTCATTGCCTTATATTAGTTGTAATATTGCTGCTTGCTTTGCCAATTTGAATTTTTGTCATTGCTGTATGTGTTAATTATTTTGTGCTACTGCATTGCCTTGTCCCTTAGTTTAGCATCTGAGCTCAATAGATCTAAGTTAGCTTAAGATGGTGTAGGCTATATAAGAGAATGAGTTGTGATGAACTGGAAGAAATGCATTGAGAAGCTATAAGAAAATCGTTTGGCCAAAAGGTATTTTGAAAGAAGATGTGAACAGAATGCAGAAAGCATGCTTGGATTGGATTTTTTTTGGCTCGAGAAAATGTTGAAATAAGAGGGACGATCTATGGAATGAAGTTTTGGGTTGGGCTGCAATACCAAATGTTACACTGAAAACAAAACCTGTCCTTTCCTTTTGTGTTATCCCACTATGTGTTTGTGTACCCTGATGTATCTGTTTTCTTCCTGTCTCTGTGTACTGTTTCATAGAATTTTTTCTCTTCTAATAACAAGCTACATTCACTATGTTGAGGAATACTGTTATCCTCAAATATAATTTACATTAATAATATGTTATCTACTTCATAAAGATGTTTAGACATTATTTATTCTGTTTTGTTTTAATGCTCATGTGTGAAGTTGATGTTTCAAAAGTTATTCTGGTCTTTTATGTATGAACTTACGTCATAATTCCTGTAACACTGATGTATATGTTATTTCGATTCTTTTGTAAAGCCTGTATTACTACAAATGTTATCTGTACTATTATGTTATTTAATGATGTATTTTGTACCTTTGTAATTGTAATCTTATTTTGTAAATTACAATTTTATAGACACCATTTCACTGCACATGTTTCTGTTGGTCATGGTACATGCACAATATTTGAGAAGTTGGAACTGATAGTGTTTGCACATGTGTTAATAATTGAGCAAGGGACTGGATAACAGCATTGCTGGTTCTAAGGACAATTCCAAAAACTTTGCGAGTGCACAAGTGGTGGATTATGGACTTGCTATATTCTCCGCAAGACTCTTCGATGCTGATTGTACACCTGCACAGTCGCAACAGATGGCTGCTGGCCGTCTCTACAAGGACTACAGTGGGTCTGCATCTTTGAGGGCCCACGAATACCATTATTCCTACAAGGACTGCAGTGGGACTACATCTCTGGTGGCCTACCAATACCACAATCTGTACCAGGATTACAGTGGGTCTGCACCTCTGGTGGCCCACCAATACCGTAATCTCTACCAGGACTACACTGGGTCTACTCTGTGACGGCCTACCTACCAATATTCTTCAAAACTTCGAATGACTCTGCTGTGGGTTTGCTCTATTGTAGGCCATTACCTGTAAGCATGTCAAGAGTCAGCAATGTCTTTCCGTTGGAAGGACAACATTTCTTCTTCAAGACTGCATGGAAATCCTCTACTTCTGTTTGCATTTTCTTTTACTGCTCAGACTTTGAGAAAACAAACGGCAGTTTTACTGTGATGAATGATCAGAACTGCCTTTATGGACTGTGAGAAAATTTTAACTTTTGACCAACATTGTATTAATAAGAGTGTGCATTTGATATCATTCTTGCTGTAACTATAAAATTTCTTTTTCAAATTTGTATTGGCCAGTGCCCAAAACAATTTGTAAAAATTTTTGTGGGGGCATGGGGGCTATGTAAGTAGGCTGTTTAGGTTTTATTATTGGTAACGCCACATAGCACTCTGTATGAAAAATCACTGGCTGTGCTGTGTGCAGTCAGCAGCTGGTTGGCATTGTTGTAATACTCGCATTGTAGTGTTGGGCAGCTGGATGTTAACAGCGCCTAGCGCTGCGCAGTTGGAGGTGAGCCGCCAGCAGCGCTGGATGTGGGGAGACAGATGGCGGAGTTTTGAAATTTGTAAGACTGGATGTCATGAACTGCTATATACATTATGACTTTTGAACACTATTAAGGTAAATACATTGTTTTTTCTCTATCAAAATCTTTCATTTGTATAACTATGCCTACCAGTAGTTAGTGCCGTCAGTAGTTTGAATCTTTTATTTAGCTGGCAGTAGTGGCGCTCGCTGTATCGCAGTAGTTCGAGTAACGAACTTTTTTGTGAGGTAAGCGATTTGTGAAACGTATAGGTTAATGTTAGAAAGGGCCATTTTTTGTAGGTATTTTTGAAAGGCAGATTGCGTTACACTAAAAATTTTGTGTGTCAGTTTAAGCACAGTCATGTATAATTGTTCAGAGGGGACGTTTCAAACCTTACCAGCTGCAGCCGTTCCGCAGGTCAGAACCCATCAGAGATGTGGTGTAGGTAGCTAGAAGAGATGTCTACCGTAGTATGGGTTTCATAGACGCAAAAGCCCAGGATCCAAATCAGCAACACAGCGTACACCCAGGCAGCTTACTACCGTACGCACAGACAGAGAGGCAGTACTGCAGTGCCTCGAACAATAGTCTGAAGACGGTAGTTTGTAGATATTTGGTACGGCTCTTCCCCAGTTACAGGAAAAGACATAGCCATATCTTCTATCAATTACGGGTGTGACCAAATAGTAGTGGCAGCTTGCAACTGCTAAGTTCCACTAAAGCTGACTAGCTACAATCTTGGAGGCGAGGTCTTCTCTCGGCAAATGGAAGCACATCACGATTTACCAAACATGTTATCCTGTAACTAGCGAGACTGTCATGTCTTCAGAATCAGAAATGCAGATGGGATGAACAGGCACTGAGACTGAAGGTTCTGAAATGGTGTTATTCAAGCTGGTATTAACATCATCATAGCTGGCGACGCATTCATCTACCTTCATTATCCAGAGGACTTGTCCTCACCGTGGTGTCTCACCTATTGTCAGTTCCCTTTGCTTTCGCACTACCCATCAATGCTAGGAAGTTGTGGAGCGGCAGGGCTCGGATGTTACGTGTTACAACTCCCTATTGCAAGGCACTCAGAATGATGAATCGGGTGATGTCGCAGTGCACCGTTTGTACTCCTTGATTACGGCTCGGTGACGAAATGTATTACAAGTGTAGCAATGTCTTCTGCAACACTGACGCTCTTTCCCTTCACTAGATGCTGATTGTGACATACGATATGAGCCGGATCATGTTCTTTGTCGTTTGCGGCGTGTAATAATACACACATCAAAAAAAGGTATGTAGCACCTCGGATGCAGGAGTTCCGGAACCTGTACAGAAAATTGGATTAGAGATCAACATAAAAATTATTTCCGTCCTTTTTATTGCTCATGAAAAAAATACATTACCACCATACAGCGAAACCTTCAGAGGTGGTGGTCCAGACTACTGTAAGCACCGGTACCTCTAATACCCAATAGTACGTCCTCTTGCATTCATGCATGCCTGTATTCGTCGTGGCACACTATACACAAGCTCATCAAGGCACTGTTGTCTAGATTGTCCCACTCCTCAACGGCAATTCAGCGTGGACCCTTCAGAGTGGTTGGTGGATCACGTCGCCCATAAACAGCCCTTTTCTATCCATCCCAGACACGTTCGATTGGGTTCATGTCTGGAGAACATGCTGGCCGCTTTAGTCGAGCGATGTCGTTATCCTGAAGGAAGTCATTCACAAGATGTGAACGATGGCGGCTTGAATTGACGCCCATGAAGAAGTATGAATCGCCAATAAGCTGCCGATATGGTTGCACTATCGGTCGGAGGATGGCATTCACGTATTGTACAGCCGTTACGGCGCCTTCCATAACCACCAGCGGCGTACGACGGCCCCACATAATGCCACCCCAAAACAGCAGGGAATCACCACCTTGCTGCACTCGCTAGACGGTGTGTCTAAGGCGTTCAGCCTGATCGGTATGTCTCCATAGGAAGTGATGCCAATCCTGAGCGGTTCATTCGGCATATTGTTGGGCCCATCTGTACCGCGTTGCATGGTGTCGTAGTTGCAAAAATGTACCTCGCCATGGACGTCGGTAGTGAATTTGCGCCTCATGCAGCCTATTGCGCACAGTATGAGTCGTAACACGACGTCCTGTGGCTGCACGAAAAGCGTTATTCAACATGATGGCTTTGCTATCAGGGTTCCTCCGAGCCATAATCCGTAGGTAGATGTCAACCACTGGAGTAATAGCCCTTGGGCTGCCTGAACGAAGCATGTCATCTACAGTTCCTGTCTCTCTGTATTTTCTCCACGTCCGAACCACATCGCTTTGGTTCACTCCGAGACTCCTGGACACTACTCTTGTTGAGAGCTCTTTCTGGCACAAAGTAACAATGCGGATGCGATCTAACCACGGTATTGACTTCTAGGCTTGGTTGAACTACGGAGAACACGAGCCGTGTACCTTCTTCCTGGTGGAATAACTGGAACTAATCGGCTTTCTGACCCACTACGGCTAATAGGCGCTGCTCATGTATGGTTGTTTACATCTTTGGGCGAGTTTAGTGACTTCTCTGAACAGTCGAAGGGACTGTATCTGTGATACCATATCCAAAGTCAACGTCTATCTTCAGGAGTTCTGGGAACTGGGGTGATGCCAAACTTTTTTTGATTTGTATATGAAAAATTTATATGTGCACCTGGGAAATGGGTTTGCTGTGCAATACTGGTCTCAAGACTCTGAGTGGCCAGCGACTCTCTCTTCCCCAGCGAGAGCCTGCAAACATGAGTTCCACAGCGACAGAATATAATCTCCAGTGCCTTGAATGCGCCTCATTTTATCCTATTATTAGTGACACATCTCAGCAATTTATGTAAACTGAATCAAATGCACTTCAGTGAAATGAATCAACCGATGGTCATGAAATCAATGAAACTGCAATGACTTGTGCACAAACTGATAAGTAATAGCAGAGCGAGCCATGGTCCTCCACCAGATCGGTTCCCCAGAGGTGCTACTCGCCCTCGCTCCTCGGAATAAGCTATGATAGCAGGTTTCGTAAATCGTGCATAGAAACATAAGTGATGATGACGGTTTGATGCTGGCCTGAAGCTGTGATAGATAAAGCGTCTGCTTGGGAAATGCAGGATTGAGTCATCGCCTGGCAAAAATTGTCAATTGTCATCACACGTTGGAATCTGTTATAAAAACACTTGGGTTTGGTACCATTACGGGATACTTAGACCACAGTGTATAGGGACAGCCAGGCGGCTGCCTATCGCCTGTACCTGCTGCGGCGTTTCGCGGCGAGGCGAGCTTCGCCACTGATAACCGCCAGCTCAGGCCAGCCCCCAGTGGTGTTGGAGGCAATTAGCTGCGAGGCGGCGTGGGCGGCGGCGGGGGCGGCGGGGCCGGTGGGGGCGGCGCCGTACTAATCACGACGCCGCCGCACGGAGCGAAAGCGGCCGGCGCTGACGAGGCAGGGCACTGCAAAATTAACGGTCCCGATTCTCATCCACTCACATCACCCTCGCAGCACCATCGCAAGTGCAGCTTATGCAGGGGTTCTGTTGGCACATTCACACATTTCATTATTTTTATTTATTCAACCGTTCCTTGCATTCCTTCCACTGGAGGTCAGCTGCCAAGAGCCATTCCGCAGTTCTTCAGACTTTTGATTATAAGCCTACCGGGGTGGCCGAGCGGTTCTAGGAGCTTCAGTCTGGAACCGCGTAACTGCTACGGTCGCAGGTTCGAATCCTGCCTCGGGCATGGATGTGTGTGATGTCCTTAGGTTAATAGGTTAAGTAGCTCTAAATTCTAGAGGCTGATGACCTAGATGTTAAGTCCCATAGTGCTCAGAGCCATTTGAACGATCTGATTACATGATTTAAGGATCACATATAAAATAATTTAACGCAGTGAAATAGGTGACGATGTTTGTGGCAGGATGACGGTCATGTGAAGTATCGTGTGGTTACAATTAAAGTGCAGCTAATCACGGACGTCCACTAATCATCCTGTAGCAGAGAGATTTCGTAGATATACTTACGCTTTAGTGTGGAACCAACGTATGCTGCAAAAATCTTATTTCAAGTTTTGGCTACCAGATGCAAAGCAATGGCAAAACTTCTCAGTGAAAAACTAGATGGTGAATTAGTTAATTTTTTCAAATGTTTTTGTTGTACGTAATAATTACACAAAATTCCATAAACTATGTTCGTTTCTTCAGACACACTGCTCAATATTTGCGACAGTAAAAAATGTCAAATATGTGTGAATTCCTAAGGGACCAAATTGCTGAGGTCTTCGGTCCCAAGACTTACACATTACCTAAACTAACTTATGCTAAGAACATCACACACGTCCATGCCCGAGGGAGGAGTCGGACCTCCAGGAGGAGAGGCCGCACAATCCGTGGCATGGCGCCTCTCATCGCGCGGCTTTGCGACAATATACTACGAAATAGAACACAAATCATAATCGATAATTTAAACGTCTGTAACAGTCAACAATAGAATATTTGATTGTTTTCTGGAAATCGTCTTAAATGATTAATTACGTCATTATATGCTCTTAACACGCTTTTTTTTCAGTTGAATGTCAGTATTCTTTTATAAAAACGGAATGAAACTCATATAATTTTAAAGCCCGTTACAACGCTACATTCCAGTTATGGGATGCCTGTGACGTGACGGGCTAGCTCGCTGCTCCAGCTGTCATAATACTAATTCACAGTAATGTTTTGTTGGAATTTACGTTTCTGAGTCAGGCAGCAGCAGTCGGCCGAGACACAAGGAGCAATAGGGCAGAAACAGAATTTGTGACATTTGACGAGTTCCTAACGAAGAGCGAATTGTGTAGTTTCATCTGTGTGCTTTCGTAGTCCAGTTTCTAGAGTTCCTGGCGTGAATTTAATATCTAATGAACACGGTGCTCGTCATTTCCTTTGCCTCGGAAAGTAAACCGATTTTCTGACATATTACGAGTTCCTAATCAGGAACAAATTCTTTAGCCTCCCCTGAGTGCTTTGTTAGTTCAGTATTGAATCTCTGCATGTTAATCTAATTTATTAGACAAAGTTGTTGCATTTTATTCTGTGTTTACAGTAAAGTTACGTAGCGTGTGTCCATTGTCCTTGTTTGTCTGTCCAGTGAAGTTTTCCACGGTCTTTAGTATGGATAGAGATTATGATAGCTGTGTACGGATGCGAGCCGTGTTGGTGACGCTTTGCTCTCAGTGGATGAGCGTCACTGTTGTTGACCGGCAGTGCTGATCCAACGGATGTCGAGTACCTCTGAATCCGCCGATCGGTCCGCACCGGTGGCCAGCCCAGTTACTGCTCGAATTCAGGTTGACCCCTCACCAGTGGTCGAGTGGGAAGTCGCCTCCGAGCGTGGCAGGATGCGAAAGACTTCCCAGGGTTCCGCACGTAAGAGCTCACCATTTGCAACATAGTCGACAGGACCGACTGCGGTCCTCTCCTACAGAGCCTGTAACCTCCGCGTCACACAGTACTCGATAAAGCCTGTACTATGGTAGGTGAGCGCGGTTCACCATATGAGAAAGGATTTTTGTATAGATATCGACCGCGTGTAACTGAATGGTGGCAAATCAGACTTACGCCCACTCTGTAATAACAATGATCCGTCAAGCAAGTTCGAAATGCAATTACACGTCAGGATGGACCAAAAGCAACACTGAAGATGCTACCAATTTGATAATAATACTGTCGCCAGCCTAATTAGGCATTAACTTAGTTTCTTCCCTGTACAAGTTGGTAGATATTCATGCAAAACAACAAGTAGTAAGACTGCATAATATAGTAGAATATTAGAACCAGAAAATCTATTGAACTGATAGTTTCACGTTCTGCACTGACATGAAAACCATGAATACATAACACTACACTATAATGTTTACTACAAAAATTTATACTGTCCATTAATGTGATTAAAATCGGGCATAAGGTACCCTAGAAATAGCACTTTCGTTCCACACACAAAACGTCAATTTGGATAAAGATAAAACACATAAATTTTGACTTTTATATTGACTTTAGCTTTTACTGGTCAAACCAATTTAGAATTCAAATGAACGAGGGGGGGGGGGGGGTGCCTGAAACTGTTATGATCACTGCAGTAAAAAAATTGATTACTGAATTTATTATGCGTTCAAGATTTCCAGTATATAACTTACTACTCTTTTCATCTTATTTACTGCTCATTTAAATACCTTTATAGCCGGTCGGTGTGACCGTGCGGTTCTAAGCGCTTCAGTCTGGAACCGCGTGACCGCTACGGTCGCAGGTACGGATCCTACCTCGGGCGTGGATGTGTGAGATGTCCTTAGTTTAGTTAGGTTTAAGTAGTTATAAGTTCTAGGGGACTGATGACCATAGATGTTAAGTCCCATAGTGCTCAGAGCCATTTTTGAAATACCTTTATATCTGTCTCGAAATAATTAAACTTCATTACTATATCAATATTAAAGTTATCTTTCAACTTAGTGAGACCTTCGTTATTCATTTACTGGTTCTTTAACAAAACACTTATTTAAACACCATCCTAACATAGCTAGGTCTGCAAATAATTATTATTAACACAAATTTTAATTTTTCGTTTCTGGGCACTCGGATTGCACAATATGTGGAATGGACCCTGTCTAGGTTAATTGTGAGGATAATTAAATGATGGGAAAGTTCCGGTAAAATTCAGGTTATTATTGCACAGTTCACTCTCTGATCCATACGAATACAGTACTAAAAGTTTCAACCTGCTTGTATCGATGCGGTGGCTGGCGGGCGGCAAGGTGGCGAGGCACAGAGCACACATACAACCACAGCTATGGATCTTGACGTATCGGCACTTTAATTCTTCTTAGCGTCGCAATACTTTCCCATTTAGTTCCTATGGAATTTTGCCATGCTGTGTGGGCGTTGGAACGGTATACCCGAGACTCAGTGAAACTACGTCTTCCAGGAGAGCCTCCTCGCTCCAGAAGGTGTTGCTTAAACCAGTGCCAAACTCCAACAACTACTGAGCCCGTTGTGCCATGCAGTCCCCGTGCACATTTTCCCGTGCTCGCCTGCCATCCACCTTTTACTGCTCCCTGACAGACTGGGTATTCACCCCGGGTTTTTGCATTCTACATATCCTAACATATTGCCTATGTATGGACCAGACACACAGTTACAATTTTAAGCATCTTACAACAGTTTCAACATTTGTTACATTTCAATTCTATTACAATATTGCTTGACATTTGACATGAACATTAATATTCAGACTGAAACTTGTTTACAGTTTTCTTAACACAAGGCATGAAACGAAAAAAAAAGGAAATCAGAACCTCAATTATATATGTTTATCGAAAAATCAGAAGAAAATATATTATATGTAGAATAGGACAGAGTCGTTGTTGTTACACATGCACCTGTTTCCAGTAAATTTCACTAAGTGCAGATTTGATGGGAACACTGAACTTTATATTTATACTGGGGTTCTGAATCTTTGTGTGAATGTACCATCACAAAATTTTATATTACATAACTTCCTTTCACTCACATTATATAGGTTTATACTTTTTAATATATCGAGAACATTTACCTATCATTTACTTAAGTGCCTTTGGCACAGTCCAACCTCCTATCACAAAATCATTTGAGTAGCAAATTACTTATCATTATTAAATTTCTCAGAGAAATAAAATCAAAATCTGGAACACAAACACGTAACTACATAGCACATACAAATACCTATATACACTATAAAACAATTTGTTACTGTTTGTATCGAATGGCAGTCCATTTCTTTATTTACACACACAACACTATTTAGAAAAATCACTACATATATTTGCTGCCTATTATTCAGATTTGGGCAGTCCATTTCTCATCATTTTATCACATCACCTGTACCACACTTACAATTCTCCTTTGACTATTTATCTGCCCTCTTTGGCGTTTGGCAGTCCTTTATATCACGACTCACGTACTGCCACTTTGATTTTTGGCAGTCCCATCTTATATTTGGCTTGCAGCATTTGCTTTTCCTTTTCAGCCCTTTTTTCCATACACTTTTACATTTATAGTACATTTAGTAATCTGAAAGTTACATAAGTTTGTTAGCACACTGACATTAGTATACATACATTTTCAAAGATTTGTTACATTTAGAATAAAGTAGTTTCATCATAAGATACAGCACATTTACTGTAGATTGTTTTCTGAGAGTACTTAGGTCACTTAGTCCTAGTAACATACAGTTTCAGGTCTACAACGTTTCTTACACCTAAAGGTCTCTTGGATTTTGGTTAGATCAGGTAGTAAGCATTATCGTGTCGAATGTTCTGTATCATATACGGTCCATTAGAAATATATTTAAATTTGGAAATTTCATGGTTCAGCTCACTAGATTTTTCGTGGGTTTTTAAAAGAACATAATCCCCAATTTTAAATTTTGAAACTTTCAGGTTTTTATCATGACTTTTAGATTTAGATTCAGCTTTTTGCATTACCCTTTTTCTCACTAATTATTTCTTTTGAGTCAACCCCAAGCTTGTACAAGGTGGAAACTCTAATTTTTCCTCAATTGAACTTTTACTTCAGCCACCTAACAAAATTTCTTCCGGCGGGAACCCAGCAGACACATGATGTAAGGTGTTCATGACATTCTCAAAGTCCGATATAAATCTGCCCCAGACTCTAAATCATACCCCTCCCTGTTTTTTCACAACGCTCGTTGGTCGACTGTGACATCGTCCCAAGATACGTTCCTGACCTGTGAACCATTTATATCTGGTGGATTTCTAGGTTTCTGGAGTTCAAAGTCTTTACTTACTTGAACTATTTGCAAAATAGACACTCAGTCGTCAGGTGGCTCTTTCGTTCTGGGTTCAGTCTCAACATATAGGGTTTTGCTTTGAAGCTTTGTTATCAGTAGGTACAATATTGCAGTTAGTCGTATTTCCATTGCTTTCACTAGTACCGAAATACTCGTCATTTGAACTATCGTCAGAATCCGGCCATTCTGGATCGGTTTCAGGTTCTGACATAAAAGCTTTTCTGAGACAGGCACTAAGTTCTTCCTCTGCATTTTCGTCAGGCTTTGATTTTAACCCAATATCCTCTTTTGGCAAAGCGACCTCAGTATGAGCTTTACTCACACCCACTGTAACTTCATATTTAGTGTGATCCTCGTGGACTTAAGTTACTCGTAGGTAATTACCTGCCCCTTCCCCACGGTTCCTTTCGGTAACAGCTTGTACTGTTGGCAGATTGTTAACAGAAGTTACTTCCTCGTCGATGCTTAGGATTTCATCCTCCAATTCCTTCCTATCTTTAACCATCGTCCTATCGGCAGCACGCGTACTTTGCGCGGCGCTATTTACTCCCTTCTCCTTAAATTCGGGCCACCTCATCTTATCGACGTCCCTACTGTTTCCTTTTTCACTAATTAACCTCCTTGCCTCACATTCCTTCTTAAAATCCTCCCACTCACATTGCTTGAGGCCCTTGTACAGATCGTCGATCTGCACACGGCAGTCAGTTACTACGGCTAATTCATCCTCGCCATTTACTCCATTGCTAACACTACTAACCGCACCTCTCTGTGTATCCACTGTTCCATCTACTATTACCTTCGCCACGGAATTACCACTCGTAATGTATTCGCCAGCTCTTACGGCAATGTGCGTACCTAACGCCGCTGCCTTGCTAGCGGCTTTTCTCTGAACAGCTGATCCGCTAGGCTGGGCCGTTGCACTCTGATGCTCCGCTCGCCTGTTAACATGTAGCGCACTGTGCGGCTAAGGTGATTCATCTGCGCACGCACCTGACGCTTGTTTCGCAACAACACGCTGCGTCGTTCCACGCCTGTCCCTAAGCTGTCTCATAACTTTACTGTCAGACCGGTAATGTCTCTTAAATCGGGGCCGGTATATTTTGTCCGCTTCCGTTTGACCCGCAACGTTCGCGGAAATCAGTTTCCCGCGCCGTTATTATTTTGCGCGGTGTACCCTCTGCCGCGACCTGGATAACTCCCTATTCCTCTTCCTCTGCCTGTATCTCTCTGTACCATGTTGACGCGAAAACCATCGCCGTCATTCCTCTCGTCATTATTGCAGTTATTCCTGTTACTAAAATTCTGATACTTGGCACGACTTTCGCGCCAGTGGTCTTCGTCTTCGACCCTTTCGAGAAACGCTTGGAAGCTGCGATGATTGCTTCCCACATATCTCTTCGAATCTCCTGGAAGCTTTTTATAGAGCTTCCATACGATTTCAGAAGCGGATCTTCAGTCCGTAGCCCGTGGTCGTGCGGTAGCGTTCTCGCTTCCCACGCGTGGGTTCCCGGGTTCGATTCCCGGCGGGTCAGGGATTTTCTCTGCCTCGAGATGACTGGGTGTTGTGTGACGTCCTTAGGTTAGTTGCGTTTAAGTAGTTCTAGGGGACTGATGACCATGGATGTTCAGTCCCATAGTGCTCAGAGTTATTTGAACCATTTTTCGCATCTTCTCACTCTTACGTGTGTCAACTTTCGGTACCAATAATCGCAGAAATCTTTCAAAGAATTCCTGACCCTGTTATCATGATGTTTGGTCATGATAAACTCCCACCATAAGTGACCCTGTTTTTGTTCGGACCAGTATTCTTCCGTAAACTTTTGTTTAAACTCTTCGAACGTCATTAGTTGGGTATTCAAGTTAATTACCCAGCGCTAAGCGTCACCTGCTAAGGCGCTAATTACCACCTTAACTTGTCCTGACCAGACAATTGCTTAGGAAATCTAACGGAATGCCATCCGTTATGTTTCTCGCCTTCCAACAGCTTCGTACGTGGCTTGCCATTACAGACCACGCCAGACCTATCGTTGATTTTACTCTAGAAATCGAAAATTTGGCTTGAATTTTCGATGTGTTTTGTTCACACTTTTGTACACATCCGGTAACTTTTTCGCCTAAATTTCTTTCAGTATCTGAAACTGCCTTTTTCAACTGCGTGATTCCATGTTAGCATTCGTTTACGATCTCAGTTTAAAGACCGAAAACTTTTTCGTCTACTTTTGTTTCAAAAACGGTTCAAATGGCTCTGAGCACTATGGGACATAACAGCTGTGGTCATCAGTCCCCTAGAACTTAGAACTACTTAAACATAACTAACCTAAGGACATCACACACATCCATGTAGCAGTCGCACGGTTCCTGACTGCGCGTCTAGAACCACGAGACCACCGCGGCCGGCTTTTGTTTCAACTAGAGGCTCTACTTTCTCTTGGGTGTTGAGAATTTAAACATCAAACCTACTGTTTATGTCGTCAATTTCCCCCTCCATAGTATTCATATTTTTATTAATTATGTCAATTTCAGACTTCATAGTGTTTACTGCAGAACTTAAATTACCCACGTTTTGTTTTACCTCTTCTATTTGTTTACTAATTTTAATTCCTTGTTCTTCGACCTGTGCTTTAAGCTGACCAACTTGTGTTTTAAGCTGCTCGTCAACGTGTGTTTTATGCTGATCATTCTGTCCTGCAATTTGTTTGGTTAATCGTTCAAATAAGTCGCTCATGCTTGAAATTTTCACACTGTCGGGTTCTACGGAACCGGTGTGTTCCGATCCTGCATCAAAATTTTCTTTCGGTTCTTTCTTTATGGGTGGTGAATCAAACATGTCAGTTTATTCGTTCACATACCCACTATCATCTACAAAGACCTCCTCTACTTCCTGTTTTATTCCTTGCTGTGTTCGAGGCGATCTCGACATTTCAATCTGTTCGTTAACATTTTCGTGGTATTGCATGTACGCCAATTGTCTACTGCTAACGCCAATCGTTATCTGACCGCGTAAATCCCTATCATTGCTAGCCGCATGTTCCATTACACTCGGCTCATCTACTGTGTTTACGTTCTTGTCCATACCGGCCGCAGGTTACACCTCACTATCGTACTTGACGTTCACTGCTATTTCCTTCACAGAAAATTATTGCAATTGGTGCCACTGAACATCCACTGTTCGGTATTCACGTTAATTTGTGACCGAAAACAACTGGATGTCCTGTCACCGGAAGCCACTTGTAACCTCCGCGTGACACAGAAAGGATTATGAGAAACGATTTTTGTATAGATATCGACCGCGTGTACCTGAATGGCGGCAATTCAGACTTACACCCACTCTGTAATAACAATGATCCGCCAAGCAATTTCGAAATGCAATTACACGTCAGGATGGACCAAAAGCAACACTGAAGATGCTACCAATTTGATAATAATACGGTCGCCAGCCTAATTAGGCATCAACTGAGTTTCTTCCCTGTACAAGTTGGTAGATATTCAAGTAGTAACACTGTATAATATAGTAGAATGTTAGAACCAGAAAATCTATTAAACTGATAGTTTCACGTTGTGCACTGATATGAAAACCATGAATACATAACACTACACTATAATGTTTACTGCAAAACTTTATACTGTCTATTAATCTGATTAAAATCGGGCATAGGGTACCCTAGAAATAGCACTTTCGTTCCACACACAAAATGTCAATTTTGATAGAGGTAAAACACTGATAAATTTTGACTTTTATATTGACTTTAGCTTTTGCTGGTCAAACCAATTTAGAACAATTCAGAATTCAAATGAATGAGGTGGGGGGGGGGGGGGGTGCCTGAAACTGTTATGATCAATGTATTAAAGAAATTGATTACTGAAATTATTATGCGTTCAAGATTTCCAGTATATAACGTACTACTCTTTTCATCTTATTTACTGCTCATTTAAATACCTTTATATCCGTCTCGAAATAATTAAACTTCATTACTATATCAATATTAAAGTTATCTTTCAACTTCGTTAGACCTTCGTTATTCATTTACTGGTTCTTTAACAAAACACTTCTTTAAACACCATTCTAACATAGCTAGGTCTGCAAATAATTATTATTAACACAAATTTTAATTTTTCATTTCTGGACACTCGGATTGCACAATATGTGGAAAGGACCCTGTCTAGGTTAATTGTGAGGATAATTAAATGATAGGAAAGTTCCGGTAAAATTTGGGTTATTATTGCACAGTTCACTCTCTGATCCATACGAATACAGTACTAAAAGTTTCAACCTGTTTGTATCGATGCGGTGGCTGGCGGGTGGCAAGGTGGCGAGGCACAGAGCACACATAAAGCCACAGCTATGGATCTTGACGTATCCTCACTTAAATTCTTCTTAGCGTCGCAATACTTTCCCATTTAGTTCCTATGAAATTTTGCCATGCTGTGTGGGCGTTGGAACGGCATACCCGAGACTCAGTGAAGCTACGTCTTCCAGGAGAGCCTCTTCGCTCCAGAAGGTGTTGCTTAAACCAATGCCAGACTCCAACAACTACTGAGCCCGTTGTGCCGTGCAGTCCCCGTGCACATTTTCCCGCGCTCGCCTGCCATCCACCTTTTACAGCTCCCTGACAGTCTGGGTATTCACCCGAGGTTTTGCATTCTACATATCCTAACACATTGCCTACGTATGGACCAGACACACAGTTACAGTTTTAAGCATCTTACAACAGTTTCAACATTTGTTACATTTCAATTCTATTACAATATTGCTTGACATTTGACATGAACATTAATATTCACACTGAAACTTATTTACAGTTTTCTTAACACAATGGCATGAAACAAAAAAAATGAAATCAGAACCTCAATTACAGAAGTTTATCGAAAAACCAGAAGAAAAAATATTATATGTAGAATAGGACAGCGTCGTTGTTGTTACAAGCCGAGTGGAAGGTCTGAATCACAGGCTCAGACGGTTCTGCGACCCTAGGGTGTTGGAATTCGGGTTCCACTGAATAGGTCAGCAGTCCACTAGACGCAGGAGGCGGCTACATGGGTACTAGGGGCTGTGTGGCATGGACTGGGCGGCTTTTTACGTTAGATGGCCTCAAAGAAACACAAAAAGGTCTTCAGTGTCACAAAGTTCAGGTATAAATAGGAAGAACGTAGATACAGGAACTATCGGTATAACAGTTGTAAATTGTCGTAGCTGTGTTGGAAAAGTACCAGAGCTCCAAGCGCAAACAGAAAGCACTGTTGCTCAGATCGTTATAGGCACTCAAAGCTGGCTAAAGCCGGAGATACGTTCAGCAGAAATTTTGTGAAGAACCTAACAGTGTTCCGAAAGTACTGGCTAAACACAGTTGTTAGAAGTATTAAACTTCATGGCAGATTAAAACTGTGTGCCGGGCTGAGACTCCAACCTCAGTTGGTAGAGCACTTGCCCGCGAAAGGCATAGGTCCCGAGTTCGAGTCTCAGCTCGGCGCACAGTTTTAATCCGCCAGGAAGTTTCATAACAGCGCACACTCGGCTGCAGAGTGAAAATATCATTCTGGAAACATCCCCCAGGTTGTGGCTAAGCCATGCCTCCGCAATATCCTTCCTTTCAGGAGTGCTAGATCTGCAAGGTTCGCAAGAGAGCTTCCGTAAAGTTTGGAAGGTAGGAGACGAGGTACTGGCAGAAGTACAGCTGTGAGGAGACGGCATGAGTAGTGCTTGGGTAGCTCAGTTGGTAGAGCACTTGCCCGCGAAGGAAAAAGGTCCCGAGCTCGAGTCTCGGCCCGGCACACAGTTTTAATCTGCCAGGAAGTTTCAGATCAGCGCACACATCGCTGCAGAGTGGAATCTCATTTGTCAGAAGTAGTTTATCTTGTAGAGAAACTGAAGTAAATATCTCCTTTAAGTTAGTATGGGTAGAGATCATTCTTGGCAACAGGAATAAAATAATAATTGGATTCTTTTATCTGTCTCCCAACTCAGATGATACAGTTTCTGAACGGTTCAAAGATAACTTGAGTTTTATTTCAAACACTTATACTATTCACAAAATTATAGTTGGTGATGACTTTAGTTTGCCCACGATATGTAGGCGAAAATACATATTTAAATACGGAGGTGCGCATAAAACGTCGTGCTAAATTGTGCTACGCGCGTTCCCTGAGAATTATTTCGAACAGCTAGTTCATTAGCCCACGCGAATACTTAACGGTTGTGAAAACACACCTAATCTCTTAGAAGCAAATAATCCTCGGCGAATAACGAGCATCAAAACGGATACAGGGATTAGTGGACACAGGGTTGTCGCAGCGAGATTGGATACTCTAACCTTCAAATCTCCCAAAAATATACCAATAATATACCTATTCAAAAATGAAATAAAAATTCACTTGACATTCTCCGCTCCTTCCAAATTAACAATGTTAGTGTAGACCACACGTGGCTTAAATTCATACAAATAGCGTCGACATTATTTCAAAGGTTTATACCAAATAAAGTAACAAACGTCGGAGCTGATCCTCCTTGGTATACAAAACGGGTCAGAACATTCTTGCAGAAACTACGAAAAAAGCGTACCAAATTCAAACGAACGCAATATCTCCAAGATTGGCCAGTTTTTACAGAAGCTCAAAATTTAGTGCGGACTTGAATGTGAGATGCTTATAAGTTTCCACGACGAAACTTTGTCACGAAATCTACCAGGAAATCAAAAGAGATTTTGGTTGTATGTAAAGTGTACTAGAAGAAAGACACAATCATTGCCTTCCCTGGTCGATAGCAAAGGAAATACTATCGACGACAATGGTGCCAAGCAGAGTTACTAAATGCAGCCTTCCGAAATTCCTTCACCAAATAAGACGAAGTAACTATGCCAGAACTCTAATCAAAAACAGCTGCCAACATGAGTAACTTGAAAGTAGATATCCCCGGAGTAGTGAAGCAACATAAATCGCTTAATAAAAGCAGGTCTTCCGGTCCAGACTGTATACCAATTAGGTTCCTTTCAGAGTATGCTGATGCAATAGCTGCATATTTAAGATGCATACCCAAAGACTGGAAAGTTGCACATGTCGTACAAGTATTCAAGAAAGGTAGAAGGAGTAATACACTAAATTACAGGCCCATATCATTACCGTCGATATGCAGCAGGATTTTAGAACATATAATGTGTTCGAACATTATGAATTACCTCGAAGAAAACGGTCTATTGACACAAAGTCAACATGGATTTTGGAAACATCGTACTTGCGAAACACAACTAACTCTTTGCTCGCACGAAGTGTTGAGTGTTATTGACAAGGGATTCCAAATTGATTCCGTATTTCCGGAGCGCTTTTGACACTGTACCATACAAGCGGCTTGTAGTGAAATTGCATGCTTATTTAATGCCGTCTCAGTTATGTGACTGGAGTCGTGATTTCCTGCCAGACAGATCACAGTTCGTAGTAATTGACGGAAAGTCTTCGAGTAACACAGAAGTGATTTCTGGCGATCCCCAAGGTAGTGTTACAGGCATTCTGCTCTTCCTTATCTACATAAACGATTTAGGAAACAACCTGAGCAGCTGTCTTAGGTTGTTTGCAGATTATGCTGTCGTTTGCCGCCAAGTAAAGTCATCAGAAGATTAAAACAAATTGCAAAACGATTTAAAAAAGATATCTGTGAGGTGCTAAAATTGTCAGTTGACAATCAATAATGAAATGGTGAATAAATAGTGAAAAGTATGAGATCGTTCCCATGAGTGCCAAAAGGAATCCGTTAAACATAGGGTACACGATAAATCAGTCTAATCGAAGGGCCGTAAGTTAAACTACGTATCTATGAATTAAATTAAGAACACGTTGAATAGGAAAGACAGATAGAAAATGTTTAGGAAAAGAAAGACAGCGTTTTATTGGCGGAACACTTAGAAAATGTAACAGTTCTACTAGCTTCTCCGTCCTCTTTTGCAGTACTACTGCGCGGTCTGGGATCAGGGTAAGGCACGGTAAGATACAGGTGTTCGTTGTTTCCTCGAGCTGTCCGAGACTGGAATAATAGAAAACTGTTATGAAGGTGATTCAATGAACCCTCTGCCATAAACTTAAGTGTGATTTGCAGATATCCGTGTAGATGCAGATGAAGATGAAAATGAGATACAAATGGTGTATAGTACCATACTGTTCAAATACATTCACAAAAACTCCGAAAAATTGTTTTTGAGTGTTCCAGACAATGAGAAGACGCGTAAGACGTGGTTACACTGTACCGACAAATTGCCGTTATGTCGACGCAAAAGTTCACTAACTCAATTAAAAATGTGTTGCACTCTGAAGTTACCATTAGTTTACCTCCCAGATACTCTTTCTCATTGTTACAAGGAAGTATAGCGTCTGGCAACGAAATTAGACTCCAACTGAAAATTGTCGTTTTTCCTAACTTTAGACAAATTATTCGGTAGGTCAGTTTCAGCGGTAAACCCGCGACATGAATAAGACGATGCCATTAGATCGGTAGTTTAAACCCAACGCCACAAAATATTTTAACTTACTGGGAAAACATCTTGACAGTCCTCTCATGTGCAAACCAAATCACGTCTACAATACTTCACCATACCGATCCGATCAGAATGTTATTGTGTTTTACTTGCTGTATAAATGTCTTTACATTTTAAATCGCTGTTCACACACGTCACGTTCAGAAAGATCTTCTCTACTTAATATGACCACATCCTTTTTACTTTATTGTTTACAATGTGTTTTTTTGTCCTCGTGTTGTCCATCTAGCATCCTCATTGTTTAAACTTCTGAAGTTTCGTCATCTTACATAAAGGTGAAGTAAGTCTGCTTCAGACACTGACGTTAATTCACAATCGCAAACATCACAGCCCTTAAGTTTGTGTTACCTGCACGTTATGCATGACTTATATATCTCCGTATAGAAAATCTGTTCATCCTACATCTCGTTGTACTTTACTCTACATCCATATGTATACTCCGCTGGCCAACAAGCTGTGTGTGCCGGAGGGCACAATTCGCGCCAAAGTCATTACCCCCTCTGTTCCACTCGTAGATCGCGCGAAGGAAAAACGACTGTCTGAACACCTCAGTACAAGTTCTAATTTCCCTTATCTTTGAATGGTGATCATTGCGAGATTTGAAAGTTGGTGGTAATAATATAAGCTCTACATCTTCGGCGAAGGTCGGATTTCGGAATTTAGTGAGCTCCCCGTCCGTTTAGCGCGTCGTCTATGTGCAAGTGTGTCCCACTTCAAACTTTCTATGAGATTTGTAACTCTCTCGCGATGGCTAAATGTACCAGTCACGGATTTTGCCGCTCTTCTTCGGCCCTCCTCAATATTTTGAATTAGACCCATACAAACTTGTAACGCTCTCACTATGGCTAAATGTACCAGTCACGGATCTTGCCGCTCTTCTTCGGCCCTCCTCAATATTTTGAATTAGACCCATACAAACTTGTAACGCTCTCACTATGGCTAAATGTACCAGTCACGGATCTTGCCGCTCTTCTTCGGACCTTCTCAATATTTTGAATTAGACCCATACAAACGAACAATACTCTAATACTGGACGAACTAACGTATTGCAAGCAATTTCCAGTAAACTGCAATCTAGAGTTCGCTTTGCCCGTTCCTTGATCTTATCATTCAATTTGAGATCATTTCGAATAGTCACACCCAGATACTTGACGGATGTTACCGCTTCCGAAGACTGGACGTTTATTTTGTAATAGTACATTAATGGGGATCTTGTTATAGGTAGTAGGTTACACTTACTAATATGGAGAGATAACTGCCAGTCATTACACAGGCATTAATTTTCTGCAATTGCTCATTGATTCATTCACAACTTTCGTGTGATACTACTTCCCTGTAGACTACAGCATCATCAGCAAACAGTCTAATGCCGCTGCCAATACCATCAACCAGATCATTCATGTAAATCGTAAAAAGCAGACCACCTATTACGCTGCCTTGAGCCCACCTGAAATTACGCTTGTTTCTGTTGAAGTCACACCATTCAGAACAACATACTGCTCTCTGTCTGTTATAAAACTTTCTATCTAACCGCATATGTCATCAGACAGACCGTAAGGGCACACTTTTTGGAGTAAGCGACAGTGCGGAACTGAGTCGAACGCGTTTCGAAAGTCGAGAGATATAGCATCAACCTGACAGCCGGTATCTAGAGCCTGTTGTATATTATGCACAAAGAGGGCCAGCTGTGTCTCGCATGACCGCTGTTTCCTAAAACCGTGCTGGGTTCTGTAGATGAGCTTCTCAGAGTCTAGGAAGGTCATTATGTCTTAACACAAAATATGTTCCATGATTCTACAACAAATCGATGTCAGTGAAATTGGCTGGTAATTATGTGCATCCGATTTTCTACCCTTTTTATAGATTGCTATGACCTGGGCCTTCTTCCAGTCCTATGGAGCTTTCAGCTCGTAGCTATGCTTTCCAACAAAGTGAATTGTTTGTTCGAAAGTAAATGCATTTATCCTCTGTTGCCCGTTTCTCAAACGAAGATTAATGTGAAGCTAAATGTAAGACATCCCACCATCGAATCAACTGATATAATCTGTTCTTGCTAACTATATTTTCGTATTTCGTGTAAAACTTTTAAAAATATATTATTCCCTTTCCAGCATTAGAATATGTGACTTATTCGCCAAAGTCAGATGCGCTACCCGTTGCGCCACCGAGAGCCTGCTTGCGGTAGTGTTTCTGCCAAGTGTCTTCTGGAGAGGAAATCAGCACTAAGATTTGCCAACAACAATTTTATTGTGGTTTGGGTCGTAGCTCATGACTGATAGTCGATAATCTAGTTGTAATATACTGACTCATTTGCAAAAATTCTACAATTCCTTCGTTTTGAGTAAGTTTAATGATGTTTCAGGGAGCAGGAAAAGGAAAGTCTGTCGTTACCATATCGTCTGTCTAAATGGGTGGAGCATAAACACATCAACTTTCTCGAGGTATCCAGTATCAGCGTCTACAAAATTCCTTTCTGATGTTAGATAAAAACTGTAATCGTAAAAGTATGTCAGTGAAAGTATGTCAAAACCACTCAGCTTCGGCTAACACTCTTACACACGCTTAATCCTAGTTTCTGACGTCACCAGGGCGTTTTCGATCACGTGACCAAATCTTGATATTTGATTATTTTTAAGCTTTAATTACATAAAAATAACAAATTTTGTGAGAGTTTTGACCGTAAATGGTATTTGAATGTTATAATCAATCAGAATAATAACAATCCGAACCATATTTTTAACATTGAAAAATAGCCTATAGTAAGATAAAATTTAAAAATTACAATTGACTATATTACGTAAGGCTGTTGCCTGTATCCGAACTCTCCATGTACACACGGCGTCTGGTTGCGGTACTGTATTGGGCAACCTAGTCCATTCATCATCGTCTTTCTTTTCCATCCGTCTTTCGAATGGTTTGATTCGACTCTATGTCCTCAGTCACTTTCTGTATGCATTCCAATCTTTCTCTTCCTACATAGTTTCTACTCTCAATTGCTGCCTCCAATGCCATGGAAGTTATCCCCTGGTGCCTTAACAGATGTTCTAGCCTCCGTTCTTTCTCCATCTCAGTGTTTTCTGTATGCTCCTTTCCTCGCCGGTTATGCGGTGAGACTTGACATTCCTTACTTTATCAGTCGGCCTGATTTTTAACATACTTCTGTAGCACTACATCTCAAAGGCATCATTCTTTCTGTTCTAGTTTTCCCACAGTCCATGTCTCTCTACCTTACAATTCTGTGCTATAAACGTACATTCTCAGAGAGTTCTTCTTCAAGCTGAGACCTGTGTTTCATACTAGCAAACTTCTCTTGGCCAGGAATGCCTTTTTTCGGCAGTACTAGTCTGCTTTTTTACGTCCTCCTTGCTCATTCCGTCATAGGTTATTTTGCTCCTAGGTAACAGGACTCCTTAACCTTGTCTACATTCTGATCCCCAATTGTAATGTTAAGTTTCTCGCTATTCGATAAATGTCTGGTCCATAGAGACGACTTGGGGCAACACACTCTTAATATAGGCGGCAAAAATCCTCTTAAAGACCTTGAAATCGCTATTGAGCAGCATAAGAGGCCAGTAATGAATGGTCAACGCCCCTTCTGGCAAACAGTTTGGTGTCTGATATATGGATGCTTCGTAAGAGGCAGGTGACGTCTGCAGGTGTCATTAGCTCTTCGTACTTCGCAAACCGTCAGCTCACCATAACAACATTGAAAGTATGATAAAACTATCGGGAGACCATCTGTGCCCAATTATTTGTTGGTAGTCCCTCTGCAGAGAGCGTCAGAGATGTCCTCCGCCGTTATGCGGTTCGTGAGGCTCGCCACAGTCTCCATCAATGGCCCGCGTCAACAGGTTGAGGACATCATCCATCTCTAGAGCGCCTTGGTCTTATGTGGCGTACAACCACCGCTAATTATCCAAGAAAGCGTCGCCGACATTCTTTTCCTCCATCAGAAACCAGCCGTCTATCATACATAGCATGGGGATCAACATTCTGCGACATCGGCAAAATTGAAAGATAATGCTATGCATGGCGAGCGGTTCACCCCAGATCCTCTCCTGACTATAGGTATAGGCGCGCTTAAGTGTGTCCTCGAGACGGCCTCAAGGAGCACAGCATTCATCTTCCATGAGCTCTTGCTTTGTCACAACTCTGTCTTGGGGCGGACATGGTGCAAACTTGGTAAAGGCTGTTGGCCATATCTCAACATCAAACATATCCGCCATAAGTCCCAGGGATACACAGACCCAGTCGCGGTCACTCACAACGAATTCTCCACCGACAAGGCGAAGGTGCTGCACCAGCACAAGCAAAAAAAGGTATTTCATCCTGTGGTGACCAATCACAAATGAAGTCAACCCCCAGGACGACATTACCATAGTGACCGCCTCTGCAGAAAGCTTGAAGGCTCTCTCCTCTTGCCCATACTGAAGGGAGCATACACGTACAAGATCCTAACGCCCCAATATGTGATAGGAAGTTCTCATACTGATGGGAGGCAGTTCATACCATCGATCACGATGCCTTCCTTCATGAGAATGGCCATAGCGATGTCATTTTCTGTGCACGGTGTCTTGTGAATATCGTATCCATAAACAGAAGAGAACTGGTCAATGCCCAGTTCCTGTAGGGGTGTGCGATCCACCACACATATGTTGCTAAAGATCTGCATCTTAAGCCTTGAACTGACGGTATTGAGGTTGATGGTGCCGAGATCTGGTAGGCCTGGCAAGGGAAGGGAGTATCGTTGGCACTTGTTGGGATTTGTGTAGGCAGGAGACTTGAAGAAGGCCCCACCATGACAAAGGGTCCCCTAACGATATCCATCAGCATTGAACTGTTACGAAGTAACGCAACTGCAACCAGTGTCTCTGCTGTGGCAGGTGTCACATTCACGACATAATTGGCTCACACAGTCATGTTCGTACAGAGACTATCCTGCGAACAGGAGGTAGGTCTCACCGTCAACGTGATGCCTTTCTTCGTGAGAATGGCTGTACTGCTGCCACTCTCCATGCACAGCATCTGATAAACATCATATAAATAAATTGACAGGAGCTGGTCAAGGTACACATCTGATGGGAGGGTAACGTTGAGATCCATCACGCACAACATGTAGCGAAATATCAGCAGTTTAATCCTTGAAACGATAGTATTAAGGTTGATGGAGCCAAACCAGTAGGCCTGACATAAGGAGGCAGCTTTGCTGGCATTCGTTGAGCGGGGTGGAGCTGGTGGACGTCAAGAAGGTGTCACCATTGACAATGGGTACCCTCCGATATCCATCGGCTTTTTAATGTCCTCAACTGACATAACTGCAACCACTTTAGTTATGATGGCAGACGTCATGATCTCCACATCATTGGCCCATGCATTTGGGCTTGTGTAGTGATAATTCTACAGAATGAATAGGATGCCTGACGAGTGCAGCATATCCCTGATACGGGCAGATCCCAAATCCATCTGCAGTCTGTCGTCCACAAATATGGCACTGTGAGAGGCCGCCTACGAGTTCGCTGCCGATTGAATCCCATCAAGGGAACCAACTATCACATATTTCTGCTGTCGGTGGTCAGTACCACTGAGATCTTTGTACTCAGTGAACTTTGTGCACAGGTATCAGAGATAATTGGCATTTGTTCTGTTCCTTCGAAGTCTATTGTTTTCGGTCGTGAGTCTCAGTATCCAACAATAACTCAGGGTCATTGCCACTAGGAAAAAAGAGGTGGTCCTCACTCCAAGTCTGCGTAGGCCTAGCCGGCCGCTGGTGGCCGAGCGGTTCTAGGCGCATCAGTCCGGAACCGCGCGACTGCTATGGTCGCAGGTTCGAATCCTGCCTCGGGCATGGATGTGTGTGATGTCCTTAGATTAGTTAGGTTAAAGTAGTTCTAAGTTCTAGGGGACTGATGACCTCAGATGTTAAGTCCCATAATGCTCAGAACCATTTTTTTGGGAAGGCCTACCTCTCCTTCAGGGATGTTCCTCCTTCTCACTGCAAGAATAGTGCTGAGGGTAGTGTGGACCTTCCATCCTTAGTGCCCTTTCATTACTTTGGGTGCTGCTCATGGTCAATTAGAGATGTTACTTCTGTTGACAGTTGATGATCACATGGTACAAATTGAAGGGCCCTCGTGTATGTCAGTGGGATGATTGTCAGACCGGTCAAAATCTTCTCCTCCTCTGGTGGCATTTGCATGATGTGACATTGTGTGATTGAGGTGTCCCTCTTGCCCACCACCGAAACACGTCTTTGGCTGGACGTCGTAAATTAAGGTGTCATGGCAGCTGCCTACATGTAAGTAGGACAGAAAATGTTTTTTAAGATCTACGCATATCTAGCATACCCCGTTCAGAGGTGGGTATGTGGTAAACTGTACCAATTCTTCAGCCATGAAGACTTTCACAATTCCCTAGCATCTAAATGCTGTGATCACAATCTCTGCTGGCACCTGAAACAACAACTCAGACACATGTACTATCCTGTGGCCGAGACCATGTGGATCACTTTCGTGGGGCCAATATTTCCATCTGAATGTGTAAATTAAAGTTCGTTCTTCTTACTGAGAATGCTTTCACAAGCCACTTGGTCCACCAGTTTCACATAGACCACACTGCTCACGATGGAGAGCGAATCCCTCCTGGCTCATAATAGATGAAAACTGATCAATTTCGAATGTTTTTCGTCATACATACTCAGTCATAAAAACTAAATTTCAATGTCGATTTTCATTGTGTAAACGTAACGGCACATTGAAGGAAGTAAGACGTATCGAGACAGCCCGCCATAGCCCTCAGCGGTTAACAACCCCCCAACAAGCCACAGCTGTACACCCATCTCACCGCCGCCCCACAACGAACCCAGGGTTATTGTGCGGTTCGGTCCCCAGTGGACCCTTCCCCCTCTCTTGGGAACGTCTCATACTAGACGAGTGTAACCGCAATGTCTGCGTGGTAGAGTAATTATGGTGTACGCTTACATGGAGACAGTGTTTGCACAGCAATCGTCGACATAGTGTAACTGAGACGGAATAAGGGGAACCAGCCCGCATTTACCGAGGCAGACGAAAAACCGCCTTAAAAACCACCCACAGGCTGGCCGGCACATCGGACCTCACCTTCAATCAACCGGGCAGATTCGTGCCTGGGACCCGCACGCCTTTCCGCTCGGAAAACAGCGTGTTAGACCGCGCAGCTAGTCAGGCGGGCTGTGGCAGAGGATACTTCATGTATCCCCCCCCCCCCTTCAAAAATGGTTCAAGTGGCTCTGAGCACTATGGGACTTAACTTCAGAGATCATCAGTCCCCTAGAACTTAAAACTACTTAAACCTAATTAACCTAAGGACATCACACACATCCATGCCCGAGGTAGTATTTGAACCTGCGGTCGTAGTGGTCGCGCGGATTCCAGACTGTAGCGCCTAGAACCGCTCGGCCACCCCGGCCGCCCCCCCCCCCCCCCTTTAGTTTCCTATTCCAGTTGCATATGGAGCACGGGAGTAACGGTTGGTAAATTTTATTTTCGCGCAGTATATATAGAAGGAAGCAGTATGTTGTTTGACTCTTCTATAACCGTATGATCTTCGAATTTTAACAGTAAACAACATTGTAAAACACAATGCCTCTCTTGTAGCGTTTGTCACTAGAGTTTAAAGAACACTTCCACACTTACTAAACGAACCCATTACGAAGTACGCTGGTCTTTTTTTCTTCATAAATAGTACCTGGAACGGGATTTAGGATCCAGACAGAGGCTCGTAGGTCAGCGAGGGCTGTGCAAGCTGCTTCCTTTGTGAGCTCCTTCTTCTAGTGAATGCCAAAGTGGTATTTCAGGTTCCTCCAATTAATTTTATATGCGCGTTCAAATGTACGGATAATTAATGGATGTGACTGCACGCAGTGATTGTTCTGCAATCGTGTAATCAAACAGCAACGGATCTTTCTGTTGGTTTATTCGCAGTGCATTCCATTTGTTTATGTTGAAGGTTAACAGACAATCAGTGCATCGAACATCGGTCCTCTGCCAATGTTCCTGCACTGCTATTATTTGTTATTGTTTTGACCTTTTTATACACAACAGCAACTTGCGCAGATAGCCTTAAGGGGATTCCATCGATTATTACTATGTTATTTACACATATCAGTAGCAATGATTGCATGACACACCCTCTTCTTTTCGCTGAAGCTATCTTATTTGCTTACTGAGAACCGGTACTACCTCTACCACTGTATGAGACACGCATCTTACACGCTGTAACTATCCTTCTTCTAAAATGAATCAACAGCTAATTTGCTTAACGGAATCTCTATGTGCGACTGTCATGCATCTCGTAGACTCATGCGGTGACAAACTTTTATCACACGTTGAAGTAAAGAACATATATATGTCACGTGTTTGTGATGGTAGTGTACATACGCGTAGCTCGAAGGCGATTTTGTGACCTTGGGAAAAGTAGTCCGAGGACTACAGAAGATTTTACAGTGGGTGTGTGAGATTAGAACCATAGTTTCAAAACAGTCTTTACTGAGACGAACATAAACGCAGTGGAGGTTCCAGTCACAAGGTAAGCATACACAGAACAGAGTACTAACGGTGCACGGTGCGTGACTACATGTTGCGGAAAATGCAAGCTTCTGGAAGTTTTATAATTATAAACGGCGTTGAAAAATACATCGTTAACAGGGAGTATAAGGAACCATTAGCGGAAGAGAGAAATTCGTAGAGGGCCAGAACATGTGTCAAAATAACGATTAGTCGTCAAACAAGCTAAGATCCGCGGAAACCAAGTAATATAAATACTGCGACTACAATGAGCACATAATGCGGCTCCAGTTTTAATCGGTAAAGCATGTTAATGGAATGTTCAAAAGCGTTTTGAGAAACATGAGTAAGAGTAATGGAGAATTCGATACCGACTGTCTGAAGCACAGTTCACAACTAATTAGAAGGTGATCTCTCGGTAAGTCACTATTCGCAGCCAGGTTATAACTTTGTTTATGCGCCACAGGAAGTCACCATCACCTACTCTGGCCAATATAAGAGAGAGACAGGTGTTCGTGGTGTCCAAAGAGTTTCGTGCTTTTGGTACTTCAGTATTGATACCGTATCTTTGCTTCAACCAGTACTTCGCCAGCTGAAGGCACGTGGAACACTATAATCGTGATGAAAGTTAGTGGGGTGAATGTTTGTTGCCGTGCAGACTACTTTCAATATGTTTCCTTAGCCGAGATCGCTATGCCTAATCGGAGGGAGTCGTTGAGAATTCTGGTGGAGTAAAAAGTTTCTCTATCCATATTTGGCTTGCAAGAGATGAAGAGGTTGTGGCATAAACTTCCAGATCACCATACGTGTTGAATTAATTGTCTAACCCGTCCGCATTATCTCATGGACTGTTGATAGTGATCCGTCCATCCGATAATAATGTTTAGCTCGGTGGTTAACTTGGCGCTACTCGAAAGGAGAAGCCTACGTACCGACACTGGGTTCCGCCCTCGACCTTCTCCCCTCGTAGCACTAGACAAAAATGACACCGAAATAACACAATGCAGTACAGTCACCTACGTTCAACAGATACGCTAAACGTGTTTTTGCACGTGCGCAACTTTCAAGAGTGGCAAGAAGTGCATAGCTGGTCCAATGTATTGCATGACTGATTTCTGTGAGAGGACGCAGGCGCAGGTCTCTTATCTCACACAGAGTTAAACTAAATACCAGAGGCTGAAAACACCGCTACAGTTGTAAGGTTGGAAAACAAAAAATCTCAAATAAAAAAATTAAAACCACCGTTCGGTCTAGGTGCTGTAAAACCTAAGTCAATGCCAAAGTGAGACCGATCAGTACTATAGGCAACTGGCCATCTATTGATGGGAAGAAGACAGCAGGGCCACTAGCCCGGCCGTTCACGATTTCAGTTAGTAATTTCCATTTAAAATGAAAAAAGGAAACGTTATACAGAACGTTATGTGAAAAACGTTAAAAGTGCATCATGCGTGGTAAAGGAACATGTTGAACAGGGCAGTACAGAATTGTAGTAAAACTGAATGGAAGCAATAAAACTTTTCCCTTTACAAGAGTATGTGTGTGTGTGTGTGTGTGTGTGTGTGTGTGTATGTGAAATCTTATGGGACTTAACTGCTAAGGTCATCAGTCCCTAAGCTTACACACTACTTAACCTAAATTATCCTAAGGACAAAAACACACACCCATGCCCAAGGGAGGACTCAAACCTCCGCCAGGACCAGCCGCACAGTCCATGACTGCAACGCCCTAGACCGCTCGCCTAATCCTGCGCGGCCCTTTACAAGAGTGGCACACTAGTTTTCGATGTAGTGGGGATATACATGTGGTGACGTGGAACAACACACCACCAAATATGGATCCTATACGTCTCCCGCAAACTAGATCCCCCCATCCTTTGATTTCCCCCATCCTCTCCTACCCTAGCCTGCTGCTACGCCTGTACCACAGTGCCCCACCCGGTCTCCATCTCCACATGCTCCACGCCCTTGTCCAAGGTGGCTTCCACCATCTCCCCCTCCCAGATGATGTCCTCGTTCCTTCCATCTACCTCTCCTACCAGATCTAATCCCTCCTTCTTCCCCCCTCCTCAGGGCTCCCTCTCTCCCTCACTCTCCACCTTCTTTTCTTCATCTTCCTCCCCTGCCGACCATCTTTCTCCTTTTCAAGCCCGCCCCCCCCTCCCCCGGGCTTGCAGCTCCTTACCTACTCCCCTCCACTGCCCCTCCTCCCCTCCTGGTTTCCCCCTACCATCTCTGTCCCTCCGTTTCCTTTCCCCGTCCTATCCTTCACCCGGTGGTAAGCCCGATTCGGTGCAGTGATTTCTAACGTTTTTGTTGTGGTGTCAGTGTTTCTCCAGTGCTGTGTGCAGTGCTACGTTCCACCAGAACAAACAGTGTCCCCAGCATCATTCATTTGTGTTCCCATTGCAGTGTTTCTTTGTTTTCGTGTCAACTCACAGTGTTCATTCTCCACATGTGTGTGTGGCTCTGGTCTATGTTGTTTTTAAATCTACCATTTATACTCAACTGTGTTTGTTCTTGTTTATTCACCAAATTATACCATTCTATGTTATGTGTTCTTTTCTCATTTGACTATTTTTTCTGTAACTCTCTTGGCTGAAGAGTGGCATATTGTGCAGCTGCCAACCCACCCCATTTTGAGGAGTGAAATTACAATAAAGTAAAAAAAAAATTAGCCAACACGCCACATACACATGTGCCACTCCTATTATCGTACACCATACATGTATATTTATTAACTAGGCCAGTGGATTTCGCCATTACTTTTTTGGGCCTTAATTAGGCTTAAGAAATGCACAACATATGCTTGTCTCCTATAGTGAGGTCTGCGAGGTCCACCCAGTTTATTTTACATAGCTCTAAAATGTCCTCTTTCGATAGATGTATGTATGTTTCACATTTTTTATCCTATGACTATGGTGCATTATTGTGCTGCATCATTGTTTCCTCATTAATTTAAGATTTGCTTGCCTTTCATCTTGTAAAATACGTCTCTGGTCTTATCTTATGTAAGCCTCGATTAGTTGTCGACTTCTAGTTATAAGGTTTTCAATTGACCCAAATTTTTATGTGTCCTTTTAGTGCTATTGCTGCTGGTTATTAATTTGCATATTAGTTTCAGGTAGTGTGGACTGTAAGGTTTTGCTACTTTCCCTTTTGGTCGGTAGCAAGGTGCTTGTAAAAAGGAATGGCAAATGTGTATTTTCTTTCCACTGGTGACTGTGGCTTGTTGTCCCAAGTCGCCACATATATATTCACATTAAATTAAAAACTTACATGCCACTCATGTAAGAGGAAAATTTTCATTGCATTTTACGGTTTCTACATAAATTTTATGTCGCTGCTTCAACTCAGTTTTACTACAATTCTGTACTGCCCTGTGCAACTTGTTCCTTTACCACGCATAACGCATTTTTAACGTCTTTTGTGTAACTTTCTATATAAGGTTCCTTTTTTTTCAGATTTTGTTTTAAATGTAAATCACTACTTCAAATTGTGAACGGCCGGGCTAGAGGCCCCGCAATCATCTTCTCGTCAACAGAAGGCAGTACTGTTGCCACTCTGGTTTACCAGTTCGCTTCCTCCTTCGCGTACACTACTCCATGCTCTGCGCTTGCTGGTATTACACCGTGTCTTGTACTCGTCTATTGCGGCGCTCGCAGTCACAGCACCAAGTGTAAATGTCCTGGTATTCTTTGCGTATTTCTTTACCCAGACAGTTGCCTATAGTACTGTCTGGTGTCACTTTGGCATTGACTTAGGTTTTACAGCACCTAGACCGACCGGTGGTTTTTCAATTTTTTTATGGAATATTTTTGTTTTTGTTTTTCATGTGTGTTGTTGCATGTAAAAATTTTCTCCCATCTCTGGCTATTTTCAGTACGACACCTGAACATGGGTGTATAAGAGCCCGAAACCGGTTGTGTTCTAAATAATGGAACCTTACAACAGTATTTTCAGCCTCCGGTGTAAGGCTCAGTTGCAGATGTTCCTCTGACATGATTGTTTGTAGCTAAACTAAATAATTCTGTACAGATCCTCACAAATTAGAACAGCCTGGAAACATCAAAAGGATAGCTGAACAAAATAAAAGAACAGATGTTCAACAAGAAGAGTGATTTTGGAGCCGTTGAAATGCTGAAACTCCTGATTCCTTGGCGATCTGCTTCGATTCGTAGATAGTTTACTTCGACGAGAGCAAATAAAAGAAAACTGAAACATTACCAGAAACGCTCATCCAGAAAGTACCATTTTATTTGAATATGGAATCGGAAACTCAATATCTGATGTCTAGTATTTCTTCATTAGCTGCCAGCCAGCCCTTCAGTGTAATAGATCCATGAAGTATAGAAATTGCTTCCCTCTATGCTTCAAAAATTCCAACTACGAATCCATATGGCTTACCAAATCAATCGAATTCTTCAACAACGAAAATGTCTAGCTGCTTCATGCTCTTTTCAGTGCTCCAGCCCACGAGCTCTAAAAACAGAGAAAAATATACATTCATAATATAAACTGAATGTTGATTTGATGATTGTCACTTTTTTAATATAATTTTTTTTCGTTTTTGAATTCATGGTTATGATTACGCATTACGCGAATTAAATAAAATTCAGGTCCGTACATTCTCGACCTTTTCATTGTAAATGCTGAGAATCTAGTAAGTGTTTTGATCATCACAGTACGCATTGCAAGTAACTAGTTGAGAAACACGGTGTTGAGTGGGAATTTATTTATTCCAGTCTTCTATTAGTCCATCGCCTCCTTCTCACTCTCTCTGTCCGTCTCCTCCACGTCCCACTTTCTGCCCATTTCGTCCTGCCCCTTTCTCTGTGCATTTCCTCTTCCCTTTCTCTATACCTATCTCCTCCTCCTCCTCCTCCACCGCTCATCTCTTCCTCCCCCCTGTCTGTCCATCTTCACCAACCCCTGCCCCTCTCTGTCCATCTCCACTTTCCCCTCTCTCTGTTCATCTCCTCTCCCCTTTCTCTGCCCATCTACTCCTCTTCCCTGTCCTTGTATATTTTCTCCTCCATCTGTTCATTTCCTTCTCCCTCATCTCTCTGCCTGTCTCTTACTCCCATGTCTCTGTCCATCTTTCCTTTCATTATCTATCTCTCTCCTGTATATGTCTGTTCCCCCTCCCCTTTGTCCGTCTACCTCCTCCTCCTGTCCACATTTACCTCCTCCTCCCAACATGCTGTCCATCTTCTCGTCCTACCTTCTTTCTCTGCATTATCACATACAGCACAATAGACTGATGGTTCTTATTCCTACAGCATTTCATTCCAGGTTGTAACTAATGTGTGCATCAGATTTGACCGAAATCGTTCCAGGCGTTTAGGAAAAGATTTTTACCCATGCATTTGCTCACATAGACACATGTCAAATATATTTCATACATATTTAACATATTTCAAGCTTATTTCTCCACGTATTACAATTGTATATCTAGTGAATTACACCATGCAGTTTCATTTTCACTCAACGAAATGTTTATGATTTCATGTCTGCTGAACTATGTGTCATACAGTCACATATTTTTGTAGGTACATTTGGCGGCAAATGTCGATACTGTGTGAAAAGCATTGCAAATAGAGTTAGTAGCACTGAAGTAATTGATTAAAACGCCATGCTTCATATGGCAGATTCCCTTTCATTGTTTTATGGGGGTCGTCAGAGAGAAAAAGTTTTGTAAAGGTTTGAGATTGTATTTAAGGACTGTTGCAAGTATCTGATTGCTCTCATCTCATTGGTTCCTAAAGTATAGGTATTCTTGCGACCTGGGCTGCACTGCTTTCTCATCCCCACCCCTTTGATACTCAGGTAATTCTTGCCCCCACTGTGATTCTTTCAGATAGTAAATGATGCGTGTACCAAGTTTGGTTGAAGTCAGTCCTGTGGTTTAGGAGGATATGTGGACCATACATACATCATATACCTATTTTTGTAACTTGTATGCTGTTAGGCAATCCTACCGTTAGAGAGCACGTTTACTTAGCGGCCTCGCTGTTGGATTTCGCCAGTACACCTGGCTGACTCTGGTAAACAAACCTACTGCCCACTGGCCAGCCACACTGGCGCAATTCATCTGCAGCTATAGCTTGCTCGCTGAAGTGGCGTGCGTGCTTCTCTCTATGTATGAATGGAATCAATTTTGCGCTCATGTCGAGAAAGAGACATGCACTTACAAGCGTGCCTCTACTTGCCTAAGGCGTACGGTAATCAGTCGCAAGACACCCAGATGTGGAAACTCCATCCTATAAATCTAAACCCTCGCACGCAATAAGGAAAGAGGCCACTGCTCGTAATGAAGGAAATGGTTTTCCCTTTTGGCGGCTGAACCTAACCCAGCATCTCTCAGCCAGTAATGCCACACGACTTACTCGCAACACGGCCAGCGCTACTTTTTCGTCTGGAGGTATCTCTCCGCACTGTGCTCTTTGAGGGCGGGTGCCTGCCCCTCTCGGGGGCAGCAACAGTGGGGAGGCTGGCGCCGCGGGCAGGTTGCGGGCAGCGCGTGGGTCACTGCGCCAGACAGGGCGACGCAATTAGAGGCCGCGCCGGGGGGCCAATCACGTGACGGCGCCGCAGACCGGCCCCGGGACAAAGCGGTCAAGGGGGGGGGGGGCTGCCGGCAAGTAGCCTCACCCTATCCCACTGTCCTCTAGTGTACCGTACCGCACAGGGGCATCAAATCGCTACCTCCAAGAATGGCTGTCTGCTATCAAACAGTGCCCACTCATTACTGCTGCCTTGCACAGAGAGGGAGCGGTATGCTAGGGGTATCGACTTCTACTAGCAATAATGTCAATAATGATACATCAACGTTATGCAGTCAATATATCGATAATTTCAATACATTTGTTTATTGGGTTTACCTTTCGTGTACGTTACCGTCTTTGAATAGTAACTAAAATATCCTGAGTCCCGGTTTCTAACCCTGCTATTTCTATAGTTTTCAATAAAAACCATCGCAAATAGGGCAAAATACTTGCGATATAATGTGTCACCGTTGTTCTACCACGACCTTGTAAAACAGGGCTAACGAACGGACAACGTTTCAGAGCAAGCTTTCGCTCTTGGGATGGGGAACTGCCCCTGAAAGGTGAAACAATCAGCAGTGATCAGCGACATGGGTTTCCAGAAGGCAATGGAAACGACTCCATTAAAGACACGTATGTTGTATCCACAGAACATTTGGATTTAACTGAAAAAGTGTCTTGGTGATCTCTGTCACGGCAAAGCACCAAATTAGTCCCCTATTCGGACCTTCGCATGCTGACTAGCAAGGGTAAGGTGACCATGAGAAGGAGACTGAAAAACTAACGATAGTCGGGGCGTGGAATGTCAGAAATGTGAACATGTAACGGAACTAGAAAACTTTTAAAAGGAAATGCAGAGGCTAAAAGATGTAATGAGGGTTAGTGAGGTGAAAGGATAAGAAGACTAGGATTTCACGTTACACAAATATAGCAGGAGACCATTAAATAGTCCGCCCCGACAACTGAGTGGTCAGGATGACAGACTGGCGTCCTACGGGCCCGTGTTCGATTCCCGGCTGGTAAGCGGATTTTCTCAAGGGCTGGGTGCTGTGCTGTCTTCATCATCATTTCATCCAGCCGGTACGGTAGCTCAGCCTGTTCGGTCAGAGGGCTGATTGTCCTCTGTAATAAAAAAAAACTGAATGAAGGAATCAATAATCAACTTGAACGGACGTCATGTGGCGTCTGCCCAGACCAAACGAAACGAACAATGCCGAACAAAATAATAAAAAATAAGATAAAAAAGCGGTCTAAGGCGCTGCAGTCATGGACTGTGCGGCTGGTCCCGGCGGAGGTTCGAGTCCTCCCTCAGGCATGGGTGTGTGTGTGTGTGTGTGTGTGTGTGTTTGTCCTTAGGATAATTTAGGTTAAGTAGTGTGCAAGCTTAGTGACTGACGACCTTAGCAGTTAAGTTCCATAAGATTTCACACACTTTTGAACATTTTTTTGACTGAGATAAGAAAAAAATTAAAAGATTTCTGCAAAAAATTCTGGCTAGTAATACTGAATACACAGTCCAAGAACCACAAGAGGAAGTAATATACTTCAAAAACACTGGCCGATTACATCTGGAATAAATGATGGTTTGCCATAAATCGGAAATCAGCTATTGGATCGTAGGGCCTACTCAATGGCAGATACAGGCTCAGACCACAATTTAGTGATAAAAAATAGTATGAAGTTTAAGAAAATCGTCTAGAAGAAGGTGGAAAGAAGCGGGATACTGAAGTAATGAGGAAATGCGGCACACGTTATAAGTTGTAGAAGGCGCTAGGTACTGAGGTAATGGATGCCACAATAAAATGGCTCTCAGCGCTATTCGACTTAACTTGTGAGTTCATCAGTCGCCTAGAACTTAGAACTGATTAAACCTAACTAACCTAAGGACATCACACTCATCCATGTCCGAGGCAGGATTCTAACCTGAGTCCGTAGCGGTCGCTCGGCTCCAGACTGTAGCGCCTAGAACCACACGGCCACTCCAGCCGGCAATGCCACAACAGGTCGCTCAATTGACGAGGAGTGAACATCTACACAATGGCTAGTCACATACGTCAGGTGTCTGTGAAGAAAGCTTGGGTAACAGAAAAAATTCTTCAACTGGTCGACGAAAGAGAAATCACAGAAATGTTCAGGAAAAGAGGAAAACAGCAACGTAAGTCGCTTCGAAAAGATATGAACAGGACCGACAGATTCAGAATAATTATAGAAAAGTCATGGAAACATACAGGACATTTTAGAGCAAGGGTGGGAGCATTAAGATCAGAACAGGAATTCGCCTCTTTTACATCGTTGAGAGAGTGGATTACGTGCTAAGAGTACTCTGAACGTCTATGCAAGGGGGAGGACTTGCTCATGAGGTGACAGAAAACGAAATGGCAATCGATATGAAAGACATAAGAGGGTCCAGAGGTAGAGTCATAATTTAACATATATTTGTGGTACGTAATAAGTGAATGGAAGGGCTAGCGTGAGGTGAGGTTGTTACTTTACTTGAAAACACGTTATACTTTTATTTCAAAACCTCCGATTAGAAGAAACCAACAATATTCATAAATCTCATTCAGTCACTCTAAAATAATACAATTTTAAACAGGAAATGGGATGTAGCTCCAAAACATGATCATCAATTACAAAAATCAAATTCAATAATTTATGAAATGTACCGCAATAAAACAAATTTGCAAATCGACCATTACAAATGCATGGAAAAATACTATTGTGACACTACTAAGCCTCAATAAGGTAAAAAGTATTTACTATTTATATAGACAACATCCATCCGCATTTCTGAATGCAGTTAATATAACTTATTACAACTCGTCCCAAAACTGAGCTCCGATTAAGTACAGCAATCAACAAGACTGGAGCCACTGCAGTCATAAACTTAACACACCCAACTCGCCTAAGGCCAGCCACAACAGTGGTTTCATGAATCAAGACCAGATCCTTACTGGATAACAAATAAGCCAGCTGCGCATGTAATGAGGTACAACAGGGTTCACAACTCCGAACAGACGACCATTAGAATGCTGGATCACCCAATAGCGGGGGCCACCGTTCGCGATAGCCAGCAAAGCAGGCGTGTCCTGCCAGGGCTCCAGCAGTCTGGGGTCTGTCGACGGCCACTGTCAGACTGCAGGCAGCTTCGTTTGGGAGGAGCCGCAGCCTCGCTTCCACGGCGTCGCCCACAGCGCCGCCCAACAGCGCTCGCGGCAGAGGCGAACGCGGGAGTCCGAATGCATCGCAACAGTGGCGACTTTTGAATGAAAGCAGTTTGGAAGCCCTGATATGAGATAAGCAGAAGGGATGAATAACATTCCTTTGGAATTTCTGAAATCACTTGGGGAAGGGGTAATCAGCATCGCCACCTCGTGCAAAAATTTGAAGCGCCTCCCCCTTCCCCACCTCCACGCCCTTCTAGCATGTTTGGACGTAGTCAACAATGTTATTCCTCCGCGACGCCTTTTTTCACACAGCACACTTACTCAGACCTATCTTTGGCATGAATAAGTCTTTAAGAGCGAAGACAGGTATGGGGCACTCCGTGAAACAGAAGTGAAACGTTAACAGTGCAATACATCTTGAGCTATAGCTCCAAAATTAAGTTATGTAACTCAAAAAGTATGAAAGTAAGATCCGTTCGGTTTTTCTCTTTCCCTGAGCAGAGAGCAGCGTGCGGTGAGAGAGAGAAGCACCAACACCGGTGCGGATAGAGAACAAGCGGGAAGCAGAGTCAAATAGAATTCTAGGAATCCTTCCAGCGTTATAGAATAACCTTGCTTCCAACGTTCACGGTTTGCGCTTCGTACCGATTGGTTTAGCTTGTGTAAATGACGTACGGGAGAGATGTGTTTTGTTAAAGTGCGAATTTACGTAAACATTTATCTTCACGAGTATTACTCGTTAGTAGAACACGAAGACAAAAAAAAAAGCATATCTGCTCACTCAGCGCTAGACAACTGTTCAAGCTGAGCAGCGGTAGACCGCATACGTTGACAGAAATTGCAAAAGGCACGATACGTCCGAATTCCGTGTAGAACAACGGGCCTCAGTCGACAAGAAATACTGAACAGACTACAGTATGTGAAATAGTACCTCCAGCAATTGGTTTGTGCACGCGAGTGACATTTGGCAATCTGCTTGGCCATTCAACAATACAACTGTAGGCCTACCCTAGAACAAACGTTTATTACGCAAAATACTGAAAAAACACGATATATAGAAATAAACCAAAACTAAAATTAATGATAAATATACGTTTACACACTTACCTTACATTACATTTATTTTCTTGCTTAGGCAGCAGCGAGCTCAAGTCAATATGAAAGTGGGAGCCTCGCCAGTCAAGAAAGTCAGTTTTAGCCCTGACGACGGTGATGGGGGTAATCACAGTGGAGCTTGACTTGACACAAAGTCGTGCCTTGTCCATTGATGACCTCAGGAATCTTTTAATCAGTTTAAGATTCGGTATCGTTGGGCCTTCAATGTGTGCGGACGGTGTTTGTTTTAATATTCTAAAAACTTATTTCTCCATTTGCCGCTGTCATCGGTTGTATTAGCAGAATTCGTAAGGTACACTTACGTTGGGCGCAAGTCCATAGTCTCGAGTGAGTCTTTTCCCTCACGTCCTCCAAAGTTATTTTCATTTACTCCAATTGTTTTAAGACTACCTCCGTAAGCGCCAAACCAGATGTACCAGAGGTTATCTAGTGTACAGTCCAAAATTTTATCATAATAGTTAGCAGTTTTCAATAAAGACTACATTTTATTTCTAATTTTGTGACAGAGAATGTGAAAATAGTTGTATGTTTTTTCCCAGACAATGGTTAGACTTATTTTCATCAGTAGTTGTTATCTTTATGTGTTACCCTAGAACTGAATCAAATTTTTCAAATAATTTGAACAGATATAAGAAATTCTCGTTGTTGCCTTTCACATTTTGCCTCAAGTTCCTCTTAATCGAAAACACGGTCTAACTCAAAAATGAATAATTGCTGTAAGTGATTACACCTTTCCAGTGCCGTGTTGCAGCGTTTAACATCTACAGCGTGCTTGCATCGACAGTATTGCCAGATTTTAAACGTCTGGAATACCCCACCTACTTTCTGTGCGGTTGTAAATGTCCTTGCGACTTAGAGATGTTAGATGATGTTTCATAAATGTGCTGCCAACTACTGCAACCATATGAGATGAGTAATATTTTAATGTTCGAAAAGAGCTTGTAGCAGAGTCAAATAACATCTGCTCACCATTTTCTCTGAACAATATCACCGTCGCACAAACGGTAAATGTAATTTTTAGAAGTAAAACGACGATTAGAATCATCTTTGGAACAGCCGTCAAATTCAGTTTTTCGTTCTGGAGAGCCTCTTTTGCCTATGAATTTCCTAAATAAATCTTATATTTTGTCGAGCCATTTTGCGGGATTAGAATACGCTGACATTTACCATTTCTTCTTTATGCTAAAGTTTCTTCCCTCTGTTGGGACTTTCAAGCTGGTGTAGGTACATTTCGACTGTGGTCAGGCGCATGGCAGAAACTGAGCTGTGAGCACTGTCATTAGCAAGATCTGCTATTTTGAAAGATGCGCGCAAGGCGTCCAGTTCCTGCACTTCATTTGTAAGCTGCTGCACAGTACAGTAGGCAAGTCCCACTAAGACAGCACATTTTATGAATAATTTACATTTACAACTTATTCCCACATTTCTTCTTTTAAGCAAAACTTTCAGTATCTTGTTTAATACAGTACCTTGTTAAAATATAAGATTTTGCCTCCGCAAAAATCCTGCCGTCCTGGGTGGTAGCCCGGTTGACCCCACTCTAGAGCCTGTCCTGGAAACCAGGCGGCTGCTCAAGTTGGTGTGGAATCTATGAGACTGGAGACGTACTATCAGACATTCGGAAAATATCACCCCCACTCCCTGTTCACTGTGCGCTAGGAACTGCAAAGTGCAACGTGACGCGATCGACAGGCATACCAGAGACCCTGCTCAACACATCTGTGCAAAGCCAAAAATCGTTCAGAATGTGGATATTTATCTCACAGTCAACTGTTACAATTCTCAACTTGATCACAGCAGTATTTTGATGAAAATCGGTGTTTTTACGAAAAATTGAAGGCTTCAAGCATTAGACTCAGAAATATGAAAATTCGTATGCAGCTGCAGTTTTATACAGAAACATTAACCATGTGACCCCATTAAGCTACGTCTAATAGTTTTCAGTACTTTACTGAAAACTAAATTTGGAACAAAAACGACCTTATGTGTAATAAAGTATCATTTACATTAATGATAGAAAGTTCTGGTTACAGCACTTGATTACGTCCATTAAATAATAAGGCTATAACTTTGAAGTAAACACCAATCAATATAAGATCTCTTAAAGCAGTTCTTCAGAATTCATGTTCTACTGTAGGTTCCATTCTGAAAGTTCTAGCCGGCAAAGTTTAAATGCAGTTGAGCTAAAAAAAAATTCTGCAATTACAGCCAACATAACTGCATTCGTATAAAAGACGAGAATATTGTAAATTGATAAACAATAGTGTTATAAAATAATGTGTATCCGAGAAAGTGGCCATTTAAATGCTGCTACTTGGCTATAGAGCGCGTGTAGCCAGTCCGTTGCTAAACGCATGTTTTCGGTACAAATAGGAAGCGAACTAGCGAGGACTGTACACCGACCTGGATCGCTTGGATTCCATAGAAATAATTTTTTGTGTGCCGCACGTAATGTTGACAAAACCGCGTGGCAAGTGGTGTGATTATTCCCCACTTTTGTGGCGAGCAATTAACTTCCATGATTACCAGTCAGGACGAAAGAACATTTAATTGGAACTTAATGTAGACATCGCTTCTGAACTGCTCATAGTGCTGTTCATGATAGGGACATTATTATTATTATTATCATCAGTATTATGACGAATATAACTACGTTTGTGCGTGTGAACTTTTACTGAATATATGAATCAGATAGAACTCAGAAACTTTATATATAATTACAGTTCCTGTCTCCGCTGAGTAAAGAGAGAGTGGAAACATTTCTTTCAGTGAGCGCAAGTAAAATGTGGACTTGTAGTCTCAATCACTTTCTGGCTGACAGCAAATATAGTTTTCAGGATCTTGTAAAAAGACAGCGACCAACGAACAAATAAAATGTTTCTTATTAAAATCAACAATAACACATCTGAAGTGTAACGTCCACTGTTCAAAGTGCCGTCAATGCGGACAAGATGTGACCGAGACGTGTAACCAATGGCACCCTATACCATCACGCTGGGTGATACGCCAGTATGACGATGACGAATACACTTTTCCAATGTGCATTCACCACGATGCCTCCAAACACTATGCGACCACCATGATGCTGTGAACAGAACCTCGATTCATACGAAAAAATTACGTTTTGCCGTTCGTGCACACAGGTTCGTCGTTGAGTACACCATCGCAGGCGCTCCTGTCCGTGATGCAGCGTCAAGGTTAACAGCAGCCATGGTCTCCGAGTTGATAGTCCATGCTGCTGCAAACGTCGACGAACTGTTCGTGCAGATGGTTGTTGTCTTGCAAACATCCCCATCTGTTGACTCAGGGATCGAAACGTGGCTGCACCATCCTTTACAACCATGCGGATAAGATGCCTGTCATCTCGACTGCTAATGATACGAAGCCTTTGGGATCCAGCACGGCGTTCCGTATTACCCTCCTGAACCCACCGATTCCATATTCTGCTAACAGTCATTGGATCTCGACCAACGCGAGCAGCAATGTCGCGATACGATAAACCGCAATCACGATAGGCTACAATCCGGCCTGTATCAAAGTCGGAAACGTGATGGTACGCATTTCTCCTCCTTACACGAGGCATCACAACAACGTTTCACCAGGCAACGCCGTCAACTGCTGTTTGTGTAAGAGAAATCGGTTGACTCATGTCAGCACGTTGTAGGAGTCACCACCGCCACAAACCTCGTGTAAATGCTCTTAGAAGTGAATTATTTGCATATCAAAGCATCTTCTTGCTGCTGGCTAAATTTCGCGCCTGTAGCACGTCATCTCCATGGTGTAGCAATTTTAATGGCCAATATATATATATATATATATATATATATATATATATATATATATATATATATATATATATATATATATATATTCACAGGATTGGGTGCAAATAATATGTTTACTGACACATCCCTTCAAATGAGATTAACCGAACGAAGATTCATCAAGTATTTCTAGTACCAATTAATTATTTGTCACTTTGGTACCCTCAATGATCGCTTGCGAAGAAGGTGAAAAATTCAGAGGTACACTATGGGGAAAAACTTCGAAAACGAAACCGCATGTGGCTAAGCGTTGTATCTCCACATTATACATTACAGAACGATTTTTGGTTTTGTCACGCACTGTCAACAGCTTTTCAGCTTCAACCTGAACCTTAGGAGCACACTAGCGGTTTCCTAGTCCGCTATCGGTAAGCAATTCATGACCTGATTATTTGTTGACTTGACTCGTGAAAAATGAGGGCTCTAACATGCACCGTCGCTTTAGAGTCTGTGCATTTAATACAAAACTAATTGGTAGGCATTGTATAAGCCTACTCATCTCTTCTTGTTGTTGTGGTCTTCAGTCCTGAGACTCGTTTGATGACTCATCTCTTATAGGGTGCCTAAAGAATGCTCCGTTCTCGGAATGCTGTAGTTGTAACATTAATAGTTTTATTAAAACAAATCAGATTTATCGATACTTAACTCTGGATTTACCATGGTGTCGCAAGTTACAGGCGACATGCAAGCCAATGTCTTTTGCTGTATACAAGGTCCATGGAAGCAATTGATACGGATCACACGTCACTGTTATCATAGTGCTCTCCTAGTATTGTACTAATGCTGACCTGGTCTGCGAGTCCCAGTCTGGTACTGTCCGAATACTGTCGGCCGAGGCTAGCAGGATCCCCACTTATATTATCTTTGGCTAGAGGGCGCTCCTGTCGTGGTACGGTCCTAGTCGGCGCACCACTGGCCGACGTCGTCTCACTGCCTTCTCTTCCCTTGTGTTCTTCATCTTCGTGTCGGCGCTTATGGTTACGCCAGAACAGTATTGAAGTAGTCTTTCATATGAGATTAGCTGTCTTTGTTTAGTAGTATCTTCTGTGGAAAAGCTGTCAGGAGCGTGATACCATGTAGTGGAATAGGTACAAAGAGAATGCGATTTCACGAATACATAACTGCTTCAAAAGCGTCAGTTGCCCTTAAACATCGATACACACGGACACACACACACACACACACACATATATATATATATATATATATATATATATATATATATGTGTGTGTGTGTGTGTGTGAGAGAGAGAGAGAGAGAGAGAGAGAGAGAGAGAGAGAGAAAGAGAATGAGGACAGAGCATGCCGCATCTCCTCCGAAATATGACGCCATCATTGACATAACGACATAATCGATAGTAAATTTCCCCAACCCTCCCTCCTCCAAGCCTCAGAGAAATGCAAATTGTTTTGTGCATAAATTGGTGCGAAATTAAAATCTAGGTGCGAAACTCAAAAATATCATAGGTTTTCCCCTGATTCTGTGATGGAGTAGCAAGTAAAATTTTCCAAGAAATTAAAAAATCTAAGGTGGAGAATTACGACGCTGGAATTGAATATGACGATCTTTCCATACTGGCGAAGGCTGTATGACGTCAGAATCTAAGACAGCTGACCTGTAATCTGGGATTGTGTCTATGATGACTGATTTCTGGGTACCATCCTTGGGACAAAGGATGTTTGTTCCCTCCTACAGGTCCTAGCCTGTGGTTCTGGAACAAACGCAACGTCGCCCCTCCCCCTCCGTGTATCACTTCTAGGATAAAGGACATTGTTTCCCCTGCAGATCCAGGCCTGTTTATTAGACAAAAGATGCCAGTCTGCTGAGCTAATTACTATATTTCCCCATATATATTATCCACTCAGAGGTGTATGCCAAGATGGCAGACATGGGATACTGTAAACCAAGATGCTAGGACAAAGTGATCAGCCTGCTAGAAAACCTCTGGTCTTGTAAAGACCTGTTGGGCTGTTTGTAGCAGTCAGCTCACTTGTAAGTGTGGTATTACATCATGTCTGTCGTAAGTTACACAAATCCCTCCTGACATCATAGTTGGAACAATTAAGTTTGGAGTTGACTTGCCTTAGTTTTCATTCCTCTCACTATTCCATTACCACATCACAATCCTGCACACCACCAGCCAGGAGTCACACCACCATCAGTTGTCTGTGTTCAAACTGACCTGTGCAGGGCCAGTTCAGGCTGTGAGCTCTCAGTAGCACTCACCCTGGTCTTGTACCACCATCTGCTGGTGACAGCTCTCCACACAGACGCTACACACACGGATCATAACTCCACTTATGTGCTGTCAGTTCAACTGCCTAATGTGACGTCGAGGATAAAAATTCTGATCTCCACCAGCAGTGTGTTGTTTGTTACAACGCTGCAGTCGCATCCCCCATGACCTAAGTCAAAACGAGAAGAAACAGAAAAAAAATCAGAAGATGCACTTTCTTCGTCCTGAGGTGGAACATTTGTAGTAGTTCTGAAGTCAAATAAAAAAGGTCAGGTAGAATTCACCAGATAGTTCTGTGTTAGCAAGCAGTTTCACGAACAATAATTGAGATAGCTAACAAAGAGCCATCAAACGTGCAAACTTACATATACCAGGCATGTAGCAACAGGATTTGAGAAAGTAACACTCTTATACTTGTTTCAAAATCTATCGTTGCCGTAAAAATGAGGCATATACATATGACAGAAATGTATGATATTCTTTATAAGATCAGTGGTCAACAACCTACTTGTACACCACATTTCTGGATGAAATAAATGTGTTTCCGTCACCAGCAAAATCCCCCGCCAACTATTGGATGTAAGTTAAAGTCTACAGCCCACTGCACTGACCGTGCAACGAAGTCCCTTTCGCTTCCAGCACCATAAATACATTTATGTGAATCATGCACTATAACAGCACTGCACAACCAGCCACTGACTGCGCACACCTCACCGCCCACTGTGTGTGTGCAACAGACTATTGCCACGAATCATGCTCTTTAGCGAAATTTCTGCCATATCGGATGTTAGCTGTGGGTGAATGCATATAATATGATGCACAGTACCAAACACTATTGACCAACAGTGAGTGAAGAACGACCCCAGATGATTATGGAAATTAATTTAGAACAAGAATACTTTCACACAATAGAAATGTCTTATTTAAATGCATATTAATAGAGGTGGCCCAATTATGCACGAAGAAATGGGTGACACAGCACTCACATAGAGATATTAATGGGAGAAGGGATATGATAGCTATGAATGAAAACAATGGTCACTATGACTATTAGATTTACTGTGTTTAAACATAATATTTACCTAATGATATATTAAAAGCACCATTGACAAACGGATAAGGCATTATTGCTCTAAAGCATATACACTCCTGGAAATTTAAATAAGAACACCGTGAATTCATTGTCCCAGGAAGGGGAAACTTTATTGACACATTCCTGGGATCAGATACATCACATGATCACACTGACAGAACCACAGGCACATAGACACAGGCAACAGAGCATGCACAATGTCGGCACTAGTACAGTGTATATCCACCTTTCGCAGCAATGCAGGCTGCTATTCTCCCATGGAGACGATCGTATAGATGCTGGATGTAGTCCTGTGGAACGGCTTGTCATGCCATTTCCACCTGGCGCCTCAGTTGGACCAGCGTTCGTGCTGGACGTGCAGACCGCGTGAGACGACGCTTCATCCAGTCCCAAACATGCTCAATGGGGGACAGATCCGGAGATCTTGCTGGCCAGGGTAGTTGACTTACACGTTCTAGAGCACGTTGGGTGGCACGGGATACATGCGGGCGTGCATTGTCCTGTTGGAACAGCAAGTTCCCTTGCCGGTCTAGGAATGGTAGAACGATGGGTTCGATGACGGTTTGGATGTACCGTGCACTATTCAGTGTCCCCTCGACGATCACCAGAGGTGTACGGCCAGTGTAGGAGATCGCTCCCCCGGTGCCAAACACGCATACGACCATCATTGGCACCAAGGCAGAAGCGACTCTCATCCCTGAAGACGACACGACTCCATTCGTCCCTCCATTCACGCCTGTCGCGACACCACTGGAGGCGGGCTGCACGATGTTGGGGTGTGAGCGGAAGACGGCCTAACGGTGTGTGGGACCGTAGCCCAACTTCATGGAGACGGTTGTGAATGGTCCTCGCCGATACCCCAGGAGCAACAGTGTCCCTAATTTACTGGGAAGTGGCGGTGCGGTCCCCTACGGCACTGCGTACGATCCTACGGTTTTGGCGTGCATCCGTGCGTCGCTGCGGTCCGGTCCCAGGTCGACGGGCACGTGCACCTTCCGCCGACCACTGGCGACAACATCGATGTACTGTGGAGACCTCACGCCCCACGTGTTGAGCAATTCGGTGGTACGTCCACCCGGCCTCCCGCATGCCCACTACACGCCCTCGCTCAAAGTCCGTCAACTGCACATACGGTTCACGTCCACGCTGTCGCGGCATGCTACCAGTGTTAAAGACTGCGATGGAGCTCCGTATGCCATGGCAAACTGGCTGACACTGACGGCGGCGGTGCACAAATGCTGCGCAGCTAGCGCCATTCGACGGCCAACACCGCGGTTCCTGGTTTGTCCGCTGTGCCGTGCGTGTGATCATTGCTTGTACAGCCCTCTCGCAGTGTCCGGAGCAAGTATGGTGGGTCTGACACACCGGTGTCAATGTGTTCTTTTTTCCATTTCCCGGAGAGTACTTGGCAAAGTAGGTGGGGCTGATGAAATACTGTTGCACTAATAATACGCGGACATAAGACGCTGTTTAAATGTAGGAAGCACACTGAAGGATAGAAACAAAATATTAACATCGCCAAAATGTGTACTGAGGGCAACAATCTTGATGTATGACTTCACAACTGCGTACGTGGTTCCCGAAGGTGGTAGATTAGTTTTATGTATGAACACTGTGTCGGGTGAGACGATGGCACATCTTAGCAAACACGTTGATCGTGCTGGAGGCATCAGCAGCTGGAGAAAAATATTTCAGCCTTTTGCACTTAATGCTTAAGCACAAAAATCCTTCTAGTGGCAGCAAGGCTCACCTCATCAGTCATCTCTTACGAAGCCTCTCTTTTGCAAAAGCCTAACCTGAGGTACTTACTATGCAAAATCAGGAAGTGAGGTGTACCTCAGAAAATCTAAAATCGGGTCTTGCTGTGTGATTGCACTGTAACCTAGCTGTCTTTCTACCAGAGCAAGAGCTCGCCACTCAGTGAGAGGAGAGACTGAGAGTTCTAACAAATGAAAACATGTAACTGAGTCAGTCTCCTATTCGTTCCTATCTCATTATTCTTACACCAATTGATCAGAGGCAGGAGAATGGAAGAAGAAGGCTTCTTCCATCCCATGATATGATTCTGAAACTGACGAGTGGAAAAGTGGGCACATAGGCCCCACGTCTAAAACGCATGGAATCTTGAGAAGAAGTGGTAAGTCAATAGGAATTGACTTTAGCCATGAGCTCAACACCATTCACCACGAAGGGTTAAGAGAAGCCTCAGTTGATCAGAAGTTTTTTTATCTGTCTGTAAAATACTTTCTTCCAGAATGCTGTCTGTTTTGGAGAAAACAAATCCAGTACACTCGTCATGAGGGGTTTGGAGGTGTCTGAAGAAATCCATTCTGGTCTCCTCCCGAAACCCATTCTAGTCCTAAACAAGTTTACAACTCTGCCATGTTCCCTTAAGAAAAACCTTAACTTTCACTATTTAACCTCGGTATCAACTTTTGAAAGCCTCCACTGTACTACAGAGAAAAGGAAACAGCAAAACGAAAACAGCCACTGGCGAAGCTGACCTGATCAATTACATAGCAGTGTCACTGAATGACTACTTGATCAAGGGAATTTGCATGTCTTCCTCTGAAATATGTCAGTGGAGAGTTTCCGTTGCCCATGTAACACACAGTACTTTTATATCGAAGGGTGCATGCTTTACTACATATTTAATGGTGCATACTTAAAGGCAGACGTTTCCATACGATTTATAAATGGAGACAGTCAGCATACAAGCAACAAGCTTTTGAATTTTCCTATCAGTGTTATGATAAAGTTAACAAATTGTTGTGTACATATTTCCTCGTAGTCAGTGCATACACAACTTTCCCACTAGAGCTCGCCCCGCTAAGCACAACAGCGCAGGCGCAGTGCTCATCCATCTCCGCACTACGAGATGGCGCTGACTTAGAGATGGACCAAATTCTGCTTCCGCCGATCCGTGTATTAATATGTAACGCAGCCAATGAGATTGCTGCTAATGTAGAACCTTTTCTCCTTGCGGATCACACTCGTGCAGTGATACCTGAACGCGTGAGGTATTATAACGAGGGTACAGACCTCCGATTAATCAGTCTGCATTAGTCTGCATTCGTCTGTACCAGTCTACATTAGTCTGTACCAGTCCATAGTCAAGTTTCAGTCTGCGCCTAATGAGATTATCATATTCCTGTACATAGCCATGAAGATAAATGAATAGACACTTTGTCAAGTATCAGAGATATGTGGGAATAAGATTAATGTACCAAGACCAAAGGAACTTCAGATTGTCAATTGTAAATAGCATCCAGAATCAAGTTATTTTATGCTTTTTATTATTTTAATAAATGTATGTGAAAATTAATCAAGTTCTGTTTAAAGTTGGTCACCGTCAATCTGTTACTCTAAGTGTGCAAGTGGCATTTCTATCGTCTGACCTAGCGGCATAAGATAAACACGCCACGATAAGACCACGAGACATATTGTTGACACTCGCCTACTTCGCTAGAGCGACAAGTCAAATAATCTGATGGTCTGTGTACCGAAGGTCTAACAGTACTCGCACCATACAAATAATATTACTAAACGAATGAAATTTCCGCTTGAAGAAGTATGAAGTCCTTCTACAGGTCTAGTACTACCCTCTCAATCTTGCAGTGTCGGGAAGAGAAGGTAGATTTCAGACGAGGTACAGAAAGATTTCTGAAACTGTAAGGCAAGTAATCATAGGGTATAGGGAAAGTAACGTAATAAGCAACATACAAAAGAACCCACTCAAATGTAAGTTCGAGATGGTTGGACTAACAAAACAAACAACAACGTCCAGAACAGACCTTAAAGGACCAACGGTACCAACTGGCCACAGTGTTATCCTGAGCCCATAGGCAACACTGGATGCGGATATGGGGATATGGGGAGGGGGGGGGGGGGGATGCGGTCAGCACACCGCTCTCCTGGCCATTGTTACTTTTCGTGATCGGCGCACTACTTCTCAATCAAGTAGCTCCTCAACTGGCATCACAATGGCTGAGCGCACCCTGTTTGGCAACAACACTTGAAAGACCCAGTCGGTGATGCACTCAAGTGCTAGTCAAGCCCAACAGCACTTAACGTCGGTAGTCTGATGAGAACCAGCGTTACCACTGTGACAAGACCGTTGGCGATTGGACTTACAAGGGGGAAGACAAAATATCCTACTAACCTAAGGATGATCATGTACATTGAAGATGAACCGAGAGCTCCTCCAATATTCCAGACAGTTGTTCCAATTTTAACGTCATGCAACTCCAATGTATGTGGTGTGATCTTAGGCCTTTTAGATTTTCACAGTACTCCACCTGTTATCACATTGTCATCCCCATGTAGGAGAAATAGTTTTCTGCCTTGACACTGCCTCTACAGAGTTGATCTTGAAGAATTTACCACGTACATAGCTGTTAAATGTATCACGCATATTTCAAAGCACTCGTCTGGTGCACTCATTGTCCTACTAAGAATATCAAGGCTGTTAGACACTTTAGAGCAGAACAAGCATACACGACGAATTGAATGGAATTACATGTAGCGAACAGATCAGAAAAACAGCACCGAAATCATGAAACTAGTAGCCACCCCTAAGGACAGCATGGTGTCTGCTAGGAGATCTTCAATCGAATCAAAAATATGACGTGACTTTTCGTATTTTGCTCATGTGGTGGCATCTCAGAACTGTATTTAAGATGGACCAGAAGTCAGGAACACAAACTATATGTTCCAACACTTATTTGAGTACATAATCAAAGTGTAGTTTAAGTTATGTCTGTCATAGATTGATTCATACTGTAGAGCAGTATCTTCCAACCTTTTTGAATACGCAACCCCTTTCCAAGTATAGATATTCTGGCGACCCCCAGAACTATAAGAAAAGTATGTCAGCGATTTCAAAGGCAACTTATTTAATTTTCGTTCTATTGATACTATCCTGATCGAGAAATTAAATGCAATATGAGAAGAGGTCGTAGTGCTCTGAGGGCAGAGATATAATTATATTCTTTGCCGCGTTAGAGGCGTGAGGGTCAGAAGAGGTCGCCGAGAGCACAATCTAGCGTTTTCCGTCACTACAGTCTGTGTTCCGACTACGCCAGCAAGGACTGACGTGATTATTGTCTTCGCGCTTCGTTCTGAGCGAGCATAAAATGGACAAGTTTCATGACTAATGTTAAACAGGGAATTACGTAATTTCAATCAAAAATGCCATTTCCCACAGGCCTATGTTTTTGTATTACAAAACCCCTAGTATTCAAACATGTTGCAGGATGGTTATTTTATTTACTTTCATTCAGTTTCAAAGAAGACAACATTTCTTTTTACTTAATTGCAATATTTAGTATATAATTTTACAAATGATGGTACTAGTATCTGTAAGATTTTTCGACTCATTTACAAAGCATTATCAAAAAAACAATGAATCGCTTCACGGAAATCATCACAAATAACTACATGAAAGAAGTGAGGAATTAACCAGGCGACCAGCAACGACGATTTTGTGGGAATCCCGATGAAGCCATAGAACTAGGAAAATAGGAACAACAACAACATGAAGTGTGTAAATTAATATCTGAGTTGAGCTCAAGTATCCTAGACCCGTGCGGTAGAAATTGCAGTACTTCGTGCCTTGTCTCACTGCGTCGAATCCCAGCGATCTATTGTTTGGTTCGAAGCTTGTTACTGTAATGCATTCTCGCAACAGTGGTGCCATAACTTGCACGTGAACTGTGTGCTTGTTGTCGCAGCCATTTTGTATCACATTTGAAGTTGAGCAGCTTTTAAATGCGCTTTATTAATTTTTTTTCTTTCCGTGTGATATTTTATCACAGCAGATGATTCGCACGTAAACTAAGCTGCCAATGCACCGCCTTTCCAGCCCGGAAGTTGATGTGGTCCTTTCCCTCCCCCTGCAAACCTCTAGAAGGTAAATGCTATGTGTACAAGACTTAGTGACTCTCGCTGTCCTAGTTCCATTCCACAGAAGTAGGAAGAGATCGATAGACATCATGTTGATTCTCACTGTTGGAAGTTTTTGCGTATCTGAACTCTCAAAAACGTTTACATTAAATTCGTATTTATCATTACAGATAAGTACCAGATCTGAACGTGGGTTAAGTTGCAAGCTGCTTGTCACTTCCGTGCGACACTTATACCACAGCAGATGATCGTCATGAAACATACGTTAACAGCTGTACAGCAACTGCCTTCTCCTGCGACCGCGACCCTCTGAGCAAGGCTTTTCGAACCTGCTGTAGAGTACAAGCCGCTCAGGTTCACAATATTGCAATGTTTAAAATTATTTCATATAAAATGCCTACAACAAAGAGGCACATAATCATTCTCTCACTGCCTCATTTGTGAGTTCAGTAGGAAAGGGAATGACTAACAGTGATATAAGCTACACTCCACAATGCAGTGCATGAAGGTTGGCAGAATATACATGGTGACCTTTCTAAAGCTTCAGGCTTAGCAGATGCAGCATCAAATTCATTAATGCTCCACACACGCAACATAGTGCACACAACACCCACTACACACACCACATCTCGCCACAAACTACACACCACGTACAACACCTACCACACACTACACCATACTTCACCACACACTACAAACGCCATATATGACACAAAAAACGCCACACCACACACAACACACCAGACACCATACACAACGAAACATTTCTGTGGGGCATTAAATCATTTTTGAGGAATTGTGAAGACGCTCATACTGGAATATGTGCTGTAACAGTTCACACATATGTATGGCTCAACATTCAAACAGTAGATCCCATAGACAATTCAGTAAGGTAAATTCATACTACAGATTGCAATAGCTTCCCAACCTGTTGTAGTAGTTGATTCATATCCACATGTTATCCACCTGCTGTACCAGATGACTGCACACTCTTGTGAAGGATGACAGGTTCATTTCTTTTAACTAACAGTGATTTTCTCTGTAGGTCTCCTTGCTGTGTTGGAAATTTGAAACATTAAACTCCAACCATCAGTCCTGTAAACAGAATCTGAGCAACTGTCTGGGCCAGCGCTACAGTTTTAAGTGATTCCTCACATAACTGTATGAGTTTTATGTTGTGCAAAAGGACATGTAACATTACCATCATATTTCTATGTAGCACTCACTCTTGCTATCAAGGTTTGCATACCATCAAGAATACATTGCAGCAGCACGCAAAATTTGTTCTAAGCTCCATGATACACTCAGTTGTTTCTAGTCTTTGAGTTTCCACTATCTCCAAGTTATATATCTCTAGAATTGCATAGGGCACCAGTGGATATGGTGCTACTCTCTGCAACGTTAAATGTTTCGTTGTAGACTTGTCATATGATCAAGAGTTCAATATAGTGTTTATTTATGAAAATCCATGATTTTCTTACTTGAAAGTAGTGCTGTTAGGTCTTGATTGATATAAATTATGTCAGAAATCGGCACGAATACCTGCAGAGCTCAGCTCTCAACTGTTGATAGTGTTTCTGGGTTATGGTATGTAAGAACCAGCAAAGAACAGTGAAGATATTACTCAACAAAGATAATACCATACAGTGCACTCTCTTTCAGATACCTGATACATCTCAGCAAAACCATTCAACTCCAGATAATCTTATGTGTGCAGATTCTATGAAATTGTTTCGAGCATCATTACAGAGGCCATCCACAAAATATTTCAGAAGAAGTCTCTGCTATGAACTGCCAGCATGTTATTCATTCTGACATTCCAACACAATAAACCACTGAGCATAATAACAATATTTCTATGACTTCACCTCATAGATACTAACATGCACTGTTCTAAGTTTAGCATCCAAGATAGTGATCCATAACGTGACTGATGATGTCAGTATCCAAGATGGCCGACCTGAGCATATGTGCACAGTCCAAAATAGTTGATCCAGTTTCCGTGGCGTTGCAATCGTTTAACATCAACACTTATCTTAAGATCCAAGCTTACTAGCTGTCAAGAGGATCTACCAGTTGTTCTCTGTGCTTCATAGTGAAAGAAATATCATCATCATGTAGCATCATCAGAGGTGTACCTCCTCCAGAGGGAAACAAGTGACTCACACACTCTATTGTAAGCATTAAACTATTTCTCTCCTTAATGTGTATTATTCGTTGTATGTATCTGTGTTTGTGTGTGTTTTTCGTGGTTTTCTTTTATTTTTTGCTTAGTTCAACAGCAGTGCCTGTAACATCTGAGCAACAGCAGCAGAAGCAACAGCACCAGAAATCAAGTCAGCGCACAGACAACCTGCCTGATGCAGAAGCTGGAGCTCTGAAATTGAAATGAAGTCAGCGTGTAGACTTTTTTTCGGATTTCGAATTTCAACAATATCCATTACCAGCACCACTAACTCAGCCCACTATATCCAATGCCTGAACAATTCATCAAGCCTCAGGTAAGTCTTTACAGAGTGCTGTTGTTGAACACTGCCTTTCAGTGGATCACCAGGAGATAAGTGTATTAAGCTTGGTTCAGCATCTAACGTACACTTTTAAACTGTTATAGACATAGAGAATGTCCTGCAAAGTACAAAGATTCATTTCAGTGATACGCAGTGGGGTAAACTGCTGAGCAACCTCAAAAATACCGAAGAATGTATGAGAGCTGAGTGCAGTCCATTCCCTTAAGAACCTGTAGCAGCAACAATGCATGCATCATCAACATGTTTGGCTGTGATACGATTATGTTAACACCTCAAGGCCCAACACAATGTGAATATTTAAAGCGACCAAGTGTCACGAAAGTGCTCCATGTTACTCTTTCTTGTGCGAGCCTCTTCATCTCTGAATAACTACAGCAACTTACATCTTAATGAATCTGCTTAGTGTATTCATCTCTTGGTCATCCTCTACGACTTTTACCACCCACACCAGTACCAACCTGGTGATCCCTTGATGTCTCAGAATATGTCCGATCAACTGATCCCTTCGTTTGGTCAAGTTGTGCCACAAATTCCTTGTCTCCCCAATTCTATTCAGTACCTCCTCATTAGTTACATGATCGACCCATCTAATCTTCAACTTTCTTCTGTAGCACCATGTTTCAAAAGCTTCTGTTCTCTTTGTATCTAAATTTTTTATCGTCCATGTTTCACTTCCATACATAGCTACACTCCAGATAAATACTTTCAGAAGAGGCTTACTAACACTCAAATCTATATTCGATGTTAACAAAGTTCTTTTCTTCAAAAATACTTTTCTTGCCATTGCCAGTGTACATTTTATATCCTCTCTACTTCATACATCATCAGTTACGTTGTTGTCCAAATAGCAAAACTCATCTACCACTTTAAGGGTCTCGTTTCGTAATCTAGCGTCGTCTGATATAATTCGAATACCTTCCACTACCCTTCTTTTGCTTTTGTTGATGTTCATCTTATAGCCTCCTTTCAAGACACTGTCTCCTCCGTTCAACTGCTCTGCCAAGTCCTTTACTGTCTCTGACAGAATTACAGTGTCAATGGCAACCCTCAAACTTTTTATTTCTTTTGCCTGACTTTTGATCCCCAGGTAACATTTTTCTTTCCTTTCTTTTACCAGTTATTCAGAGTACATATTGAATAACACTGGCGATAGGCTACAACTCTGGTTTCTGTACAGGTTGTAAATTACCTTTCACTCCCTGTATTCTTCCCCTGCTACCTTTAGAATTTCAAAGAGTCCAGTCAACATTTTCAAACGCTCTCTCCAAGTTTACAAATGCTATGAATGTAGGTGTGCCTTTACTTAACCTATCTTCTAAGATAACATGTAGGATCAGTACTGTATCGCCATTTCCTACAATTCTCCAGAACCTCAACTGATCTTCTCCAAGGTCTGTTTCTACCAGTTTCTCCATTCTTCTGTAAAAATTCGTGTTAGTTTTTCGCAACCATTACTTATAATACTGATCGCTAGGCAATTTTCATACCTGTCAACAACTGCCCTTTTTGTAACTGAAGTTACTACATTATTCTTGAGGTCTGAGGGTATTTCGCCTGTCCCACATATCTTGCCCATCAGATGAAAGTTTTTTGTCTTGCTTGGCTCTCCCAGAGCTATCAGTAGATCGTTTCTATATTCCATCTTACAGCTTTCCCTTCTTTGCTTAGGGCTGGTTTTGCCTTCTGAGCTCTTGATATTCATACAGCTGCTTCTCTTCTCTCCAAAAGCCACTTTAATTATCCTGTAAGGAGTATTTGTCTTTCCCCTAGTGAAACACGCTTCTAAATCCTTACATTTGTCCTCTAGCCATTCCTGCTTACCAATTTTGCACTTCCTCTCAGTCTCACTTTTTAAATGTTTGTGTTTCGTTTTGCCTGCTTCATTTGGTGCATTTCCAGTTTTCTCCTCTCATCTGTTAAATTCAGTACCTCTTTTTTATCCATTGATTCGTACTAGGCCTTGTCTTTTTACCTATTTGATCCTCTGTCGCCTTCACTGTTTTATCTCTTAAAGTTAACCACTTGTCTTCCACTGCTTTCCTTTCCCCTGTTCAATCATTTCTCAATGCTCCCTCTGAAACTCTCAGCAGTTTGTGGTTCTTCCAACTTATCTAAGTCCCATCTCCTTAAGCTCATACCCTTTTCCGATTTCTTCAGTTTTAATCTACAGTTCATAACCAATACATTGTAGTCAGAGTACACATCTGCCCCCCGAATGTCTTACAATTTAAATCTGGTATCACATCTTTATTAACCAATATTTAATCAATATGAAACCTTCCAGTGTCTCCAAGAGTCATTCACGTATATAACCTCCTTTTATGGACCTTAAAGCAAAAGTTAGCGATGATTTAACTATGCTCTGTGCAACATTCTACAAGTACCTTCCTCTTTTATTCGTTTTCCATAGTCCATGTTTGCCTACTACTTTCCCTTCTCTTCGTTTTCCTACTATCAAATTCCAGTCCCCTATCACCATATAATTTTCGTCTCCTTTAACTATATGAATAATTTCTTTTGCCTTATCACATATTTCTTTAATCTCTTCATTATCTACGGAGCTAGGTGGCACGTAAACTTCTACTACTGTTTTTGTATGTCTGTCCTTGTGGAAGGAGGTCTTTGCGACGACGGCCGTTTACTATTGTGACATAATAAAACACTTACAACCGTCCTTATGATTCTATTTTATTTTGTTGCAACCAGTTTGAACGCTTCACTGAGCTATCTTCAGGCCTGTATGCATAAAACAGTAACGATAGCATTATCAACTTATCAATCTAGTTACATAGAAACGTATTAAAAACAGAATGAGAAACAATGGCAAGGATTTACAAGTGAATTTACACCAAACATCTGATAGGACGAGCAGATAATACATTGTCATATATATAAAATATACCATAACGAAATTCCACTCAATACATTGTACAATTATACTATCTATTAAAAATTTCTTGAAATAACTATTCATGACTTTTATTGGCCTCTCGGACATACATTATCTGCACAACCCTGAAATAATCTACTGTAAGACAAAATAACTGTAGAAGGTGATAAATGGAAGGAAACAATACCCCAAAACAAGTAAAGGAAAGGAACATGACCTACGTGTCGTGTCGAAGTATAAAATGCTTAGTTGTACACAGATGAGGGGCATACACTATGTCATATCTATAAAATGAATGTCCAAGACGTGTTGTAAAACCGAATGTAAGACCTACCTCACATCATAACATACGTAGAACGTGTGAAACACGCCCACAAGGAAACTGGTCATGATGAAAACATTCATTTGTGAACGCATCTATATATCATGTACCGCCATGAAACAATCATACACAGAGATACTAAGTAGCCTGCAAGGATTCAGTGTATTATAAACGATGACTCAAGAATGTATATACATGAAAAACCAGAAAAGCTTACTGAGTAGCACACTGCTCAAAAAGTATTCTTTTTTTTGTCATCAGTCTACTGACTGGTTTGATGCGGCCCGCCACGAATTCCTTTCCTGTGCTCAGCTCTCCATCTCAGAGTAGCACTTGCAACCTACGTCCTCAATTATTTGCTTGACGTATTCCAATCTCTGTCTTCCTCTACAGTTTTTACCCCCTACAGCTCCCTCTAGTACCATGGAAGTCATTCCCTCATGTCTTAACAGATGTCCTATCATCCTGTCCCTTCTCCTTATCAGTGTTTTCCACATATTCCTTTCCTCTCCGATTCTACATAGAACCTCCTCATTCCTTACCTTATCAGTCCACCTAATTTTTAACATTCGTCTATAGCACCACATCTCAAATGCTTCGATTCTCTTCTGTTCCGGTTTTCTTACAGTCCATGTTTCACTACCATACAATGCTGTACTCCAGACGTACATCCTCAGAAATTTCTTCCTCAAATTAAGGCCGGTATTTGATATTAGTAGACTTCTCTTGGCCAGAAATGCCTTTTTTTGCCATAGCGAGTCTGCTTTTGATGTCCTCCTTGTTCCGTCCGTCACTGGTTATTTTACTGCCTACGTAGCAGAATTCCTTAACTTCATTGACTTCGTGACCATCAATCCTGATGTTAAGTTTCTCGCTGTTCTCATTTCTACTACTTCTCATTACCTTCGTCTTTCTCCGATTTACTCTCAGACCATACTGTGTACTCATTAGACTGTTCACTCCGTTCAGCAGATCATTTAATTCTTCTTCACTTTCACTCAGGATAGCAATGTCATCAGCGAATCGTATCATTGATATCCTTTCACCTTGTATTTTAATTCCACTCCTGAACCTTTCTTTTATTTCCATCATTGCTTCCTCGATGTACAGATTGAAGAGTAGGGGCGAAAGGATACAGCCTTGTCTTACTCCCTTCTTAATACGAGCACTTCGTTCTTGATCGTCCACTCTTATTATTCCCTCTTGGTTGTTGTACATTTTGTATATGACCCGTCTCTCCCTATAGCTTACCCCTACTTTTTTCAGAATCTTGAACAGCTTGCACCATTTTATATTGTCGAACGCTTTTTCCAGGTCGACAAATCCTATGAACGTGTCTTGATTTTTCTTTAGCCTTGCTTCCATTATTAGCCATAACGTCAGAATTGCCTCTTCGTGCCTTTACTTTTCCTAAAACCAAACTGATCGTCACCTAGCGCATTCTCAATTTTCTTTTCCATTCTTCTGTATATTATTCTTGTAAGCAGCTTCGATGCATGAGCTGTTAAGATGATTGTGCGATAATTCTCGCACTTGTCAGCTCTTGCCGTCTTCAGAATTGTGTGGATGATGCTTTTCCGAAAGTCAGATGGTATGTCGCCAGACTCATATATTCTACACACCAACGTGAATAGTCGTTTTGTTGCCACTTCCCCGAATGATTTTAGAAATTCTGATGGAATGTTATCTATCCCTTCTGCCTTATTTGACGGTAAGTCCTCCAAAGCTCTTTTAAATTCCGATTCTAATACTGGATCCGCTATCTCTTCTAAATCGACTCCTGTTTCTTCTTCTATCACATCAGACAATTCTTCACCCTCATAGAGGCTTTCAATGTATTTTTTCCACCTATCTGCTCTCTCCTCTGCATTTAACAGTGGAATTCCCGTTGCACTCTTAATGTTACCACCGTTGCTTTTAATGTCACCAAAGGTTGTTTTGACTTTCCTGTATGCTGAGTCTGTCCTTCCGACAATCATATCTTTTTCGATGTCTTCACATTTTTCGTGCAGCCATTTCGTCTTAGCTTCCCTGCACTTCCTATTTATTTCATTCCTCAGCGACTTGTATTTCTGTATTCCTGATTTTCCAGGAACATGTTTGTACTTCCTCCTTTCATCAATCAACTAAAGTATTTCCTCTGTTACCCATGGTTTCTTCGCAGCTACCTTCTTTGTACCTGTGTTTTCCTTCCCAACTTCTGTGATGGCCCTTTTTAGAGACGTCCATTCCTCTTCAACTGTGTTGCCTACTGCGCTATTCCTTATTGCTGTATCTACAGCGTTAGAGAACTTCAAAAGTATCTCGTCATTCCTTAGATCTTCCGTATCCCAGTTCTTAGTGTATTGATTCTTCGTGACTAATTTATTTAACTTCAGCCTACTCTTTATCGGTGTTGGTCTGCTGTCGATTCTGATTAGAACAACCCGGTCACTGAACCGTTCACAGTAACACACCCTCTGCCCTACCTTCCTATTCATAACGAATCCTACACCTGTTATACCATTTTTGTCGGTGTTGGTCTGCTGTCGATTCTGATTAGAACAACCCGGTCACTGAAACGTTCACAGTAACACACCCTCTGCCCTACCTTCCTATTCATAACGAATCCTACACCTGTTATACCATTTTCTGCTGCTGTTGATATTACCCGATAGTCATCTGACCAGAAATCCTTGTCTTCCTTCCACTTCACTTCACTGACCCCTACTATATCTAGATTGAGCCTTTGCATTTCCCTTTTCAGATTTTCTAGTTTCCCTACCACGTTCAAGCTTCTAACATTCCACGCCCCGACTCGTAGAACATTATCCTTTCGTTGATTATTCAATCTTTTTCTCATGGCAACCTCCCCCTTGGCAGTCCCCTCCCGGAGATCCGAATGGGGGACTATTCCGGAATCTTTTGGCAATGGAGAGATCATGATGACACTTCTTCAACTAAAGGCCACATGTCCTGTGGATACACGTTACGTGTCTTCAACGCAGTGGTTTCCATTGCCTTCTGCATCCTCATGTCGTTGATCATTGCTGATTCTTCCGCCTTCAGGGGCAATTTCCCACCCCTAGGACAAAAGAGTGGCCTGAACCTCTATCCGCTCCTCCGCCCTCTTTGACAAGGCCGTTGGCAGAATGATGCTGACTTCTTAGGTGTGTTAAAAGTAAGTGATCACGAAGAAATAATGGAGATCAAAATAATATACACCTATGAACAAATGCATTGTAACGAGAACACACATGTATTTCGATGATATTGAAACCAAACGCCATTACACGCAAGAAATTACTTTTTTCTTTTAAACGAAAATATCAGTCTTACAAATTATGTCAAAGTCAAGCCACATTATTAATTGACCAGTGAGGAGGCCACACGCCATGCCCATAGTTAAAACGTAAGTAATTGTAATTTTTGTGTCAGACAAACTGTGAACGTGTGACAGCAATCTATAAATTGGCTACTGATACCCTATTAAAACAATGAAGTGGAAGTTAAGGTAATGCAATGCAAATCCACGCGAAACTGAAGACAGGCACATAGTCACTAAATGTGTCATATATGACTAAAGTAATTGCATGTTAAAGGAAGTGTCATTTAAAGATATCTAGATACAATTCTAGAGATAACAGACACAGTTCTACCACCAAACACTTAACTAGAGTCAAATGACAGCAACGTTCACGTCAGCTTCCTGCATCGAAAAGTAGTCATATGTATGATATCCAAGTAAACACGCGAAAATACAACAAAATTTAAAATGTATATAGTTATGAATAAAAGTATTGTAACCAACACACACCTTGGTCTTTTTGAACGACATCAAAACTAAAAAAACATTATATCTATGCAATGAAGTTTCAAAAGAGCCCTACTGGCGATACATATCGTCTCACAAACCAGTTTAACAATTGACCAGTGAGGAGCCGACACAACACTCCAGTAATTGAATCGTAAATGAATCCTATACTATGTTTGATGTGAGAGTGTGACCAAATCACAGCAGTCTACGAGTTGACACTAACTACAATATTATAATTGCAACACTGGAGATGCCGTAGTCCTGCCCGCGGAATCTGAGTGTGGTAAATGCATACTTATGTAAACTCGAAAATGGGTGCATAAACTCTGAACGTATCACATACTACTAAAATAACTGCATGCGAAAGAAACAGCACAGTAAACGTCAACGTAGATCATTACTCGAAAAATCCTCTAAAACACGCTACAGACTACTTATCACGTACGAACCCAAATGTAATCAGATAACCCATACCAAGTCAAGTAACAATTATATCAGGGAACAAAAAACTACCAGTGAAAATGGTCAAGAGACACGTACTTAGTAATACTAAAACATCTATGAAAAAACAGGAACGTGGCACGAATATGTAGTGGCTGGAAGGAGGAGTGAAGAATCTTAACCGTGCAGGCACAAAATAGCTTGTAACAGACACCCAACAACTTACAGTTACAAATGGTGTACCACTAATGTAAGAACAAGTAGAGACCTGAACCAATACGACACTTATTAAGCAACTATGCAGTAGGCGTAGGCTTCGTGACTATCTCGGCTACGATGATGTATTCATTATATTGTGATTCTTGAGTTTCTCCCGGCCTATTTGATAATCAAAATAATCACAGGAGCTCAGTCCGTCAGTTCACGTGATGATGGCGACATGTTTGATCGCCGAAATATTGTGCCCGTTGGACACTATAGACCGGCAGTACACCCGTAGATATTTTGATTATTCATTATATTGCTCATAGTAGCTCATTCGCATTCCTGTTTGTTTATTTATTATTAAAACTACTCATGCTTTACCCCTATTTTATTTTGTATTTATAACTCGGTATTCTCCTGACCTGAAGTCTCGTTCTTCCTAACAGCGAACATCACTAATTTGCAGTATATCCACTACTAACTACTCATTTCCCTTTTTAAATTTTCAAACCTACCCGTTTATAGGAGTAATACTAGCAGATATGAGTATAGCACACATACACACACCTATGCACAAATATAACACCTCATTCTCATCATGAACTTCATGTTCCAATAAATGCTTAATAATATAGTAGAAGAGCGATGTTACATTACTTCGCCATAAACTGAGTCTCCCAATGACGACCCATATTGTGTCGTACAGCCAAAGTTTCGTGACACTTGGACTCTTTAAATGTACATATTGTGCATGTTAACTCCACTGTACCATACCCAAACATATTGACAATGGATATGTTGTTGATGCCAAAGGTATTGCTGTTTCACGGTAAACGCTCGTACCCGATTGTCATGCAGTCCTCGATGTACGGGGCATGTTCAGAAAGTAAGTGTACTGTGACCTTAAAGGGCTGTGGTTTTATTGTGTTTTTGGAGGCTGGAGACACTAAGTGGATCCCCTGATCAGATCGAACGTCACAAGAACGAGGTAGTCCGTAAACTCACGTTGTGGTGTCCAGTTGCATGAAAGAGTTGGGCAAGAAGTCCTGCCAAGTACGAGCCATGTGCTCTGATCCGCTTCCTAAATGCAGAAGGAATAACACCTGCCGAATTTTTTTCGCGAATTAAAACGGTTTATTGCAGAGGTGTTATAAATTGAGCGAACTTGTTTAAGTGGTGTTGGGAGTTTGATGGAGGCAGAACAGATGTTCATGATTAACTGAGGACTGGAAAACCTTCCGTTTTGATTGAAAAGTCGGTGCAAAAAATAACTGCTTTTGAAGAACATCAACTGACAGTGGATGGAAGTTCTGCGATGTTTCCACGGCTCTTCAGAACCCTTTTATACGAGACACTCACAGACAGCTGGGATACCAGAAACTGTGTGCAAGATGGATTCCATAAAAATTGACAGAGAAGTACAAGAAAAATCGGGCCAGTAGCACCAGCGAGTTTCCTGAGATACTTGAACTGAAGTTGCGTATGCCAAAAGATATCAGAACCACATTTTTGGCGAACAAACATGATCTCAGTGTTTTACGACCAAAAAGGCAATATTCAGTCGAATTTCTACGTCAGAGGAAGGCCGTAAATACACAATGAGCCTTCAAAACAAAAGCACGAAAATTCTGCAAGAGGAGGGTGCTTTTTACCAACAACGCCCCCTCCCCGTCCCACCCCCCACCCCCGAACACACACCCACACACATAAACAGCTTTAGCCACCAAGACGCTGTTTGACTCATTTGGTTGGGTTATTTTGACCACCCCCATTATTTCCCTGAGTTGGAGCCATCGGATTATCATTTTTTCACCTCTTTTTCACCCCTCTGTAGGCACACATGAGCGGAATTAAATTTTTAACCGACAAGCAGGTGCACGTGAGTTGGGAGACGCAACTGTGGGCAGAGTTCTTCGAGGAGGTCAAAAAGAAGTTGACCCACAGCTGACCACATGCATTGAATGGAATGGTAGTTATGTCGAAGGATAGTCAACAAGTGTATCAACAATACCCTGTAACTTTTTTAAGTAAACTTTCTCTAAAAAATTATAAAAAACTAGTACACTTCCTTTCGGAACTGCATCGTTTTTCAGCTTGAAGTAAATATGGTCTCACTCCATCACTGGACCGCACCTTTGCACCCTGCCAGACAATCTCTATTTCTACTACAACTTCAAAGTCAATATTAGGGGTTAAACAAACATCAACACACTTCCATCCGTTGGTGGTCAGTCGGCAAGTAGTGTTGTACAACATCACTCTGTAACGACCCAGCTGCTACTTGACAAGTGGTGCAGTCTGGGTATAGTGGGAGCTCAAAGTCTGGAACCTTTACCGTGTCCCGCTCTGTTATACTGGGTCCTTATCACACGTGTGCTGCCTCGTGTTGGGTTCGGAGGAAACCCATTGTCTGCTAACAGTTCTCAAAGTTGACTTGATTTGCACTCCAGTGTGCTGGGAAGTTCATCAGGGAGGTTGTGTGCGTGTTGGCTTGATTTCTGCTGCTGATGATGCTCACGTGTTACAGGCACTTCATTAGATACGTCAGGGAGCTGTTGAACTGAAAGAGCAACAAAAGAAAACCGTGAGAAATACACACAAATTCATAACTAGTAATAAACAATAAGAGAGAGAGGCATGCATTAACTTTACAATTGGGTGTACCTTTTTTCTGTCTGGAGGTCGTTCATGTATGATGGCGCTTTATGATGATGATTTCGAAATGTGCACATATCTTCAGCTCAGTCATCTTTGATTTTGAAATCAACAGTATGTTCTAGATCACTGTCTGGGATTCTAAACTTAGGTTAGTACCCACAGGATGATGTCATAGAAATACCATTACCGCGTACTGTAGTTTACTGTGTTGGAATGTCACATGCGAATAACAAATTAGAAATTCATAACAAGGACTTCTTCTGAATTCTGATGGATGAGCTCTGTAAGCTTTACCAGACAATTCCATGTACATTAGGATCAGTGTAAATTTTCACTGTTCTCAGATGGTTCCTACACACTGTAAGCCAGTAACGCTATCAGCAACAGCACTTGAGAGTTGAACACTGCAGTCATTCTTGATGAATTTTGATTCATTTAATTTCAAGAATAAGCCGAGTGCACTGCATCCATAAATTTCACTTTCGGTCGTATGAGTCATATAAAAACACATTTAATTTTGCAGGGAGTAACATCGTAATGACTGAAATGCTATGAGACACAAATGGCGTAGACTTTGGAGATAACGGATATTCAAATTCTGGAAATAATTTTGTATATCATGCAGCTTATCGAGAGACAGTTTTTCACGCTATTTCAACATAGTGTTGATGGTCAGTAAACCTGGCTGCTGGAGGAGAATGGTGAATCGAAATCAGCTGGAAATACACTCCTGGAAATTGAAATAAGAACACCGTGAATTCATTGTCCCAGGAAGGGGAAACTTTATTGACACATTCCTGGGGTCAGATACATCACATGATCACACTGACAGAACCACAGGCACATAGACACAGGCAACAGAGCATGCACAATGTCGGCATTAGTACAGTGTATATCCACCTTTCGCAGCAATGCAGGCTGCTATTCTCCCATGGAGACGATCGTAGAGATGCTGGATGTAGTCCTGTGGAACGGCTTGCCATGCCATTTCCACCTGGCGCCTCAGTTGGACCAGCGTTCGTGCTGGACGTGCACACCGCGTGAGACGACGCTTCATCCAGTCCCAAACATGCTCAATGGGGGACAGATCCGGAGATCTTGCTGGCCAGGGTAGTTGACTTACACCTTCTAGAGCACGTTGGGTGGCACGGGATACATGCGGACGTGCATTGTCCTGTTGGAACAGCAAGTTCCCTTGCCGGTCTAGGAATGGTAGAACGATGGGTTCGATGACGGTTTGGATGTACCGTGCATTATTCAGTGTCCCCTCGACGATCACCAGAGGTGTACGGCCAGTGTAGGAGATCGCTCCCCACACCATGATGCCGGGTGTTGGCCCTGTGTGCCTCGGTCGTATGCAGTCCTGATTGTGGCGCTCACCTGCACGGCGCCAAACACGCATACGACCATCATTGGCACCAAGGCAGAAGCGACTCTCATCGCTGAAGACGACACGTCTCCATTCGTCCCTCCATTCACGCCAGTCGCGACACCACTGGAGGCGGGCTGCACGATGTTGCGGCGTGAGCGGAAGACGGCCTAACGGTGTGCGGGACCGTAGCCCAGCTTCATGGGGACGGTTGCGAATGGTCCTCGCCGATACCCCAGGAGCAACAGTGTCCCTAATTTGCTGGGAAGTGGCGGTGCGGTCCCCTACGGCACTGCGTACGATCCTACGGTCTTGGCGTGCATCCGTGCGTCGCCGCGGTCCGGTCCCAGGTCGACGGGCACGTGCACCTTCCGCCGACCACTGGCGGCAACATCGATGTACCGTGGAGACCTCACGCCCCACGTGTTGAGCAATTCGGCGGTACGTCCACCCGGCCTCCCGCATGCCCACTATACACCCTCGCTCAAAGTCCGTCAACTGCACATACGGTTCACGTCCACGCTGTCGCGGCATGCTACCAGTGTTAAAGACTGCGATGGAGCTCCGTATGCCACGGCAAACTGGCTGACACTGACGGCGGCGGTGCACAAATGCTGCGCAGCTAGCGCCATTCGACGGCCAACACCGCGGTTCCTGGTGTGTCCGCTGTGCCGTGCGTGTGATCATTGCTTGTACAGCCCCCTCGCAGTGTCCGGAGCAAGTATGGTGGGTCTGACACACCGGTGTCAATGTGTTCTTTTTTCCATTTCCAGGAGTGTATTTGATGTCCTACGTGAATGGCAAAACACTTATGGTTTATGTGAGGAATCGCTTAAAAATGCAATGCCAGCCCAGTCATTAGATCACATTCTGTTTATAGAAATGATGGTTCGAGTTTACCGTTCGTCTTCATCAATATCAAATTTCCATTACATACAACGAAAATACGTTAGCTTCAAATATCAGCTCTCTAAACATTCTTAATAGTGTTCTTAGAAATGATTGTCTTCTTCCCTCCAGGGATTCCCGCTTGAGTTCCCAAAACAAACCCATAACTCTTGCTGCTAATCGAGTCCACTGGTAATAAACCTAGCAGCTCAGCTCCGAATTGCTTTAATGTCTTCTTTCAATATGGCCTGGAGCAGATCCCAAACAATCAGTACTCAAGAACAGGCAGTACTAGCATTCTATATACTGTGTCCTTTACAGATGAACTACACTTTTCAAAAATTCTCCCAATAAACCATAGTTGACCATTCGCCTTCCCCGTAACAATTTTCATATGCTTATTCCATTTCATATGGCTTCGCGACATTATGCCCAAATATTTAACTGACATTGTTGTGTTAACCAGGTAAAACTAATACTGTATCTGATTATTACAGGTTTGTTTTTCCTACTCATCCAAATTAACTTACATTTTTCAACATTCCTTACACCAACTAGAAATTTTATCTAGGCCATCTTGAATCAGTCTACAGTCGTTTATCTTTGACACCTTTCTGTACACCACAGCATCATCAGCGAACAACTACAGTTTGCTGCCCACTCTGTCTGCCAGATCGTTTATGTATATAGACAGTAGTAAAGTCCCTGGAGCACTCCTGATTTTACCCCTGTCTCTGATGAACACTCGCTATCGAGGACAACATTATTTAAGAAGTCTTCGAGCCAGTCACGTATCTGGGACCCTATTCCGTATGCATGTACCCTTGTTAACAATCTCCTGTCGGTTACCACACTGAATGCTTTTCGGAAGTCTAGAAATACGGAATCCGCCTGTTGCCCTTCATCCATAGTTTGCAGTATATCATGTGAGAAAAAAAGCAAGCTGGGTTTCGCACAAGTGATGAATTCTAAAGCCATGCTAATGGTGGATATGAGCTTCTTGGTCTTAAGGAAATTTATTATATTCGAACTCGGAAAACGCTCAATAGCTCTGCAGCTAACCAATGTAAGGGTCAACTGCGCTTTTTTTCAGTCGCTTGGCTCTTTGCACTGGTCGAAATATTCACGATAAATGCAAACTAAGTAAGGGACCAATGACGTAGAGTACTCTTTTTAAAAGCAAACTGGGTGGGATTCCATCTGGACATGGAAACTTAATTGTTTTCAACTCTTTTAGTTGTTTCTCTACACCAGGGATGATTATTACCACGTCATCCAAATTGGACTGTGTGTGATGGTCAAACAGTGGTATGTTTGTACATTCTCCTGCGTGAACTATCTCTAAAACGTGGAATTTAAAGCTTCGTATTTCCTTTTGTCACCTTCTACTGCTAAACCAGACTGGTAAATGATTGACTGGATGGAAACCTTAGGCCCACTTAGCGATTTTACACAGGACCAGGATTTTATTGGGTTCTCCACCACATCTTTCACTGAGGAGCTGAGGTACGACGGTGGCAATTGTTGATTGCCTCGTACATAGATGTTTTCACAGACACACACACAAATCTTTTCTGTGTTAAATGTAAATCCGAGTTGTCTCCATGTAAACAAAATTTCGATTATCATGTCAGATTTATAACTAGGGTGTAGAGCTCCTAGGAAACAGCATGCGGCATGCAGTATGTGTCGTGTGCTTTTTTTGTTTTGTAGTGCATGTTGGGTGATCTGTGCTGTGTTGTGTGGGTTCTGTACGTTGTAGTGTGGTGTTTTCTATGTCATGCATGGTGATGTGTGGCGTATGGTGAGGTATGGTGTGTGGCATGTGCGATTGCGTGAAGTGCGGTCCGTGTTGTGTGCAGTGTGTGGTTTGTGATTTCTGGTGATATGAGGTGTGTGTGGTGGGTGTTTTATGTTTTGCGTAGTGTAAAAGACCTTTGATGGGTCTTCTGCTAAGCCTCATACCTTGGAAACGCAACTATGAATACTCTACAAACCTTCATACAATGAATTCTGGGGTATATCTTATATTATTGCTAGTTATTCCCTTTACTATTCCACTCACAAACTGACAATAGGAGGATAATTATGATGATGTGATTCTGTACATTACACATTCTCTGTCAAGCAATTTTAAACATTTAGGTGTCATGAAACTGTGTGAGTAATATGGACATTATGGAGAGAGTCAATCTATCGTAGACACATCTTAAATTGTTCTTTGGTTATGTTGTCAAATATATATTGGAACATAAAGTTTGTGCTCCTGATGTCTGATCAGTGTTAAATATAGTTCTCAGATGTCTCCATATGAGCAAAATATGGAATATCATGTCGGATTTATGACTGGATTGAAGAATCCCTAGAATAACAATGCTGTTCTTAGTGATGAGTACTACAAGTAATTTCATTTCTTTCCCGAATATCATCAGTATCCAAAGATTGTCTCGCAACTGTGTCCAGCTATTCCCCTTATTGACGCAGAAATGCGTTTGTTGCTGGATCTATCACTTGGCATAACTGTTCTTTAGTTGTTCGTGTGAGAAATGCAGGCCATGGTACTGCCCTCGTTCCTCCTCCAACCTTCCTTCCTCTTGGGCTCAAGATATAACTTGGCGAACGTCTCATCTGCATCTGCACCTCATCCCTTACTTCCCACGCTTTGTAAGTCAACCTCAGTGCCCAACAAAGACTGTGTGGTACTCCATCCTCCTGGCTGGTCCTTCCCTTCTTGTCCATTTTCTTTCCAAGAAGTGGCTCTGGCACTTTCGGTAAGGCATGTGGAATGTATTTAATAGGGCTGACGCTTTGCATGTGAACAATGATGGCTCACTTCTGACGCCGTTTACTGGCGACGTCATTTCCCCATCATGTGGCCTCTGATTCTGTGTATTATATTTCTTCATTTTATCTTTTGTTTTATAGGGTCTAGTTAACATTATCGACTATCGAATTCTGTATTCTGGCAAAATAATTGTATGCAGTCCCATATTCTCCTGACACTTGAGTAACTTAGTAACTGCCATATGTCTTTCAACGTTTTAGCAAAATTCCATATAAATAAACAAAACGAAGCAGCCCAGCTGTGTTATCAAGGTAATTTGCTTCAGATGACTAGTTTCGGCGCAGCATTTACGCCAAATTCAGATACTGTTTATCAAAGAACATTTCATACAGGACTGTTCAATATTCTTTGGTAAACAGGACCTAAAGATGGCGTAAATGTTGCGCCAAATCCAATTGTTTGAATCAAATTTCTTTGGCTGAGATGGTTCATTTTCTTTATTTATATCATTAGCCACAGCCAGACATCGGCGAGAGGGGTGGACCTCCACAAATTCTGTATAGGTGCCAAGTTCTTCCCTATGTTATGTTTAACGACCTCAAAAAGCTTTTCGAAAGAAACTTGTGACTTAATTAGCCCTGAGTTCTATGATTTATAGGTAACACCTGAAACACATGTTACTGTTGATTAAACTCAACATTTCGTTTTTACAATTAGAGTTCTTTACATATCGTGAAATGAATAAACCTCAGCCCTTTAGTCAAGTATTGCTTGAGGAATCTAGCAATGGTTTCAGATGGTAGCAGAGCATGCTTACAAACCACACACTTGTGGGTTACGGACTTCCACTGGTAGGAGTAGTTGTGTGGACAGCCGGAGTTTATCCCTTTTGCAATACTTAACTGACAGCTGATTGCAACACCCAAGTCAGGGACCAAAACCAACAAACAATTATGTAATTAACCACAGAGTAAGTACTGAACTGCCACGCTTAAGGTTATGAGAGTTTCACAATGTACTTAGGAATGTGACCATGGTCAACTTCATATACACTGAAGTGTCACCTCATATGGATACAAACAACTGTATACAGCAAGTGAGCCTCTTTAACTGATGTAAGATATTGAGAGATTGCAGAGCACTCTCACTTTTCATACAGTGTCGTGCTGCGTAATGTTCATACGGAAGATGACCTTTATTACTTGGTTGCTGTATTTGATACGCTCGGACTTCATTAATATAGTGTAATGGTTGGCAGTAATTAACGCTCTTGCTTGTATGCTCTAGTGGAGGCATAGCAGTAGGCTTTACCTGTGTTCAAAAGAAGAAGGTGCCAAGTTAATTGACAATAGTAAAAGCGTATGGCTGCTGAGAACTGAGCAGAGCTGACAGCCAAGTCCCATGGTCTCATTGTGCAGAAACATTGGGTAACGCCAGTCGGTCAGTGGCCATTTCCAGGTAGGCTGACTAGTGCCGAGGAGTCACTGCAGCTATGGGCGGCGCATTGTAAGATCTGATGGCCGGCAATAAAGCGGAAATGGACAATTGTTGACCAATTACTGGCCAAAACTCTATCGGATCATTTTTTGCAAACTTTTATACATTAATACGTTACATTTAGTGATTAATTGAATAAAAAGTTGTTTTGAAAATTTTCAGTTTATTAGAACAAAAACTACAGACCGTCCCATTTTTGGGATATTGGCCAAATGCGCTATCTAAATTCACAACCTTATTCTCCATGCATAATATTGTAAGAAACAATAAATAAAGAATGTTTTAATATTATTGAATGTCTATTCAGTATGAAATGAAGCAAAACACTTTTCTTGTACACCAGCATTGCACCTATCACAAATTTTTGTTGTTTTTTTTCTTGCAGTAACCACATCTCTTCTGTGTTTTACTCTCTTCTGTGTTTTACTTGGCACAATGAAATGATTTCATGCATCTAGTCGTACATCTGTGCTCACCAGTCCTCCCATCAATTTACTTCCTTGTGGTCCTCTGCGTTTCGGTACTGGTCCTGTTTTATTTGATAGGTAAAACATCACTATTCTCTGTCGGACATCCAAAAGTGAGAGTCTCTCTCTAAAGTACCGGCTACATCTTGTACAACAGACTCATTGTTCAATACATTTTCGTCAATGTTTTTTCAACAGTTGTTACATCTGCAACGGGTGGAATAATCGCCAATTCTACGTCATCATCTTCATCGTCACTCTCTTGATGGTTCGCTTGTAGTGCTAGAATTTCTTCAAGTGTAAGTCCAAGCGACATGTTTTTAGCCTGTTGGAATCTTAAAATTCGAATAGAACATGAAAAAAAGCAGATATAAAGAACGTAAAATGCAATTCTTCTCTGTATAATACGTGTATACAAGAATAGGGCACATCAACAATAAATGATAGTGTAACATGCCATTGTTCCATTATTGACGCACATAAAATATATCGATATTGCACTTACTTGAAAAAATCTGAAGTGTACTTAATCTTACATGGACAACCATATCTTCAAAACAAATACGACCAGACAACTAAATCACAGCTCATTGTCGTCCAGGAACTACCAGCAGACATATAGTGCTGCCAAAGAACAAAAAAATCGGCAATTTTATAATTTTCCTGACGTGAAGTACATAGAAAAAAGTTATTTATTTTACATTTGCAGGCATCATAGCAGTTAGTTGAACCTACAGGTGCAACAATAAAGGCTAAAAACTCCACTCCTTACGTACAAATAAGTAAAATATACGCATCCCAAAAAAGGGACAATGGCCAGTAATGGTTTAAGTAGAAAGCAGATGAGATGGTTGAGAGTTTCTGCGAATTTTGTGGGACACGGCAATGGCGCCCAGGCGTCCAGACTCTACTACAAAACAAATTTGTGAAGGCACGAGGCTTTTAGCGAGTTTATGGCCGCTCTTTGGAAAGTTCGAAATGGACGCAACGGGGGAGATAACAATCTTTTTAGGGAGAGCTGTGGTTCCATCCAAATTATGCTTTTAGCAAAGACACGGTGTAAATCTGTGGGACACAGGGCGCAAAGCTGAATCTTTTTCCCTTTTCTCCCAATCAATTTTTAAACTCGCTAGTTGGTCAAATCTGTGCATCCAGAGCAGGCGGGTGGTCTCCCAGCTTCGAATGCCAAGCTCCAGCTCGTGATTGGCTTGTGCTAACATGGGTGTAGTCTAAGCATGAAAGACCGGCCACTGTGGCTGAGCGGTTCTAGGCGCTCCAGTCTGGAACCGCACTGCTGCTACGGTCGCAGGTTTGAATCCTGCCTCGGGCATAGATGTGTGTGATGTCCTTAGGTTAGTTAGGTTTCAGTAGTTCTAACTTTAGGGAACTGGTGATCTCAGATGTTAAGTCCCATAGTGCTTAGAGCCATTCGAACCACTTTCTAATCATGCAAATGTGCTATGCTACTGAGCTGCGGAAGAAAGCTGTACTGCCGCTTCATTAGTAGAGAATGGCAGGTCTTTATTGAAATGGTGAGACTGTCCTTTGTTAGTACGCCACTTAGAGCCTGTGCCAGTCACCATCTGAACCGTCAGAGGTACTGCTTCTTGCATAACGCACACAACGAGTTATGTATGCATGGGTATACTTGTTTCGAGTCAGTTGTCTAAACATTTGACATATTCTGTCACACAGTCATGTCACAGAGTCAAACTGGTTTCATAGACCTGCAGAAGGGTCAAGTATTCGATGCTGTGGCGTAGGTCTCCACTATATGCTTCTCAGCATCCTGTTCCTTGGAACCATATTTTTCGTTATGGAATAGTAGAGTGTAGATGCTTGATAGTAGCATAGTTTTTGCGTTATACCACAGATTCGCATTTATGAAGTCAGATAAACCGATTAGTTCTGGTTAGTGTGGTGTGTTGATCCTCAGTTGATCACCTTGTTAACCATAGACCACATATTATTGAAAGCGTTTGTCAG